>NC_085029.1:645000-1290000 GCF_963692335.1 Osmerus eperlanus
TCGTTTTGACATTTCTCTGAGTGTGCACACGGCCCTGCCATATCATGCCCTTTTATGGGAATTAACGGGGCGTTTACCTATGCTAAATAGGAGCAACGGGGCATGAGCTTTCAACTTACGAAATATTGGGATTCATCATTCTAAGAACACACCTGCGAACAATTCTGCTGTTTAAGAACATGTCATGAATCACACGTAGATTTCTCTTAGGAACTTTCTTAAGAAAAATTTCAGAAATAACTTAGGAAGATATTGGTGAATGAGGCCCATTGTATCGGCTTTGCATGGGGCCAGACAATGCCCATTAGCTGTGATATAACCATATACCACAGCCTGCCATGAGTTATTGCGTAAATATATATATATGTGTGTGTTCATGTGTGTGTGTGTGTGTGTTCATGTTTGTGTGTATGTGGACCTGCCTGTGTCGGTTCAGGGGGAAACTGCAACAAGGAACAAGGTGACCCTGGTGCAAGATGTGCTGTCGAGGCTAAATAAGGATGAGTATTCCGTAGAAGAGCTAACCTCCAAGCCCTTGCCTGAGGGAGTGGACCCCCTGCACCTGGAGATCTACCTCTCAGACCAGGACTTCAAGGTAAACAAACACTTAAAAACTCACCAAACAGCAAAATCTACGCCTACACCAAAACTTCTAGACACATCTCTTCTGCTCTTGATGATTTTTTGCAAAAGGGTTATTCTCTATAATTTTGAGGGGATGTGGAATGTAGGCAAAAAATATGAATAATAAGAATACATTTAGTTTTATACTTTGTATTGCATTAATTAAATGTTTTAATTCTAAAGAAAATGCATTGTATGTTCAATATTCAAGTACAATTTTACTTCATTGTTTCTGGTTTGAGTAACCTCTCAATCATTTTATTTCTGTGTACATGTTTCTCATCTTCGTTGCCATAAAGACCAAACCAGAATGATGCTGCCATTTTTACCAGTTATTTTGAATTTAGGACAGTGTCAATGCCATCCTAATTTAGGATTCCTAACTTGGGAAATTCCTAAATTAGGATGGTTCTGTAATAGCTAAATTCCTATCCTAAAATAATATAGGATTTTTTCCTAAATGCGGTTAGGAAGCATGTTTCTATACTACCAAAATCCTAATTGTCATCCTAAACTGAGATAAGATTTCAGATTTAGGAAGTTTCTGTCAAGAGGCTCCAGGGATTAATAAAGTGTTATCTTAACTTAAAGGTCCCATGGCATGACAATTTCACTTTATGAGATATTTTAACATTAATATGAGTTCCCCTAGCCTGCCTATGGTCCCCCAGTGGCTACATTTACATTTAGTCATTTAGCAGACGCTCTTATTCAGAGCGACTTACAGTAAGTACAGGGACATTCTCCCCGAGGCAAGTAGGGTGAAGTGCCTTGCCCAAGGACACAACATCATTTGGCACGGCCGGGAATCGAACCAACAACCTTCTGATTAATAGCCCGACTCCCTAACCGCTCAGCCATCTGACCCCCCAGATGGCTGAAATATCGCTAGGTGTAAACCAAGCCCTGGGTATCCTGCTTAGGGTTGGGTACCAAAACCCTGTTCCACTATGGAACCGGATCCTACGCAACCGGTAGGAATCGGAACGGATTAGAACACAAATTTCGGTTCCTCATTTCGGTTCCACTTAATGTGTCGACTGAAATATTTTCCCTCTGTCGCTCTGAAACAGACGTAAAAATATCAAACTTTCTCTGTAGTCTACCGTTAGCTAGCTACCGTAAATGTAGGCTACTTTTAAAATGTCACATTTTTGCACTGGGCTCACCAAAACGTACGTAAAAGCATAAACCATTCACTGCATGTGATCGCTAGTAAACATATTACACTTGCTCTGCTAGTCTATCGTTAGCTCACCTCCATCAGAGACACTGACTGTCTCCCCACCTTCAAGAAAGGGCTCAAGACGCACTTGTTCTTGGAGTACAACGGTACTTAGGAATGATTTGCTGGACCTGATGTTAGTTTCCTCCAGGATCACAATGACTCTTTTTGAGAGACTTGTTTCTCTTGTTGGTTAGTTGTAACTGATTTAAAATTCTTGTACTCGCTGTGAAATATATTGTTGCTTGCTTTCTACAGGTACACTCTTGCACTTTTGAGGTTCATGTTGTTTAATTGTAACTTGTTTAACTACATGCTCTTATGGTTTTTGCCTTTGGCACTTATTTGGTTTTTCACAATGTATGCTTCATGTTTTGGCTACCCGCAATGTTTGGGGCTATCTCGTTGTTATGATCAGTGACCTATGCACTTTTGTAAAGCTGTCTCTTGGAAGTCGCTTTGGATAAAAGCGTCTGCTAAATGAATAAATGTAATGTAAATGTAGCTAGCTAGCTTTTAGTGCATTTGAAATGCCTAAAGCAAAGCGGTCGAAAGTGTGGCTGTATTTCACAGCCAAGGTATCCAACATCGCAAAATGCAACAAATGTTTCAAAACGATTACGTGCAAAGGGGGAAACACGTCGAATTTATTGAACCATGCGGCGACACACGGATACTTCTTAAAGCAAAGGGATGTACCGTGTTCGACAGCTTGCGGACATCTGTCCCTGGTCCCGGGACAGGCTCCCCAATTCGTCTGCCCTTTAAAACTCTTACCTCAAGTTTTATTGTCAGGTGCACAGAACAACACAAAGTTAGACTGGGCACTGAAATTCTTGGGACAAGACAACGCAAGCAACCTAGAATAACATAACATATAAGTACTAAGAACACAGATTACATCTCTGATAAGATAAAATAAAATTGAATAAAATACAAATAAAATAATAGTAATAAACATCCTAATATACAAAAAGAATGCAATATACAATAATACACATTATACACTAAAACACATAATGACCTATACTAACCTTATAGACCTATACTGACCTAAGACAAGACCTATACTAACCTAAGACAACCCTACCTGTGTGTACAGGCCTCTTCGACACCATCTGAGAGAGTTTTCTCCTGTGCAGGACCTGCCATAAGTTAGGAGAGGTGTTGTATCTTGCCAGAGAAGGCAAATATGGTCATTTTTTTTAAAACTGCTGAAGTTTGAAGCTGGTTTAGTTAGCATAACAACTCAACATTTATTTTGTTGTTATTTGTTAATAGGGTAACTGTTGTTTATTGTTAAATTATTGTAGTTGTGTGTTAGGTGACTTAGGTTTACTTATTATATATTTAAGTAAGCTACTTTAAAAGTTAATATATTGTTAAATTTAAATATTTTGTAATTTAAAAAACTATAAAAGAGCCTTTCTTTGATGTCATTTTTCAGTTTTTAAAGAATCGCAATCGTTTCGGAATCGCAATCGTATTAAAAGTACCGGTTCGGTATCGGAATCGTGAAAATCCAAACGATAGCCAACCCTAATCCTGCTCCGACTTTGAGAAAATGAAAGCTCAGATGGGCCGATCTGGAATTTACCACAAAGGTTACCTCCCCTTTCTCTGCTTTGCCTGCAAAGAGAATTTGGCCCGCTACTGACAAAATGAGCTATGACCGTGCGAGCGCGATATTGGTTTTTCCTCGAGAGACATCATGGCTTGCAAATGACGGAAGCATGGCAGTTAGCCCCGCCTCTCTCCTCCTTATAGCATTTAAATCTACAGACACAGAAATGGCACGTCCTAAGGAAAGATCTGGGGAAGGGTACAGAAAGATTTCTTCAGCATTGAAGGTCCCAATGAGCACAATGGCCTCCATCATCCTCAAATAAGTTTGGAACCACCAGGACTCTTCCTAGAGTTGCCGCCCAGCCAACGATTGGGGGAGAAGGGCCTTAGTCAGGGAGGTGACCAAGAACCTGATGGTTACTCTGACTGAGCTCCAGCGTTGCTCTGTGAAGAGAGAAGAACCTTCCAGAAGGACGACCATCTCTGCAGAACTCCACCAAACAAACCTGTATGGTATAGTGGCCAGACGGAAGCCACTCCTCAGTAAAAGGCACATGACAGCCCGCCTGGAGTTTGCCAAAAGGCACCTGAAGGACTCTCAGACCATGAGAAACAAAATTCTCTGGTCTGATGAAACAAAGATTGAACTCTTTGGCCTGAATGCCAATCGTCATGTCTGGAGGAAACCATGCACCGCTTGTCACCTGGCCAATACCATCCCTACAGTGAAGCATGGTGGTGGCAGCATCATGCTGTGGGGATTTTTTTCAGCGGCATTAACTGGGAGACCAGTCAGGATTGAGAGAAAGATGAATGCAGCAATATACAGAGACATCCTTGATTAAAACCTGCTCCAGAGCACTATGGACCTCAGACTGGTGTGAAGGTTCATCTTCCAACAGGACAACGACCATAAGCCCACAGCCCAGATAACAAAGGAGTGGCTTCGGGACAACTCTGTGAATTTCCTTGAGTGGCATAGCCAGAGCTCAGACTTGAACCCAATTAAACATCACTGGAGAGATCCCCATCCAACCTGATGGAGATTGAAAGGTCCTGCAAAGAATAATGGGAGAAACTGCCAAAAATAGGTGTGCCAAGCTTGTAGCATCATACTCAAAAAGACTTGAGACTGTAATTGCTGCCAAAAGTGCTTGAACAAAGTATTGAGCGAAGGCTGTGAATTCTTATTGGGTGTGCTTTGCCTTCGGCAAGGGCACAACCTTTGTTCTCTCACATATATATTATTATTGGGTGTGCTCAAGCCTTCGGCGAGAGCACAACCTTTGTTCTCTCACATATATATTTATTATTATTTATTTTTGCCCCCCTAAGGATCAGTCAATATTTGGACTACATAGACAACCTAGGTGTCAAAAGTTTCGTCTTGGTAGCGATTGAGTTGCTTGTATTTTTATTTACACTCCGTTGCACAGTTTAGGAGGTTACAACGTTTTTGTGGCAAAAAGTGTCTTCTGTCAACGAAGGGTACCAGTGCTAGCCTACGTCACTACGTCAGCACACGTTAGCAACGACGCATGGATACAACGTGATAGAGACGTTCTAGCACGCAAATTGGAGCTTGGATTATGAGTGAAAAATGCCAACCACCAAAATTACCAACCATTGGGTTTTGTTGAGAAAGCAATTTTGAGTAGAACTGCCATCTCAGATTTTTTATTTAGGTCGTGAAAGTCTTTGTAATTTGAGCGAGTGCGCGTCGCCCGTGAGACTGCATAGGCGGCAGCCATGCAAGCGTCTAGTTTAGTATTTTCGTAATTTTATAGTTCGGTCAATTCTACACCAAAAAACAGAAGGAGGGCAATGTTATGACGATATGACTATTGTGAAGACAGCCAGATGGTGAGATGTTAATGTAGGTTGCTAGGTTAGGTTTGCTACGTGAGAGCCCCGTCAGCCTCCGTTGACGATTGCGTCAGCTGTTGTCGATCTCTGAGTATTTTCTTAATTTCGTACCAGGGTCAATTCTACATCAAAAATCAGAAGGAGGGCAGTGTTTTAAAGATATGGCGATTGCGAAGATAGCCAGCGGGTCAGCATATTTTTGTGATTTGTGTAAAACCTGGAATTTGCGTGAACACCGCGGCTTGTTTTGACATTAGCCTCAGTCAGACTCGGCTTGCCCACTGGCAGTGTGTCGTACTGTCTTCAAAGCCACAGCTAAACTTTATGTCAAAAGAAACGTTCTCATTTCAAACTTTCAAGCAAACTTATTTGGAATTTACCCCTACATTAATGTCAAACTTATTTACGTTTTGGGGGGCATATTTTCAGTTAGCAGATGGTATTGTTTGAATCGCGATTCCACACTGCCAGTGACAACGTTGTTACAGTAGCTTGTTTCAAAGGGGGTTCGCAGCTGTTTCAAAGGGTGTTCTTAATGAAATATGCAATATGAGTAGGCTAAATGCTTGAAAATATCACTAGATGGGAAAAACTTATGGGAACGGACCCACCTGCAACCAACGCAAGCGAGCACACCCTACAATTTTCCCAGAAATTGTACCCTCTCTAGTTATTTCTTTTTGCCCCTCTAAATCTTCGTCAATATTTGGCCTACATAGACAACCTAGGTGTCAAAAGTTCCGTCTTGGTAGCGATTGAGTTGCTTGTATTTTTATTTACGTTCCGTTGCATGGTTTAGGCTCAAGTTAAGTTTTTGTGGCGAAAAGTGAAGCTAACGGTGGCTAATTTGCTAGCCACAGTCACTGACGTTACTAACGTCACTACGTCACAAACGTCACGAAAACACGCGTGACTACCTGTAGCAGAACATTCGTTTCGCATCTGTTAACTTGGGGGATAGCTAGGCTAACTATAGCTTTACTGCAAGGCAGCTGCAGAAACGCCACAAGCAAAGAGACCAGGGTGATAACTATTTACTCATTTTACTTTGTGATGTGAAACACAATTGTGAAATGTAATGTACAATATTAGCTGATATTATTAAGGAAGTAGGCCCACATCTACTTTCGGAAACGGTACTAGTAGTCTACTATTTCACTGAAGCATTAGCATGACATTAGCCTCTGTTGCCCGGGCAACACATACTACAGTGGTCTATGATGCATCTGTTTTCAATCTTTAAAATAAACATTACTCACAAATACATTTTCGTTGTAGGATTTATTATGACATTACATTACAAGTAAACGATTTGTTGGTGAAATTATCATTACCTGTGGTTTCAAACCAGTGTTGCTCACTGCAACGCTGTAGCCTACGCGACACACTACAAAAACATCTACACAACTGTTTAGGAAGTCAAATGGCGACAGAACATGTTCGGCACTCCCCTTACTTAAATCAAAAGTCTTTCAATAGGTGAAACTATCTGACTACTAATCTGAACTTCATTGCCACAGTCTAAACTTTGTCAATCTGTTCATGAAAATAATTAATTTCAGCCTAAACCCTACAACGGAACGTTAAATCCAATTCAACCAACGCAATCGCTACCAAGACGAACACAGCAGTAGTCTAGTACTGTACTGTAGGCTAGTAGTAGAATTTACCGGGGCAGCTTCTCCACACAGGGCTATATCGCATTTTGCGTTGTTACTGACAATGATCGCTACCAGTGAGCTTTTTATGAATGAGCGATTTTCCACTAAATAAATGTCAAGCTTATTTACGTTTTGGGGGGCATATTTTCAGTTAGTTCAGTTGAGTAGGCTAAATGCCTCAAAATATCACGAGAAGGGAAAAACTTAAAAGGACGTTTAAGTCATAGAGATTAGGTCAATTTTTACACCGGTCTGCCAAATGTATTCGTTTTGATTCAGCTATGAGGCTGCCTCTTGCAGGGGAAATTAGAAGAAATCTATTTCATTCTACACTTCACTTGTATTTTGAATTGTAAATGAGCAGCAAATAAAAGATGCTTTTAAATCTATGTAATCTTTATAAATAATAAGTATGCATTTTTATATAAAATATACAGAAATATCAGTTGTAAAAATGTCATTAAAAAACCCTGTGCAACCGACGCAAGCAAGCACACCCTACAATTTCCCCAGAAATTGTACCCTCTCTAGTTTACATTTAGTTATTTAGCAGACGCTCTTATCCAGAGCGACTTACAGTAAGTACAGGGTATTCCCCCCAAAGCAAGTAGGGTGAAGTGCCTTGCCCAAGGACACAACTTCATTTAGCACGGTTGGGAATTGAACTGGCAACCTTCTGATTAATAGCCCGATTCTCTAACCGCTCAGCCATCTGACCCCTTATGTACATGTTGTAGGGGGTTACATATTGGCAACCAAAATGAATTCCCCTATGGTTTAAAGGAAGATGGGAAACTGAATAGTGTATTAGCATGAACCAAATAATGCCAATACAAATAGAATTAAGGTTATTTGACTCTATGGGTTAAATCAGAGCAAGAATGGTCAAAGTACGGTTAAATGAAATACGCATTTAATAACATTGCAAATGAATGAAATCAACTGGAAAGGCATTTCCTGCAGAAAATGCGTTGGAATGCTGAAAGATTAAATTCTTTTTTTTAAATTGCAGAAAATACAGAAATGAGAAAATACCCGCAAGCTGAAATGAATTTCAAAAATGTGTGAGTCACACAAAAGAGGCAGTGTGGAAACTGAACTGCATCATCTAACAATGCTAAGAGCTGAAATACAATGCAGGAGAAGCTTAAAGATGAACTGTTAAACAGAAGTAGGCCTAGGCTAGCTAGTCATAAAAAGAATATTATAGTCTTAACAGCTGAAATTATAGTTGGGATAGTAATAGCAGTAGCAGATGTAGCCTATCATTGAGTGCGTTTACTCGGCTTTCTTAGTAGGATTCAATGTGTTGATTGAATGAAACATACAGCAGTAGGGCCGATACAGGAAGACACGGCGACACTTTGTTGCAGAAGGATGATGGTGCAAGTTTTGTCCGTGGAGCATACAACGATTAATAAAAATAATCATGTAGACGCGTTTATTGAGTAATCGCATAACTAATTACACATGTAAACGGAGTAATCGTATTATTGGCATAAACCGACAATTGCTAGTAATCGGGTTTTTCATGGTCAAGTAAACACACACAGTGGCGTAAATATTAGAATAAAACAGTTCCATTACCAATAGTAGTAAAAGAGATATTAGCAGCACTTTGCAGAGTCACCTCTTGTAAATTGTATAAGGTTGAAATACTATCAAACTCTGTCTTGTGACTCCACTAATCAGCTAATACCAATCACCTGTGTGAGAGACTGAGTGGTGCGTGTCTGTCGTTGCCACGGTGATGGTGCAGCTATGATTGCTAACGCGCTGAGGGCAGAGAATAACAGAAATGTAGCTAGAATCCACACCTCAAACAAGTTAACCTAGACGCAAAACTATACGTCCAATCAAAAAAATAAGGATATTTTCCGAGACCCAAGACTCTGCCGAAACCAGAGATGTCCTTTATATTTCTGTGCGGTCAGAAATACGACTCAAAAATCTTGTTCTTTTTGCTTTCTCTGACGATTTTGTCACCAGATTTGCATTGGTCTCTATGGGGCAAGAGTTGGACTTTGTCTCGCTTTCGTGGGGCTCTGAACAAATGTGTACGTCTGTTGGATTCAACAGACAACTGTCTACGACCAGCACAAAATTTGCTATCTATTGATCCAAAAATGAAGCATGAAGAGCGAAAATTGTGGCAATGCTGGCAAACTAGAAATATTTTTTCAACGACATCCGAAGCTCCCCTCTACTCTAAGCGTTTCAGTCTGCACTCTCGGCTTTCACGTACACACCCATGTAAATCTCAGAAACGGTTTGAAAAAGTGATGAAACATAATCAGTGATATTGAAAAGAGTTGAATAGATATCAAAAAGCTGAATTATTTAAAAATAGTTTAGGGTTTTGTCAACATTTTAAAGTTTAAATGGTGGCTCTAGCTGAAAGATTGAGGAAGAAGAAGGATTTGGAAGTTGAAGAAGTTTAAAGAAGTTTGAGAGGATTTGAAAAGAAAACTCCATTGGAAAACCATGTTAAAAATATTATGAATATGGATTTATATTAATTCAAGCATAAGAGGTACAAAGCTGAAAAGTCATAGCAGGAATGGCCTGAAACTGTTGAATTTCTTGATAGCTGAATGGTTTTAATAGCTGAAGATTTGAAGGCGCTGAAACGTGCCACGGAAGAAATAGAATAAGAAGAATATGAAGAAGTTGAATAAAGATTCAAAGAACAATACTTGGAATGCTGAAGCAGCATTCCAACAATTGCAAGGCAAACATGTTACAAAATGAAGGCTTTAAATCTTACCTACTCTACCATGATCATTGTAAATCAGAGAAAGAGAAAGAGGTGAGCAAGGAGTAGAACAGTAGGACAAGCCAGAACTGAGGAAAAGGTCTCAGGAGATGAAGAATCCACAGAACAATGTATTACAATTCCCTTTATACACAAGGACAACCAATCAGACCAAATCTTGAAGGTTGTTGGTTCGATTCTCGTCCTTGGGCAAGGCACTTCACCCTACTTGCCTTGGGGAGAATGTCCCTGTACTTACTGTAAGTCGCTCTGGATAAGAGTGTCTGCTAAATGACTAAATGTAAATGTAAGTTATTTCTTAAATTTTCCTAAAGTTCCTAAGAGAAATCTACGTGTGATTCATGACATGTTCTTAAACAGCAGAATTGTTTGCAGGTGTGGTCTTAGAATGATGAATCCCAATATGTCGTAAGTTGAAAGCTCGTGCCCCGTTGCTCCTATTTAGCATAGGTAAACGCCCCGTTAATTCCCATAAAAGGGCATGCGATGGCAGGGCCGTGTGCACACTCAGAGAAATTTCAAAAAGACGTGGTAAAAACGGTGGAGGCCTCGACAAAAGACAGAAAAACTTTAGTAATTCTGAAGTGGAGGTACAGCTGCAAGAAGTTAGCGGCAAACGACACATCATATTTAGTAGCGTCAGCGATGGATACAAAGCAGTAAACAAAACCGATGCATGGAATGCAATTACTCATGCAGTGAACGCTGTATCTGGAGAAGGGCGCAGAACTGATGAAGTGAAAAATAAATGGTTAAACTTTAATCTGAATTCTTAAGCAAAAAAACATCAGTTGACTGTTACAAATATCCATGAGGACTGCTCTTTGTAGCCTAAAGCGTTCCAACAGGTAGCCTACTCGTCGCTCTCTGCAAATAAATCGGTATGGTCAAGGAAGATGTGTTCCCTCCTCAGGGAACGATCTGCAAAATTTTGCTGCAGCAATAAATACGCAATTGTGTGGTGAAGTCCTAGTGTGCGGAATAAGCCTACTTTGGGCCTATAAATACAGTGATAAGTCACTTATTGGATGGCAACGTTCCCTGTTAACATAATTGATTTGAATTGAAGGCAAAGCAAGGCTAGTTTACAGTTTTTTTACAATCGCTATGACAATCTTTTCAATACATCTAACAAGTTTCCTTAACTCTTAATGCACCAACACACCTACCACACACAATTGGCAAAACTGTTAATTTCATGCTAAAAATCACACATGGTATAAACTAAACTCAAACACTCATTTCCATAACACAAAAATGCACCATGTTTACCAAAACACTAACACACATTCTCTTTCAACAGGAACATTTAATCAATCATAGCACATAAAAAAACACTAACATCAGATGAAATTACAGACACTGCATTATATTATACAGTATATGTGTCAGGTCTCACAGTATATGGATCATAGATTGTGTTTTTCAATGCAGTTTCTTTTGAAGCTTCTTTAAATTTTTGTTTTGTTGGGTTTAGTAAATGCATGCATTTTGTTTCTTTTGTTGCAGAAATTCAGAACAAAAAATGAATGACCCATCTCAGAGTAGCTTTATAGAATGTACGGTTACTGTATTGAAAAAAAGAAGACAGAAAAATAATTGCTGCAATAAAGGCTTCAGTTGCAACAGGACATTACTGCAAGAAATATGCAATATAACTGCCATTTACTATATTTCATCAGTTACCCTAGCTCTGGCCCTTCTCTGAGCACCACCACACATTCTAACTCCTCTCCCTTGCCCCACTCCTCTCCCTTGTCCTGGTACTTGTCTTCCTCTCCCTCGTGCAGGCATTACATATTCTTTCTTTCTTCGTGTTTCTCTGTATTTGCAGTATTTGCATAACTTCAACCAGCTGTTTCTCAGTAGCAATGGAATAAAATACAGGGGATATGTTTGTGTTTCAATTTACAATATGAACAGCTGTTCACTTTGGCTTTAGCCAATAAGTTAGGTTTTGAACATGATGTTATCTGTTCCAACATACAGTGTGAAAGCATTGGTAAAATGGGCAGTAAAAATCGATTGTTTTGGTCTTGGTTGAGCTTGTGTGTAAAAGAAGTTCAAGCATTTAAGATTTGTGTTTATTCTATGCATTTTGTGTCAAAGCAACAATAAATGTGTTAATTGTATAGCCAACACACAGATGTTGTGCTAACTGTGTCAAGAGTTTAGGAAACTTGTTAAAAGTATTGAAAACATTGTCATAGCGATTGTAAAATACTGTACTAGCACAATTCATACACAATGGAAATTCCAAGTGCTTTACAAATGAGCAGAAGTGTATGTGTAGTGTGTATTTATAAAAACAAAGAAAATGTGAAAATTATTAGTTGGAAAATTATAAAGGAGAGAAATATTTCATTTTAAATTAGAACGGACAAAAAAGGTATAACTACTTATTTTGCGCAAACATGTCAACTCTCAATTGTGCGTAAGAGTGCTTTTGGGTGTGTGTAAATTCTGTTCTTACCTAAGAAAAAATCTCAAATAAGAAAACATTGGTGAATGCCAGAATCTTCTTGAAAACTGCGTAAGTGCGGTTTGAGAACAAATTTGTTCGTAAGAACATTTGGTGAATGAGGCCCAATGTTATATTTTTGTTCTTAATTATTGCAAATCTATTACAAATATTACACAAACTTTTTTTCACTTTGTGCTGATGGGGTATTGTGTGTAGAACTTTGAGGGATTAATTTTTTTAATCAATTTTGGAATAAGGAATAAACATAACAAAATGTGTGAAAAGCGCTGTGAATACTTTCCGGATGCACCGTAGATATAAAAAGTTTACAAAATGATAATAGGATGGTTCTGACAGAATTCTAATTAATTTATTGCAGGACCTTTTGGAAATGAGTCGTGTCGAATTCTCTGCCCTGCCAAACTGGAAACAGAAGAACCTGAAGAAGAGCAAGGGTCTGTTCTAAAAGTTAGTTAAGACAACCTTTTTATATTTAGTACTTTTTGTATTAACTCCATTTGATCTAACTTTTTTGTTTTTTTTAAAGAGCAATAATATGATTAAGCATTAAAGCTCACTGGTTCTTTCATTAAAAGTGTATATTCAAAGATGGACATTTTGTAGATTTATGCATTTATTTTAACATAAATGCATAATAGCCTATTCAGTATGGACAGTTTTACTTGTATTGGCCAGATATAGCTCAAACTATGTAACCACTGAATTATAAATATGTATTATACAGTATGTATTATATGATGAATGTGATCAAATAAAAGGAAGACATTTCATGTGGTGTGTTTTGTGAAAAGCCTAGAAGGAAATGTGAATTCTCACTGTAGGTTTGTTTGATATTTTCTTAAAAATAGTGTTTCAACCTGGGATGTAAACAATTAGAGAGTTTACCTGGCCAAGAACTACTGTCAGAGACTGTCAAACTGATCTATCTGCATAATTCTATTGAGTGGATGTTTAGTTTTTTTTACCACAAAAGTTAATTAACAGTCAGTTATTGTGTACAAATGTAAGGGATGATGCTAGGCTTCAGAATCATGTTAGTGTACACAAAAATGAATTTGCTTTGCTGGGTAGGTGCATAAAATAAACATATACAAGTGCCGTAGCCATCCATGGCCCGCTGGCGGAATTCACGTTTTTAGAAGATGCCTGGATGTACCCTTAAAGAATGTGTAAAATATTAGAACTTATTGTGGTATTATACTCAACTTTTGACTTGGATTAGGTAAGGCTTCATGCTGTGGTTCCGTTGTGTCTTCCAGCTAATACATCCCACCTGAAGGCATCTTCAGGCATCTGTATGCAAAACTAAATTAAGGCGGAAATAAAAACTTTATATTTAATTGTGTTCAAGCTTCTATTACTCCACAACCATGCATGCCCTCCAAATTGTTCAAGAACAGCTTTAAATTGACTTTGGGTATGCTTATGCGTTTTAGGCGAATTTGACAGGATTGTTAAGAGGTTGGCTGCAGTCTTTAAATATAAAATTTAGAAAATGTACAACAAACTAACGATGCTAACGAAGTCAACGAACAATAAATACTATTCTGTGGGATAGGCTAATGTCTGCAATGGTAAAATGAAAAATTATATTTAAGTCGTATGTCGTATTTTTTTCAGTACTTATCCACCTACTCTGGGTGGATGTCAAAGGCAGAATCACACTAACAAGCGTTTTAAAAAGTTGTTTATAAAAAACAATCCTAGCTCTTTCTCTTGCATTCACACAGTGTGTGTCGTTTTCCCCCAGGTTTATCTCTAGAGCTCTCTGTCACATACGTTATCTCTCAAACTCACTATTTCTTCTTTTTTATCTTGCCATCTATCTGCTGCATCGCTGCAAATTGACCTTTGGTATGAATAAATTACATGCTGATACTACTATAGCCATTACTGGCTTTAGTGCCTGGACAAACTGTTCTGCATTTGACATTTCAGACTCTGTGAAGGTGCAGATCTTTTATTTCTGACTTGACTAACTGGGGAGTGAAGTTGTGATAGCACACTGTTGCTAAAAATAACCTTAAACCAGCAGTATTCCATCTGTGTCTGCTATGAGCTTGTGCTTCAATATCTCCAGCAATTCATAGATGCAGTCCAGTAGCGCTCCTTCTGAAAGAAATCCTGTCACAAGCCTGACTCGTCTGCGTAGTCTGCCACAACTGCTGCTTAAAGACTGAGAAAAACATCTAGCTGAGCAGCGAAGATCACGTTAGACTCATCTGACTAGAGCAGGGTCTTTGTCAGAAATTCTCTCTTCTTTGTCAACATTTGTCATATGTCTATAATGCCTTACTTTTGCCAAAAGAGTTTTCAAACTGCAATGGTAATTTTACAGTTCTGTAATTGGGTGTGCTTGCCCTTGAAAATGCACAACCTATATTCTCTCTCATATATATTTATTCATGTATTTATTTCGCACCCTAACTAGTCCTTCAATTTTTGAATTTCATTGACACTATTTTGACGACCTGCTTACATCTTTTAAAAGTGACCAATGTCCGATATCTGCATTTACACTAGCTTAAGAGGTCCTATTATCGTCCAGCTAGTTCTGGACGCTCGTCAGGAATCTAACAAAAATGTTTGGTTTGAGAGCGTGTTTAGTCTAGAAGAGGTTTTAATTTGGTATTAATACAATATGGGGTGTATTCATATCGGTGAGTTAGGCAACTTATTTTCTTGCTGCAGCAAATATTCTTAAAGAAATGGAAGAAACTGTCTTGGCTGATAATGGGTTCTGGAACGTTGGAGAGTTTGAATCGTGATCAGTGAATAGTAGGGCTGTCCCCGACTAAGATTTTCTTTGGTCGACCAAGACTCGACTACACACTTCTGAAAATCGACTAATCAAAATTTGAAACGTTTTTTTTTTTCTATAAATGTCACAATGTTTTTCATCAAACACTTTTGTGTGATGTTTTACCTCACTGTTTTAAGAGATAATATGAAAGAAATACATACGTAAGAAGGGAGATTGACTAGACAAACATAAATGTACAAACATTTTCCCGATCTGACTCAATGTAGCTGCTGGATTCAGCCGCTATAAAATAAGCTAATTACTAATAATAAGTCTTGTGTCACCAATCCTGTTGTTACCGAATGCCGATATAATACAAATTGCCTGATTGGTTATTTATTATGTATTATCTCTTCAAATGTACTACAAATTAAAAATATTGTTTATTTAACATGCAAATCATCCGAGCGCAGCTGATCACTGCCTGAAAACGTGCAGCATGCGAACTTACGTAGAAACAGAGTAGGGAAAGGTGCAACAAAGAAAGATTTTGTTGTCTTGGCCGGAGAAGATAATGTCATTCGATTTGGATGTGATTCTTATAATAGGCATATTAATTTTTCAACCCAGCGCGTTAACATGAGCGAAGTAGGCCTAGGCAAACTTACGTTTTTCAGGTGGTAGGCTACATCATATTCGACGTTGAACTATGAAAAATAAACCGTTGTTGGCAGAGTTTGCATTCAACGTTTGAGTCACCCGGTACTTTGTAAATGTACTTTAATGAAATGCTGCCATACCACAGATTTCTTTGCCATTTTGACTAATAACACCGACAAAGTAGGCTATGGCAGAGTTTGTAGTACGGCAACCAATTGTGCTCGTGATGTGTGCAAAAAAAACAAAACAAAGCGCAGATTAACGAAAGGGAAAACAGTAACACCTTTTCTTTTAAATTATATATTTTTAGATTTGCTTTATTTGTCTTAAATAATCTTAATCGACCAAGAGCATATCGACCAGAAAATCAACAAGTCGACTGAGTGGGGACAGCCCTAGTGAATAGTGTTGAAAAATCTCACCAAAAGTTGCTATTGGCTCTCTAAAGTCGCTAGATGATGTGATGATGCATTTTCAATAACGTACGACTCGCTTTGACAGGGGAATATCCGATTTATCCCCTTACATGGCTTAAATGCACATATCCGATTCATATCCGATTTATTTCCACATATGAATGAGGCCTGGAACTGGTATATCAGAATCCATGCACTTTTTTCCTGCTTACACTTGCATGGGTCATAGCCGATCTGTGCCACTTGGGAGGAAGAAATTGCAATTGGATCACATAGATCTAAGTAGGCCATGTAGTTTAAATGCGGCCAAAATGTGTGTCTTGTTCCCCAAAAGCATCTGCTGTAAGGTACCATTTTACGGTTTAGGCAGGATTTACATTTTTTGGGGGAAAAGTGAAAAGTAATGGTGGTTAACTAGTTAGCCACAGTCACTAACGTCACAACGTCACAAACCTGCGCGTCATTACCTACAGTTGAACATCAGAACATCAACACTAAAACTGCAAATAGACAGTTGCAGAAATGCCACTGTACAGGCCAGGGTGTTAACATTATGTAGCTAGCTATGTTTCCAGGCTGTGATATCAAAAGCCTGTATTTTCACCCTTCGTACTGGTTAGCTCTAGCCTGGCTCTGCCCTCCTACGTACTTCCGCTCGATTTTGATTTTGCTTCTGTACTGCGTCTGGGCATGAGGTACGTAAGTCAGATGTCTCAGGTTAACTTTCTACCAGTCCAATCAGCGAACAGAGGGAGTGGCTGAGAACGATGACGTTGATGTTGTGCGCTAGTTTGTGTTGTAGTTCCGTAATGGCGGCGGAGAAAGATGCGAGCGAAGCCATTCAGTCCATTGTGGCAACGCTGCCGAATATCCATAAACTAAAGCCGGAGCAAGAACAAGTTTTGCTGAGTTTTGTTGGTGGCCATGATGTTGTGGCCCTCCTCCCCACGTGGTTCGGGAAAAGTTTGATTTTCCAGCTACGGCAGCTAGCTCCGTTACAGTAGTGGTGAAGGCGTTGGCTAAGGCGAACACTAGCAATTGGTTATGGCAGATCCAGAGTGGCTCTGGGCAGATCCAATAGTTTTGAACTTCAACAGAGTACCCGCCTACAAGGGAGTCAACGCTTGTCAATGGAGCGATCCCAGACTCTCTGTACAAATGAAATGTACGAGAGTCTGGTTAGGACCAGGCTAGGTTAGCTCTAGCAATCCCACAGAGCAGTGGGCTAGTTAGTTCAGCTGTACAAGTTACTTACCACTCTAAGGGTCTAAGGTCTGAAGCTAGGAGCAAAACGGAGCACAGCCACCTTCTCTCCAGCCCAGGTGAGCGAAATGGTACATTATGGCTGCTAGGATGTGCTCCTCTGTAGCTGAAAATCTGGTTCATCCAAGTGTAGGATGTACCAGCTGGTAGCAAACTACAGTATAGCTACCCACCAGATAGCTAATACTTTGTCAGTTTGGTTTTCCCTGTATTTGCACTGTTGAGCTAATATTGTGGTGAGACTGAGAGATTATTAAAGCAATAAACCACGAGAGGGGTATCAAATGATGATCATAAGTACTGTAGAGCAATTGATGCCATCCAATATCCGAAAGATTGGAGTGGATAAGCGAAAGGCAGTTTTCCCTACTGTCGTGGAAATTTGGAATACAGTTATAATGTGTGTGTTTCATATATGAGGAATGTGTTTTAATGGAAGTCTAAAGTTGGTTAAGAAGAATCAACTCCATTTGGTAGAGATGCCATTTGCAGTTTATGACACCTGGGGAGGATGAGACAGCTGGTCTGGAGACAATGTGGATTCAACTGTATTGTTATTGTGATCTGAGGGAGCAGTTTAACTGATCAAGCTGCTCTGACCCTTCCTGTTGCATTGGGTGGGGTTAATTAACCTTTTCATGTTCCTGTTAAATTTGCCTGAAAACGCCTAAACAGCATACCCAAAGTAAATTGGAAGCTGTTCTTGAACCATTTGGAGTACATGCATGTAAATGATCTCTTTTGAAAGCTGACACTCTGAAGTTATGTCCCCTGTTGTCAGGACCCCTGTCAGTCCTTCTAGTGTTGAGTAATAGAAGCTTGAACACAAGGAAAGTGAAAATTTCTATTTCCGCCTAGATTTTGTTTTGAAAACAGAGGCCTGAATAGGCCTAGAGGTGGTAGGTATTATCTGGAAGACTAAATTGGACCACAGGTTGAAGCCTTACCCAATTCAAATCAAAAGTCAAACATAATACCACAATATATTCATATTTGACACATGTTTTTATAAGAGTACATCCAGGAATTTTCTAAAAGGGTCTTTTGGAGACTCCAAAATGACCCTTTGTAACCAAGGTCAAGGTCAAATAAAAAGGTATTATTTTTCATAATTGTTATCTCTGGCCCATCTCTGGTACTTAGAAATATCATATATAATAGCTAAATCCCTAATTAGTAATACTGAAACACAAAAACTGAAGCATGAACACATTGGAGTGCTTTATCTGATTCCAAGGATTGGCGCACAAAGAACACTGATTCTGTCAACCATATTGCGCAATCGACTGTTATTTTGAAGGCTCCACAGACGCATACAAATGAGGTATTGGCATTTTCAGCTAGCTGTCAGCTACAAGGCTAACGAGCTAATTTCAGAGCCAGTCGAAGCCAGTTCGAGAAATTTGTTTAGAACCAGTGTGGGGGGGGGGGGGGGGGCGGGGGGCAGGACGCACAGACCTAGTTGGCTTTAGAGGGCTGTCAACGGGGCATGGAAGCTCCTATTGGGTCGAACAAGGTGTCAATCAAAAGGGGAGGGTTCAACGGACATTTTGAGACCTTCATTTTGTAAATACTCCGTTGATAAATCGGAGAAAATAACACTTTTATGTGAACAAGTTGTTTCTTCCGTCGGCTAACTTGCATAATGAAACAAAGGATAATGGCTATTCATGAACGTAAAACATTGTATTTGGACGAATTACTTTACATGGTTAGATACTTTGAACCCTTGGGACTTACGCAGATCAAGTTTTGATGGCATGATTTGCACACCTGGACCTATTTGAACAACTTAGGGTGAGTACAACTTTTTTCTTTGGCATTGTTGAAGGAATGTTCACCGGAAAAAGACGTTGACTTTGCTTGCTATTGCGACTTGATCTTGAATTGGTTTATTTCAATGGAAGCACAAGAATCGTAGCTTTCCAACGATGTATAACATGTGTAGCGTCTAAAAAATATATTTTTTAGAATTTAGTGCGTCGTAACTGAGGAAGGGGGAGGCAGCATTTTTGTCTCGCGGGCGAAACAGGAGCGTAAACAGGTTAAATACTTGTTTGAAGTTGCCCACACAAAGGACAGTTGACCATTTGACTGGTGAACTCCTGTGGTTTTACTATCTACTGGTTTGGGGAGAGATGCCACATCAAAGAACTGTGGGACACTTGGTATGAAGTCAAACTGTCACTGAGCAGTGCTGACCAATCACAGAGTTTGATACATAGATGGATTGACCATCAGAGGAACCATTTGATCTAAAGTTTATATAAGGCAGGGTTTTAGGGTTGTTCTTTATCACTCTGGCGAACGACCTGTGGCTAGCACCTCCTTCGTTATGACTGATCAGCAAAGCTTTGTTTAATATTACGTAATTGTATAATCTAAATAAATTGTGTTAAAACCACATCTCTTGACTACTCAGATCTACACAGTACCATTAGAATTATTCCTTTACATTTGGTGGCCGAGTACGGGGATCCTCGATTGGTCTACGGCATTCGGCAGGCGGCTCCCCTCGGCGAATTGATCTTCCGGCAAAAAGCCGCCTTTCCTTCCGCCATGCGTGAGACAGCAGGGCCAGGGGGAGCGCCCGTTGAACGTTTTGTGGCTGACGCGGGATCTTCAAAGGAACCGGTGAAATATTCTTTTGGTCACTGTGTGATATTGAATTGTCTAAATGTGTGTGTTTTTTTTAGGCTATTGTCAATAATTCGGTTAAGTAAGTAATTGGGCAGAGGTAAAACTGTCCTGTACGTGTAAAGTCGTACGAATTAATAAGGTAAGGTTGTTGAACCTATCTTGTACGTGTAAAGTCGTACGAATTAATAAGGTAAGGTTGTTGAACCTATCTTTTACGTGAAAGTCGTAAAAAAATGTCTGCAGAAGTGTGTCGACGGACACACATAGAGGTAGTGTTGTTGACGAACAAACACATAGAGGGAGATAAATTCACATGTTATATCGTGTTATGTGTCTTTTGGAGACCCTATAAGATTAGAATATGTTGGGTTAGTGATAGTTTGAGAAATTGTATTGGCATTGGTGCAGTTCTAATTTATTAACGGCCTAAACTTGATTCTAAGTCCCGAGAGAAAAGTATACTAGTGAGGTAATCAGCCGTGTGAGTGAGAGTGTTTACAAAGGGTTTGAGTCCCTGAAGGTGGAGAATTAAAAAAAAAAAAATTTAGGATGTATCCTGAGGGATTTTCAAAACAAAGGTTTGAGTTTTTTACACGCGTGTTCATTTTTTGTTTTAATTGCAAGTTATGTTTTTTGAAGTTAAAAGAAGTATGAGTAACTAATGGTGTCTACTATTCAAGCTATATACAAATTACAAAAATCAAAATTTTAATTAATTTTCGGTTTGAATATTTGTAATTTGTGATTGTGCAGTTATTTTCATTGAAAGTTGAGAAGTCGGAATTTAATTGTTTTTAGAAAAGAAAAGGGGTAATTGTGTCTTTATTTTCCGTCGTTGGTTATTGTTTATGGATTGTAATTCTAAAAATGAATGGTCTGGAGGCAGAATTGACCTGTCCAAACATCGATTACATGAAACAAAAGTATGGTAACGATAGTTTATTGCAAATGCAAATATGGATTGATAAATGTGGATTTTCGAGTGTGGAGTCGTTTTGTTTTAAGGACCTTATTGTATTGCGAAATAGGTTCGTGGAGAGAAATAGATACACGATTTTTTTAAGTGGAGAAAATAATAGATTTTAGCCTGATTGGAGAGCTTTTTCTGATTGGATGGAGATAGGTCAGATATCTTCTGACATCTGCCATCTTTATAGATTTGCTTTGGATTCCCGCAAAGATTGAAGCTTGTGCTTTGACTTGCAATTGCCATTGTGTTTCAAAGAAGGAGAGGTTAAAGTCCTCTCCGGTACAAAGGGTTTGAGTCCCTGTTGTGTTTGGAATAAATGGTGTTGTGGGCTATGGTCAAAGCTGATGCAGAGCGTGTTGACATGCTGTTGAAAAACATGTAGGCCAACACGAATTGCTAGGTCAATCCAAAATGTGTGCTTTAATTGTGGGAATTTGAGCAAAATGTACGTGAATGTCCGGAGATGTGTCATCACTGTTGAAAGTTTTCTGGAAATTGTGAGCGAACTCTCGCAAATCAGAGGGGTTCGTGACAGGAAGTTGAGTTCCGAACTGGTGGCGTACAATGTTTATCGGTTATGACACTGTTGGTAGAGGAGAGACGATTGACTTGTTATATTGTTTTACAACTTTGTGTTAACCGTTATATATTTGATGTTAGACTTTACATCGGTCTGATTACCGCCAGAAGGCATTTGTTTTTGAAGACGGAGACATTCTGTTTTAAAAATGCTAATGTTAATTCTTTGACTGAATTCTCCACTTGAAAAGAGGCGCATGCGCTTGAGCCTAGCGGAAGTTGATTCTTTCATTGAAGCTCATTCTGCGTGCAGTTGCCCACACCCGCCAATGAGTGCAAAAAAACAAAAAACACTCATTTTAGAAAGAATTTGACGTTGAATTGAGAAATATATTGGTTGGAAAACAGATGTGTGTTTCTGTTTCTTTGTCAAACTTAAGAAAATATTGTGAGTTGCCATACTCTTGATTTGGAAATTATGTACAGACCAATTTTCTATATTATGAGCTTGATTCGTTATTGAATAATGCGCTGGAAATTTAGTTTTTGGGTAGGATAATTGGTAAAAGGCCAGTTTTGGCAACAAAAGCGGTATTCATTTTAAGAATTACAATCCCGGGGTTATTGAAACTTTTATAGAAAGTTATGTGTTCAAACGGAAATGTTATGTTGTTTAAGGAATATTTTTGTTTATCTGGAAATGTTCGATGGTTTTTATTTTTTATTTTGTGGGAGTTCACAGATGTTACTGTTGTTTAAAGAAATATGTAAATGGTTATGAAGAAGTGATTAGAAAGATTGAGCCAGTCCGAGGGACTGAAGTGTATACAAGGGGAACTAGTTCGAGAGACTGAATTGCGATTGTTGTTAAGGGCAAAGGTGCTACATATGTGTGTTTATTGCTGCTGAGATGATTTGTTGAAATGTGTTGGGTTTGGTGGTATTCATATTTACCTATTTAAATGGACTTGAAGTTGAAGCTTTGTCCAACCAGAATGCTAATACATGGGTAAACTGTCATTCTCTGACGAGTGATATTAGGTGCATATGTAGATTTCGGAGCCTAATTTTTATGTTATGTTGGAATTAAAATAGTACTAATGGTTGATAGAATTGTAAAGGTTGTAATTGTAAAGAAAATCCAGGCAGTGGCTAATGGCTAATGGTGAAAACGTGGAGGAAGTGCATTTTGCTTTGTCCTGAGACAAAGGAGAGTCCAGGAAGTTGAATTTGCAACTATGGCAACGACATTGGCTAACAAACTAACAGACCGACAGGCGGGTACAGGCTAGTAAAGGAATTGCAGCTTGATATTTGAGATCCAGGATGAGTAACCGCATGACACATGCGCAGATGGAAATTGAGAAATTGACTAAGACGAAAATTTAGAGAAATAGATACATTTGGAGCGAATTTTACATATTAATTTGGTTATTTTGGAAATACGTTGGGTGATGAGTATTTTGAGACATTTGCTAACAAGGTTTTGTTTGTTTGAGGACATTTTAAATGAGTCCCGTTACGTTGAGTTTTACAAAGGTGATCCCAGAGGGTGTAATTCTGCATAATTATGTGAGTATTAATGGTGAAAGATGTGTCCGTTTAGATGAATTCGAAGTTTGGTGGTTTACGAATGTATGATTAACATTTGTTCTAATTCCTAGCCAAACAGGGAGGTAGAAGCCTTTCAGACCAGAACTTGTATTTACGAGCGGAAAATCTGTGGTGTGTGATGGTATCCATAAAAATGCAGAAATTGGACCCTGGTTCATAAATTAGTTCTAATTGGATTGGAAAAGTTATACTTTAGCAAACTTAAGTGAATAGATGGTAAACGCCAACCATCTGTGTTGTTTAAAAGAGAGAGAAAATAGTTTTTGCTTTGTTCCAGAGCGCGCTGATAGATATTTATTTGAGTTGATTCATTGAGTACTAACAAAGAGTAATTGAGATAGCTGGTAAATATAGGAATATTCAAAGGTGTATACATTACATGCTTTGATAAAACTTTTGAGGAGTTAAAGAATAAGGTTTTGTTTTACGGGTTTGTTAAATTGTGAATTTAAAGGTTTAAAAAGAAAAAGGGAGAGTTTATATTTTCTTTTGTCTTAGGGGCATTGTTTGATTGATGTGATTGCGAGTCGTAGCGTAATTCTAGCATGAATTACCAATTCTAAGAGCAGTTTTAAGTGTGCGAACATGGATTTAATGAAACAAGAGAACGTTTTGTGGATGTGAAGAGATGATTGGTTTAAACACTTTGATGTTCTGAAAAGGGAACTATGCATATGCTTTGAAGAGGTATATGGGAAGACGTTTTAAATCAAAATAGTAAAATCTAGAGGTTTTTTAAGAGTTTTGATAAAGGTATTAGATGCAATGTGGTTGTGAAATAAGAGAAAATGATTACAATGTACTTTTGTTTGGAGTTTGACTGTAATTTGATTTTAAGTTTTTCTTTGAGAGTTTTATCAGGGTATGGTACAATGTTTTGGGATAATTTGGGTAATTGTATAATCTAAATAAATTGTGTTAAAACCACATCTCTTGACTACTCAGATCTACACAGTGCCACTAGAATTCTTCCTTTACACCTACTTACAGCGCAGATAGCCAGTCACATGACATGACCCCAAAGTCTTCAGGCAGGGACGTTGTTCCTGACACAATGATCACTTCCAGTAAACTTGTTATATTCAGAAATACATTTCAACCTTATTTATGTTTTTGGGGGAATATTTTCAGTTTGTAAGTGTTACGGGGAGTGGGGGGGGGGGGTTAGGGCCTAGTGATGTTATGCTCGAAGCCGTGCTCACAAAGCGGTATCGACCTTTTGAAGCAATGGGTACCGATACAAATGTGTCTAGTATGGCTTCAAATGGGAAAAAAACCTGTGATCTCTCGGCGAAGCTTCGGACGACTAGTGTAAAATTGAAGCCGCACATTTAGTCAGGAGTACAATTTCAGTATCCCTCCCTGAGTCACCACCTTACCGCAGTGGAGGGGTTTGCGTGTCCTAATGATCCTGGAAGCTATGTTGTCGGGGGCTTTATGCCCCTGGTAGGGTCACCCAGGGCAAACAGGTTCCAGGTGAAAGACCAGACAAAACGTGGCTCAAAAAACCTACCATGAAGAAACACAACAATGGTTACCAGTTGCCCTTGCCCGGACGCGGGTCACCGGGGTCCCCCCATGGAGCCAGGCCTGGGGATGGGGCCCGATAGCGAGTGCCTGGTGGCCGGGCCTTTTCCCATGGGGCCCGGCCGGGCTCAGCCCGAAGAAGCAACGTGGGACCCCCTTCCAATGGGCTCACCACTTACAGGAGGGGTCATGGGGGTCGGGTGCAGTGTGAAACAGGAGACGGCCGAAGGCGGGGGCCTTGGCGGTCCGATCCTCGGCTGCAGAAGCTAGCTCTAGGGACGTGGAACGTCACCTCGCTGGCGGGAAAGGAGCCTGAGCTGGTGCGCGAGGTAGAAAGGTTCCGGCTAAATATTGTCGGCCTCGACGCATAGCATCGGCTCTGGAACCAGTCTCCTTGAGAGGGGCTGGACTCTCTTCCACTCTGGAGTTGCCCTTGGTGAGAGGCGTCGAGCTGGGGTGGGAAAACTTGTTTCCCCTCGATTCGGTGCCTGTATGTTGGGGTTCACCCCAGTGGACGAGAGGGTAGCCTCCCTCTCGACGGGTAGCCTCCTTCTCGACGGGTCCTCACTGTTGTTTGTGCTTACGCACCAAACGGCAGCTCAGAGTACCCACCCTCTTTTGGAGTCTGTGGGGGGGGGGGGGTGCTGGAAAGCGCTCCTCCCGGAGATGGGAGGAGCGCCCCTCGTCCTCCTGGGGGACTTCAATGCTCATGTGGGCAATGACAGTGAGACCTGGAGGGGCGTGATTGGGAGGAACGGCCCCCCCAATCTGAACCCGAGCGGTGTTTTGTTGTTGGACTTCTGTGCTAGACACGGCTTGTCCATAACGAACACCATGTTCAAGCATAAGGGTGTCCATATGTGCACTTGGCACCAGGACACCCGAGGTCTCAGTTCGATGATCGACTTTGTAGTCGTGTCATCGGACCTGAGGCCGAATGTCTTGGACACTCGGGTGAGGAGAGGGGCGGAGCTGTCAACTGATCACCACCTGGTGGTGAGGCTACGATGGTGGGGGAGGACGCCGTTCAGGCCTGGCAGGCCCAAACGTAATGTGAGGGTCTGCTGGGAACGGCTGCAAAATCCCCTGTCAGAAGGAGCTTCAACTCCCACCTCCGGGAGAGCTTCGATCATGACTGTTGAGTCCGAATGGGCCATGTTCCGGGCTTCCATTGTTGAGGCGGCTGACCGGAGCTGCGGCCGCAAGGTGGTCGGTGCATGTCGCGGCGGTAACCATCGACCCCGGTGGTGGACGCCGGAGGTGAGGGATGCCATCAAGCAGAAGAAGGAGGCCTGTCGGACTTTATTGGCTGGTAGGACTCCAGAGGCAGCTGATGTGTACCGGCAGGCCAAGCGGAATGCAGCTTCGAAAAGGTTCTGGACCACCATCCGGCGACTCAGGAGGGGGAAGCAGTGCACTCTCAACACTGTATATGGTGGGGATGGTGCGCTGCTGACCTCGACGGGGGACGTCCTGGATCGGTGGACGGAATATTTAGGAATTAATACCTTAATACCACCAACACGCTTTCCAACGTGGAGGCAGAGTCTGGGGACATTGGGGGGGCCCTTCTATCTCTGGGGCTGAGGTCGCCGAGGTGGTTAAAAAGCTCCGCGGTGGCAGGGCCCCTGGGGTGGATGAGGTCTGCCCGGAGTTCCTTAAGGCTCTGGATGTTGTAGGGCTGTCTTGGTTGACACGACTCTGCAACATCGTGTGGACATCGGGGACAGTGCCTCTGGACTGGCAGACCGGGGGGTGGTGGTTCCCCTCTTTAAAAAGGGGGACCAGAGGGTGTGCTCCAACTTTAGGGGGATCACACTCCTCGGCCTCCCTGGGAAAGTCTATTCAGGGTTTCTGGAGAGGAGGGTCCGTCGGATTGTCGAACTTCGGATTCAGGAGGAGCAATGTGGTTTTCGTCCTGGCCGTGGAACTGTGGACCAGCTCTACACCCTCGGCAGGGTCCTGGAGGGTGCATGGGAGTTCGCCCAACCAGTATACACATGTTTTGTGGATTTGGAAAAGGCGTTCGACCGTGTGCCTCGGGGGCTCATGTGGGGGGTGCTCCGGGAGTACGGGGTACCGGATTCCCTGATCGGGGCTGTCCGGTCCCTGTACGACCGGTGCCAGAGTTTGGTCCGCATTGCCGGCAATAAGTCGAACTTGTTCCTGGTGAGGGTTGGACTCCGCCAGGGCTGCCCTTTGTCACCGATTCTATCCATAACTTATATGGACAGAATTTCTAGGCGCAGCCAGGGCGTTGAGGGAGTCCGGTTTGGTGACATCAGGATCGGGTCGCTGCTTTTTCGGATGATGTGGTCCTGATGGCTTCATCGGGCCGTGACCTTCAGCTCTCACTGGAGCGGTTCGCAACTGAATGCGAAGCGGCTGGGATGGGAATCAGCACCTCCAAATCTGAGGCCATGGTTATTGACCGGAAAAGGGTGGAGTGCAATCTTCGGGTCGGGGAGGAGATCTTGACCCAAGCGGAGGAGTTCAAGTATCTCGGGATCTTGTTCACGAGTGAGGGAAGAATGGAGCGCGAGATCGACAGGCGGATCGGTGCGGCGTCCGCAGTGATGCAGGCTCTGCATCGGTCCGTCGTGGTGAAGAAGGAGCTGAGTCAAAAGGCGAAGCTCTCTATTTACCAGTCGATCTACGTTCCTACCCTCACCTATGGTCACGAACTGTGGGTAGTGACCAAAAGAACGAGATCGCGAATACAAGTGGCCGAAATGAGTTTTCTCCGCAGGGTATCCGGGCTCTCCCTTAGAGATAGGGTGAGAAGCTCGGTCGGTCATCCGGGAGGGGCTCAGAGTAGAACCGCTGCTCCTCCGCGTCGACAGGAGCCAGTTGAGGTGGCTTGGGCATCTGATAAGGATGCCTCCTGGACGCCTCCCTGGTGAGGTGTTCTGGGCACGTCCCACTGGGAAGATGCCCTGGGGAAGACCCAGAACACGCTGAAGGGACCATGTCTCTCAGCTGGCCTGGGAACGCTTCGGGGTCCCCCAGGAAGAGCTGGTGGAAGTGGCCGGGGAGAGGGAAGTCTGGGCCTCCCTGCTTAGGTTGCTGCTCCCGCGACCCGACCCCCAGACAAGCGGCAGATGACGACGACAATTTCAATATGAGTGCGGCTGCAACTCCCTTTCTCATTGGCTATCAATTGTGTGCGTGTGTAGTACTTTAACTGTCTCAAATACAAATGTTCTACATTGTGTATAAATCTGAAGCAGCATGCCGAAACGTTACACTTTAGCTTTCAAACAGAAAGCTGTGTAGAAAGCACTCACCAGCAGCAACAGGTCTGTAGCACGCGAACTTGGGGTTGATGAAAGGCGAATTCTTGAGTGGCAAATTACATTTTATATTATAGGGTACACTCGTGATTTACTTGTGTAATAAATACTGTGTTTTAATTTAACCAATTAAATAACCGTTTTTTTTTTTTGGTGAAGCATTTAATTGAGGGCGGTGTTTAATCAAGAAATACGGTATATATACACCGTATATCACCTCCAAACCAATTGTTTAAACTAATATCAAACATTCAGTACATTTTCATGAGTGTACTTACATTTTATAACTGATATTTCTGAATATTTTAAATAAGTATGCATGCTTATTATTTATGAAGATTGCATCGATTAAAAAGCATAAATTTTTTGCTCCTCATTTACACTTCAAAATACTAAGAGTGAAGTGTAGAATGAAACAGGGTTCTCTTCTCATTTCCTTTGCAAGAGGTAATGGTGATAGGCTTTCTGACAGCCTGAAGTTGAAACTGCATCAAAACAAAGAAATAAGTAGAGATGTTACGCTCGAAGCCGTGCTCATGAAGCGGTATCGACCTTTCGAAGCAATGGGTACCGATACAAAAGTGTCGAGCGTGGCTTCAAATTGGCAAAAAACACGTGATCACCCGTCGAAGCTTCGGACGTCACACGAGCAGCTGACTGTCAGTCTAATAGGTTTGAGACAAACTGCGTTTTATTCAAATGCTTAAGACATCAGAAATCACTAATATTCATAGGTTATAGAGAGGATACATATTTACGGACGCTATATAATACATTCATTGACAGAGCCAGAGATACAGATATATTGCCAGAGCTAGATAGACAGAGCTAGATACAGAGATGTGAGAGAGTAGGTGTACAGAAGCACATACATCTTTCTCTAGTTTTGCCAGCCTTCAAATGTGGCCATCCCTTTCACGGTTTCAAAAGCATGTTCCAAAACCTTAGCCGCTATTCTACATTATCAAGTCATAATTTATTTATTTGGCATATACTTCCACTAAAACAAGATCAGAGGTTTAGGTCTCACTATCTTAGAGTGAGGGGCAGCGCTCTTACCACGAGGCCATACTCAACCTAACAAAAAATGTGAATAATGCTATCAGAACCTAAAAATAAATGTTATGAATGTAAAGTACCAAAGACGTTACATTGTTTATAATACAACAAGATATATGATAACATATTTTTGACACTTGCACGTCGAAACATTTGTCACATAACCTTTATTTATCAAATGAGTGACAATTGTGAGACTTAACGTCTCAAGGACTTGAAGTCACTCGATTCCTTCAATCTCTCGATACAATCGCCATACCATGAATTGACCAGCAGATGTCCCTATGGAGAAGATGTATCAAACGCTTCGAAAAAGCGATACTTTTTTTCAAATAGCTTGTTGCTTCGGAAAGCTTTGTTTCCTCCATGGTCTATGACGGTTACATTATGCCAAAATGTAACTGCAATACAAAGTTAAGCAAGGAAGTATATAAAAGTGCATGTAATCAGGTAGCATGACAAATATCAAGTTAACTCTGCCTCAAACCCTCACAAACTTTTCTCTACCTTCTCCACCCTCCTTAACCCCCCTCCCCCGCCCCCCCCTCCTCCCTGTCAGCAGATTACTTCTCCTCCTTCTTTGAGAAGAAAGTTGTTGATTGTTGAAAGTTGTTGTTGTGAGTTGTTGAAAGATAGGTTCCCTGAACCTATCTTTCCTACTCACCCTATAACGTGCTGTATCTAACCAACTGTCAAACTTTCTCTCTCAGAACAACCTACTAGACATTTCTTTTTTTTTTGTCATTTAGCAGACGCTCTTATCCAGAGCGACTTACAGTAAGTACAGGGACATTCCCCCGAGGCAAGTAGGGTGAAGTGCCGGCAACCTTCTGATTACTAGCCCGATTCCCTAACTGCTAAGCCACCTGAGACCTAGACCCCACCAATCAGGCTTCAAGACTGGCTGCTCCACAGAAACTGCCCTCCTGTCAGTCACTACTGCCCTCCAGTCTGCCAGAGCTGCTTCAAGGTCATCCGTCATCATCCTGCTGGACCTATCTGCAGCATTTGATAAGGTCAACCATCAGATTCTGCTCACTCGACTTTCTGAGATGGGCATCTCTGGCACTGCACTTAAGTGGATCACATCCTACCTGTCGGGAAGGTCCGACCAGTTCTCCTGGGGAGGCAAAGTGTCAGCCCCCCGCCAGCTCTACACTGGTGTCCCACAGGGCTCTGTCCTTCGACCCCTCCTCTTCTCCCTGTACACCACCTCACTTGGACCAATCATCACCTCCCATGGCTTCTCCTACCACTGCTACGCTGACGACACACAGCTGTACCTGTCGTTCCCCCCGACTGATCCGGGGATTTCAGCCAGAATCGAGGCCTGCCTCACAGACATCTCCGCCTAGATGACCAAGCACCACCTCCAGCTGAATCTCGCCAAAACAGAACTTCTCATCATCCCGGCCAAACCCTCCATCTCCCACGATTTCTCAATCACCCTGGGATCTGCGACGGTGACCCCCTCATCCTCTGCCAGGACTCAAGTTGGACTACTGCAACTCGCTTCTCGCCTGGTCTTCAACCTACCCAGACACTCTCATGTTACCCCGCTCCTCATCTCCCTTCACTGGCTACCCATCACGGCCCGTATCAGCTTCAAGACCCTGGTACTGACCTTCCGAGCAGTGAACGGGACTGCACATGCCTACATCCAGTCTCTCCTCCAGCCTTACACCCCCATCCACCACCTTCGGTATTCTTCTGACAACTGTCTGGTGGTCCCACCTCTCAAGAGCGCTTGCTTCCAACCCAAGCTCTTCTCCTGTCTGGCCCCCCAATGGTGGAATCATCTCCCCACCTCCATCAGAGACACTGACTGTCTCCCCACCTTCAAGAAAAGGCTAGAGACGCACTTGTTCCGGGAGTACAACGGTACTTAAGAAAGATTTGTTGGATCCGATGTTAGGTTATTTTCTCCAGGAACACAATGACACTTATTGAGTGACTTGTTGGTACGTTTTTAACTGATTTAACTGCTTGTTTTCGCTGTAAATTATATTATTGTTGCTTGCTTTCCTACAGGTACACTCTCGCACTTTTGAGGTTCATGTTGTTTAATTTGTAATTTGTTTAACTACATGCTCTTATGATTCTTCCTATTGGCACTTACTTTCTTTTCACAATGTATACTTCATGTTTTGGCTATCCGCAATGTTTTTGGGGCTCGTTGTTTAGGATCATTGACCTATGCACTTTTGTAAAGCTCTCTCTTGGAAGTCGCTTTTGATAAAAGCGTCTGCTAAATGAATACATGTAAATGTAAGGTGTTAGGAGCATGTATTTTTAAGGAGTTATATATATATAAGTTTTCCAGGTTGCATGTGTCTTATTGTAAGTTATTCCTCTTAATAACTACAATACTGTCTGCTGAGATTGACACTGCAGCACCCACTGGCAAAAACAATGTTATATAATTAACATTTTAATTTGTGTAGTTTCCCTGCCAAAGCAACTTTTTGAAAGATGGATTTTCAAACACTCAAGCCTTCCATTTTACAAATCTTTATTGTTTGTTTCATCACTGATAGTTTTACAATGCCATACCTATGGAGCTTAACCCTTGTGCTGCCTTCGGGTCACATGACCCAAAGGTTCCTTAACGAACCATCGTTGTGTTTACCCAATTTTACCCAATACAAAAACAAATAAAAAATATAGCTGCAAGCAGCGATGCGGGTTCCTCCGCAAAATGGCAAAATATTATAAACATGTACACTGTAGAAGATCGAGACTTGGACAACAAGAGAGCAAAACTACTTCATGTTTGGCCAACAATAATAGGCTGAACGGGGATTTGAACTCATGAGCATAAGGTTACTAGTCAGTCTCTCTAGCCGCTCTGCTACACACCAACTGCTGAGATTTTATGATTAGTAAGGGATGATTATTAACTTTTTATAGGATACTGAAACTCTTCTTGAGTTGATCTCCTTCCAGACTCTTAGTCAATGCACAACAAACAATAGTCATGTGGGCAACTGGGCTAGGGCAGCACTCATTCAGCTCCTTGCGAGAATAGCCTGTGACAGTACAGCAGCCGACTCTCTGGTCCCATTAAACTACACAACATGCACAATCAGGGTGACCAACAAGATTATATTAACTAACAAACAATAACATTACAAACATCTAACTGAACGAACACAACAACTGAAATCCCTTGCACGACTGTTGTAACCAACTATTTTCCACAAGTCTTTGCGTTTTTTGATATGCCGCACTGCATGCTGGGTACCCAAGGGTGCTGACGCTGATTATCTAGCTGTGCTCCGACTGCGTGATATGAGTATTAGTTTTTGGTCAGCTTTGGGACAAAGGTTAAGAAACGGTTGACATTTCAAGGTGAAATTGCACATGGTATTTCAGAATGATGTCTGCCTGTTTAACTAAACAAGTAATCAAAATTATGACAGGCCAAAAGACTGTGCCTCGAAACGAACCTGTGGCCTTATGCTTTGCAGTACAACGCTTCAACCCATTGAGCTACCTGCAAGGCTGAGAAATTCTGATCAGTTTCTGTCCCCCGAAAAAAAGATGTATATCCTGTAGCATGGCTTGTTCGATTCGGCCAAAGCTTAAACAGCTGTAATTCAATGATATTTTGACATATCAAGGTGAAATTGCGCATGGTACTTTAGAACGATGTCATCCTGTTTAACTAAACATGTATTCAAATTAAGATAGACTCAGTGTTGCTGGATTTGAACCTACGACCTTGTACTTTGCAGGTCACCGTTCCAGCTCGTTGAGCTATTCTCAGTGTTGAGTATTGGCATGTTCAGTTACTCTACAAAAAAAAGCTGTTTCTCCAATGGCGAGCATTGTCAGATTTGGTCCAAGTTCAAACAGCTGTAATTCAGTCATATTTTGACATATCAAGGTGAAATTGTTTATGGTACTTCATGGGCGTGTCACCTTAAAGCCTATTAGGTTTGAAAACCCATCATTCAAAATGAACTTTGATTTAGTGACACAAACATATTGAGGTAATGTGGAAATTTACATAAATACACCCCTTTCAGCTATTTAGTATTTTATTCAATTGCTATAAGTAACGTTTTTAAATACGTCAATGATACATATCTGTACAAAATTTCAAGTTAAATAGACCTTTGGTTCAAGAGAAGAGGAATTTTGAAGTTTTTCCCAAATTATCACTCTACAGGAAAATCGATCAGGCGGACCTTATGGGTCCTTGAGGCTTTTTTGTTCGCCATGAGAAATAAGGCATGCACACCAAGTTTCAGAAGAATTTGAGCAATGGGGTGGAAATGCTATCACTTTGAAAATCGGACATTTGGCCGTCGCCTGTGGCGCCCCCTATGATCTGATGTGGGCCAGTCTGTGTTTGGGCCGTAGTTGTGGCATGTTGTATCAATATGCCAAATTTCAAAACTTTTTACCAATGTGTTCATGAGATAAATTACTAGAATAATAATAATAATAAATATAGCTGCAGGCAGCAATGGCGGGTTCCTCCTCAGCATTGCAAACCATTACAAAATTGACATGACACAGACATGTATTTCATACATGTACACAACATTTCAATACAATTGGATCAATGGCTGATTTGAAGTCATTTTTTGAAATTCTTCACAAATTGTCACTGTAGAGAAATATCCATGCTGCCGACATTATGGGTTCTTGAGACTTCTTTGTTCCCCATTGGCAATAAGGCATGCGTACCAACTTTTAGACATTTTGGACTGACAGGGTTAAAATGCCACCCTTTTGAAAGTGACAACTTTGAAGCGTGTTCTGTCAGGCCACCTGTGCTCTGGTCAGGCCCATCATGCAGAGATCCATTCTTTAAAAGCTTTGATTACAACAATAACTTTATGAAAGTCAGAATACACTTTAGTAAAGGACGTGTGTAGTTTATGTACTACTACTGCTTGCTCTGCCCACACACTTTCCCCATCCATGCTGTTTCCCTCTTTGCCAGTGCAGGTGGTGCGGTGGCCGCATGAGGTTTAGGTGTAGTCCAAAAGTTGCCTCCCACAATCAAAACATATTAACCGCAACATTGTTTTCAAACTTTCTCAAAGATGGCTTGAAAACCACAGATATTGACTCTCTTCTTGAGTAGATCTCTTTCCAGAATCTCAGTCAATCCAGAATCAAGATTAGCCTCATAGGCAATTGGTCTGGTCTAGGGCACAGCCCACGTTCAGCTCCTTGCAAGTATAGCCTGTGATAGTAAAATGGCCGACTCTCTGTTCCCATTAAACTACACAGCATGCACACTCAAGGTGACCAACAAGATTATATTAACTAACAAACAATGGCCGGGTTTCCCAGATTCGTTAAGAAGCTCTTAACGCTAAGAGCTTCTTAAGAGCGTTCTAAGAACGCTCTAGAACGCTCTTAGAACGCTCCTAAGAAGCTCTTAGCGTTAAGAGCTTCTTAACGAATCTGGGAAACCCGGCCAATAACATTACAAACATCTAACTGAACGAACACAACAACTGAAATCCCTTGCGTAGCTGTTGTTTTTTTAACATGCCGCACTGCATGCTGGGTACCCAAGAGCGCTGACGCTGATTATCTAGCTGTGCTCCGACTGCGTGATATGACGAGATGCTAGTGGTGCGCTGAGGTCTCAGAGTCTCCTGCCCGAGTTCAAGTTCTGCCCGATTAGCAAGCTATTTTTACTAATGTTTTGTTAGCAATTGAATGGTAATGCAAGCTAGCTAAAAACAATGTTAGTTAGCTTGGCTAAACTGGTTTTCATAGCAACAGAAATCAACAAATCAGATCAGTCGAACTTTATTCAGAAATGGGGGGATGGCGGGAACATTAAAGGTGTAGGTACAGTAAAAGTGAAATGGAACGCGTCTTTCTGCCTTGAAGCTGCGTGCGCATCAACAAGACCCCATCTATATGTAAAGATAACATCCAAGCTAACAATTTCGCCAAATCTGACTGCAGCATTGTATACCATATGTACCGTGTTATGGTTGTTTGAGTTAAACAACTTGCTAAATGAATTAAATGTCAAATCCAACTATAAATGTATAAAAGAGAGTTCCAATCAAATCTGAATTTGTTTTAAACCTAGAGGTTTAAAAGGTTACCTTTGCCTAAACTGACATGCACCAACTCAGTTTCAACAGCCATTTACACATTTAGTCTCTATTTGTTACTCTATTCTTAAGGCATGTTTAACTTAATGTCTGCACCTCTCTGTCACCAACTGTCTCTGCAGTGGGGGCTTCACAGGGTGTCTACAGGTATAAACAAGTTAAATGTAAGACCTTTTAATACCACTTCCAAATGAAATTAAAGACCAAACTTACGATGGAAATACAAATCAAAAGTGGAAATATACAGTCATCTTTCCAAGTAAACACTGATGTCTGTTCAATATGAACAGTATGGTAAAATGACAATAATCGGTTGAGTTTAAGAACATTGACTAAATGTGTGTAATGCGGAAGGATAACACAAAAATGTAATTGCTGTCCTAAATTATACTTATTATTACACTAGGGTGGAAATGGTGGAGCAGAAACTAACAATTCCATGAATCCCATGGAAACAAAGGCAAATGTGTGAGATGTACTGATGTGGAGCACAAATGCTCCAAGAAGCAGTACTTCTCTTGAGTGGTTTTTATTCAGATGAATAATCATTGGATTCAGGTCAAAAGTCTATCACTTGAACTAGTTTCATCACTTAAGACACAAAGTCAGCAGCTTGGCATACTGGCACATGGAAAGGATTAAACATTTAGACTTTCATCAAAGTAATGCTGGCTTGTCCTTTTTCATCAATGTCCTCAAAAAAGCAGGCTGCAGAGCTACTGTGTCTGTGGGGTGACTGTCTCTGGAGGGCTGGCAGGCAGGGGCAAGCAGGGCCTGCAGGCAGGCAGGCAGGCAGGCCAGCTGGATCAAGCTGTTCTGGGGTCAGGGCTGAAGAGAAGCTGTCCAGCTAGAGAGGGGTAGTCCAGCAAGGGGTCTGTGTGGATCTCACCATCCTCGAGTCTGTTGCATCCTCTGTTGAACTCTGTTGAGCAGGCCTCTGCATGACCCTCCAGACCTGTCAAAGTGAAGAAAGGGTCCATGTCAGTTGTGAAAAATGAAGCTTTTCCCATCTACACTTGATACAGACTTCAGTTTTGACTGTGAAATGCAGTGTCATTACTTGAACTTGAATCCAAATGTGTTGACGTCATGGAGACCCATGCAGTCACTCAAAACACAGGTTCGATTCCAGGCTCTGGCAAGAGTATTTACCTCTAAACTGGTCAATATATACACATCTGACAAAAGACCAGCTCGACCTTTGCTTGTAAACAGTGATTCTGACTGTAAGAGACCTTTAAATAGCCTGACTTACCGAAATTGGCAAAACTAGCCTGGCTAACGTAGGTCGCTTTCTCAGGGCATATGACGAATGAAACAGGCTCGCCTTGAAAAAGTCTCCCTGCCGCATAGGCTTATTACAAAGACTTTCACGCCAAAAATCACCATTATGAGCCGACAGGTCTGTGGGGAATTGCTTTTTCTCCTAAAGGCTGCTCTCCTCGACCTTTTTGATGAACAATTCGCCGAGATGCAAAATGACTCACTAATTAAAAACACAGGAAAAAAGCTAGAGCTACAGTAGCTACTTTTCGAGTTTGGTTTTCCGTCACTTCAGAATCACGATCTATAAGGTCTAAAAGTGCTAAACCTTCACCATAATTCAAGAGTAGTGTACTTTCACAAACCCAATCATTAATTCTAGCTTAAAATGTGTAAAACCAGGACTTACCGAAAGTGGCTGCCTCCAACACGGCTTTCACGGGAGACGACTTTCACGGGACACGGGAAACAACAATGGCCGCCGAAAAATAATTTGTATTCGTAACAGCGAGCTGCGATTGGAAGCGAAATGAAACAGGGGCTAAAAAACGAGGGTGGGGGCTTGGTCAGCACACATTTTCAAGAAAGCATGCGTGTGTCAAGGGGCTCTGGCCCCTTGTGTGTGAGAGAATGTGGAGCACGCGCGCACAGGAGCAAAGGGAGAGAGGATTTGGGGAAACAGCCCTAGAAATTAGCCAAGCATGCATGTTTCAAATATTCACTAAAAATCGAGTTTTCATGTTACAGTCAACTTTTTCTCAGATTTGTGTACTCAACATTCTCAAGAGTCTTCATATGAACTAGTGATTGAATCAGAGTATCAGTTTTTGGCCGGCGGATGTGTAAAGCATTATTTTAGCATTAGCAATAAATTCAATTTGCTTTATATCAATCATTTTTAGAGGTATGAAGTTGCCTTTGCACATGGTAACATGTTGTAGTGTCTTCCACGTGACATACCAAGTTTGGTGTTGATATCTCAAAGATTTGCTGAGATTTGACCAAACGTCCTGTTTGGTTGCTTTGTTGCAGATTTTGATTGGCTCTACCGGACAAACGGTTTTGAAAATCAGAAATCCCTACGATAACTTTTGTGAGGCTCAGTCTGGATATCATCTATGGCAATTTTGAAGAAAATTCGACCAAAAATGTAGGAGGAGTAGGGAAAAAACGCGTTTCCTTAATCTTTATTGTACAGACAAATCCAATATGGTGGCCGTTATAGCTTCTTGAGGCTTTTTTATTCCTCATGAGAAATAAGGCATATGTAATGAATTTCAGAATTTTGGGACTTATGGCCTGCAAATGGCATCAATTTGAAAATTGACATATTGGGGCGTGGCCTGTAGCGCCACCTATTGTCTCACATGGCCCATGTTTGGTATGGTAGTTACTAATGGTCTGCAGTTTCAACATGCCAAATTTCACAACTTTTTACGGTACTGGTCTAGGGGCTGCCATTGACTCCCATGGGTAAAAAATAATAATACCACCAATAACAATAGGGTTCTCCTACCGGAGGAACCCTAAATATAGCTGCAAGCAGTGATGCGGGTTCCTCCGCAAAATATTATTAACATGTACACTGCAGAAGATCGAGAGTTGGACAACAAGGGAGCAAAACTACTTCATGTTTGGCCAACAACCGGGCTGAATGGGGATTTGAACTCATGAGCATAAGGTTACAAGTCAGTCTCTCTATCCTCTCTGCTACACACCAACTGTTGAGATTGTAAGAATAGAAAGGGCAGAGTATTAGCTTTGGTCAGCTTTTGGACAAAGGTTAAGAAACGGTTGACATTTCAAGGTGAAATTGCATGAAATTGTGCATCGTATTTCAGAATGATGTCATCTTGTTGAACTAAACAGATAATCAAAATTATGACAGGCCAAAAGACTATGGCTGGATTCCAACCTACAACCTTATACTTTACAGGTCACCATCCCAGCCCTATTCTCAGTGTTGAATATTGTCATGTTCAGTTACTGTATAAAAAAGTAAGCTGTTTCTCCTGTGGTAAGTGTTGTTAGATTCAGCCTAAGTTGAAACTGCTTGTACATTTCCTATAAAAACGGGATGACTGGGTTGCTGCTGTAAAGAATAACTTTCTCATTTTTTTTTTAAACATGTTGTTTGGAGTGCCATAACTTGTCATGGAAGGGAATTTTAAATCATGCCTAGCATCAGTGGGAATGTGTCCTGGCTTAGGATACTGAAATGAATTTGTGCAACAGGCAAGGGATCCACCTGAACAATCAATTGACTTCATTGGAGAAAACCATTAGAGTTATCTCTACCATGCGTAGACTACAAGTAGCTAGCTACTGTGGTGAACCTGGCTTGTTTTGCAGTGGTTTACACAGTCTCGCTAAACAGATGATCAGAGTGTTGTGATGGGCTCAAATAAACACGCATTGCTATGTTTTTACAACCGGAGGATTGAACGGAAGACTAGAAACCGTTTTGCCAGAATAAAAAATTAAAAACTATGCTTCTGACTGGTTTTGAACCTACAACCATTTGCTTACCAGCCAATTGAGCCATTCCCAGACATGGATTACACAAAACTGGATAATAAAAAAAGCTGTTTCTCCAATGGCGAGCATTGTCAGATTTGGTCGAAGTTCAAACATCTGTAATTCAGTCATATTTCGACATATCAAAGTGAAACTTTGCATGGTACTTCAGGGGCATCTCACCTTAAAGCCTATTAAGTTTGAACCATCCTTCAAAAATACATTTGATTTAGTGACACAAACATATTGAGGCAATGTGTACATTTACATAAATACACCCATTTCAGCCATTTTGTACTTGATTCAATTGCCTTAAGTAACGTTTTTAAATACGTCAATGATACATATCTGTACCAAATTTCAAGTCAATTTCACCTTTGGTTCAAGAGAAGAGGAATTTTGAAGGTTTTCCCAAATTTTCACAGTACAGGAAAATCCATCATGGCGGACCTTATGGGTCCTTGAGGCTTTTTTGTTCCTCATGAAAAATGAGGCATGCACACCAAGTTTCAGAAGAATTGGAGCAATGGGGTGGAAATGCCATCACTTTGAAAATCGGACTTTTGGGCGTGGCCTGTGGCGCCCCATATGGTCCGATGTGGCCCATATTTGGTGTGGGGGTACCCACTTGGATGTAGTATCAATGTGCCAAATTAGAAAATTTATGACAAGGGACTTTTTGAGATATTGGGGCGCAAGGAGAAGAAAAATAATAATAAGAATACCAACAAATATAGCTGCAAGTAGCGATGCGGGTTCCTCCGCAAAATATTATAAACATGTACACTGCAAAAGATCGAGAGTTGGACAACAAGGGAGCAAAACTACTTCATGTTTGGCCAACAACAGGCTGAATGGGGATTTGAACTCATGAGCATAAGGTTACAAGTCAGTCTCTCTATCCTCTCTGCTACATACCAACTGTTGAGATTGTATGAATAGAAAGGGCAGAGTATTAGCTTTGGTCAGCTTTTGGACAAAGGTTAAGAAACGGTTGACATTTCAAGGTGAAATTGCATGAAATTGTGCATCGTATTTCAGAATGATGTCATCCTGTTTAACTAAACAGATAATCAAAATTATGACAGGCCAAAAGATAATGGCTGGATTCCAACCAACTACCTTATACTTTACAGGTCACCATCCCAGCCCTATTCTCAGTGTTGAATATTGTCATGTTCAGTTACTGTATAAAAAGTAAGCTGTTTCTCCTGTGGTAAGTGTTGTTAGATTCAGCCTAAGTTAAAACTGCTTGTACATTTCCTATAAAAACGGGACAACGGGATGACTGGGTTGCTGCTGTAAAGAATAACTTTCTCATCGTTTTTTTAAACAGGTTGTTTGGAGTGCCATAACTTGTCATGGAAGGGAATTTTAAATCATGCCTAGCATCAGTGGGAATGTGTCCTGGCTTAGGTTACTGAAATGAATTTGTGCAACAGGCAAGGGATCCACCTGAACAATCAATTGACTTCATTAGAGAAAACCATTAGAGTTATCTCTACCATGCGTAGACTACAAGTAGCTAGCTACTGTGGTGAACCTGGCTTGTTTTGCAGTGGTTTACACAGTCTCGCTAAACAGATGATCAGAGTGTTGTGATGGGCTCAAATAAACACGCATTGCTATGTTTTACAACCAGAGGATTTATCGGGAGACTAGAAACCGTTTGGTCAGAATAAAAACTTAAAAACTATGCCTCTGACTGGTATTGAACCTTGATTACCAGCACAACATCTCAGCCAATTGAGCCATTCCCAGGCATGGAATACACAAAGTTCAATAACTGGATAATTAAAAAAAGCTGTTTCTCCAATGGCGAGCATTGTCAGATTTGGTCCAAGTTCAAACTGCTGTAATTCAGTCATATTTTGACATATCAAGGTGAAACTTTGCATGGTACTTCAGAGGCATGTCACCTTAAAGCTTATTATGTTTGAACCATCCTTCAAAAATACATTTGATTTAGTGACACAAACATATTGAGGCAATGTGTACATTTACATAAATACACCCATTTCAGCCATTTTGTACTTGATTCAATTGCCGTAAGTAACGTTTTTAAATACGTCAATGATACATATCTGTACCAAATTTCAAGTCAATTTCACCTTTGGTTCAAGAGAAGAGGAATTTTGAAGGTTTTCCCAAATTATCACAGTACAGGAAAATCCATCATGGCGGACCTTATGGGTCCTTGAGGCTTTTTTGTTCCTCATGAAAAATGAGGCATGCACACCAAGTTTCAGAAGAATTGGAGCAATGGGGTGGAAATGCCATCACTTTGAAAATCGGACATTTGGGCGTGGCCTGTGGCGCCCCCTATGGTCCGATGTGGCCCATATTTGGTGTGGGGGTACCCACTTGGATGTAGTATCAATGTGCCAAATTAGAAAATTTATGACCAGGGACTTTTTGAGATATTGGGGCGCAAGGAGAAGAAAAATAATAATAAGAATACCAACAATAACAATAGGTTACCTCCTACCGGAGGAACCTAATAATACCAACAAACACAATAGGGTCCTCCTGACGGAGGAACCCTAATAATTTTCTTTTAACCTTTGCAATGTGGGGGTCTGCGACAGCCCAACGGTTAAAAGAAAATGCTTCACTTTGTTTTTGTATGCATTTACATTTTACATTTATTCATTTAGCAGACGCTTTTATCCAAAGCGACTTCCAAGAGAGAGCTTTACAAAGTGCATAGGTCACTGATCATAACAACAAGATAGCCACAAAACATTGCGAGTAGCCAAAACATGAAGCACACATTGTGAACAACCAAAGTAAGTGCCAAAGGGAAGAACCATAAGAGCATGTAGTTAAACAAGTTACAATTAAACAACATGAACCGCTATACATGCAAGTGTACCTGTGGAAAAAACAAGCAACAATAATAAAAACAATATATCACAGCGAGTACAACATTTTTTAATCAGTTACCACTAACCACAAGAGCAACAAGTCTCTGAGCAAGAGTCATTGTGATCCTTGAGGAAACTAACATCGGGTCAAGCGAACCATTCCTAAGTACCGTTGTACTCCCAGAACAAGTGCGTATTGAGCCTTTTACAAGTGCGTCTTGAGCCCGTCTTGAGCCCGTATGCGGTAAAGTTGTCGCAATACGACGGTGGGTCACAATGACTGATGGGTCAGAATGACCCGAAGATAACACAAGGGTTAAATGAAACATCCTACCCACTAACCTAACTGTCCCAACTCACCCACATGTGGTTGACCCAGTCTAGAAAACGACAAAAAAAGATGTACAGTAAAGCATGTATGAAAAGGGTGTCTGCAAACCATCAAGCTCACGCTTGAATTGAGTAAAATAAAGTATGAATGGCACAAAGAATCACTGTGCAGTGTGAAAACTGTTACTTTACAAAAATGAACAAAATATGTATAAAACAATTACTTCACTGCATACATCAAAGTAGATAGTAAAGAATATATTGTGCTTATTAAAGTTATGCATTGTGCTTATTAAAGTTATGAACTTAGAAGTGTGCTCAGGCTTAAACATTGGGTCTCACACTTGGTGTGGGAAGCAGGCTGTTCTTTGTGTCTCTATCTCTTCCTTTTCAGAAACAACCTTGAAACCGGGTGGAGACGGCACCCGAGCAGGTGGGACGCGTAGGCAAGAACAACTCCCTGATGCACGAGAGAACAAGCTCAACCCTTTTTTGATACTTGTGTTTCAATTGCACTGTATAAATATATGCTGGGGAGGGACAGATAGCCAGTTGGACTTCGTGAACCAGCCCAAACTCTGTTGCGGGTAGGGAAACGTAGACAACCCCAGAGCTCTGTACTTGTTGATTTCCAACTGCTGCATTAAAGCTGATATTATCGGACCTCTTCGACTCCAGACCACTCTTTCTAGAACACAGATTTGTGTCATTGAATACCATCATTACATATTGGAATAGACACATAGATTTTGAATCCTTCAATAGATAATTTGAACATATTTGAGCATAATATACTGTATTTGCACCATTTGTTGTTGAATACTGTATATTTGAGTTGATTAACACAACTTCAAAGTAAGCAATTGCACATTTTCCACTTTATTATGTTATATTCTGCATATTGCCCATAATAAAATTGGTGGCACACCAGGGGTGAAAGTAGTTTTTACTTCTTGGTGGTACTATGATACAGGTTTAATGCGCGCGGTGTAATGCGCGCGCCGAAAATTTCACTTAGCAAGCCTCTTTGGAATTTATTTTAAGTGTTTAAAACACTTAATAAATTCCAAAGAGGCTTGAAGTAGCTGTCCTCATCTGCTTGACGATGACGACGAGCCATGCCTTGGGTTGAATGAGCAGCTCTCCTTCCTTTGCCAAGCCAAGTCTTCACATAAGGAAGGGCATCCCACTCCTTACATGGAGGACCCACTGTGTTTATGAAGAGGAGGTTTGCTGCATTTTTTGTTGTTAGTTTGTTTCTGTAATCTGTTATAATGGTGTTCATTGTGCTGAACCCCCTCTCACAGTCTGCATTACTTGCCGACAGTGTGTCCACAGCAATGAGCAATTTCCTCAACCTGTTGGGAACGCTTCTTCCTCCACTTGCCTTGAATTCAATGAACCCAAGGTGTGCCTCCTTTTCGTTCAGTTGAAAAGCATTGAACAGATCCCTTACCTCTTCTTCGCCATACCGAGGGTTGTCATGGTCCCAGTTGTCAGGATTAAGAACCTCCATTTTACCGATGAGGCTATTGTAGGCCTCTTTTCTAGTGACTTTGACACTGGCATGTGCCCTGTTTGCTGTGGTGGTGAAGAGTCTGTCTTTCATACTCTCTGCTACTGCTTTGATGAACTTCACAGAGTCAATGATGGGGGACTTGCCAACACCTAACTTTTCTCCCTTGAATTCCATAATTTCTTCTGCCTTGCTTGCTTCAACAACATGTTGGCCTGAGTGTGTACTTTGGCTCTCGATACGTTTCACATACAGTGACATGATGTCATGGGCCTTCTGAAGTGTGGTCTTCCTGCCCTGAAGAATTTCTGACAAGTTCTTCAGTTGAATGAGAACATCTAACATCAGTGCAAGACTTGTCAGGAAATTAACAGAGCACAATTTTGTAAGCAGCCCCTTGAATTTGGCCCTCTCTCTGCCATCCCTGGAAGTGTCCTCTGATGCCTCCCGGAAATGTTGTGCCAAGGCTGGATAAGACTGCCATACAGCTGTGACTGCCCTACATGAAGAAGCGACCGAGCGGACACTGAACACTCTCCCAATCCTGTTGAGGGTGATGTGCAGGTTGTGAGCACATTCACTCAGCTGTCGCACATTTTTTGGTGACTGGCTATATAAAGAATACAGGGTGTCAAGGAATGCCTGAAAGTCTTTTGTTCCCCCTGTTGAGTCCAGTGCCTGGTCCACAGCAAGCTCCAGTCTGTGATTAAGGCAGTGCCACAGCATGATGCCTGGGAAGTCATCCTGGAGCAGCTTCCCCACACCTGACTTCACACCTAACATTACATTGGCCCCATCACTGCAAAACCCTATGAAGACTTCCTGCAGCAACTCAGTAGTGAAGCTATTCTTGAACAGGCAAGTCATTATCTTGTCTTTGATATTGGCAGCAGACAGACTATCCAGCTCAATCAGGTCCAAAGGAAAGGCAACGGGGTCCATGTTTCCATCAACACTGGTCTTCAAAAACACAATTAGTGTTGATTTGTGTCCAGAACCGGTTGACTCATCTGCTAGTATTGTGATCTTGCATCTATTTTCTATTATCTTTTTCAGAAGTGCAGTTTTCATTTGTGAAGACACATGATCAATTATATCAACAGACAGTCTTACTGTGCAAAACACGGCCTAGATCAGAAGCATTGGCTTGCTGCAGGTCAATTAGGCTCTCGAAGTCTGTGAAAGGTTTGCTTTCTTTGGCCACATAATAAGCCGTCCTAAATACTCTTGCAGTGGTCTCATATGTAGCCTCCTCACTGGCGACATTCATGCTCAAAAGTATGTTTTTTTTTGCAGTTAGTTGAATTTTAATCGCTTCATTATGTGCTGCAGACTGTCTATGTTCAAAAATCTTTTTTCGCAGTGATGAAAGTTGAACATCCCTTGATGTACCAAATGGGGCTATCTTTCCTTTAGCCCACTGATTAGCAATATTGACACCACTGGATGCCATGACACCGAGATCTTTCACTTCTTGGCATGGGGTACAGCCAAGCATTCCTGATTTAGCATACAACCATTCATTTTTTTCCTTGAACTGCTTGTACTGTTCTTTTTTCCATACTGAGGGGTAAGCAGTAGGCCTAACATCATCATTATCACATGGTCCTGCTGTACTTGTTCCTGAAGACCCTTCAGTTATTTCATTCTCCTGACTTTGTGACTCCTGGGTTTGAACTTCCTCTGAATCGTCTTCTGAATCATCTTCATCTTGAATTACCATTCTGCTAACTTTACCTGGGTTTTCTGTTTCATTGCTATGGACTTTTCTTTTAAACATATCATACATTTTTCTCTGCATTTTCTTTGTTCCACTTGTCATCTATCCTCTCTTGAATCGCTTTCGAAGCATTGTGCGTCCGTCTGCTAAAACATGTTGGCGCAATTACTGTAGGCTACTGTGCGCGCTATTCGGTTGTTAAGTCTGACGTCACACGTGACATTTAGCCTCTTCTGGGTCCAAGCGCTCCGCTCGTCCAGATCTAATAACAATGGCGGAACCTGTTAATTTATTTACGATCACATCCTACTTTAGTGATGCACCCTTGCTCACACAGTTTGTTGTTGCATTTTATTCTTAACCAGTCGTTGTCTTGGGGCCCCAAGCCAGCTCGGCGCCCCAAGCAATTGCTTGTTTTGCTTGCCTTGTCGTGACAGGCCTCTGCGTGTGTCGTAATTTAAAAGAAATTTCTTACCGGTACGGCGTACCGACCAGTACCGGCTTACTTTCACCCCTGTGGCACACACACACAAATTCCTGGAATTATAGATAGGGCAGTGTCTGCGATGATGTCGGTGACACAGATTTTTGGAATTATAGATAGTGCAGTGCCCATGATGCAGCTGGTGATGACATTCCTTCTCAGTGGTTTTGGTACCTATATTTCTCAGATCACAATTTAAAACCTCCACATCTAGTCAAATTGCCAATGCTGTGGTAGCTACATTCATGCAAATGATTATGTAGCCTTCATTTGTCTGCTGTTTCCTACGTTATAAATAGCTTATGTTATGTTGATAAAAATATACTATATCAGTTCTCTGTTAAATTGTCTTACCAGCGCAAACATGTAAACATTTAGTTAATAACAGAAGTCATTACATGCACAATGGTTGAGCCAGTTGTCATAATTGTAGGCCTAATTCACCATACAGCGCTTGTACATTTGCAATATTCAGGCAGTTTTTACATCAGTAAACACATTAATTCATGTAACAATTCACTGATCTATATATCTGAAGTATCCACTTGTTGTTTTGTTCTTTGGCCGGCCCCTTTGAAAGCAGCTGATTATCGGTTGTGGCCTAAACGCGAATTCGCTTCTAAATAACGAAACAGAATTTCCCTTTCTATGCTTAGTTTCATTAAATTACGATGCCTTTGTTAATTGCATTAGTTCATCGCGGTAGCCTACTCGGTCCGTGTACCTTGTGTGTCTTCTACGAAAGAACCTGCTGCTATGTCGTCAAGATTGTAGGCCTACAGATCACAGGAGAAAAAAGCTAGTTGTTGCTGCCCTCTGGTAATAACACCCCCAATAGTTGCACATCTCTCCCCCTCTCTCTCTTTTTCACTTGTGCCAGTATGCATAATACTGCCAATCAAACAAACGAGTAAATGGCTTGTTAGGGTTAGGGTTGGTTATTCCGTTATTCCAAAATATTACAAAACAACGGAATCCAAGCATTTCAGCATCATCCGGTTCTGACGTCCGAAATGGACAAAACGATATTACGAGCCTATTTTTCATTTTTTGCAGATACCAGCATGAAGGATATGGAATAGGCCTAATTAAAACAACGATTAATGGCTCGTTATACCATTTGTGTTATATGGTTATTTCAATATTCCCCAAAAAACGAAACAACCAAAAACAAGCCGTTATACTTAAATGTGTGTTCGACTTACTAAAGTGACAAAACTATATTACGGCCCTATTTTGCATTTGTCAACACCGGTTGACAAAGGTTTTATACCAACAGAAGAATATTGCAGGGGATTTTGGCAAATTTTTTTGGGCCGCTACCCACACGGTTAGCTGTGTTGCTCATTCCACAAATGCACGATTCTTACAAGTTGTACCTCGTTGTAAAGGTGACTAATCAGGCTTTCCAACAATATAAAATACAATACCAATTGGTATTATTGAAGGGGAGGAATAATCGACCAGAATAACGTTTCGGAACTTTTTTTGAGGAGTTTAGAAAAACCAATGGCCACAAGGTACACGGACCCTACTCCACTCCGTAGGATTGCAAAAAGGACACCTGCAAAATATTAACTTTAGAGAGTGCCCGGTTCTTGAGTCGACATTTTCTTAGGAAACTCGCTGCAGACCAGAGGACCAACCAGAGTGACGCGTAGAGAGCAGGCCAAGCTGCAGCAACTTTTTTTTCATAATTTTTTTAAGCAATAAGGTACGAGAGGCAGTACTATAAAGTACGATACAGTACTGCCTCTCGTACCTTATTGCTTTTATAATAAGGGTCACCTGCGACATTATAGTAAGCTGCCTTTCAGCACAAAATAGTTATAGCCAACAAACGTTGTTTATCGCATTTCAGTAGCCGAGAGAAAATAGTGCCGCACGTGTGGCTGTTGCTATGCAACGGACAAACAGCATTGTGAACATCAGGTTTGTTAGCCTAGCTAGATCTCGCACCATCTCATTCATTCACATTGCTCATTTTATAAAAGTTGCCTTTAAAATAACAACAATGACAATGGGACACTTTCAATAAAATAATATTTAATTTAAAAATTAGGCCTAAACATTCTAAATCAATCATAAATGTTTCGTAGGCACTGGGTATATGCTATGCTGTAAACGAGTGACTTGGGACTCGATAGACTAACATTAGGCTGTTGTTAAGGTTTGCTTATGTTGATTTGGATATCTCAATTAACTGTGCATCCGTGGACCTGAATGATACTCTTCGGCTAACCACTCATCAAAAGTTATTCCCCCCAAAAGATCAAAGTTTACACGAAACATGTTTGCTAACTGTCAAGCTTGAAATGACAACTAACATATTATTTTAGTGAGGAAATAATAACAGGAGTCAGATGGCTGAGCAGTTAGGGAATCGAGCTATTAATCAGAAGGTTGCTGGTTCGATTCCTGGCCTTGTCAAATGACGTTGTGTCCTTGGGAAGGCACTTAACCCTACTTGCCTCGGGGAATGTCCCTGTACTTAGTCGCTCTGGATAAGAACTTCTGCTAAAAGTGACTAAATGTAAACTACAAATAACTACTGTTAGGGAAATCAGTTTGTTTTGTTACGCGTTTCTGGATTTTCAAAATATTTTTTTATATTGGCCGATATGTGAATATCGGATTTTTAAATCACATTTTTAAATCAGGGCCCCATTATCGTCCACTCTCGAGATGAGAACGTTTTTACCGTTAATTTTCAGAAGACGGTTTGCTGCAGCAAAAAAAGTAAGTAACTCTCCAATATCGATACATCTTATATTGTCTCTATACCAAATTACAGCCCCCTACGTGAACATATTCATATTTAAATACACCGTTAAACACATATGTAGCTAGCCAGCTAGTTTTAAGACCGTGTCAAATTTGCGATAGAGCTAGAAAACGACGGTCAAAAGATAGTCTAGTTAGCCTTGGGGCGGCTGTGGCTCAGGGGGTAGAGAGGGTTGTCTGTCAATCGCAAGGTTGGCGGTTCGATCCCCGACTCCTCCCAGGCCATGTGCCGAAGTATCCTTGAGCAAGACTCTGAACCCCAAGTTGCTCCCAATGGGCAGGCCGGCGCCTTGCATGGTAGCTCGCTGCCGTCGGTATGTGTGATTGAGAGTATGAATGGGTGAATGAGAGGCAAACATTGTAAAGCGCTTTGAGTGCCGCTAAGGTAGAAAAGCGCTATATAAATGCAGTCCATTTACCATTTACCTAGCGGGTAGTAAAGAATATATTGTGCTTATTAAAGTTATGCATTGTGCTTATTAAAGTTATGAACTTAGAAGTGTGCTCAGGCTTAAACATTGGGTCTCACACTGGGTGTGGGAAGCAGGCTGTTCTTTGTGTCTCTATCTCTTCATTTTCAGAAACAACCTTGAAACCGGGTGGAGACAGCACCCGAGCAGGTGGGACGCGTAGGCAAGAACAACTCCCTGATGCACGAGAGAACAAGCTCAACCCTTTTTTAATAATTGTGTTTCAATTGCACTGTATAAATATATGCTGGGGAGGGACAGATAGCCAGTTGGACTTCGTGAACCAGCCCAAAACTCTGTTGCGGGTAGGGAAACGTAGACAACCCCAGAGCTCTGTACTTGTTGATTTCCAACTGCTGCATTAAAGCTGATATTATCGGACCTCTTCGACTCCAGACCACTCTTTCTAGAACACAGATTTGTGTCATTGAATACCATCATTACATATTGGAATAGACACAAAGACTTTGAATCCTTCAGTAGTTAATCAAACCGTCAGTTGTCAACCTCGAGCTAATTTTATATTATATCATTTACTGAGTATCTGACAACTGCCCACTTCAATAATAGATCCAGATTATCAATTTTCTTACCTATTTTGTAGACTATCTTGCTCTAGTGAATATGATGCCATGACAACATTTGGATTGGCGTTTTTCTTGCAGCTGTCTGCGACTGAAAGTTTTAAAGGGGAGATTGACTGGGATTTTGGGGTATTTCACACTGTTCCTTAAGGTCTCCGAATAGGGTATGCAACATTGGTTGGGCTAAAAATGGCCCGGGTGCTGTTCTATGCCCCCTTACAGTGCGTTCACACTGCAGCGTTTTTTAAAGCTCAGCACCGCTTGCCTTCCCACAGTACACCACGCTCGGGGGCGTGTTAGACAAGTTAATACAGAGTTGTAGTTCTCTAAGGTCACTGTTGTAGTCATGGCCAAGCGTGCAGATTTGGGTTAATGTACTCACAATATCGATCAAAATACCACTTTTACACAACATTTATGTAAGTGCAAGATTTTACTAGTGCAAGATTACAGTAGAATACATGTTACGCCACCGGTCACTCAACCAGTCGTTTGTAGGCTGGGCTAGCGAGCTAGCAGTGGCACAGAACAGTCACGTAATGTGACGACTACATTTAAAAGTAGGCTATAAAAACACACTAGGAACAATGACGACATCGGCAACCATGCACCATGCATTATTAGTTTAATGTAATCTTTAAATTCAGGCTCGTCACATTAGTAACTTTGTTCTGAACAGAACTGGGTGTGCAGACACATACGAAAAGTTTCTCCTCCATCTTGAAATTGTCAAACCTAGAAATGTTTACCATGACGAACAGTTGCTACGTTACAAGAAACAAGAAACCAATCCGATTGGCCAACGCTAGCGTTTTCACGCTCCTCATTTACATAAAGTTGAGAAAATCCAACTTGCAACGCTCCGCTCCGCTCCGCTCGCCTTCCCACAATGCCCTACGCGAGCGTCAACGCCTGGTTTCATTGAAAATGAATTGGAAGCCGACGCCGCGCGCCGCCCGCTCCGCTGCAGTGTGAACGCACTGTTATACATCCAGTTACCTTTTCCCGGGAAAAAACGCTAGGTTTTCTCCTTTTATGGTATGCTCATGAATATATAGATGAGCTGCGCGCTGATTGGTTGGTCTACAACGAGTGAAGCTGCCTGCGGAGCAAAGACGCAACATGGCCAACACTCACTGAAACATCGAAAGTGGAGACTTGAAATAAAAACGTACAAATAAATCTATTTTGTCTAAACAACACTGTTTTCAACAGATTGACTAGATATCATTTGAAATGATTACGTTAGTTGTTTCCACTTCTGTTGTCGAAGCAAACAGGATCGACTTAGGTGGGTACCGTTAGCACTACAGCTTAGCAAACAAACTATCGTGATTCAACTCAGCTTCAGTTAGCTCTAGCTATCTTGCTGAAAAATAGATCTGGACAAACATCTTGAATTGTAGTTTTACATGACAACACAGGTTATTTATTTGAATGAAACACAGTCAGGAACATGAAATAACGTTAGCCCCATTGCCAATAAACTAGGCTAAATCATCACACATTCAACCTATGCTCTTGCGTTAGCAAGCTAAACTAGAGAGGGTACAATTTCTGGGGAAATTGTAGGGTGTGCTTGCTTGCGTCGGTTGCACAGGGTTCCGTTTTTGAATTATTACAACTGATATTTCTGTATATTTTATATAAAAATTCATACTTATTATTTATAAAGATTACATAGATTTAAAAGCATCTTTTTTTTGCTGCTCCTTTACAACTCAAAATACGAGTGAAGTGTAGAATGAAATAGATGTCTTCTCATTTCCCCTGCAAGAGGCAGCCTCATAGCTGAATCAAAACGAATAAATTTGGCAGACCGGTGTAAAAATTGACAATCTCTATGATTTAAACGTCTTTTTAAGTTTTTCACTTCTCGTGATATTTTCAGGCATTTAGCCTACTCATATTGCATTCATTCATTAATAAAGAACCCCCTTTGAAGATTATTCTACAACGTTACCGGCAGTAGAAGATGGAATCGCGATTCAAACAGTACCATCTGCTAACTGAAAATATACCCCCAAAAACGTAAATAAGCTTGACATTTATTTAGTGGAAAATCGCTCATTCATAAAAAGCTCACTGGTAGCGATCATTGTCGGTAACAACGCAAAATGCGATATAGCCCTGTGTGGAGAAGCTGCCCCGGTAAATTCTACTACTACAGTACAGTACTAGACTACTGCTGTGTTCGTCTTGGTAGCGATTGCGTTGGTTGAATTGGATTTAACGGATTTAGGCTGAAATGAATTATTTTCATGAACAGATTGACAAAGTTTAGGCTGTGGCAATGGAGTTCGGGTTAGTAGTTACTAGTCAGATAGTTTCACCTATTGAAAGACTTTTGATTTAAGTAAGGGTAGTGCCGAACATGTTCTGTCGCCGTTTGACTTAAACAGCTGTGGAGATGTTTTTGTTAGCTACTACCAGACTGCATCTTGCGTAGGCTACAGCGTTGCAGTGAGCTTCACTGGTTTGAAACCACAGCACAGGTAATGATAATTTCACCCACAAATCGTTTACTTGTAATCTAATGTCATTATAAATCCTACAACGAAAATGTATTTGTCAGGAATGTTTATTTTAACGATTGAAAACAGATGCATCATAGACCTGTAGTATGTGTTGCCCGGGCAACACAGGCTAATGTCATGCTAATGCTTGTCAATGCTAATGCTTCAGTGAAATAGTAGACTACTGTTTCCGAAAGTAGATGTACTTCCTTAATAATATCAGCTTATATACATTACACATCACAATTGTGTGTCATATCACAAAGTAAAATTAGCAAATAGTTATCACCCAGGCCTCTTTGCTTGTGGCGTTTCTGCAGCTGCCTTGCAGTAAAGCAGTTAGCTTAGCTATCTCCCTGAAGTTTGATGAAGAAAGTGTTTTGTCCGTCTCTTCATAAACGGAGTGACTAAGTTCTTACATTTCACAAGTTTCATACCATTTAAAAACCTTAACAATCAAACAATACAGTATCTGTAACTACTCAGCACAGCATACATGATTATAGGATTTGAAGAAATATTAGGTAGTACCCAATCACAGGTGAAAAGGTACAAAGTCATTGAAGTGAATAGCTTTTTGCTTAGTTTATCAATAGTTCTAGAAACATAGGCATATTTCTCTGCTGGACATACCCACTGGTCATGCTCTCGTGAGCTCAACACATCAGGGTATAGGTCAAACACTGTTCATTAAATTCAGAGTATTTCATTAATTATTGTTAACTGATCTGTGGTCAAGGACAGATCTATTCACATTGCATACAGCATTGTATATCAGTTGGAAAATAGAAAGAGGCAAATGGCCATCTTTATTACATTGGCAAAATAGTCACTTGGTACTTGAGATTACATATCAGACATTTCAGTCATTCCCAGGGCAATAAAGTTATCATCAGTCTGTGGCTTGATTTGGGCTACCATAATCTTACTGGCAGCCTTACGAAAACCTACTGCACAGCACTGTACACAGCAGGCAGTACACATCTTCCAAGCGCAAACCACAATCAGCACAACAACGATTAACATGCCCAATCCAGTGATTCCTATTTGAATGATAGTCAAAAAAGAAACCCCGAACAGAGGAGGTCAGTCAGCACAATTCCTAGCTTCAGGTTCCCCCAAAGCTGACATTATGTTTTAATGTAAGCAGCCATACTTGTGATATTAGCAGATTCATCGTGGATAAAAGTACAACAGTCATGACCTATCACAGCACAGCTACCTCCCTGAGCTGACAACAGATAATCCAGTGCCATACGGTTCTGGAGCACTACCTGCCTCATGGCCTTCATCTCAGACGCAACTGCAGTTAAGGCGTCGGCTGTCTCATTACCAATGGACTCCAACCCTACTGCTAAGCTCCTAATATCTCTAAAGGCAGTGATAACACCATACACAGGGAGAATGGCAACTGAAAACGTGAAAAGTGACTGAGTACTATTGAATCCACGTGATGTGATCCCAGCTTCTTAGCATCTGCATTAATAATACTTCTCTTGTGGCGGTGCCACCAATGTTTGGGAAAGGGGTGCAGGGGCAACCCATCTACAGGTCTGAGGGCTCCTACAATAAACCCAAGGTAACACGTTCCTGACCAGACGGCCGGCAGGAAATAATAAGCACTCTTAACACATACCCACATGGTGCCATTGTTAGCTGCACGACGAGACCAAAATGGTGATGCCCTTATACTTACAGGTCCATCTGCAACAGGCAAATCATGCAACAGGCTGTTAGCATACATACCACAGTGTGGTTACATGTATTTTTACCAAATACCTTCCCATAATTATTTAAACATTTAATCAACCATATACTACATCTTCTGTAGTATGCTAAAAGTGTAGGAATAGCATAGTCAGCAACATCAGGAATTTATGTCACCCGCCCAAATGGTATACAGGACAAGTAACATTGAACTCAGATACAATTGAACTTACAAATCATCCAGTAGAGTGTGAGCATACATAGAAACCGTATCCTTGCATGTATTTTTTCACTCTCACTGTACCACTATGCCATACACAAAACAATGCAGGTGGGGCATATTCAAGAGATGACTGACTTGTTCGACAGAACAGTCACATTTGTTATATCCAACCCTACACAAGGCCACTTCTTGACCTTACACATATCAGCCATTGACAGAGGGACAGATATCCCTGGATAACCTCCAGAATGCTTGGGACTCTAACCACAAACCCTGCAAGGTCTGTCCCCTCTAATGCTGCGTCCAGTCATTTTTTTTTTTTTTTTTTTTTTTTTTTTTTCGTCCACGGAAAGGTGTTGTTGCACAGATTGTTCTTCATGTGTGCTTTATGATGAATCTCAATGTTCAGTTCAGTTCATCAGTATAATTGGGAGCGTGCAATAGTGACTCTCGGTGTGGCTCATGTATGCGATGTCTGTGGACTCGTGCGTCCAGTATCAGTAAATGTCTGTCAGGTGTGTGCGTCAGTATGTCTGGATCTCATCTCTCATCGTAGCTCCGGCAGCGGCCTCGGTTTCCTTGAAACAACCGAAGGCCTCCACCACAGTATCCTCTCGTCCCCATTCTGGGTGCTGTCATCTGCTTCATGTAGAGGCCGGAGGAAGACTGAAAGTGTCTTCCCCTCTCCAGGCTCCTCTCTCTGGTTTCCCGTCTGGGTGCTGTCATCTGCTTCATGAATCACACATGGGGGAGAGAGGCACGGTAGCAACAGCAGCCCCTCTCTGGCTTTCTCCTCATGTGACTCACCTTTCGACGTCTTCAACACCTCCGGGTGGGTGCTCTTTGGGACCTCCTTCTCAGCACCCCTGGATTGGAGTGCTGGATGGCGGGATCCTGGTTTTGGCTCAAATCGGTCAGCTGGACTGGAGCCTGCTCCCGGATCAGCCGCTGCAAACGGGTCTCCACCCCCCTTGGTGTACTCCTGGAGGAGTAACCCAGTGGGGATGAGACAAATGACAAGTTGGAGCAGGCACCATTTGGAGGTGCACCTGCTCCTCCACCGGCCCCTGGCTCTCCGTTGGGACCCTCCACCTTTACAGCTGTGTGAGTCACCAAGAGAAAACCAGGTATGGACCGGTCCATCTTGGTGAGAGGGCAGTCCTCCGTTTGTGCACTTTCACATAGTCTCCCGGTTGATAGGGATGACATGGCTCCCCAGCGGGCAGCTTTCACCTGTGAATGCACAACCCTGGTTGCTCTAGTTAGGGCAAAACAAAAGTTTAACATTGTATCATCCATCTGGTGGATATCCATCTGTTTCAATGATAGTGGGGGAGAGACAGGCAATTTCATTGGTCTCCCTAAAACTATCTTGTGTGGGGAAAGTCCATTCCTCCTCTGGGCTCATGGCCATATGAGCTAGTGGGAGTGCATCAGGCCATTTTAGGCCAGTCTCTTCACATATCTTGGCTAGTTTGTTTTTCAAAGTTCCATTTTGCCTCTCCACTGCCCCTGCAGACTGTGGGTGGTAGGGACAGTGAAAATGCTGGTTGATCTGGAGCGCTTTACAAAGTTCCTGAACAATTTGACCCGTGAAATGTGAACCTCTATCACTGGACAGTCTTGTGAGGATCCCATATCTACAGATCACATCTCTAATAATAAGAATCTTGGCTATCGTGGTAGCATCAACTTTCCGACATGGGTAGGCTTCTACCCATTTCGAGAACATGTCAACAATTACAAGTACATACTCAAAATTACAACACTTGTTCATCTGAATAAAATCAATTTGTAAATGCATAAAAGGACCACTTGGTGGCGGGTGGGCTGCGTCTCTTCTCTTTGGTCCCTTTCCGGGATTATGCTGCTGGCAGGTATGACACTGAGCACAATGTTGCTCAGCCTTTGTGGAAAAACCAGGTGCAAACCAATCAGTATTTACTATTGAGACCATACCCCCCTTGCTCGTATGGGCACAGTCGTGCGCCATGCGAGCTAACCAAGGGAACAATGCACGTGGCGCCACCACGCGGCCGTCGGGGTGGCTCCACACTGCCGAAGTTGGATCTTTCACACGGCCATGGATAACCAACCATCCCTCTCAGTGTTATCAGCAGCGGCTCAAAGGTCCGCCACAACATGAAGAGAGGGAGTGCGTGTTTCCGGTTGCTGAGACACAAACAAATAGAGACCTGGGACACATCAGAGGAGTTGGCCGCAGCCTTTGCTGCTAAATCAGCTCTAGCATTTCCTCTTGAAACATCATCTGTATTGTTAGTATGAGCCTCACACTTAGTAACAATAGCTAGCTTTCTCTGTAGTAGTATTGCAGACAACAAATTATCAATCATCTTTCCATTCTTGATTGCTCCACCTGAGGAGTTAATGAAACCTCTTTCTCGCCATATGGCACCAAAATCGTGAGTAACTCCAAATCCATACCTCGAGTCAGTGTGAATATTTACGACCTTGCCTTCTGACAAACAACATGCCCTTGTCAAAGCAAAACTCTGCCTGCTGTGCAGTGCATTGTGGAGACAGTTTACCAGATTTGAATGTCTCACTGTCCGTGCAGACCGCATATCCGGAGTTTAGAGAGCCATCCCATTCTCGGGACAAAGATCCATCTACGTACAACACAAGTTCAGCATTATCCATAGGTTTGTCAAACATATCAGGTCTGGGTGTTAGCACTTTATCGACAACCATCTCACAGTCATGTGGTTCACCATCATCAGGGTTGGGCAACAATGAAGCTGGATTCAATGGGGAGCATCTATGGATTGTAATGTTACTTTTAGTCAACAATTACAGTTCATACTTTGTAGCTCTAGTGGCTGACAGGTGTTGAGTTTTGGTGCGTAACAGAAAAGCACTTACTGCATGAGGAACCATCACTGCCAAGGGCGACCCCAGCACTATATCTGAAGTTGCTTACACACATGTTGCCGCAGCACAGACTGCTCGTAAGCACGGGGGGAAACCTGCTGCCACAGTATCTAAAGAAGAACTCACATAGGCAATAGGCCTCTTAAGATTACCATACTGCTGGGTCAGTACACCCTGGTGTAGTCTGGCAGACCGAGAGCTGGCGCCTGGGCCCAGGCCTGCTTGAGAGATACAAATGATTTATCAGCTTCAGTTTTCCACAACAAATGAGTATCAGTCTCCTTCCTTAACCCTTGTGTTATCTTCGGGTCATTCTGACCCATCAGTCATTGTGACCCACCGTCGTATTGCGACAACTTTACTGCATACAAAAACAAAGTGAAGCATTTTCTTTTAACCGTCGGGCTGTCTCAGACCCTCCACATTGCGAAGGTTAAAATAAAATTATTTTTATTTGTTTTTTGTTTGGTAAAATTGGGTAAACACAACGATGGTTCGTTATGAACCTTTGGGTCATGTGACCCGAAGGCAGCACAAGGGTTAAGTCAAGGATAGGTCTAGCCAACACAGCATAATCAAGGATCTACTAACGACAATACCCGGCTGAACTTAGAAAAAGACTTGAGTTGTTTTGGTGTTCTAGGCTTCGGTATCCATCGGATGGCCTCCACTCTATCAGGCGTCAATAGATGCTCTGTACCTTTGAGTGTATGGCCCAGATACTTGACCTCCTAAGACCATAACTGCAGTTTTGCCTTTGAGGCCCTGTGGCCCTTCTCAGCCAGTGCCTGTAGCACAGCAATAGTGTCCTGTTGGCAGGAGGCAAGATTCTTAGAACATATCAAAAAGGTCATCAATATACTGCACCAGAGTAGAGCCGGCTGCTAAGGTGACATCCTGGAGGTCCTCTCGTAATGCTTGACTAAACAACGTAGGTGATTCGGTGTACCCCTGTGGTAGAACTGAAATGTATAGTGGACCTGGCGAAACGTGAATGCAAACAGATACTGGCTCTCTTCTGCAATGGTAACAGAAAAGAAAGCAAACAATAGTCATTCACAGAGCTAGAAAGTAACAGGGTTACTTGCTAAGTATCGTAACAGGGTTAGGCACAACAGGATGTATAACACAGGCATTACCTGCTTATAAACCCATAATAAACTTCCAAGTATTTTATTAGCATTAAAGGATCAAATTGACCTAAAGTCTACCTATGACTCCTTGTTTCAACAAAGCATTAATAACTGGGACAATACCTTTCCCTACTTCTCTATTACTAGCATACTGAGGTACGGTTCTCAAGAGTCGTACTACAATCAATGATAACAACTGGGGTAGCATTCTTAATGTGCCCAATATGATAAGCGTGTGTGGACCACAGTAGCTCAGGCCCAGCTTCTAGCAAGGCCATATCTGCGGTCGCTAAAATCTCTGCATTCCACTGATGGGGGATGTGTATGGGATTGCTAGGCCAAGTGTTCTTTATCCTAAGGAATAGATAAGAAAAAGTCAGTAGTGCATTTCATTTCGGTTCAGTTTGCACAACAAATTCCTTTCAAACAGATTTACTTGACACCCCATAGTTGAAAGAAATACATCTTCATTCAAAGATCCATCTATCCACCCATAACAGCTAACTGACAGTTGTGTCCACAGGAACCCCAGAAACTACCACTACCATCTCATTGATTTCGGGTACTGTCTACAGTTGCACTGGCTGACCTAGTAGCTCTGTGACTTACTTGAAAAAGAGAAGCTCTCTGCCTCCCCTATTCTTGATTATTCTTATTTTGATTGTGGCTGTTTACTGTCTGAGTGTCCTTGAGCAGGCCACAGCAAGCTCTTCGTTCTGAAGAAAACGGGAGGGGTTGAGTGCAGTAGTATGGAGTATGTGACTGAAGGGTACTGACTATTTTCTGTATACTGTGCCTGGACCATCACCTGCCCTGTGGCATATCTGTCTACAGAGTATGCACATATCCCTGTCTATCTCTAACTCCCCTTGCTGCCTGCTCCTGGCTCTCCTTTTTCCTTTAAACATATTATTTTCTCTCCGTAAGACATTCATTTGCAATGTCATTAATTTCTCAACTTTCTTTCCTGCATTCTCCTGCATCAATGTACAATTATGTTTGACAAAATCCATAATTATAGCAAGTTTTGTTCTCCCAATGTAGAACCTGTTTCTTAACTTCTACCTGGAGTTCAGGAAGCAATCCACATATGAACACGTGACAACATGGAATGGGGATGCAGCTGCTGTGAAACCAGAAATGTTTTTTTTTTTTTCAAAAATCCTAGTAAATCTTTCCAGATAATCTGTAGGATCCTCATCTTTTCTCTGTTTGCAATCATACACTTTGCTCCAGTCAAGCAACACCCCTTCGGTATTACTGCCATTAAACACCATCAGGAATCTATTTCTCAACACACCGGGCTGGAGTGCAACCTCTTACCCTTGATTCAAATCAATAAAAGTATGTATGACATTGATAACTATTTGCAAATCTCTTAGAAATGTTGCTGAGTCCTCTCATGTCAGGAAATCCCTTTCCTATCTCCCTCAGCTCAGTCACTGACCATGGGCTATAAGGTACATAGGCTGTCATACATCAGGACGTGGATATGCACACATAGGGTTCATTGATACCTGGGGGTTCAACTGATAGTTACAGGCCTTTCATGGTTGGGGCTCTCTCTGCTTGATTGACCTGAACCCTTTCCACAACCTCATAAGCAGTAGTGCTTCTTCTGTTCTTAGGCCTTCCTGACTAACCTCACCAATCATATTTTCTGTGGTATGAACCTCAACCTTCTCTTGTAGGTTCTGTGCTGGTTGCACCTGACCCGCTGCTTCCCATAACAATGAATTTTCCATGTCTCTGGCTCTCCTCTGCATAGCCGCAGCTATAGCAACAACATCATCTTCATCGTCGGTAAATAGGCTACAAATCTTAGGTAGTAGTTTCCCTTGAGCGCTACCTTCAGCCTGTTTCACAACTACTGACTCCTCACAATTTGTTTTGGCACCGTTAGCATGTGCAAGCAATGTCTCGAGTTCCCTCACTTTATGACTTTGTTCAGTCTGATCACGTTCTAACGTGACTCCCCGACCTTCTCTCTATCAAACTGCTCTAGTTCAATTCTAGCAGCCTCTTGTTTGTCTCGCTCGAAACGTTCTAGCTCACTTTTCTGTGCATCTTGTCTCTGTTTCTCAAGACGCTCCAGCTCACTCCTAGCTTCTCTTATCAGAATCAGTTTTAGCTTGATCTGATTGTATTTTCTCAAGATAGACAATGCCACGTCGTCTCGTAGCTTCAGTTAACCATATCATAAACATTGGCCAGCTGACAAATTGTTTACACGTCCGACTTGTTTCCTTGTCTTTCAAAACCGCTTTTAGACTCTCCAATATTTTTACGTCAAACGTTCCCTCCAACGGAAAACAATGTGTCGGGTCATGATTTGTCCACGCATGCCATTTTGTCAATGCTTGACACTGCTTGAATTCCATGTAGCTCAAACATATATCTGGCTGGACTGTTCGCAGGTAACAACGTCTCTATCGTTCTCGTAGTGGAAGCTGAACTACCCATACTGAATTACGACGTAGGCTATCTGTAACAAATCTCCTAACGGTATGAAACCAACTCTATTGATTTACTGCAGCAAGAAATCACACAGCACTTTAGAACAGTCACAAAACCACATAGCAATGTAAAACGGTCACATAGCACATAGAAGAATAAAAGAACTACAATATAACTCGCTAGTGAACTACAAATATGGCCTTTTCAAGCCAAACTATCCTCGCCTTCCGGGCGCTCAATCATGGGACGCGCATACAAAAAAAAACCTCAACTTGGGAACGCGCCTACAATAATTTCCACAACTCCGTTACGTCATGAGTAACAAAATAACCACAATTCGTGCTTAAGAGAGACGAGCTGATCAATAAACTGCCAGTCTATCTTTCCCTCAGTATTTGATTGTGTCCCTCGCTGATAATTAAATGCCAAGCTTGTCAGTTAAAAGCCTAACTGCCCCTTTACATTGTCAAAGTATCCCTAACTTGTTTAAAACCACTTTACCCTTAAAAGTTGGTCTCTCGCATAAAGCCTGTGACCCTGATACATTATGACTGCCCACCTACTGTGCTTGGTCTTAAGAAAAGCCCAAAACAAAACTTAATACAGTTACAATTCAAACCAAAATAAAAGTCCCACTAAGATCTCTGTTCAAAAGAGAAAAGCCCAACACAAAACTTAATACAGTTACAATTCAACTTAATACAATTCAAACCAACATAAGATGTCTGTTCAACTAAAGTTTTCAGCTGTAAACGTGCATTTTAAAAGAAACACATACCTTTCCTTGTTTGGTTCACCCCTGGTCTGCATCTGTAAAACCATACTCTATGTTATCAGATCCTTTTCCCCAGATCAAGAGTATGGGACGTATTCTCTTAACAGATCCTTTGCCTCAGATCAAGAACACAGATTGTTTTACATACTTTTTCAATACTTCACACGACCAGAGTTCTTGTACGCTATCAGAGTTTGCCAACTCTGACCAAGACAAAGTAAAAATAGCAAGTCAATTAATGACCCAAATTTACTAAACCAAAACTCTAATATTATCTTCCTCCTGTTGAGGCCTAGCAGACTCTGGTCTGCTAAGACCAGGCTCCCAACTGAACGTCACAATAAAAGGTTCTTAAATTGTTTACGTTACCAGCATCGCAGAGGGACAGCAGGCGCACCAAGCATAAAGCAGTCCGTGAATGGGGTTTTGGAAAAGGATCCCCTTACCATTTAGTTTTGTGCACCACGGGTTCTGCTTTATACTGGTGCTGCCGTGGGTCTCTCCTGGATCTGGTTCTGCAATCCTGCTGCTCGACAACGCCAATTGATGAAGAAAGTGTTTTGTCCGTCTCTTCATAAACGGAGTGACTAAGTTCAGTTGAGTTCTGGATTTTAATAAGTATTATCAATCTGCAGATTGGGAGAGAAAACCAGACCTCTGACAATAAATGACCACACAACACCAGGCTTAGGTCTCAATCATGTCTCTCTCAGCTCTGAAAGCCGGAGGACCATCTTTTATAGGGCACAGGAATGTAAACATAGATAGTGACAGTCAGGCTGTAATGACGTTACAACAGTCTCAGAGGAAGAGATTCACAGCTCCCAACACATGACCACTCAGACTAGAGAGATCATAGTTGGCGCTCTCCTTGTAGTCATGACCAAGGACGTTTACCCAGTACTTTCTCCTGATCACGAACATCTATTAACCCTGACACATAGACACCATCTACTCTTATTAATAGCAAGCTTACATGAGAACATACTAACTAGTATCCAATGACTAGTTATATTGATTAGTGAATAATGTAAGCACACAGGAAATCCCAATTTCTTCCACAAGTTAACGAGCTGCTAAACTAATGTTCTGCTAGGTAGTCACGCGAGTTTTTGTGACGTTAGTGACGTAAGTAGCGTCATTGACTGTGGCTAGCAAGTTAGCCACCGTTAGCTTCACTTTTTGCCACAAAAACTTAAGTTCAGCCTAAACCGTGCAACGGAACGTAAATCCCAATAGAAGCAACACAATCGAGACCAAGACGAACATTTTGACACCGCCGTTTTCTATGTAGTCCAAATATTGACTGATCCTTAGGGGTGGGAAAATAAGAAGATATATGTGAGAGAACAAAGGTTGTGCCCTTGCCGAAGGCAAAGCACACCCAACTAGTTTACATGCCTACAGTCTAGGTGTTTTCGCTATCTAGCTGTTCTTGCATACCTTGCAAATCACTGTTAATAAAAAGCAGATGAGCTAGAGTCTATAGTTAACATTGACTAGACGGGCATGGCTGATGTTTGTCTATACCGTAGCGTAGAAGATCTCTGTGCAGTTCGACCCTGGACACATTTGCGCGAACCATTTCAACAAGGACGGTTTTGAAAACCTGGGACAATGTAAAGCAGGATTTGCTATGAAGCTGTTGCTGAAAAGAGTTGCGTTCCGACCTTATCTTCATCACAACCGCAAGCTGTAGTATGATTTTGTCGGGTAACGGTTATTAGCAATGCTAACGTATCCTGTATCTAGCACCTGCCTTTCTCCAGTTCTTTCGAATAGATAATCTAGACAAGCGTTAGCAATAGGCTAGACTGCTATTCGTTTTCTGGCTATTCGTTTTCGGAAGCTTCCCTTCCAATGCCGACTACAGTCATTTGCTAAGTAAGGTATGTTGATGTGTTTAGAAACGTATTTAGCATTCTACCTATGCTAGATAGAGGAGACGTTAGCATTGCAGGCTAACTGTTAGCGACAAAATCATACTTACAGCTTGCGTTTGTGATGAGCATACGGTTGGAACAGCATCTCTTTTCAGCAACAGCGGCTTAGCAAATCCTTCTTTAAATTGTCCTAGGTTTTCAAAACTGTCGTTGGTGAAATGGTTCGAGCAAATGAAGAACCAAGGGTCGAACTTCACAGGGATCTTCTCGTAGACAAACATCAGCCATGCCCGTCGAGAGTTTGGTTCCGTGGGAAGACTATGACTGTCAGCATTCCCTGTACAGTCTGGAACACTGCATTTACGACCGTGGTCCATTTTCAATATGCTTAGAAAAAGTTTCTTCTTTCAAATCCCGTGGAAGTAGGCTACAGAGCAGCGCGCTGATAAACTAGTGTCTGCGATCTACGTGAGCTCCAGTAATGTTCCTGGGCCAGAACACCGGTGGGCTGGTCTGAAGGTAAATGTTGGGGCGTGACAAAGAGCCAAAAAAGGAGTAGCCCCGTTGGGACGTCCAAGCGGGGAATGTCTTTGAAAGCTATCGTTTCACAGCAGCAGTTACAAATTGTGAGATTTATATAGGAAAGAGGCGTCAATGGACTTTGAGTTTCACTGTATGTCTATTTTACACACCAAACTGTAATTTTTCAACTATGACAAGGTAAAATCGGTTTTGCAGTCAATCGCCCCTTTAACAAGGCTAGGTTACAATGTATCCGATACATTCAGTCACAAGGATTTCAACCAGTTTACAGCTGGTGTGTTCTGATTACAGGCATTACTATTGGATTTGGTTTTAAAAGATGAGAATATCAATAAAATAACAACTGATACATGCCATTTTCTGTCAAGCACATGACAATGTTGGTTAAGAGTGTGGTATAGGCTACAAACGTATTATTTAAATTGTGTTTTGTGTAATATATATTAAAGAGGTAGCCTAGACAATATAGACCTAGTAATAATAAGTATTAATTAATTAATAATTAATTAGAAAGCAAGCATTTTGTTTCAGACATCTATTATTGAAGCTTATCATAGATATTCATATGACTGTTAGGAACTCTAGATAACAGAAATAACACAGTAGTTTCTTATTTTATGGTAGTAACAGACATACATTTTTTTTTTAGATGAGCCAGATTAGGAAAAGGAAGCTGTGGAGGGAGGAAGACATGCAAAAGTCTATGAGAGCAGTGGAGGAGGAGGGAGTATCAGTGAGGCAGGCAGCCAAGATCAACAATGTGCCACGGATGATGCTGGCGGATAGGGTGCTGGGCCGGGTAACCCATGGCCACAAGTCTGGGCAAGGGCTCCTGTTATCTGACCAGGATGAACAAGCCCTTGTCAAGTACTGCCTCTACAGCGCAGGCCATGGGTTACCACTCACCAAGGCCCAACTCCTGGCATTTGCCACCGCCATTAGGTATGTTCAATATTACATATGCACCCCCCAAAATGCTTATTGTAAAACAAATTCATATATTTATATTCTGTTAAAGGAGGAAGAGAGACCCTACCACCACCAAGCTCCTCTGCAGGAGATGGTGGCGGAACTTCCGCCAGCGTCACCGTGGCATTCTCACCATGAGGGCGCCGGACAACATCGACTGAGGTCGAGCCTCGTGTGCCAGGGAGAAAAATGTGGGGCAGTTCTACGAACTACTAGGAAAGACACTGGAAGAGAACGGGCTGAGGGAGAAACCCCGACAGATATATAACTGTTACGAGTCGGGGTTTCAGATGGACAAGAGCAGGGACAGGGTGCTGGTCAAGAAGGGGTGCAAGCACCCCTACAAACAGGCACCCGGCACCAGGGACCACATCACGGTGCTGGCGTGCCTGAACGCTGCTGGAGGCGACATCCCCCCCTTTGTTATCTATGGGAATGGTTTCCCAGGGGGGGCCTACACCACAGGAGCACCCCGAGGGACCTTATTTGGCAAGAGTCCCTCGGGGTACATAGACTCAGAACTGTTCCGGCGTTGGTTCCAGGACCACTTCATAAAACATGCCGTGAGGGAGCGCCCCCTGCTCCTCATCTTCGATGGACACAAGAGCCACCTGGACCTGGAGGTGATCAACACAGCCAGAAGGGAAGGTGTCGTGCTCCTGTGCCTGCCACCACATCTCTCCCATGTCCTGCAACCGCTCGACGTGGGATTATTTCCCCCCCTAAAGGCAGATTTTGCTGCCTCTATAATAACTTGTTTCTACTAAATAAGGCCAATTTTTCTTTAGCCCTAGGCGGTCCGTATGAGCGGTGCAGAGACCTGAGATTTGTGGTTGCAGGTTTCAGGAAGTGCGGCATCTTCCCCTTCAACCCCGCCACAGTGGACACCACCCGCCTCCTCCCACTGACATCACCTCCAGGTCCCACCAGAGCCCCGGAGGACGCCGCTGGACCATCTGAGGCCACCACATCTACCCTTGCAGCCACGCCAGGAATCTGGAATCAGCGGGTAATATAAAAAAGATCAGCGGGTAATATATTATTGTAATGTAAACATTTTGTTTACACTGTTTTGCACAGTCTAGATCTTTTTCTTAGAATAAAAACAAAACTTATTTCACGTCTTGAAACTTATAGGATCTCTAAATGTTCCGACTGTAGCCAGTACACCTCCAACCCATCCTCCCTCCACAGCTGCCTCGACACATTTTGATCATCACTCGCCTGGTAAAAAGTCAAGGTTTTTGCCTGTTCCCACACTGTACTCCTCTAGGAGCATTGTCTGGGGGTTGCCTTTTTCTCTCCTCCCCATGTTATGCTGTAACTTTCTAGTTGGCGCCGAAAATGGCTGCCTAGGTAGGCTCTCCTGCCAAAGTAAATTCCTTGTTTGTGCAAACTTTCATGGCGAATAAACACCAATTCTGATTCTGATAACTGCCAAAATGAGGATATATAGATTTTTTGTCATATCCTTATTGGATTTTATAACCGGAATCTTATAATATACGTGTGTATCTATATATTAAAGTACAATGCTGTGACTTGTGGCCCCTTACGCTAAATGTAAACAGGCGTACAACATTTATTAACATAAAAAGACAATCTAAGAATGAAGGTGGTCCTCCTCCCCCACGGATGTCCCAGGACAGGAGGAGTTAGTGGTACCACAGCTCTCAGGGCCGAGGCTGTAGACCAGGGGTGGGGAACATCCAGCCCGCCGGCCGTATGCGAAATAATTTGGTCCGTCCCGCCATGGCACTGCAGGAACCATATTATTAGTTGCATTATTCGTTGGCAGCAGCACTATTTTAATATGTGGAAGAGGACCGTGGAGGCGCGCAGCGTTGCGTACCAAGGTACCAAAAAAATTCGCTTGCGCGCTCTGCGGGCTCGCACTAAGTGTTTGACCAAATATAGCAGGCACATTTTTAAGTTGATAATTCTGTACGGCCCCCGAATGATTTTATAAATATCCAAATGGCCCTTGGCAGAAAAAAGGTTCCCCACCCCTGCTGTAGACAGTTAGTGTTGAGCAGGCCCAACCACTTGAGCGGTCTACTGTTGCTTTGTACTGTTCCTGCTGACTTTGGCCTTTGTCTGCTAGCAAAACAAGTTGTTTCTGCTTTCTGGGTTTGCCTGGAGGTCTCTTCTCTTTCAAATACATTTGCTGCCTGTGGAGAAACTAGCATGCTCAGGGTGCTCTTGGGACATTAATTAATATTTATTGTCATCATATTGTAGTATGAATTATTCAGGGAAATCAATTACATACATGTAATCAGACGCCTTTAAATACAATGATTGGTCGTTTCCCATATTGATCGACTAGAATTTTTACGAAATAAATTGTGTCTCTAACCCTCATCATACTTTTGGTGGTGAGGGTAGAAGCAGTAATTCCTCTGCTAGCAACAGGAGCTGTGATGTACTGTAGCAGCACCCAGCCTCTAGCCTCCCGCTTTGTGCCTGCCAACTTTCTCTGTCTCTTTATCTGAGGTCATTGAACCTGGATTTGAATTGCTCAGGTGCTGTTGAGGCCTTGGAAGAGGCACTGACTGCTGCCGCTACGGTATGTCCTGTCACACGGTTCAAGACGTAGCAGTCCGTGGGGCATGATGAGCATCTCCATAGATCATATTCCTCTGAATGTCTACCTCCTGGAGGAGGATTTCCATCTCAGCCTTGAGTGAATTTATTGAATTTTTCTCCATAGTTACACTGATTCGTTTTCACATAATCCCTGGTTGTACTGTCAGGAACCTGATGTCACAGGGACATGCCTAACCATTCAGTTATTCTATTATTACACCCATAAAAATGACATTGTCCCACCAACCTCCAGGTAAATTGCACCAGCAAGATATCAAATGTATTATATTTTACAAGTATCCTTTGCAACACGACAGTAGCTTTTAGACAGTACTCAGTAGTCTTTTTTTTTTTGGGGGGGGGGGGGGGGGGGAGTACAAAAGGAAAATATTGTATAATAGGTATTAGAATGGCTTATTAGCATTATTCTTGTATTTAAGGCAGTGAACCACTTCAAAGCAGAATACTTATGAATCAAAATAGCTAAAATAGGAAAGGTTTTCACAGTACTGTCCATTTACCACAGTCATAACAGATTATCATCTCTTACAGAGTTTGTATCAAACCACCTGCTAGTTGTAGTCGATCATTCAATGGTCTGCATTCATCCTGCGCAATTTAGCAGGCAAATTATTCTCCAGCCTAGCCCCAGCCAAAGACATCTGAACTTGGGTTGGAGCAGGGGTAGGGATGGGGCTCAAGACATGCTTCTCCATCTCACCTACTGAACGGACGATTGGCTCCTTAGGCCCACCCTCCAAGGTCACTAGGTGTTCCTCCATCCCTCCCTGCCACCCAGATGCAATAATGAAGCTGGACGCTTCTGATTTGGAGGCCTTCTCCCCTGGCTGGGTCTTGCCAGCCGCCAGGCTCCAGTGGACACGCTCCTCTTTACCTGAGCTCCTACCTGGGAGCCTCCATGCTTGGTCCTCACCGGGGTCCACTGACAGCAGTCTCTCTATACGACCACGGCGGCCCCCATTCCCCAGGGTGGGGGAGATAGGCGAGGGCACGGAGAAGGTGGAGTTGGGCCAAGTAAGGGAGGCCTGCTCCTCATGCTCCTTCATGCTGTAGGGGGGAGTGGTGACTTCAAACGTGTTGTGGAACTGGGAGTAGTCAACTCTAAAAAAACCTTCCTCCAAGGACATGACAGGCAGGAAACGGTGGCCCCACAAAACCTCATCCTCTGTGTAAGACGTCCGGGCCTGGCATGTCATACCTGGAACCATGGAGTGGTGCACAGACATGGGTTACATAAGACACAGTGTGTCGGAGAGAGAGAAAAAAGGTAAATAAAAAAGCAGACAAATGACTGAATTTTACAAGCCTAAACCACTTCTGGAAATTTAAATAATGGACAGGTTGTGAATTAACAAACATTAAATCATCATTAAAAATGAATTTAATGAACTCTTACCAGTGGTTTCCACAATGCCCTCTAGAATAACAACTATCTCAAACTGCTCATTACTGAGTGAGCGCTGAGAAAGATCAAAGAAAGGGCTCTTGGTGTTGATTTCATGACAGATAGTCAGAGGAGACACCAGAAAAAGCTGGTCAGACCCTGTCCCAAACCCAACATCCAGCTCACACTGGTCCAGGGGCAGGAACTCTCCCTCCGGGGTGTGGCGAGACTAAGGACACACAATCAAGCAACATGTAAGATGCTATTGTATGTTTTGCATGAGACTTATACTTATTTGTTTATGCTTATACCTTATAATAAGGTAGCATAAACAAATCTCATCTACAAAAGGGGAACGTGGTTTTTGGATGAGGTGTATACCAATTATTTTTGTTTTAATTAATGTTGAATAGAACAAATGTAAACAAATGTAACCAATTCCCTGATGTTTGTGATTCCATTGAACAAAATTCTGAATGTTGATGTCTTGAGAAGGAGTATTTTCTGAAAGCCAATGAGAAAACATTTACATTTAGTCATTTAGCAGACGCTCTTACAGCAAGTACAGGGACATTCCCCCGAGGCAAGTAGGGTGACGTGTCTTGCCCAAGGACACAACGTCATTTGCAGTGATGCCGGTAACGCGTTACTTACGGCATCACTGCAAATTACGTTGTGTACTGTACTTACCAAGTAACGCGTTACTCTAATCTGACCACTTTTTTCAGTAACGAGTAATCTAACACGTTACTATTTCCAAACCAGTAATCAGATTAAAGTTACTTGTCCAAGTCACTGTGCGTTACTATTTTGTCATTAATAGTAAAATATATATTTGATTTCTTCTTGCGTCTCTGGGAGTGAAGCCATGTAGCCTATGCGACAATTAAATCACATTTTCAGCATGAGGGTCACGTTATATGTATATACATAGACCTACCACTCCCTCCCAGTGACGCTGAGTCGACACTTTCCTCAAGCCCCTTTGCTCCGGTGCCATCTCGATTTGATTATATGTGACAAATAATAAAGACAAATAACCCAGCTAACACATGACGTTGCGGCAACGTTGCCAGTAAGTGCTCAGTTGGTAACCCGCGACACCTTCTGGCAACGTCGTAGCAACGTTATAAAGGGAATGTTGCCAGTTGGTCCCCTGGACAACGTTGCCGCGACGTTGTACCTTGGTCGGCAGGTTACGTTATTTTTAGACCTGTGGGCAACGTTGCCGCGACGTCGTACCTTGGTCGGCTGGTTACGTTATTTTTTGGTCCCCTGGACAACGTTTCCGCGACGTTGTACCTTGGTCGGCTGGTTACGTTATTTTTAGACCCGTGGGCAACGTTGCCGCGACGTTGTACCATGGTCGGCTGGTTACCTTATTTTTAGACCCGTGGACAACGTTGCCGCGACGTCGTACCTTGGTCGGCTGGTTACGTTATTTTTTGGTCCCGTGGACAACGTTGCCGAGACGTTGTACCTTGGTCGGCTGGATACATTAATTTTGGTACCATGGGTTAAGTTGCGGCTAAGTCGCTCTTTGGTCGCAGGACAACGGATCTCGAGTGCATATAGTGGTTTATCCAGAGATGGAGAGATCACACTGGACTGCTCTCAGTTCTGACACTTTTGCAATGTACCCATAGTCTACATGAATTTCAATCACACACAATATTAAATGTTGCACCCAGCACGTATAAATGTAGACAATGCATGTAATTCATGTGCAGCTCAGCCCCAGCATGTCATTGGTCATCAATTTTCACATATGCAGAAACATAGCTTTAATAAATAAAAGACTGAATCTGGAATATAATTTAGTCTTTCATTCTTTACTATAAACATGTACAAAAGCAATCAATGTGTGATGTGTAACATGATTAAGTAAACATTCTTTGTATAGCACACCAAAGCTGTATGACACACAATGCAAATTTGTGCTCCAATAATTTTTGTGATACAAAATTGTTAAATGTGACCAAAAGGTAAGCGACTCTTAAGAGTTTCATTTCCAAAGACAAGTCATCACAGAATATTACAATTCTTCCTTAGCAAACCTGCCCCTCAGTCTGCCCCTGAGCAACAACTTTGCGCATGGCCATTTCAACGCATCGCTCAAACTGGGGTTTCCGAAGAGATTTTGCAGGGGTTCAACACCGTCTTGTACGCATTGGATTTCAACTGGAAATTAGCTACTTCAAAGGTGAGTTTCTTTACAGAAATAAATAAACATATTTTAAGAAATTTGATGGGGCATGCTAATACGTATATGTTTGAAATGTAGGCCATTTATCCTGTTTATGTGCTATCAGATTCACATTGTTTACGTTAGGATTTCGATAGTTACAGTACAGTAGAGGTTAAACCCTCCAGAAAGTTATGTTGAAATACTGAAAATGCATAGGCCTACATGTTATCAAAGTTTAGCGTCTCACAAATCACCCACAAAAGAATCAGTGAAAATAAACGTTCAGAACTGTTAAAAAACCTTGTCCCAAAATAGTTTATTTAGCCCGGAATTTTCAAAGACTGTGGAGCTAGCGTGGCTGATCACGTTTTAATCACAGAAATGGCGTCTATAAAAGTATCAGTTCACAAATTTTTCCAATTTGTACATTACATCTTTTTTTGGATAAGTTTATTCGTTTTAACCTTTTAGATGCGTGAGTTTTAAATATTTCCGACGCTTCCACCAGTTATTTTTCCAAAACGGCAGCTAGGTTGCTTTAATTAGCTTCCGTTACCTAGCAACCTAGCATAATACTCGTAGCAATGCTACTACCTGCGTGTGTTACTTGTTAGCCTACTAATTGTAAATTTTGAAGTGATACTATAGCGTTTGTCATATAGTTTTTGTCTATCGGAAAACAGTCGGTTGGAATGTTCAGAATCACACGTGCGACGCTACGATGTGGGGCCCTGCTTTCGAACGATCACATATGTGCAATGCTACTCCTTTTAATATCAATATGCTATAACTATGTACATAAACTACATTCCATTTTCATTTCTGTACAGATTATCCTACCACCGTCACACGGCCTAGCACTGTGTACCTGGGAAATGATGGTAAAGTAATGAATGACCGTTTAAAACAGTGACAATAATTGTATGAGCCATGGCAACCTAAAGGCTATGTTTTGAAGCAAAAGCATGACTTAAAACTTTTGCATCACCAGATTCCATACCCCTAGATGTCAACTCTGGTCTGGTGGAGGTGAACCAATTGGGGGCCCAGGAAAACAGCTGGCAGCCAGGCTTTGTATACAACCATTCAAGGTAACATTTGTTATTTACATCAATGTTACAGCTAATCTAGAAGAACCACAGTGTATGCCAATCATGCTAACTCTTGTAAACTTGTTTTACTTGTCTTTAATGACAGACACATTACAGGTTATGCTCCGGAAGATGGAGACATTGGAGGAGTAATCGTATTATTGGCATAAACCGACAATTGCTAGTAATCGGGTTTCTCATGGTCAAGTAAACGCACTCAGTGGCGTAAATAATAGAATAAAACAGTTCCATTAGCAATAGTAGTAAAAGAGATATTAGCAGGACTTTGCAGAGTCACCTCTTGTAAATTGTATTAGGTTGAAATACTATCAAACTCTGTCTTGTGACTCCACTAATCAGCTAATACCAATCACCTGTGTGAGAGACTGAGTGGTGCGTGTCTGTCGTTGCCACGGTGATGGTGCAGCTATGATTGCTAATGTGCTAAGGACAGAGAATAACAGAAATGTAGCTAGAATCCACACCTCAAACAAGTTAACCTAGACGCAAAACTATACGTCCAATCCAACAAATAAGGATATTTTCTGAGACCCAAGACTCTGCCGAAACCAGAGATGTCCTTTATATGTCTGTGCGGTCAGAAATACGACTCTACCGGCAGTTTCAAAATCTTGTTCTTTTTGCTTTCTCTGACGATTTTGTCACCAGATTTGCATTGGTCTCTATGGGGCGAGAGTTGGACTTTGTCTCGCTTTCGTGGGGCTCTGAACAAATGTGTACATCTGTTGGATTCAACAGACAACTGTCTACGACCAGCACAAAATCAGCTATCTATTGATCCAAAAATGAAGCATGAAGAGCGAAAATTGTGGCAATGCTGGCAAACTAGAAATATTTTTTCAACGACATCCGAAGCTCAGGCCTCCACTCTAAGCGTTTCAGTCTGCACTTTGGGCTTTCACGTACACACCCATGTAAATCTCAGAAACGGCTTGAAAAGGTCATGAAACATAATCAGTGATATTGAAAAAAGTTGAATAGATATCAAAAAGCTGAATTATTTAAAAATAGTTTAGGGTTTTGTCAACATTTTAAAGTTTAAATGGTGGCTCTGGCTGAAAGATTGAGGAAGGAGGATTTGGAAGTTGAAGAAGTTTAAAGAATTGAGAGGATTTGAAAGAAAACTCCATTGGAAACCCATGTTAAAAATATTATGAATATTGATTTATATTAATTCAAGCATAAGAGGTACAAAGCTGAAAAGTCATAGCAGGAATGGCCTGAAACTGCTGAATTTTTTGATAGCTGAACGGTTTTAATAGCTGAAGATTTGAAGGCGCTGAAACGTGCCACGGAAGAAATAGAATAAGAAGAATATGAAGAAGTAGCCTGACGTTGTCATACTCATAATTCTAGTCAGAATATGAGTCTGAGAACTCTCCGTTGGGCTGTGACTATGGGGCGGGTTTCAAACGAACCTGGAAAACAAATGCCTCTTCGCTCAATTGGATAGATCTACAACCAATCAGAGCAACGTAGTATGTGACGTATGTTAAGCGCCGCATAGTTGTTGTCAACAGAACTAAACTGCAAGCAGACTTGAAGAAGTATGCTTGAAGAATGAATACAAACTATTTTTGCCGGTGTTGTAAAAATAATTTAAGGGTACGGGGAGTACTTGCGAAAGCTCTCGCGAAATGCCGTCTGCCCTTTTGCACCCTGACCCCTGATAGAAATAAAAGCGCACATTAAAATGTTTGAATTGTTAGTTATTTAGCTACAATGAGACTAACGTTATGATTGTACTAAGTCTGAGTTAGCGAACGTACATTGACACCTATGGTACTATGTTTACAACATTTGATTCACATTCACTCAGACTATCTCTTACCATTTGTAAGTTAGATTAACTTCATCCACGACGATACCCATTACGTTGGCTTGAAAAACATCGGAGCCTAGCATGTCCCTCCACTTCTTGTTCAGCAGCCAGGATTCCGGGCTTCCGAAAAGGAGCTGGCAACGACCACTGGTAATATCCACCTCGTCGTGCACGCCGAGTTGCATCGCCGTGATTCCCAATTCGGTCGCCTCTTTCACTTGGTCCTCCATGAGAGCAACCAAAGGAGAAACCACAATGGCCACTGGGTTTTCATTGTGTCCCATCTTCTTCGCGACCATCGGGGCCAGCTGATAAATTAAACTTTTACCGAATAGCGTAGGAAGACAAATGCCTTGATTGCGTTTCTCTGTTCCTCTTTCAAAATTAATGCGCTGTCGATGTCTTCTAAAACAGACTCGATGGCAGAATCATAACATCCCAGATCTCCAGCGGTAGCCATGTTTGTTCAAAACGAATTCAACTTAAGCGCTCTTTTGTGACGTGAGTGATTACGTTACTGTTGATCATCTGTCCATCATCGTATAAAGCCCGCTCTGGCAATTTCATTGGTCCGCCCAGATTCTGGTTTTCTGTAGTTGTCCCCAATACGAGACCCTCCAGACCCAACTTCCCGACCAAATTTTTTTGTGGGCGGGACAAAGTTGGGCTGGCAGCCAGGCTAATGAAGAAGTTGAATAAAGATTCAAAGAATAATACTTGGAATGCTGAAGCAGCATTCCAACAATAATAATAATAAAGAGAAACAGGAAAATAATAGTGAGAATGTTTAACAGCAATCTCACAATAACTAGAGAGGGTACAATTTCTGGGGAAATTGTAGGGTGTGCTTGCTTGCGTCGGTTGCAGGTGTGTCCGTCCCCTTAAGAGTTTCCCTTCTAGTGATATTTTCAAGCATTTAGCCTACTCATATTGCATATTTCATTAAGAACACCCTTTGAAACAAGCTACTGTAACAACGTTGTCACTGGCAGTATGGAATCGCGATTCAAACAGTACCGTCTGCTAACTGAAGATATGCCCCCCAAAACGTAAATAAGTTTGACATTAATGTAGGGGGAAATGGCTAATTCAAAATAAGTTTGCTAGAGGCAAGCTAGCTGCTGTTGCTCCACATTTCACTGATTGTTTGAAAGCGTCGGAAATGAGAATGTTTCTTTTGACGTAAAGTTTAGCTGTGGCATTGAAGACAGTACTACACACTGCCAGTGGACTCACGACTCTCGAGCCGAGTCTGACTGAGGCTAACGTCAAAACCAGCCGCGGTGTCACTCTAATTCCAAGTTTGACACAAATCACAAAAATATGATGACCCGCTGGCTATCTTCGCAATCTCCATATCTTTAAAACACTGCCCTCCTTCTGATTTTTGATGTAGAATTTACCCTGGTACGAAATTAAGAAAATACTCATCAGAGATCGACAACAGCTGATGCAATCGTCAACGGAGGCTGACGGGGCTCTCACGTAGCAAACCAATCAAAGTTTTTACAGCAACCTACATTAAAATCTCACCATCTGGCTGTCTTCACAATAGTCATATCGTCATAACATTGCCCTCCTTCTGTTTTTTGGTGTAGAATTGACCGAACTATAAAATTACTAAAATACTAAACTACTATGACGCTTGCATGGCTGCCGCCTAGGCAGTCTCACGGGCGACCCGCACTCGCTCAAATTACAAAGACTTTCACGACCTACATAAAAAATCCGAGATGGCAGTTCCACTCGAAATTGCTTTCTCAACAAAACCCAATGGTTGGTACTTTTGGGGGTTGGCATTTTTCACTCAGAATCCAAGCTCCAATTTGCGTGCTATAGCGTCTCTATCACGTTGTATCCATGCGTCGTTGCTAACGTGTGCTGACGTAGTGACGTAGGTTAGCACTGGTACCCTTCGTTGACAGAAGACACTTTTTGCCACAAAAACGTTGTAACCTCCTAAACTGTGCAAAGGAGTGTAAATAAAAATACAAGCAACTTGTAGGGCTGTTTTGGCAGCCCCTTTGTCACTGGTCACCCAGACACTCGTCTGGGACAGTCGTTGATTTGCATGAATGCTAAAATGACAATCACACCTTAATGACACACCTCTCAACAGTTGAAGACGAAGGTGGACTGAGGAAGACTCTGAAATTATCATTAAAAGTTGTTTTCTTGTAAATATAGTTCTAAACAGCTTTTAATGTCATGTTTGATATGATTTTGTTTCTTATTTTACGTATTACATTTTAGTCATAATTTTAATACTGTAACATGTACATGTACAGGGTTTACAGAGTTTGGGCTTGCAGCAGACCAACATGTGTTTAACATGTTCCCTTGTCTTGCAAGGGCACCACTTGGTCTACTGCAGCCTTGATTAATGATCCAATTTGAATTTGTACGCGTTAGACAACTTTTCAGTCATATGACCGGTGTCCCCATTTTAGTCAGGTTTGGGTGTATATAGGAAGAAGTTTTTACCACTAACTTTGAGTTCTGTTTACGATACAGCTCTGGTGCGTTAGGCGCCTAGTCTTCATTGTGAATACCTTTGTTAACCATTGCTCTGAAGGTATGTTTTGTATTTGATGATATTTCATTATCATTGTATTGATTATCTTACTATTTAGATACTATTATTGTGCATTTGAAGTTACTTGTTCTCCTTGAAACGTATCTATCACGCTACAGCGGTGAAAACTTTGATCTAGTCTGGTTGATGCGGCTAATACTGATTATAAACATAGACTTTAGAAGTAGGTTTTAACTTAAGGCCTCTGAGTCACTTACGGTGGATCTCCACACTCCGAAGGAATTTACCGGAGCCTCTGAGTGATTGGTTTACATACTAGGTCTACTATGGTTAAAATACATATTATAGTAATGATAAACGACTGATTAGTGAACACGCATACTTTAGGGTCGATGCTCTGATCAAGCAGACGATTTTTACCTACGCCAGAGTTTCATGTCATTAACTGTTTAGCGCTCAAGGTTACAGGTAACGCACTTGTGCACATTTCTAAAATTGGAGTCAGATATTAACGAGTCAATTATCTCCCTGAACATCTAACCAGAATTGAATTGGGTTTCCCAAGCCGGGGACAAACACCAAGCGTCTCCGGCCTTACGATATCCTCTTTAACCTACAAACTCAATCGCTACCAAGACGAAACTTTTGACACCTAGGTTGTCTATGTAGGCCAAATATTGACTGGGTTTTAGGGGGGCAAAAATAAATAATAATAAAAATAATAAATATATATGTGAGAGAACAAAGGTTGTGCTCTCGCCGAAGGCTTGAGCACACCCAATAAATATATATGTGAGAGAACAAAGGTTGTGCTCTCGCCGAAGGCTTGAGCACACCCAATAATATATATGTGAGAGAACAAAGGTTGTGCCCTTGCCGAAGGCAAAGCACACCCAATTACATTTGGCCACCAAAGGGATCCGGAGCAGTCAGTCGCAATCTTGTAGTTTTAACTGGGTTGGTTAGTTTGGGCTCTAAGTGCAATGTCAACTATGTGGAGATTTTTGCCATATCTGTTAATGAAATAAAGTTTGCTGTAGATATTAGAAAGTTAAGCAAGGAAGTATGTAAAATTGCGTGTAATCAAGGGGTCTTAGGTCTGAAGTGTACATCTTTACATTCAAAGTGTGAACTAGTTCTACTCAGGTGAAACCACTATCATTCTGATTGCATTTTAAGAGCAGATTGATTGCTGTGAAAGATTGGACTATTTGCATATATTGAATGTTTTCGCCCATAAATGCTATTAAAATCTATGAAATGTGTATTATTGTTTTCCCCAAAAGAATCCACAAATACTAAACCAGCAAACTTTGCAAAACACAAAATTTGTCACTGCCAATACTTTTGGCCATGACTGTATGTCAAATTGGACAACAAACGTTGTAATTGTTGTTAATTGGTAATTAAAATGCTGTGGGAACTGAGTGTACTGTTACGTTTCTGTCTTGTCCAGTCCTGGTTTTGTGTGTGTCTGTCCAGTCTGTGTTCCAGGTCACATACCCCAATACTCCGGTCCACATATTCCAGTTCACCTCCAAACCAGACACACCTGTTACCCATTTATCATTACCTGCACAGTTCATCTACCCTGGCTTCCCACAGACTCGTTGCCAGTTCGACGCTACTTTGACGGTAGTTGGTCGTTGCCTTGCTTTCAAAATTACTAATCCGCCTCTGCCCCTGTGTACTACAGACATCAACGACTACCTAATTCCATAATCTGTAATCTACGGCTCCCTCCTCACTCCCTCCTGTCTGGCACCCACGGACCTTACCATCATCACCCTCTGTGTCTGAAATAAACCTGCTTAACATCACATCAGCATCTGAGTCCTGCACTTGGGTTAACCTGTCACTCCCCTGGCAGCCGGGTTCATAACATGTACTGACTCAGGCATCAACTCTCTGAAAATACCAACAGGGATATAGAGATGTGGGTTGGAACTCATGACACTGGGTTACATTTCCTATCCACTCAATTAGGTAGGAATGTAACAATTATTTGTGATAACAACCTCTACCATACTTCTAGTCTCCTCATGCTCTGCTAATGATTGCCTTAGACTGGGCTGCCAGTAATACCACAGATGGTGAGCAGATTGACATTGATATTCATAGTGGTGTCAAGGACACAGGGGTGTGACATTTCACAAGAAGGAGACTGTGTTGGATCAGTTTTCCACTCTCTACGCATATTGGTTTGATACAAGCACCAAGGCAGCCATGCTGCTTTAATTGGAAAAGGTAAAGTAATTTGTATTTGGATATGGTGGTTATGGTTATGTATATTTAGAAGGTTAGGAAAGTGGACTGGATAAAAAAATTGTCCAGTAAAATAAGAAGGAGGAAAATGACAGTTTTGGAGACAGAGCCTAAGTGATATGTGAAAGATGGGAGTTTGAATGATTGATAAAGCAGGATTGGTTGTAAGAAAAATGTGGACCATTAAGCAAAACAAATTGATAAATGAGACATATCCTTATTTCTAAGTATTCAACAATGTCCCTCTATGGCCCAAATTAAAGCCTAGTACAGACCGACATATTTACCTCAACAGCTCCAAAACCTCAAATCTCTGGGTCGGTTTTTCATTTTCCAACTGACAGTAGTCCAGTAGTAGTAGTAATAGTAGATAAGCTAAAAAGCAAAGTTTTTTTCTTTTTAAACATCAATGTGAAAATGGGACTAATTAAAACTAATTACATTTTACTTTGGCTATTTTTAGTCAGTCAGTCATATTTATTTATGAAGCACATTTAAAAGTAACAGCTGTTAGCCAAAGTGCTGTACAATACCAAATAATTAAAACACACTCATTAAGACATAAAACACAATCACAGACAATGCACACACATTTTACCATTGCACCTACAGTGAGGGAATTTTTTTTGTGATGCCCTGCTGATTTTGTACGTTTGCCCACTGACATGAAATGATCAGTCTATCATTTTAATGGTAGGTTTATTTGAACAGTGAGTAGTGAGAGACAGAATAACAACAACAAAAGCATTTCAAAATTGTTACATAAATTGATTTGCATTTTAAGTAGTGAAATAAGTGTTTGACCCACTGAAAAATATGACTTTGTACTTGGTGGCAAAACCCTTGTTGGCAATCACAGAGGTCAGACGTTTCTTGTAGTTGGCCACCAGGTTTGCACACATCTCAGGAGGAATTTTGTCCCACAGATCTTCTCAGTCATTAAGGTTTCGATGCTGTTGTTTGGCAACTCGAACCTTCTGCTCTCTCCACAGATTTTCTATATACCCTTTGATGCGGTGAAGTTGTCCTGTCCCCTGAACAGAAAAACACCCCAAAGCATAATGTTTCCACCTCCGTGTTTGACGGTGGTGATGGTGTTCTTGGGATCATAGGCATTATTCCTCCTCCTCCAAACACAGTGAGTTGAGTTGATGCCAAAGAGCTTGATTTTGGTCTCATCTGTCCACAACACTTTCACCCAGTTCTCCTCTGAATCATTCAGATGTTCATTGACAAACTTCAGACGGGCCTGTACATGTGCTTTCTTGAGTAGGGGGACCTTGCGGGCGCTGCAGGATTTCAGTATTTCATGGCGTAGTGTGTTACCGATTGTTTTCTTGGTGACCATGGTCGCTAGCCTGGTCCTAACCAGACTCTCGTACATTTCATTTGTACAGAGAGTCTGGCCTCGCTCCATTGACAAGAGACTTTCTTGTAGGCGGGTACTCGCAGAACAGAGTGTACGAGCCACTCTGTTCTGCCATAACCAATCGCTAGCGTTCGCCAATTCCTTCACCACTACTGTAACAGAGCTAGCTGCCGTAGCTGAAAAATCAAACTGTTCCAGAACCCCGTGTGGAGGAGGGCCACAACATCATGGCCACCAACAAAACTCAGCAAAACTTGTTCTTGCTCTGGCTTTAGCTTATGGATATTCGGCAGCGTTGCCACAACGGACCGAATGGCTTAGCTCGCATCTTTCTCCGCCGCCATTACGGAACTACAACACAAACTAGCGCACAACATCAACGTCATTGTTCTCAGCCACTTCCTCTGTTCGCTGATTGGCCGGTAGAAAATTAACCTTAGACATCTGACTTACTTACCTCATGGCCAGACCTAGTACAGAAGCAAAATCTAAATTGAGCAGAGGAGGAGGGCAGAGCCAGGCTACATGGTCGCAGCTGCCTTGAGTTAATTTACAAGATCCTCCCGTGTAGTTTGGGCTGATTCCTTACCGTTCTCATGATCATTGCAACTCCACAAGGTGAGATCTTGCATGGAGCCCCAGACCGAGGGAGATTGACAGTTATTTTGTGTTTCTTCCATTTGCGAATAATCGCACCAACTGTTTTCACCTTTTCACCAAGCTGCTTGGAGATGGTGTTGTAGCCCATTTCAGCCTTGTGTAGTCCTACAATCTTGTCCCTGACATCCTTGCATAGCTTTTTGGTCTTGGCCATGGTGGATAGTTTAGAATCTGATTGATTGATTGCATCTGTGGACAGGTGTCTTTTATACAGGTAACAAACTGAGACTCCCTTTAAAGGGGTCATTGATTGCGAAACCAATTTTACCTTGTCATAGTTGAATAACGACAGTTCGGTGGGTAAAATGGACATACAGTGAACCTCAAAGTCCATTGACACCTCTTTCCTATCTAAATCTCACAACTTGAAACTGCAGCTGTAAAACGATCGGTTTTGAAAACGCTGTATTTGTGACGTCACAAATAAGGCATCACCTTTGTCACGCCCCAACATTTATACAGACCAGCCCTCTGGTGTTCTGGCCCAGGATCTCAGACACTAGTTTAGCTACACGCTGCTCTGTGTACTTCCACGCGAACAACAAAGGAGAAAGTTTGAAAGTTTTTGAAGTATATTGAAAATGGACCAAAAATGCAGTGTTCCAGGCTGTACTGGTAATGCTGACACTTTTCATAATCTTCCCAAGGAACCAGACACTCGACGGGCATGGCTGATGTTTTTCTATGAGAAGATCCCTGTGAAGTTCGACATTCATTTATTCATTTGCTCGAACCATTTCACCAAAGACAGTTTTGAATGAAAACCTTGGACAATTTAACCCTCGTGCTGCCTTCGGGTCACATGACCCAAAGGTTCATAACGAACCATCGTTGTGTTTACCCAATTTTACCCAATACAAAAACAAATAAAAATAATTTTCTTTTAACCTTCGCAATGTGGGGGGTCTGAGACAGCCCAACGGTTAAAAGAAAATGCTTCACTTTGTTTTTGTATGCGGTAAAGTTGTCGCAATACGACGGTGGGTCACAATGACTGATGGGTCAGAACGACCCGAAGATAACACAAGGGTTAAAGAAGGATTTGCTAAGCTGCTGTTGCTGAAAAGAGGTACTGTTCCAACCGTATGCTCATCACAAACGCAAGCTGTAAGTATGATTTTGTCGCTAACAGTTAGCCTATTAGTAATGCTAACGTCTCCTGTATCTAGCATAGGTAGAATGCTAAATATGTTTCTAAACACACCAACATACCTTACTTAGCAAATGACTCTAGCTACCCTTACAAAAAAGTCTATTAAAGTATACTATAAGTGTACTAAAAATGGATAGTTAACTTTTGATATACTTTTAAGAAGTATACTTAGAAAATAGTTAACTTTTGATATACTTTTAAGTATGCTTTGAAAATAGTTCACTTTTGATATACTTATAAGAAGTATACTTAGACACAAAAAATGTGTTGATTGAATCTTTTTTGTTACTGAATCTGTAACCTTAATTACGGCCAAAACATTTTGAAGCCCTATACTCTTATACGATACTAATAATTATCAATTGGAGTATTAATGGAAAAAACTACTTGAGAAAGAATCAGACAGAAGGGTTGCATTATGCATTTGAAAGTTATACTGTCAAACTGACTGAAGAACTAAATAACAACGTGAAAAAATGAAGATAGCATGGCTCATTGGCTGGTAAATTCCCATGATGCAAGGCGGTAAATAGTGTTAAAATTAGCTGATAAATTTGCCGTTTGTTCGAAATACAGATGTAACTGAATAAATGAATTTCGTTTTTTTTTGTGTCTGCTTAGAATGTAGTGTTTTGTTGCGTGGTAATTGTCATTGTTGTGCTGGTTTACCATTGTAACCATGAGTTAAATGACTGTTACGTTTTTTTAAGAAGAGCTGGATTAAAGCAACATTAGACCATACGCAGGAATTAGCTTCTTTCAGCTAATAATAAGTGTCACTTGGCAAGGGGCCCCCGTTCTCGTCAAGTGATGCAAGATCGGTGGCGTTGGAGGGGCCCCTAAACATATAAATATTATAGTAAATCATAGTAAATGGACATTTATTAAGTTTGCTTCTTGAAGTACTTACATTAATTAAAAGTGCACTTGAAAGTATTCCAAAGTATATTTTGAAGTACTTTAGGAAGTATACTTCATGAACTGAAAGTGCACTACACAGGTTACAGTGTATTTAAAGGTATACTTTTAAGTACTTTAGGAAGTATACTTCATGAACTGAAAGTGCACTACACAGGTTACTTTAGAATATTCAAAGGTATACTTTGAAGTACTTTAGGAAGTATACTTCATAAACTAAAAGTGCACTACACAGGCTCGCTCCGTGGGGCCGAAAATCAAGCTGTTCCACTTAAGAGAACTTCCGTTGTGAAAACTGGATGCGGCGTTTTTGGTTTGCGTGCTTTCGTTTTTGCAACGCGTTTATGTACTGCAGCGTTTTGGATTTGCGTGCTTTCGTTTTTGCAACGCGTTTATGTATTTGCAGCACGTTTATGTATTTGGTTGTGTTGTGTGTATTTGCAGCGCGTTTGCTGAATGCTGCGCATGTGTTAATTAATGAAGATGTTTTCTTAATTTGCAGCGCGTTTGCACATGTCGGCCACCGTAAGGGAAGCTTCCGAAAAAATAGCCAGAAAACGAATAGCAGTCTAGTCTATTGCTAACGCCTGTCTACATTATCAGAATCAGAATGTGATTTATTCGCCATGAAAGTTTGCACAGACAAGGAATTTGCTTTGGCAGGAAGGTGCATACAATAAACATATACCTAAAATTTAAATATGTGGACTATCTATACTAAGGGTACATAAACTAGCAGTACTAAGTGGGATTAGAATAGAATTAAATATACAATAAAATAAAATATAAGTTGCCGTAAATTACAATATAAAAATACAAAAATACAAATATTACAAAAAATACAAATGTACAAGATACCATTTTGTAATGCAGTGCAAAAAGCAGTGTGTTTTAAGCAAGAAGTCATTAGAGTCAGTGTGGTCCCTTGGCCTTGTTGAAGAGTAAAGAATATATTGTGCTTATTAAAGTTATGCATTGTGCTTATTAAAGTTATGAACTTAGAAGTGTGCCCAGGCTTAAACATTGGGTCTCACACTGAGTGTGGGAAGCAGGCTGTTCTTTGTGTCTCTATCTCTTCATTTTCAGAAACAACCTTGAAACCGGGTGGAGACGGCACCCGAGCAGGTGGGACGCGTAGGCAAGAACAACTCCCTGATGCACGAGAGAACAAGCTCAACCCTTTTTTGATACTTGTGTTTCAATTGCACTGTATAAATATATGCTGGGGAGGGACAGATAGCCAGTTGGACTTCGTAAACCAGCCCAAACTCTGTTGCAGGTAGGGAAACTTAGACAACTCCAGAGCTCTGTACTTGTTGATTTCCAACTGCTGCATTAAAGCTGATATTATCGGACCTCTGCGACTCCAGACCACTCTTTCTAGAACACAGATTTGTGTCATTGGATACCATCATTACATATTGGAATAGACACAAAGACTTTAAATCCTTCAACTGGTGACCCCGACGCTGAAAAGAGGGAGTCCAGAGGGTTCCGGCCCGACCGACGGATCGGGGGAGAGACCCATACACCGGTGCGAGGAGACAGACGTAATCGTCAGAGGCCTCAACATAAAAAAAGGTAAGCAGACACCTGTTAATTCAAAGTACTGCTATTCGGAACTGAGAACCAAATTTAGACGATTAATATGTTTCATCGTACCTAGTCAAACCAACAGTGGTGGGAAATCAACCGTTTTTGTGTTTTGTCCTTGTCCAAGGGGAGGTTAGAGTCCTCTCCAGGGGTTAGAGTCCCTGAACTCGTTGTCTTTGTCCAAGGGGAGGTTAGAGTCCTCTCCAAGGGTTAGAGTCCCTGAACTTGTTGTCTTTGTCTAGAGGGAGGTTAGAGTCCTCTCCAAGGGTTAGAGTCCCTAAACTCGTTGTCTTTGTCTAGAGGGAGGTTAGAGTCCTCTCCAAGGGTTAGAGTCCCTGAACTTGTTGTCTTTGTCTAGAGGGAGGTTAGAGTCCTCTCCAAGGGTTAGAGTCCCTGAACACTGTCTATTTGTGTGGAGTCATATTAAGTTGAATAAAAATAGAGAGGAGTGTGGTGTGTTTTTTCCTTTGACCAAGAAGTTACAGAAATCCCGAGGAGAGTTGGAGAAAGGTGGGGGCTAAAAGAGTCCCGTTACGTTGAGATCTTACAAAGGTGATCCCAGAGGGTATACCCCTGGTTTATAAATTGGTTCTAATACAATTGGAAGAGTTATACTAGAGCAAAATTAAGCGAATAGACGGTAAACGCTAAACAGCTGTGTTGGTCAAAGAATGGTTTGAGGAAATGTATGTGAAAAATTATGAGGAAGCAATTGGAAAGTTACATAAAGGATTGGTTTAGAGAGGATCATGGAAGGTTATGAAATAAAACAAGAACGTTTTGTGGATGTGAAGAGATGATTGGTTTAAACACTGATGTTTTGAAGAGGAAACTATGAATATACTTTGAAGGTATATGGGATAACATTTTAAGTCAAAATAGTAAAATCTAGGGTTTTTAAGAGTTTTGATAAAGGTATTAGATATAATTTGGTTAAAAATGAGAAAGAGAAAATAACTAAATGTACTTTTATTTGGAGTTTAATTGTAATTTGGTTTTAAGTTTTATTTTAGAGTTTTATCAGAGCCTGGCATACTGTTTGGGATAAACAGTTAGGCTGTGATAATGTTGTATTATGAAGAGGGTTATTATAACATTCAGTTCTGAAATAATTTGGGAAGACTCATCAAGTCTGATAAATTGTGGTTATGATGGTTTGAGCTAATTGGCTCGTTTTGAACTGCAGCAAAACGAGTTATGAAGTTCTACCTATCTGACCTTTATAGAAAATATAGTTGGGAAAAATGTTTGGTTAATAGCTACATTAAGAACATTATTTGGTTTATATTTCATTTAAGAAGCATATGGATTCTGGTTTGGCATAATGAAAATTGCTTTGATCATATCTTTGATAAAAAGAGGTGTGATTTGGTAAAATAGAGAATCTAAAACAATATTGGTCTTAAACTTAACTGTTTTAAAAGACAGAAAAGGTTTTTTGGAGTGAAAGAAATTAGACTACCAGTTGATTTTCTAAAGAAGGGAACAAAGAAACAGATTGTCATTTCTAGGCATGACTAATAGGAGTTGAATATCAAATGATGATGTATTGTCTTATTAGATGCTGTTACATGTGTTTGCTCAACAATAAGAAAACAGAAGGGTCAATACTGCCTGGTAATTATAGATATGTTTACAGTGGATTGAAATCATTCCCAGACCTGTACCAGATGCATTAACAACATTTGAATTGAATTATAGAAGATAATAATTACACAACTTAAACCTAATGCTCACGAGAAAAGAGATGTCTTTTGCTAAATTCTGTTCCAGGTGAAGCAGTAAACCAAAGAGTGGAGGAGTCAAACGAGGAGATTGGGTATTGATTAAAGTTATTAATGAAAGGAGGGATCTTATGAAAACTTTAAAATATCCTGTCTTATTTCTGGTTTTTCTATTTGTTTCGAATTTAGTTTATTTTATTACAATTCTAAAAGCTTGGCTAAAGTTGTATGTATGTGGTGAAGGGGGCCTGTGAGCATGTCCAGGTCTGCCGTGGATACATGGATGTCGAATGTCCACTCTGGAGTGACGGTGGGTTTTCCCCTATAACATCATTAGGGTTTTCCCACTGTGTCCAGTGTGTCCACACCACTTGGCCATAACGCTGCATAGTCTCATCATTATTGTTGATTTGTATGTCAACATTGTGTAATCGGTAATGGGATATTTTTTAAATTTGGGTTTATTGTCACACCCTATAAGGGTGTGAAAGGAGGGATTTATTTGAACTTTAAAAATATCCACTTTAAATCCTCAAATGGGTTCTTGATTTCAATATCTGTGTTTAATCATTGGTGTTCGACTGTTCGCATCTCATTTGACTCAGTTACTGCTTGATCATGGGAGATAAGGTGATGCTGGGACTGTAACTCTTTTCTGCTTCAGGACGAGTCAGACCGGCGGGTCTGACTACCTAACCCCTGTTCTAAGGCCCCATTCCCCTGGAGACCCTGCCCCATCTGCCCCTATGCCTCATCAGACCTATGAGTGGTCTGCCCCCCCCCTTCCCCTTGAAGACCCTGTCCCACCTGCCCCAATACATCATCAGATGTTCGGGGAAGCCTGTTGTACATTTATGGACAGGACCATTCAAGGTCATCGAGAGAACCTCGCACGCCCTAAGGGTGCTGGGGAAAGGAAGTACGTGGTACCACTGGAGCATGTGTTGTGCTGCTCCAGAATCCAGTCGTACGTTGCAGGAGTTGGTGGAGAAGGGCCAGGAGGGCCAGTGAACCTTTTGCTATTGCTACGAATGTGAGAGTCCGGAAAAGAGGGTTACGACTAGGTCAAGAGTGATACTGCTTGACCACACTAGAATTGTACTGGACTAAGAAGGTTTACGCTATTTTACTTAAGAGTGTGCTATATCAATATCAACATGATTGTTGCTGTATCCCGTGTATCAGGTCCCTGTGAAACCGAATCATTGTCTCGGCTGTGGAGAACCCAAAGACGGGGTTCCAAATGCCGTTGCTGGGGCTGGCTGACCAGGATGAGGAGACGGTAGTTGGTCCGGGCTATGTTGATTGATCTCTGGTGTTTTCAGAGATCAAAAGAGGGATTAAAGAATATATTGTGCTTATTAAAGTTATGCATTGTGCTTATTAAAGTTATGAACTTAGAAGTGTGCCCAGGCTTAAACATTGGGTCTCACACTGAGTGTGGGAAGCAGGCTGTTCTTTGTGTCTCTATCTCTTCATTTTCAGAAACAACCTTAAAACCGGGTGGAGACGGCACCCGAGCAGGTGGGACGCGTAGGCAAGAACAACTCCCTGATGCACGAGAGAACAAGCTCAACCCTTTTTTGATACTTGTGTTTCAATTGCACTGTATAAATATATGCTGGGGAGGGACAGATAGCCAGTTGGACTTCGTGAACCAGCCCAAACTCTGTTGCGGGTAGGGAAACTTAGACAACTCCAGAGCTCTGTACTTGTTGATTTCCAACTGCTGCATTAAAGCTGATATTATCGGACCTCTGCGACTCCAGACCACTCTTTCTAGAACACAGATTTGTGTCATTGGATACCATCATTACATATTGGAATAGACACAAAGACTTTAAATCCTTCAAGAGGCCAACAGCGGAAGGGAAGAAACTTTTGTGGCGTGAGGTATTGGTCCTGATGGACCGCAGCCTTCTGCCGGAGGGGAGTGACTGAAACAGGGAGTGTCCAGGGTGGGAGGAGTCGGCCACAATCTTCCTCGCTCGCCTCAGGGTCCTCGAGGTGTGCAGGTCCTCGAGGGTAGGCAGATTGCAGCCAATCACCTTCTCAGCAGTGCGGATGATACGCTGCAGTCTGCTCTTGTCCTTGGCAGTGGCAGCAGCGTACCAGACGGTGATGGAGGAGGTGAGGATGGACTCAATGATGGCTGAGTAGAAGTGCACCATCATTGTCTTTGGCAGGTTGAACTTCTTCAGCTGCCGAAGGAAGTACATCCTCTGTTGTGCTTTCTTGATGAGGGAGCTGATGTTCAGTTCCCACTTGAGGTCCTGGGAGAGGATAGTGCCCAGGAAGCGGAAGGACTCCACAGTGTTGACTGGGGAGTCACACAGGGTGATGGGGGTGAGTGGGGCTGTGTTCCTCCTGAAGTCCACAACCATCTCCACTGTCTTAAGAGCATTGAGCTCTAAGTTGTTCTGGCTGCACCAGGTCACCAGGTTGGCCGCTTCCCACCTATAATCAGACTCGTCTCCACCAGAGATGAGCCCAATAAGGGTGGTGTTGTCCGCAAACTTCAGGAGTTTGACGGACGGGTGACTGGAGGTGCAACTGTTGGTGTACAGGGAGAAGAGCAGAGGAGAAAGGACGCAGCCCTGAGGTGATCCGGTGTTGATGGACCGGGAGTCAGAGACTTGTGTTCCCAGCTTAACGCACTGCTTCCTGTCAGACAGGAAGTCTGTGATCCACCTGCAGGTGGAATCAGGCACGTTCAGCTGGGAGAGCTTGTCCTGAAGCAGGGCGGGGATGATGGTATTGAAGGCAGAGCTGAAGTCCACAAACAGGATCCTGGCATAGGATGCTGGGGAGTCCAGGTGCTGTAGGGTGAAGTGGAGGGCCATGTTAACTGCATCGTCCACAGACCTGTTGGCTCTGTAGGCAAACTGCAGGGGGTCCAGTAGAGGGTCAGTGATGGATTTAAGGTGTGCCAGCACCAGGCGCTCGAAAGACTTCATTACCACAGAGGTCAGGGCGACGGGTCTGTAGTCATTATGTCCTGTTGGCCTTGGCTTTTTGGGCACAGGGATGATGGTGGAGGACTTGAGACAGGCTGGCACATGGCATGTCTCAAGGGAGGTGTTAAAGATGTAGGTAAACACCGGAGACAGCTGGTCAGCGCAGTGCTTGAGGGTGGCTGGAGAGACAGAGTCCGGCCCAGCTGCTTTGCGGGGATTCTGCCTCTTGAAAAGTCTGTTAACTTCACCCTCCTGAATGGAGAGAGTCGTCACTGTAGAGGGGGGGAGGTGGGAGGCCTCCTGGGTGGGAAGGGGTAGTTCAGGACTGTCCAATTGTCTTTCAAATCTGCAGTAGAACTCATTCAGGTCGTTGGCCAGGCGGGAGTCGTTAGTGGAGTGGGGGGCTCTGGGCTTGTAGTTGGTAATCTGCCTAAGCCCTCTCCAGACAGATGCAGAGTCGTTTGCAGAGAATTGGTGTTTTAGTCTCTCTGAGTACAGTCGTTTAGCCTCCCTCACCGCCTTGCTAAACCTGTTCTTCGACTCCTTGAAACTTTCTTTGTCCCCACTCCTAAACGCAGCCTCTTTCTCTGACCTCAACCTTCTGAGTTTAGCTGTAAACCAGGGTTTGTCGTTGTTGTAGCTTACCCTGGTGCGTGTTGGTATACAGCAGTCCTCACAGAAGCTGATGTATGATGTCACAGCCTCTGTGAGCTCATCCAGACTATTGGTAGCAGTCGTGAACATGTCCCAGTCAGTGCAGTCCAAGCACGCCCGCAGATCCTCCATAGCTTCACTGGTCCACTGTTTTGATGTCCTCACAGCAGGCTTACAGCGCTTTAGCTTCTGCCTGTATGCAGGAATCAGGTGGACCATGGCGTGGTCAGAGTGACCCAGTGCTGCTCGGGGGACCGCATGGTATGCTTTGCTGATTGTAGAGTAGCAGTGATCCAAGGTGTTTCCTTCTCTGGTAGGGCATTTGATGAATTGATGTCTATATTTTGGGAGTTCTTGAGTGAGATTGCCTTTGTTAAAGTCGCCTAGCACAATAACCAAGGAATCCGGATTTTCATGCTCCACACTCAGTATCTGGCTGGCGAGCACACGTTGAGCCTTGTTGACGCTAGCCTGCGGAGAAATGTAGACGCCAACCAGAATGAATGATGCAAACTCTCGTGGCGAGTAAAAAGATCTACAGTTAATAAAAAAAAATTCCAGATCAGGAGAACAGTGCTGCAGAATCACTTTCAAATTATCCATTTGAAAGAACTGGAGAAAGGCAGGTGCTAGATACAGGATACGTTAGCATTGCTAATAACCATTTACCAACAAAATCATACTACATCATCATCATGTTGAAATGAACGAATGACTCAAAAAGATTTGTTCCTTTTAATGAATGAGATTCAAAGAACCGAGTCCGTAAAAGGATCCGAACTTTCCATCACTACGGGTTATTTATTCGAATGAAACACAGTCAGGAACACGAAATAACGTTAGCCCCATTGCCAATAAACTAGGCTAGATCATCACACATTCTACCTATGCTCTTGCGTTAGCAAGCTAAACTAGTTTACATGCCTACAGTCTAAGTGTTTTCGCTATCTAGCTGTTCTTGCATTCCTTGCAAATCAGTGTTAATAAAAAGCAGATGAACTAGAGTCTAGCTAACATTGACTAGACGGGCATGCTGATGTTTATCTATACCGTAGCGTAGAAGATCCCTGTGCAGTTCGACCCTCGACACATTTGTGCGAACCATTTCACCAAGGACGGCTTTGAAAACCTGGGACAATGTAAAGCAGGATTTGCTATGAAGCTGTTGCTGAAAAGAGGTGCGTTCCGACCTTATGTTCATCATAACCGCAAGCTGTAGTATGATTTTGACCTAGCCTCTGCGCCGTCTCAAGTCGGACAAAAAGTCTAACCAGAATTCACTGTTTCAATTCACTGCGGCCGGCTGACTTCGTTCATTTCCCGACTGGGTCTTTGTACGAGTCTTTGGATCCTTTTCACGTGACCTGCATTGGTTTAGTAGAGGAAACAGTTACCTCTCCCGATGCGCGGCCACGAGAAAATGAACGAATCTCTCTTTGAGAGGACGGTTTACTCCCGAGTCCTTGTAAGGATTCGTTCAAAATGAACGAATCATTCACGAACGACACATCACTAATAACCCGTGGTCATGTAAATCTACAATTCAAGATGCATGTTTGTCCAGATCTATTATTCAGCAAGATAGCTAGAGTTAGATGAAGCTGAGTTGAATCACGACAGTTTGTTTGCTAAGCTGTAGTGCTAACTAGGGATGCACGATAATATCTGCACGACATAGCTGAAGTTTTTTTTTTTTTACAGTTTTAAGGCCCAGCTGAAGTTTTTGAAGGTCTCATTAATTTTCATTAACTTTACTGTACATTTTAAGTTTACGGAGTTACAGCTGCATTTCTGTGCATTTGTGTCAAGAATGTGTCATTGTCAACAACACAGCTTTAAGGAAACTGTAGTTGTTCAAGTTCAATGAGGTACTGTTCAAGTATGAGAATTGTGACGTGAAAATATAAATAAATCTGCCATATTTGAAATCATTTCAATAGTTTTCATGAGTGAATGTCTATTTCTAAAATGATACAAATCAAGTTTTTAATGCCCCTTATCTACAGCAAGTACCCTATCATAATAACAGATTAATTCTAGTACAGGAGAGACTTTTCAATAATTAAAAAGCAGAAGTGTATATATCGGCATCGGCAATCGGCCAAAGTTCAATATCGTGCATCCCTAGTGCTAACGTTACCCACCTAAGGCGATCCTGTTTGCTTCAACAACAGAAGTGGAAACAACTAACGTAATCATTTGAAATGATATCTAGTCAACCTGTTGAAAACAGTGTTGTGTAGACACAATAGATTTATTTGTACGTTTTTATTTCAAGTCTCCACCTTCGTTGTTTCAGTTTATTTTTTATTTAACCAGGCAGAATCATTTAAAAACAAATTCTTATTTACAAAGATGGCCTGGCAAAAAGCAAAAGCTTTTTGAGGGAGAGGGGAAGGGGGCTATGGAATAAAAATCTGGTTAAAAGCATAACGGCACACAACCCCAGCAGTACAACATACAGAAGAAAAACAAGCAGGGCATTTGTACATAGGGAATCAGAGAGGATAAAAAATGTAAAAGCACAAGAACACAAAGCAAGACAGACTATTTACACCAGACAACAACCACAATCAAGACATAGACTGACTGGCAGGAATGAACAGAGGATACAGGCAGGTGAGAAACAGACAAGGCAACATTGGTGCAACAGTAGGACTAAACTAGACAGTGAGTGCTGTGGCCGTGTTGCGTCTTTGCTCCGCAGCTTCACTCATTGTAAACCAACCAATCAGCGCGCAGCTCATCTATATATTCATGAGCATACCATAAAAGGAGAAAACCTAGCGTTTTTTCCTGGGAAAATTTCACTGGATGTATCAGGGGGCATAGAACAGCACTTGGGCCATTTTCAGCCCAACCAATGTTACATACCCTATTCGGAGACCTTAAGGAACAGTGTGAAATACCCCTCAAAAAACAGTCAATCACCCCTTTAAGAGTGTACTCCTAATCTCAGCTCATTACCTGTGTAAAAGACACCAGTGAGGGGGCATGAGTAACTGACAGTGTGCCTGGCCATCTTTCGTGGATTTCTCTCTGCATTGCGTCTGCCCTGCTGAGAAGCGCTTCTGTGAACAGTAATTTAACTGGTTTTCTTTGTTAATATCCTTGGTACTTATACTTACACACCTAATCTATTTGTGCAATCTATTTTTTTTTATGGGTGTTTTTATTTTCCATGCATACATGCCTACATAGTCTCAGTGTTTTAATATACTGTTTATCATAATGTGGTATATCCATATACCTTGTGACAACTTGCATTATTTGGCAAAGAACAAATTTGGAGCAAGGTGTAAATACAATCCAATGACCTGCTTATCAGTTTGGCCACAAACAATATATGTGCTTTTTGTTCACCTAACTCACTCAAATCTTCAATGTATCCACAAAGGATTATGTTTCACATGAAACACATACTCTACTATTTCAATGAATGTATTTAATGGCTGCAGAAATATCTGTAATTTTGTATTATTGTATGTATAGGAAACCATTACGACCATACAGAACTTTTTCCCAGGTGTGGGTTGCCGTGTTGCAGTATATATTTTGTAAAGTGTAAGTTTGTAATTGTATTTAGAAGTATCCTAATCTCTGGAGTCAGCTCTGGCAACTTGCATGACGGTGACTATGAAGATATTTATTAGACTGTCCAAACGCTCCAAACATCCATGTAATCTGTGGAAGATTCTGTCATTTAATGCACTCAAATGTGGATGTTCTCTTTGTGTTGGTGTTACAGAACTTTCAGCAGGTTCTGCAATCTAACAAATGAAATTTGGAGAGCATAGACTTATATATTTGATTTGATCCCCTAAAGAATAACTCCCAAAGAAATTATGCCTTACTGTTGACTTCTCAATAGGTTGCAATTCAGTGAGATCAATGACAGTTTAACTTCAAATCAATAAGTGTGGTTTCCTGACAGTTTCCTGAGGATATATGGCCCACTGAACACCACAGTGCTGACTGAGGGATAAAGGGGTTACCTTAGTGATGACCTCCACTGCATCTTTTGTCTGACTCAACAAACCATTGACAAAATTGAAAAAATGTTTTGTGGAATTCTTCAGCCAGCATTTTACTGATTTCCATTAGGAACCAAATCCAAACCCATACACTAGGCTTTGAGACAATGGATGGGATTTGCCAACAATTTCATTTCATCAACAAGTTTTCATATCATTGTTATTATTTTGTTAATTGTTTTCGCTTTGCTTGTGAGATTATATGTGGATATCTCACAACTGTCTAAACATTTACCTTAATGAGTTTGCACCTTATCTGGGCTGATACCATGTGGCTGTTCCGTAGATTTCCCACTCGAAACATGAGGCACAATTTCCCGTCCCTTTGCGAAATGACTGCATCTTGGCTAAACATGAGCGTCTCCGCGCGCTTCTTTGGCTGGGACATCTTAATAAACATGCAGCCAATGAGAAACGCATCCACGATGGAACCGAGTAGCGACTGAAAAAGAAAAAGAATAATGCCCTCTGGACACTTTTCAGTGATGTAGCGGTAGCCATATCCGATTGTTGCCTCGGTTTCAATAAAGAACAGAAAAGCAGAAGGAAAGTTGTAGACATTAGCGACGCACGGGGTGTAGGATGAGTCGTGGCCGTGGTTTAGGTCACCGCGGATATAGGCAATTATCCACCACATAGATGCCATAACAAGCCATGCGATAGTGTAGGTTAAGATAAATATGAGTAAGTTCCATCGCCACTTTAGGTCCACTAGTGTGGTGAAAATGTCGGAGATATATCGGCTAGTTTCCCCACCAAGGTTACCATGCTGGACGTTGCACCGCCCGTTCTTGTCTACAAATCGTTGCCGTTTTTTCCTCACGGGCGCTGAGAAAGTCATGTTGGTGTTCACTACCTGGTAATCATCGCCAAATTTCCTTCGTATCATAGACATTTCTACAGAATAATTGCACCAAACCAAATTGACTTCACCTAAGGCTTCAAAAATAGTTTTGCGCACTCCGTGATGTATCCGTTTCCAATTAGTTTTATTTTGTAGTGTCCCATCAAAAGCAATATTTGTTGCCTGTTAAAACGGCTCTCTGAAGACGGAAAACCTGTCCTATCCACATGAGTTTAAGACAAAAGGCCATCTTTTTCGATTCCCCATGCAAATGGTGTGCATAGAGCAAGAACTATGGATTTCTGCCTGAACAAGCATAATGTTCAGATAAAAGACGTGAGGGAAACTGCGACACTCAATGGCCAGCGATGTTGCTCAGAAGGGGGGCAGAAATAAGGTTTCTAATTAAAACACCTAACTGTTTTGTTCAACAATATTATCTCACTCTTCAAGTACTTCAAGTGAAAAAATTGAATAGAATTAATACGTTAAAATACACTGGTTTTAAACAAGCATTAATAGATCTGAAGTGAACAATATATACAATTCATTCATGTTAATGTGTATTCCAGTGACCAGCGATTTTGTGTTTTAGTTCCCTCTAGTGAAAACACTGTCAAAGTACAGCTGAACACTGACAAAAGTATTTTTTATATTCAACAGTATATATGTTAGATAGACAGCTCAACAAACGAGGCATACTTTAGCCAGACTCATGAAACAGCATGTGATCAAACATAAGATCCTTTATTCATTTGTTCCATATCCATATGTTAACTACAAAAAGTTGAATTTAGAATTTTCGAGTTTTTGAACTACAACGTTTCTTTACGCTGTAAACCAAGGTTAGGCCTTCTTAATCTCTATGTAAAATAACAGCCACTCCTTTGACTTAATTCAAGACTGAAACATTATTTCACATCAGGAATTTTGCCATTTTCATGTCTTCATGTTACAGGTGTGCTGATGTGGGGCGACGTGTCACAGGTGTGCTGATGTGGGGGGATGTGTCACAGGTGTGCTGATGTGGGGGGATGTGTCACAGGTGTGCTGATGTGGGGGGATGTGTCAGGAACCTGATTTAGAGGTGGTCCAGTCATACAAACACCTGAGAGTCCACCTGGACAACAGGCTGGAAGGAACTAGCTAAATAGAGGCTACTTCCTGAACAGGCTGAGATCCTTCGATGTTTGACTTTGTTGCTGATGTTTTATCAGTCTGAGGTAGCAAATGCTCTCTTCTATGCTTGTCCTGGGCAGTGATGTCATGGCAGAAGACCCTAGTGAGTTTGATAAGTTGGGAGTCAGCCTGGACTCCTTATTCATTTGAAATAACCATTTGCCTTTTGTTAAAGACATGTTTACTGTTATTCCAGTAACTGTGAAATGTCTCCTCTGGGATCAATAGACATATATTTAACCATTAAATTGTTATTTTACCCCTGGGTGCCAACCTAAAGTATATTTTACATTGTTAACCTGTTTGTTTGTTTTTACTGGAAGTTGTGTCTTGTCCTATTACCTGGACTGCTGTAAAGCCACAATTTATAAAGTACCTACCTGTCTGTCTGTTCTCTTAAACAAATCTATTTTACTCTATTCATTCAGAACCACAATGTGATGAGTTGGTTAGACAACCATAATACACTGGCTCACGCAACGGATGATATGCAGTTGTAATAACGTGTGTGGGGTGACTGGGGTCAAATTGAATGACTCTTTTTAACAGATTCAAATGTCATGACTTGAAAATTCAGTTGTTTACTTGAATTATTAATTTGACGGATAGCTGTTTCTCAGTGTACAGGAGTGATTCCCGCTCCGCTCACCAAGAAGATACTCTGCCACACACAATGGCTGGGCAGGTTTATATAGATAAGCAAATATTTTACCTGGTTTGTTCATATACAATGCCACATCCATCACAAAAATACACCAAGACAGGGTTTGGAGCAGCAAATTATTATTTATTACAACAAAGCTCATCCAGACACAATGTGTTCCAGTAAGAAAGATTTGTTTAGTGGTCAGGTCATTTAAACCAATTACTAATTTCATGTTATGTTTCATGTTATGTACCCTTAGTATAGATAGTCCACATATTTAAATTTTAGGTATATGTTTATTGTATGCACCTTCCTGCCAAAGCAAATTCCTTGTCTGTGCAAACTTTCATGGCGAATAAATCCCATTCTGATTCTGATGTATCTCACATATAGTTCACAATGGACATGGATCTTTTCGCAAATGCAAATACAAACAAATAATTGAAATTGTTGATGGACACTTTACTAATTAGCTGGCATTATCCAAATTAACCTAACTACGTGATATAGCCTAGGTTACACGCTTAGAGATTATGTTAAATATTACTGGTGTTGTGATCTCTTGAGTTGTGTGTAAATAAAAAAGCAAGACCCAAATATTTTTATCAGGTGCCCCATGGTCTTTGAACCTCTTTTTTTTATCCAGCACCTCTCAATAATCTTTTCATTGTGTGTTCCACATTTCCTTTGGTGTGGCTGTTCATGTGCATTATTGATGAGTATTGTTATTGCAATTGTTACAAACACTGGTTACAAGCTACCAAACAGTCTGTATCACAGCCCAGTACCTACAGGCCAACGGACTGAACTCGATCACGGCATACAAGACTGTGGAAAACTCGTCTGTCTCCTCTCACGACCCGTCCACTATTAGACCCATAATTCCCCGCGCGAGACCAAGATGGAAGAAAGCAGCGGTCGCAAGAGAACAATGTTTTGGCATTAAAACCTCCAAGGAGCGAAAAGGGGAACACGATATAAACGTTTAACGCCAACCGCGGTCATGTGCATGTAAGTATAATGTTAAAAATAGCTACATGTTTGATTAATTGTTTAAATATGTCGAGATATCCCCTGTAGAAATTACAAGAAATTTGAATCAGCAGGCGAGGGAAGCCAGCATCATTGTTGTCTTGCGTCCACAATGCGAGGATCGAGCAGGCTACTGAGCTAGCTAGCTGCTATCTGTAACGTTAGCTAAGTTATAGCCAAGGTGGAGTCCTGTGTGAGAGTGCGTGCAATAAATACATGGCACATGTATCTAAAATGTGTTAAACCTTTTGGGGAGGTTTTGATGCATGATTAACGTTGGCTAGAAATTATAAACATTGTTATTGAGATTAATCTAGCTCTAGCTAAAGGATAGCATCTCACCTTTAATAAATAGAGTGCGCTAGTAGTAGTGCGTAGCTAACTTGTTAGCCAGCTAACGTTAGTCTCATTTTAAGAAATGGAGTAAGTCATTCGTCGTCTGTATTATACGATTCTGTTAGTTTCGCGTAAAATTGGGTACATTAATTAGTTTAGTTATGCCTTTTTATGAAATAGTTTTTCAGCAAATTGGCTGACTTGCTCATGCTAGCACGTTATGCCTGTGCCCCAAATGCTTGTATTTTCAAGATAGCCCTGTCTTGCTAATAATACGTTGAGCATCAAATTACCTGAGCCACAATAGTGCTAGATTGAATAGCACTGAATAGTGCTAGATTGATTGCGAATGTCGAGCTAGCTTGCCAGCTGGTAGTGGCGATAGTCAATACATGCACGACATTAGCTAGCTGCACCGTTGCACGTCTGTGTTGGGTAATTTAAAGAGCATGCCCAATTACTTAGTGCTAGTCTACGTTGTTTCTTTTTATACCCTGCTTGTTAGCATAAGATAGCTAGCACATGCTGAGTACTTTAACGCTGAACGATAAACGCGTATGTTGTACTTTTCTCACTGTAACTCTAGTCAAATTTTGCTTGTGTTGACCAGAGGAAACATGCAGGAGGTAGCTAACTACTCAAGATTGCAAAAAAGGCCACCCCCATAAACAGATGTGAAACCCTTGTGTGAATGGTTGGGTATTGATTTAGGTTGTTAAGCGATTCATATCAGTTCAGTCGTAGTAGTCTAACGTTAGCCTAGTAATGTAAAGCTAGAGCTAGCTCTATGTTAAACTAGAAACATGAATAGAGAGCAATCGTCCAAAACTGGTTTATTAAAAAACTAAAAACGTATTGTAACGTTTTGTATATTTTCAAAACGTGGTGCTGGTTAATTTTTAAAGAACCATTTCATTATGCAGATTAGTGTTTGCTTACATCATGACAAGTTGCATGTGATACAAAATGTCGTATCTTGCACGTGATTTGTAACGTAAACGGTATAGTTTGTGATGATGTTGTTTTCCAATGAGTGTTAAAAGATATCCAATTCGTATTGCGCAGCCATAACCAACTTTCTAGTTATGCCTATTTTCAGGATCTAGAAAAAACAGTTACTATGATTAATTGCTATGACCGCACTAACCTGCAGCCTAATCCTGTTTTATTAATAGTTTAAATATTGGGCACTTAGTGTTAATTTTTTTTTTATGAATAGGAGCTGTATTGTGGAAGTATATAATTATTTTTAGATATAGTTTCATAAAACATGTATTTAGATAATTAAAAAAACGTGTACAGTTTATTTGGTAAGAACTACAGCAGGACTTCATAGGAAAGTAGCAGATCCATAAGCATCTACAACATTTTGGAAAATGTGGCCCTCAAATAATCCAGAATAGGCTAATGCTAATGGAAACTTGGTTACCAATAATATTTGGAGATTGGGTAGTTAATGATTATTAAGGCTTCAAGAAAAGCTGACCTAAGGCTGTATGCCCACCTGAAAGGTCAGTTTTTGTTTTTTTGCCACAAACACAGTTCAGACTCGCCTGTAGCTTTTAGTTTAAGATTTATAATCAAGTGAAAGTAGAGTTACAAAATTCAGTGAATTTGCAGCGGATAAACTGCTTTAGAACTTTGGGGAATTAGTGGGAAATTATGGAAAACTGTGGATGCATTGCAGTTGCCTGCACTGGCTGTTATATGCTGACATAATTATCTATAGGCTAGTTTGATTAAATGGGTATTTTTTTAATTTTCTCATATTAACTGGCCTACATAGAACATTGACATTCTTATAATTCTTCTTTCTTATTCCGAAATGTATTTAGAGAACAGAAAACGTCAACCTGTAAATACATTGACTGACTTGTTGAAAGCAAGTCATATTGCTCTAAATAGTAACATGATGAATGGGCTAGTTGTTTATTCAATCTAGCAGTCTGATCCTTTAAGTAAAGCGGGCTACACTGCAAAATAACCCTACACTGTAAATTCTTTGAACCTTTCTTACTAGAGTTTTTCAGGGTGAAGAAGCTTCCAGTATGTGTGACAGTGTTTCCCATTCATTGGCTAGACCGTGGTGGCCCACCATAGTCTAATTTCTCCCTTGACATAGTTTCATAAGGTCTCAAAATGAATCAAAAATGTTGGTACACTTTCTCATTTTATGTCCAACGTTGTGTTTTGCACCATTGCTTTTGCAAAGCATCTCTCACTCCCAGTCAATCACCCCCTCTGTCCCCCCACGGTACACAGGCACGCTCTTTCAGTCACTCACACGTGCCTGTGTTCAAGACAACAAGTCATTTCCCGGACACATTGTATGACTGCTAACAAAGTTAGTTCAGTCTTTCGCTCGAGGTCAGTCTCCTCACTTACATCTAGATAGCTAACATCAGCTAATTATACATGTTAAAATCGTAATTACAAGCGGCTCTGACGACGTAACTATTTCTATTGATTCTATTTGTGGTGGTAGGCAGGGGTGTAGCCAGACGTTGTGAACATTAGGGGCTTAGCCCAAACCTTGGTCCTAGTATTGGTTTGATGTGAGTGTAGATAGGGACTTCACAAAGAGCGCGCAAGCAAAAAAGAAAACATTATATTTGTGCTCAAAATGATTGTTTCCACTATGTCATGACATAAGAATTGTGCTTACCAGTCTTCACACAAACGCCCATGTAGTGAAGCTAATGCACTTCATAGAATTAATTTGAATAATCGTTTTAGGTAACTAGTCGAGCCCGACCGATAAAGGATTTTTACGGCCGATACCAATACAAATATCTGGTGATTTAAAAATCTGATGTTCCGGTATATCGGCCAATATATATAAAAAAAAACAACAACAAAAAGAATCCAGAAATGCGTAACGGAACATAACGATTTCCCTAACACTCTGCCCGACTCTGGCTGGATCATTTACATTTAGTCATTTAGCAGACGCTCTTATCCAGAGCGACTTACAGTAAGTACAGGGACATTCCCCCAAGGCAAGTAGGGTGAAGTGCCTTGCCCAAGGACACAACGTCAGTTGGCATGACCGGGAATCGAACTGGCAACCTTCGGATTACTAGCCCGATTCCCTCACCTTTTATCCTATTGGTTGAGTTATCAACACGCAACCTCTTGCACCTGCGTCCCACATGCACACAGCATTGAGCATCAGCTGGTTGTAGGGGTTTGCGCCCGCGTATTCCGTTTTCCAGAAGTACATTTCAAGCTTATTTATGTTTTTTGGGGGAATGTTTTATGTTTGCAGAGGGTAATGTTTGAATCGTGATTCCAGCTAAGATGCTGCCAGTGACATCTTTGGTAGATATAGGTTAGGACCCTTTTACACAGGATTGCCCAATTTCCTCGTTTTGATGCAACTGTTTCAACTCTGTGAGGCTGCAACATAGCCTATCACCATTCCATATTGCACTAAGGGAATGGTGTTTCATTCTACACTTCACTCTTTTAATCTTAATAGTAAGTGTAAATGAGCAGCAACCAATGCATGCTTTTTAATCTATGCCATCTTCATAAATATTAAGTATCAATAGGGGTGTAACGATAGTCAGCTCACGATTCTATTTGTATCTTGATATGTTGAACCCGAAAACATTTACAGAAATTTAACAACTTCAAGAATGTGCGATATTTCTGGATTTTATTTAAACTTCTGTATGTTAAGTAACTATGTTTCGTGTGTTAATTTTTGTGTCACTGAACAACAAAACTGATGTTTTACAAAAAATTAGTAAACAGAGCTTCTTAAAGCAGTAAAAAATAATTTAAAAAACCCAGTTCTGTTCAAGTAAGAAACTCAACATAAACGGCTTTAAAATTTGGGTTTGTTTGTTTTGGTTACTTACTGGTTGTTACTTTGTCGTTGTGGTACCATTTTAAATGAAACAAAATGACTGTAAAACTAAAATACTGCCAGACGTCGGACGGGGCATCTTCTATTTCAGTTTAAGTTTACTCATTTGCCCTGCTAGGCTATTGCCCAGTTCAAGCTATGAATGCTCAATGCTGTGTGCACGTGGGACGCAGGTGCAAGAGGTTGCGTGTTGATAACTCAACCAATAGGATAAAATTGATGTCATATCAACAACAAAAAATTGCCATGACTTTATGATACATATTATTACATTTTTGCACCGCGATGCATTGTACCACAATATATTGTTACACCCCTAGCAATAAGTGTCAAATTTCACCCCAAAACAGACCGATCTGCAACCGATGCAAGCACACCGCGCAAGCACACCCCACACTTCCCCAGTAATTGTACCCGCTCTAGTTTTTTATTTCAATTTCTTTGCTGGGGTCAAATTACCCCTGCTTGGCGCTTCATGTTTTTGGGAAACACTTTTTTCATATTTGTTGACAAACTTCTCATCCTGATGGCAATCAGTAAATCAAATGATCTGACAGTAAAATAATATAAATTATAGGGATGAGCAAGTACACCATTATCTGTGTTTGTAATATATATATATTTTACACACACACACACACATACACATCTGTTCAACCAACTTAATGATCTGTATCCATACTCGGAATGGGCGTGGCTTAATCCGGAAGTGGACGGGGCAAAACAGAAGTTTTTCATTTGAGTCTGAAACTGATATGAGAGAATGCAATTATTGGACTTGCTACTTGCCTGGGCCCCGTTCGTCATAAGGGTTGAAGCTAAGTTAATCAATTGTCCCTTTAGCCCGTTAACATGTGTGAGAACAGCAAATATCGGTTCGTCAACAGCTGATCCGCATCCAAATCATGTGGTTAATTTCAATCAGGCTAAACTTATCAGGGAAATTGCACGTGCACGTCCTACTTCAAAAGGCAGGAAAGGTCGATCACCAAAACCGTGATTTTCTAACGGTATTATGGCGGAAAAGACGAAAGAGAGAGCGGTGATAGGCTATTCTCGCCATCCGAGCAAACTATTATAATGAGTCTCTACGAAGACAATAAGCATATTATCATGGCTAAGTCAAACCGCTGCCAGAGCAAGACAAGCAGCTTTGCAAAAAATTGCCGATAAGCTAAATGCGAAAGTTTTGGGGAAATGTATAGGCTCATCTTAAGTGCCTCATTACCCCAATCAATCAGATCACATTTCTTTAAATGTGCCTGCTGGCTTGCTGCAGCGTGTGATATTTGCAATGTACGGCCCGAGAAGGTCTTGCAAATAAATGAGTCCTTGTCGGCTGAATCGATATCGCTCAAACAAGAACTCAGCCGTGTGAAATAAAGGATCTTGGCAATCACAAAGAACTCTATTGGTATGGAAAGCTAATTGAACTAAAATATAGCTCCTTGGTCAACTGGGTCTCTCAAAAAGGGAGCTGCCATGTTATTTTCCGGGGGTATGGCAAGCTTATCCAGCTACACTTACATTAGCCTGCTCTGGAGCAGGTTAGTGCTAATTGATATGTTACTATGGTGATTTATCAAAAGTTGCTTCCACGAACCAAAAAGAGGGGCGTTTTTTTATCTTGGCCTGAAAATTAGCTTGCTAAACCGCTTAGCGAGCTACGACGAATACCCCCCTGTTGTCCTCCTGCAGTAGTCAGGCAGTGTTCATGTGTTTTGGGGGAGTGGCTTTGAAGGGAGGCGGTGGGATATTTTGGTTGAATACTTTCAAACTCAAGCTAAAATTGCTATTTTTGCTAAATGTAACTACCCTGCCCTTTAACTCCTTGAATTATCTGGGTGTCTGTCTTTCAGGTGCTTTAATTAAACAAAAACATATTTAATTAGTAAGTGTGATGTTTCCTCTTTTAGTCTGTAAATTTCAATAGCACCTTTTTGGTTTGGGTTTTGGTGATACACGATGTTCGCCTTGTCATCTGCCTCAAACCCAAGTTGTTCCATGGCTCTTTCCACTTTTCTTGTCAACAAGTTTAGTGGAGAATAGCATGGAAGAGAACTTGTAATAAAACTGTATTCATTAAAGGCATTTGTCAGTTTATCGTTCTCGTCACTAATCATACTATGTTCTCTTGCTTCTCTTTCAGGATATTCCCTTACAGCCCTATTTAGATCATCTGACAGCCCTTAAAAAAACATCATCATGAGTATCATCCAAGACAAACTAGGTAACGAGTTTATGCGTAGTGGAGGCATGGACCCCAACTTTTCCCCAGGCATGCTCATGTTTAGCCACCTGCCGCCTGTCACCAGCTTCACCCGCCTGGCTTCCCAAACAGTCATGAGTGACCTACCCCAGGAGATGATCCTTAAGAAAGAACGTGACTCGCCTCCTGACCATGGGGCATCGGGGGTCTACCTTCACAGCATGGGCATAAAGCAGGAAAGGATGAGCGATTTAGACTACCGCCTGCCGCTTTACGCTGGAGGAGGAGGAAGCACAGGGAAGGGCAGTGATATGCTGGAGATGTCGTTTGGCAGCAGCCACCAGAACATGCTTCACCATGACCTTAGTATCAGTAATGTGAGGACCATGGGAGAGCCGGTGAGGGGAATCTTCTGAGTTTTTTGTTTGTTTTTTCTACAACAGATGCCAACCCCATAACATTGTCCTACTATAGTTTAATGTTGTGAACTATTAATACCATAATTTGTCATAAAAATACAGTGCCTCTGAAGTCTACGTCCCCTTAAAAGTTTTCACCTTTTGCAACTTCACAACAGCAGAATGCATTAATTACACATAGATATTGTAAGCTGCAATACAAGTACTTTTAGTTTGATTTGTCCTCCAGATGTCTGGAAGAGTAGAGAAGGAGCCAAAAGAGACCTCAGGAAGAAGGCGCAAGAGCAGTGATGGACAAGGAGGAAAAGGAAGAAGGAAACGTGGAGATGCTGCCAAGGTAGAATCCATATTAGTACATTTCATACTTTGTGTCTTCCGGATGCCCCTCTGCAAAAAACAAAAATTACTTCTTTTTTTTTTTTTCCTATTTAAAAAACAAACAAACCCTTTTTAAATGTTTTAATTCTACTTTACAAATGTAATAATAGTTGAAATTCTGTTGAACAAACACTGCAGATTGCAAATGTTATGTCCTTTTCAGAAATGGTTATTTCCACACTGCTGTCATGATCCCCATTTGCTGGTTTGTGCTGTGATAATGACTAGATTAAACAAGCGTGACATTTGACCACAGTGCACAGAGGCGGGGCATTTTTCTGCTCATCTATCTTTCTATTTTGGCCAAAAATCGAAAATGCCATTTTCGTCCCACATTTACTGTATGGATTACAAACATGTCGAAAGGCATGCAGAGTTGTAAACATTATTTGGAACTTTAATACAATTGGACATGGGCTCAAAAAGGTTATGTTCTAGAAGCATAAACACAACAACGATCGATAACACAACAAATAAAATAACACTATCTGAGTTTTTCTGGGAGTTTTTGCTTGTCTTCCTCTAGGGTTTAGGTTGGTTGACAGGCAGTTCTATGGCAATATGTGAAGCCCTCTGTGACATGCTTGCATGTAAAAACGGCTATACAAATACATTTTGATTTGATTTGATCTGAATGAACCAAATCATTGTCTTCTGTCGGAGACAATCTCATCTCTACAGGCCATGCTGCTGGATGCAGATGGATCCAGTCTGTCTCCCAACTCCAAACCACACATATGTGAGCACTGCAACGCTGCTTTCCGCAGCTCCTACCACCTGCGCCGACATGTTCTCATTCACACAGGTGAGAGGCTCTCAGTGCTTTAGGACAAAGAAAATATCTGTCATGATTCATAAATATTTGGTAGGAGACGTAACACATTTTGGGAATTCATAATTTTATTTACTTAATGTTTATTTTAAGAAAAAGCAATTTCAAAGCATTTTGTTGGTCTACACTGATCATTAACATGGAGAGTGTGTGATTGTATTTTTGATCGCACAGGTGAAAGGCCTTTCAGGTGCAGTCAGTGTAATATGAGCTTTATTCAGAAGTACCTCCTGCAGCGACACGAGAAGATTCACAGTGGTGAGTTCCAGTGTTTCCGATGGTTTAAAATTCTCTGTATAGTAAGATAATTGCTGCATTTAAATGTAATGCATGCATTACATACAATACATTTAAATTCTGGTTAAGCCTGTAGTCCTCTCTACACCACAGTACAAATCTAAATGTTTTAGTTCAAAATGAGTGTAAACAAGCAATAAACAAAAAGGGAAACGTAATCTAATTGGTAAGGGGATGTCCTAGAGCAGTGGTTCTCAAACCTGTCCTCAAGTACCACCTGTCCTGCATGTTTTAGATGTTTCCCTGCTCCAACACACCTGATTAAAATAAATGGGTCATTATCTAGCTCTGTGGAAGCCTGGTAACGAACATGCATTTGAATCAGGTGTGTTGGAGCAGGGAAACATCTAAAACATGCAGGACAGGTGGTACTTGAGGACAGGTTTGAGAACCACTGTCCAAGAGAATGGGTTTCCAAACAGAGTACTGCCATAAATGGATATGGGTGCTGCAGTTGATTTCAATATTTTAAAATACTTTGGTCTCCATTGAATACCTGTTCACCACATTCAAATTAAACAAACAATTAAACCTTTTACGTTAAAATAACATTTGTGGTACCTGGCAGTGATATAACAATAAGATATAGATGGAGAGATTTGTAAATGAAGGAAAAGCTGAGATGTCTCAGCCCAAAACATTTGCATTCAAATTCGTCTGAATAATTTGTGCAAATTAATTTGGTCTTCAATTACTATATTCGAAGCCAGCTACAGTATCTGCGAGTTGTTGCACACCAGGTCCGTCATATTTGTACTCCAACAATGCATAATTCTAGCTGTTTTGATGTTTGCACATTTCGGACACTAAGGAAATGGACCAACCAATAAGATATCAAGTTTTGGAGATGTGATCGATGGTTCTTCATTCGACCCTTATCTAATATTTGTTTATACTGGCTGGAACCTGTTATCTATCATGTAAAGATAATTGAACAAATGATTATTTTGGGGACAGTTGCATAAACGTAGTTTAAGGCCGAATCCCAATTCTGTGTCTTACCCCTGCCCCTTACTTTTGCGCATTCATGTGAGAGTAAGGGCTGTCCCAATACTCGTTTAGATCGAGGGGTAGGGCCAAGGGGTAGGGGTACATACCCCTTAAAAAGTATTTTCGGGAAATTACTTGAAACCAAGGGGTATGTGAATACTGCGCAACCGGCAACAATGGCGGCCAGATCACCCAGAGAGTCTGATAAATGTAATTATGGCTTAAATAATTAATAAAAAGATTACGACAGTCTTGTTTTGTGCTCTACACAGTCCTGTACATATATATTTGCAACCATGTTCTTAATTGAAACGTTTTTAAAAAATCGCTAGTTTGCTACGCTAAAGTTACACTTGCGATTTGCACAACAGTCCCACATTTCTCTGACTAGCCTTGAATGGATTCCATGCATGTCTACAGTTTTAATTAAACTCCATTAGCTGTGAATTTCGTATATCAGTGCATAACACTACTTGCTTAGGAGACATCGATACGTGCTAGATGACGTAACCGTAACCAAGTGGCGTCTCATTTCATAGGGGTATCTAACCCTTAACACTCAGTTTCGAGGGACAAGGGCTAGGGGTAAACTAAGGGGTAGGGGTAAGACAGAGAATTGGGATTCGGCCTTAGACTAGTCTAAACTAGGGCAACTCCAGAGGAAGCAAACATTCATTGGAGTAAACTGCTTTTGTTGGCAAGTGTAAGCAAGTGTTAATGATGTCTGAAAATATTAACGCCAGTGGGGTTGAAAAGGGGGCCTCTTCTGTCGTTTGGAAATGGTTTGGTTTCAAGTTATCCGACATCGACCAACAAACAGTAGCCTACTCTGTAAGTTGTCGTCGAATTGTGCTAGCCAAATGTGGAAACACTAGAAATCTTTTTCACCACCTGAAAGCCATGCATGTGCGCGAATATTAACAATCTACCAGAATGCGTTTAACAAATCCAATGCCAGGTTGGTTAGAATTGTGAAATGTTCATTGTAGGCCAATATAATCGAGTATTCAGCCATGTAATAATTGTTTATAGCTAACTCACTACAAATATTTAAGAGTTTTCTTGCTATCCCTTAAACGTAGGCTACTGTTGAACGCTAAAGTCACTCTTGTGTGGCAAAGCACTGCAAAAGTTGGAAAATTCTCATGCGACACACCGGAGTTGTCCAATCCAAATCCGTCCGAGTGCGGTAGATTAGCCGCTGCTGTGCGGATTGCATTGTCATGACATTTTAAGAATAACTAAAATATCGTGATATATACCGTTACCGTCAGTGCTTACGAATTATACCGTGATAAACATTTTAGGCCATACCACCCAGCCCTAGTCTTAAAGGTCTTTGCACACTGGACGTGTTTAGTTTCGTGCCCCTAATTCGCTAATTAATAATAATTTTCTAACCTGTATCTAGTCAATGCAAGCTTTTACACTAGACGTTATTTTCTTTGAGCGATTTTGCTGCATTTATTTTTTCAAACCAAGGTCAATTTTTTTGAGGTTTTGCTTCGACATGGACACGTGACCAATCGAAACGCATATTGTTGATCACGTCACAGTCAAACTATCACACTGTTTCTCAGCACCCAGTTATATATGATACAAAAGAAAAGAACTACAAGGACAACGAGTTTAAAGACAACGTATGAGAGGAATAGCACAGGAGCTTCAGTGTGACAATGGTGTGTGTATATCAAGCTTCAAATGTAAAACGTATTTGTTTAAACTTCCAACTATGCTAGCTAATGTTACAGCTAGCTAATGTTATAGCTAGCTAACTATAACAATATTTTCTTCATTACAAAAGATTGCTTTGGAAAATTCCTTCAGATTCTGTTTGTTTTCTGTCTCAGATTATATTTATTAAAAGAAGCACCAGCTCATCATCGCTTGATGTTGAGTCCATAGTTGTTTTTTCCTGTGGCACAAATCATTTTAGAGCCGTAATAATTTATTAGCAAAATCTCGTCGCGCTTGATGTGCATAATAAGGCACGTCGTACGTTTTCAGAAATATTCATCCGAATTATTCGCAATTTCGTGCCGTTTATTTGTGTTGCGTCCAGTGTGCAAAGACCTTAAACAATCTTAAATTGTCAGGTTAGACTCGCTAAATGAGTCAGATGCCCAGAACACCTCACCAGGGAGGCGTCCAGGAGGCATCCTTATCAGATGCCCGAGCCACCTCAACTGGCCCCTCTAGACGCGGCGGAGCAGCGGTTCTACTCTGAGCCCCTCCCGGATGACCGAGCTTCTCACCCTATCTCTAAGGGAGAGCCCGGACACCCTGCCGTGAGAAAACTCACGGCCACTTGTATTCCCGATCTCGTTCTTTTGGTCACTACCCACAGTTCGTGACCATAGGTGAGGGTAGGAACGTAGATCGACTGGTAGATCGACTGCTAAAAAATTGTCACGCTCCATCCTTCTTTAACTCGTGAACAAGACCCCGAGATACTTGAACTCCTCCGCTTGGGACAAGATCTCCTCCCCGACCCGGAGATTGCACTCCACCCTTTTCCTGTTGATAACCATGGCCTCAGATTTGGAGGTTCTGATTCCCATCCCAGCCGCTTCGCATTCGGTTGCGAACCGCTCCAGTGAGAGCTGAAGGTCACGGCCCGATGAAGCCAACAGGACCACATCATCTGCAAAAAGCAGCGACCCGATCCTGAGGTCACCAAACCGGACCCCCTCAATGCCCTGGCTGCGCCTAGAAATTCTGTCCATATAAGTTATGAACAGAATCGGTGACAAAGGGCAGCCGTGGCGGAGTCCAACCCGCCCCCGGAAATAAGTTTGACTTACTACCGGCAATGCGGACCAAACTCTGGCACCGGTCGTACAGGGACCGAACAGCCCCGATCAGGGAGTCCGGTACCCCGTACTCCCGGAGCACCCCCCACACGAGCCCCCGAGGGACACGGTCGAACGACCTTTTCCAAATCCACAAAACATGTGTAGACTGGTTGGGCGAACTCCCATGCACCCTCCAGAACCCTGCCGAGGGTATAGAGCTGGTCCACAGTTCCACGACCAGGACGAAAACCACATTGCTACTCCTGAATCCGAGGATCGACAATCCGACGGACCCTCCTCTCCAGAACCCCGGAATAGACTTTCCCAGGGAGGCTGAGGAGTGTGATCCCCCTAAAGTTGGAGCACACCCTCCGGTCCCCCTTTTTAAAGAGGGGAACCACCACCCCGGTCTGCCAGTCCAGAGGCACTGTCCCCGATGTCCACGCGATGTTGCAGAGTCGTGTCAACCAAGACAGCCCTACAACATCCAGAGCCTTAAGGAACTCCGGGCGGACCTCATCCACCCCAGGGGCCCTGCCACCGCGGAGCTTTTCAACCACCATGGCCTCGCCGAACTCCTCCCACGCCCGGGTTTTTGCCTCCGCGACCGCCAAAGCCACATTCCGCTTGGCCTGCCGGTACACATCAGTTGCCTCTGGAGTCCTACCAGCCAACGTAGTCAGATAGGCCTCCTTCTTCAGCTTGACGGCTTCCCTCACCTCCGGCGTCCACCACCGGGTCCGAGGGTTACCGCCGTGACATGCACCAACCGCCTCGCATCCGCAGCTCCGGTCAGCCGCCTCAACAATGGAGGCCCGGAACATGGCCCATTCGTACTCAATGTCCCCGGCCTCCCTCGAGACATGATCGAAGCTCTCCCGGAGGTGGGAGTTGAAGCTCCTTCTGACAGGGGATTCTGCCAGCCGTTCCCAGCAGACCCTCACATTACGTTTGGGCCTGCCAGGCCTGACCGGCGTCTTCCCCCACCATCGTAGCCAACTCACCACCAGGTGGTGATCAGTTGACAGCTCCTCCCCCGAGTGTCTAAGACATTCGGACTCAGATCCGACGACATGACTACAAAGTCTATCATCGAACTGAGACCTCGGGTGTCCTGGTGCCAAGTGCACATATGGACACCCTTATGCTTGAACATGGTGTTCGTTATGGACAAGCCGTGTCTAGCACAGAAGTCCAACAACAAAACACCGCTCGGGTTCAGATTGGGGGGGCCGTTCCTCCCAATCACGCCCCTCCAGGTCTCACTGTCATTGCCCACATGAGCATTGAAGTCCCCCAGGAGGACGAGGGCATCTCCGGGAGGAGCACTTTCCAGCACCCCTCCCAGAGACTCCAAAAATGGTGGGTACTCTGCGCTGCCGTTTGGTGCGTAAGCACAAACAGTGAGGACCCGTCCCCCCACCCAAAGGTGGAGGGAGGCTACCCTCTCGTCCACCGGGGTGAACCCCAACGTACAGGCGCCGAACCGAGGGGAAACAAGTATTCCCACCCCAGCTCGACGCCTCTCACCGAGGGCAACTCCAGAGTGGAAGAGAGTCCAGCCCCTCTCAAGGAGACTGGTTCCGGAGCCGATGCTGTGTGTTGAGGCGAGGCCGACTATATCTAGCCGGAACTTCTCTACCTCGCGCACCAACTCCAGCTCTTTTCCTGCCAGCGAGGTGACCTTCCACGTCCCTAGAGCTAGCTTCTGCAGCCGAGGATCGGACCGCCAAGGCCCCCCGCCTTCGGCCGCCGCCCGTCTCTCACTGCACCCGACCCCCATGACCCCTCCTGCGGATGGTGAGCCCACTGGAAGGGGGTCCCACGTTGTCTCTTCGGGGTGTGCCCGACCGGGCCCCATGGGAAAAGGCCCGGCCACCAAGCGCTCGCCATCAAGCCCCACCCCCGGGCCTGGCTCCAGGGGGGGGGGCCCCGGTGACCCGTTTCCGGGCAGGGGCAACTGAGAACCATTGTTTGTTTTCTTCATGGTAGGTTTTGAGCCACGCTTTGTCTGGTCCTTCGCCTGGAACCTGTTTGCCTTGGGTGACCCTACCAGGGGCATAAAGCCCCCAACAACATAGCTTCCAGGATCACTAGGACACGCAAACCCCTCCACCGCGGTAAGGTGGTGACTCAGGGAGGGGACTATTTGCACTATTTATTAATAAGACAACTTTTTCAATATTGTATTCCTCCAACAGATATAGGTTTTCAGCAGGTTTAAATGCATCTATCTTTCGCCATTAAGTGTCGCTTCTTTGTCCTCCTTTTTTGTTGTTGCCCATGTGTCTTATTTTGCCCATAATACAAAGCGCAACAGGCTATCTAAGTCAGTCTTATGTCACTCATAGTGAAGCTTTATGCAACAGGTAAATTGGAAGTGTTTGGCAAGTTGGACTTAGTTACATTTAAGTCTAAGACTATGTCTATTTTTATGCAACTGGTCCTTGGTTGGACTGAAAGGCTGGAAAGCCCTAATTGACACCACCAGCAAATACATTGAATCCTTCAAGCAATTAAAGCTTGATAAATGACTTTTTTGTTGTTTACATTTACATTTATGCATTTAGCAGACGGTTTTATCCAAAGCGACTTCCAAGAGAGAGCTTTACAAAAGAGCATAGGTCACTGATCATAACAACGAGATAGCCCCAAACATTGCGAGCAGCCAAAACGTGAAGCATACATTGTGGAAAAACCAAATAAGTGCCAAAGGGAAGAACCATAAGAGCATGCAGTTAAACAAGTTACAATTGAACAACATGAAACTCCCCACGAGTGTACCTGTAGAAAAAAAAAAATCAACAGGTAAAATATTTCACAGCGGGTACAAGAATTTGAAACCGTTACAACTAACCAACAAGAGCAACAAGTCTCTCAATACGAGTCATTGTGATCCTGGAGGAAACTAACATCAGGTCCAGCCAAGCATTCCTAAGTGCCGTTGTACTCCCGGAACAAGTGCGTCTTGAGCCTTTTCTTGAAGGTGGGGAGACAGTCAGTGTCCCTGATGGAAGTGCGGAGTTGATTCCACCATTGGGGGGTCGGACAGGAGAAGAGCTTGTGTTGGGACCGGGCACTCTTGAGCGGTGGGACCACCAGACGGTTGTCAGAAGAAGACCGTAGGTGGCGAGGGGGGGGGGGGGGGGTGTAAGGCTGGAGGAGAGACTTGACGTAGTCGGGTGCAGTCCCGTTCACCACTTGGAAGGTCAGTACCAGAGTCTTGAATCTGATACGGGCCGTGATGGGAAGCCAGTGGAGGGAGATGAGGAGCGGGGTAACATGGGAGCGTCTGGGTAGATTGACGACCAGACGGGCCGCCGCGTTCTGAATCCTCTGGAGAGGGCGGGTTGCGCATGCTGGGAGACCCGCGAGTTGCAGTAGTCCAACTTTGAGAGGACAAGTGCTTGGACTAGCAACTGGGTGGAATGCTCAGACAGGTATCTCCTGATCTTCCGGATGTTGTAGAGGGTGAATCTACACGACCGGGAGACCGCAGCAATGTGGGCTGTGAGGGAGAGCTCGTCATCCATGGTCACCGGCAGAGGATGAAGGGGTCACCGTCACCGATCCCAGGGTGATTGAGAGATCGTGGGAGATGGAGGGTTTGGCCTGGATGATGAGGAGTTCTGTTTTGGCGAGGTTCAGCTGGAGGTGGTGCTCGGTCATCCAGGCGGAGATGTCTGTGAGGCAGGCCTTGATCCTAGCTGAGATCCCCAGATCAGTCGGGGGGAACGACAGGTACAGCTGCGTGTCGTCAGCATAGCAGTGGTAGGAGAAGCCATGGGAGGTGATGATTGGTCCAAGCGAGGTGGTGTAGAGGGAGAAGAGGAGGGGTCCAAGGACGGAGCCCTGTGGGACACCAGTGGAGAGCTGGTGGGGGCCTGATACTGCCTCCTCAGGAGACCTGGTAGGATCTTCCCGACAGGTAGGATGAGATCCACTGAAGAACAGTCCCAGTGATGCCCATCTCAGAAAGTCTGGCCAGCAGGATTTGATGGTTAACCGTATCAAACGCTGCAGAAAGGTCCAGCAGAATGATGACGGATGACCTCGAAGCCGCTCTGGCAGACTGGAGGGCAGTTTATGTGGAGTGGCCAGTCTTGAAGCCTGATTGGTTGGGGTCAAGCAGGTTGTTCGGAGAGAGGAAGTTTGACAGTTGGTTAGATACAGCGCGTTCAATTGTTTTAGAAAAGAAGGGTAGTAGTGATACTGGTCTGTAGTTCTGGAGGACGGCTGGGTTTAGGGAGGGTTTTTTGAGTAAAGGGCTAACTCTGGCCTGTTTGAAGACAGAGGGGAAAGTGCCGGAAGTAAGAGAAGAGTTAAGGACATGGAGAAGAAAAGTTATGATGGAGGGAGAGATGGTTTGAAAGAGAGGGGAGGGGAATGGATCAAGGGGACAGGAGGTGGGGCAATGAGAGAGAATGAGGTCAGAGATCTCTGCTTCGGACAGGGGAGAGAGAGTTTAGACATTTAGTTGGGTCAGTCAGAGAGGGTGAGTGGTTAGGAAAGGTGGGTTCAGGGAACCGACTGCTAATGTCAGCAACTTTTTTCTCAAAGAAGGAGGAGAAGTCATCTGCTGTCAGGGTGGAGGGGGAGGGTGGGGGAGGTGGGTTAAGAAGGGTGGAGAAGGTAGAGAAAAGTTTGTGAGGGTTGGAAGCAGAGTTAATTTTGTTCAGGAAGTAGTGGGTTTTAGCATCAGTTATGCGGGCAGAGAAGGATTTGAGGGGGGAGTGATATTTATCAAGGTCCAGACCGTCTTTGGACTTGCGCCATCTCCTCTCAGCTGCCCGAAAGATGGACCGTTCTTCGCGAATCACATCCGTGAGCCAAGGGCAGGAGGGAGAAGATCGCGCAGGCCTGGTTGACAGGGGACAGAGAGTGTCGAGTGATGCAGTTAGTGTGGATAACAGGGTGATGGTGGCAGTGTCAGTGGGGTGGCACATAAACTCGTCAATGGGAGGGAGGGAGGATGTTACAATGGAGGAGAAATGGGAGGGGGATAGGGAGCGGAGGTTGCGGCGGAAAGTTACGAGGGGAGGGGAGGTAGGAAGAGTTGGAGGGAGAGAGACAGAGAATTGGATGAAGGAGTGATCAGAAATGTGTAGTGGGGTTACAGAGGTTAAGTCAGTGATACAGTTACGTGTCAGGATGAGGTCGAGCTGTTTTCCTGCCTGGTGGGTCACGGGTGTGTTCAGCAGCTTCAGGTCGAAGGAAGTCAGAAGAGACTTGAAGTCGACGGCCTGCATTCCTTCGAGGTGGATGTTGAAGTCCCCAAGGAGTATCAGCGGTGTTCCATCATCCGGGAGGACGCTGAGGAGCATGTCCAGCTCCTTCACAAAGTCGGATAGCGGCCCTGGTGGGCGGTAGAGGACAACTAAAAATGCTTTGATAGGATCAGTTAGCATCACATAATGGTGTTCAAATGATTTGGCAGTAACAGAGAGTGGGGTGTATGTGTATTTAATATGTGGGGAAAGAAGCAAACCTGTCCCATCACCTCGCCCGGTTGAGCGGGGTGAGTGAGAGAACGAGTGGTTGACAGAGAGAGCAGCTGGAGTTGCAGTGTTTGGTATTTATCTAAGCTCAGGTGGCAAGTTTCTTGCCCTAATCCCCATATCCAGTGACAGCTGGTGGTGATATTGGGTGGGTGGGCTAATCAATATACAAATCAATAGTTCACATTGCAGAAACAGCATAATGAGATCTGAAATAGTTATGAGTTACAGCAACAACACTACCGTATATTTAGAAAATAAAGCCGCGGTTTATACCCCGATTTAAAAATGTTCTTGTGGTGGTGCTGTTTATATTTTGAAGCGGCTTATAGCGCGTTTTTAGAACAAAACAACAGAATCACTTTTTTCGTGAATGCTATTTAACCTGTTAAGGAGTAGCGTGGCACGTGATTGTTCGAATGCTGGTCTCAAAGCGTAACGTCGCATATATGCGATTTCAAACATTCCAACAGAATATTTTCCGATGGACAAAAACGATGCCACTAACAAGTAACACTAGCATTGGTAGTAGCATTGCTACGAGTATAATGCTAGCTAACTTAGCCTGGAAGCTAACTAAAGCTAGCTAGCTACCGTTTCTGAAAAATAACTTCAGCTTTGGAGACCGTCAGAAATATTTATAACTCACGCATCTAAAGGTAAATATTGGTTAATTCCCAGGCAATAGAAAATATACATTACGCACTTACTTACTTTCGTTTTCGAAGTGTGTTACACAACAGCATGCTGTAAGATCGCCTATACTCGTGTTTTGCTTGGTATCATTGTTCCCGTATCAAGTGCGGCATATATTGTGAATAGCCTGATGCCTAAACCCTCTGATTTTTTCTCTCACACACATATAATTTGAAAATCTTTCACTGTACACATACAAATATTCTTCTAAAAACATAATTATGCACGAACAGTTATTCCCCTACCATTGTTTTGGCCCCTCCAAAGAGACCTCCCGCCCCGCCAAAAGAATGACAAAATATATATAATTAGGCTATATATTCCAAAAAGAGAGAAAGCTGTTTTCAAACAAGGCAAATCGCTTCCTGCTCGTTGCCTAAAAAGTTCAATTAATTTGCGACTAATGTTCGCAACGTTGCCTTTTATTTACACCTGATTGTCTGTCGATGAGTACACTATATCCATTGGTAGCGACTACATTTGCGTGAATTCGCCTTTTTACTCCTGTGAATAGCATTTACTTCCTTGCATATACTGTGCTAGGTGTTATGCTAGCTAGTTTAGTTTTGACTGGAAACGTACTGACGTATGTCTTAATAAACGCATAGAATAGGGTTCGCTTCTCTTGCAAGGTTAGGGTTAGTAAATCTGTGCGATTTTGTTTTCCAATTCATATGGCTGGAGCTTCTCACTCAGGACCTTTTCAAATCCTGCTTCAGTTCTGTCCACTGTTCTGTTTATACTTCTGCAGGTCTGCTTTCTTAATGTTGTGTGGGTGTGCAGAGACGTGCTCAGCACTTATAGAAGTGCAGCCTTGTTGTGTAGATAGCCATGAAAATGTTTTGCACTCAGTCGATGTTGTACAAAATGGTGCTTTGATCACTTGGAGCATAGGTAAAACCTCACAGAAGAGGTAAGCAAAACAATACCTACCTAGCTGTATCGAGGAATACGCAAAGAAAAAATGCTGGTGTGATACTCTTCAGAGATCTAGTACAATACCGTATTTCTTCGAATAAACACCGCAACCAAAAATGAACGTTGTGTAATAAAGGCCGCCCTCGAATAAACGCGGCACCAAAAAAATCTAAAAACGGTTATTTAACCTGATTTCTGACCAATATATCAACAAAGCCAGAGGAAAAAGTTGTACTTACCTACCATTACTTCGGAATGGTCCAGGTATGCAAACAACCGATCAAAACCTCATCTGCTGACATTCCCAAAGATGTAAAGTATCTAACCATGTTGAGTAGTTGTCCAAACAATGAATTATATCCACACACAGCCACGATCTTGTTGCTTCATTCTTCCTTCGCCAATTGTATCGCTCCTAGGAGGAGATGTGGTTCGAGTACTTACAAGTGGATGGTCTTAAAATGTCCGCTACACTCTGCACTTTCGATTGACACCTTGTTTGACCCAATAGGAGCTTCCATGCCCCGTTGACAGCCCTCTAAAGCCAACTAGGTCTGTGCGTCCTGAAATTAGCTTGTTAGCCTTGTAGCTGAGGGCTAGCTGTAAATGCTAATACCCCATATGCTATGTATCTGTGGAGCCTTCAAAATAAAAGTCTTGCGCAATATGGTTGACAGAATCAGTGTTATTTGTGTGCCAATCCTGGGAATCAGATAAAGCACTTCAATGTGTTCATGCTTCAGTTTTTGTGTTTCAGTAATACTAATGAGGGATTTAGCTATTATATGATAGTTCCACTATCATATATTCCACTAAGTACCACCTTTCATTAGAGATGAAATAATAACTTCCTATTTCATTGTGTTCAAGCTTCTATTAGTCAAAACTAGGGCTGCAGCGATTAGTTGACATTATCGACAACATCGACAATAAAAAGTTGTCGACAAATATTTCTGTTGTCGACAAATCGGTTGATCTCATAGGACCTATCTTAAGTGCCTGCAATAACGTGATTTGACCAATGTGGAGCTGTAGCGCTAGACTAATGCAGCCTTCCCGTATGCTATCCAATAGAAGAAAACAGCGCTAAAATGTCAGCGTGCAAACGGAGCAGAACAGGTCGTGTCTCAAAAGATACTGTCATCTGTAATGCGTGCAAGGTGAGACTTGCTTTCCATGGGAGCACAACGTGCATGCTGGAACATTTAAAAAGGAAACATCCCGGCACGAGGGGATGGAAACGGTGAGGAGTGAGTGTGCTGCAGCTGGAACTAAGCAAGATGGCCAGTTAGCGACACCAGTTGATAAAAATGCATTACAGACATAAAGCTAGGAATGTAAACAAATCTCTTAAATTAAGCAGCAGCATTAAGAACTTCATTTGTAAGACAACAGGATTATGTTCAATGAAAAACAGTGAGTAATTGGACAAAAAGAGATTGGCATGTTCAGTTGGCTCAAAGTGCAATAAAAATATTTTTTTCTAAAGTGATTTCCTGGTTTCATTTATTAGTTAGAATAAGTATAACTCAATGTTTTAACAAATTGCAAAAGCTGAATAATCATTCAGTCTACTGATTAATCAGTGAAAAAATAGATGATTAGTTGACTAATCGTTTGTTGCAGCACCAGTCAAATATTCCAGTAGCACTTACAGGGATTCTGACAACGGGACAGAAAGTGTCACCTTTCAACCGTACTCGTACATAAATTGTTCAAGAACAGCTTTCAATTTACTTTGGGTATGCCTTGTTTAGGCGTTTTAGGCAAATTTGACAAGATTCTTGAGGTTAAAATGTAGTGAAGTTAAGATAAGATCTGCTTACTAGTAATAAATTAAGATGACAAGCAGTGTGCTGTTATTCTCAAAGGCAGTAGCAGCAACCCTCCAAGACCCAAATTAAGTTTCAGTTCCAGTTCAAGTTATTATAACCTGTCTGGTTTTAATCTGAGTTTAAAAGCAAAACATTCGACAATGTAAAATACGTTGTTGAATGCGTTGTCTTGTCCCAAGAATTTCAGTGCCCAGTCTGACCCTGTGTTGTTCTGTGCACCTGACATTAAAAACTTGAAACAAACCCAAAATATTGGCAATTGAAAATCGGCCTTGAAAAACCCCACAGCATAACTCTTAAAGGAAAATCACTTGACAGCCCCCACGCACCACCAAACCAATGTATTTAGATCTGTGCTTTCTAAACTTAAATATATGGAAAAAGTATTCAAATTGTGTAAATAATTAAAGCTTTACATTGTAAATTATTTAACTTCCTGTAGGAGAGAAACCGTTCAGCTGTGACCAGTGCAACATGTGCTTCATTCAGAAGTACCACATGGAAAGACACAAGAGGACCCACAGCGGGGAGAAGCCATATCGATGTGACACTTGCCAACAGGTGAGTTGTAAATGTAACAGACTGTCATTCCAATGTTTATTCCTTTTTTTCTTACTTGGTTGTAAAGTAATTATTTTAATTGTTATTAATGTACTCAGGGCTAAATCATCCCAGTCCTGTGTCAGTCTAAAACAAACAAAATGTACGGCAAACATGCAGAACGCATGCTTGAAAGTTGACACAACTACTTGTGAAAACATATTTAAGGATACTTCAGAATCTGTTTTTATTGCCATGCAAGTTTTCACAAACACACAATTTACTGTTGCAGGAAGGTGCATGCAATAAACATATACGGAACAATAACTAAAGAGCTAAACGGGTACTCTAAGATATAAAATAGATATACATATAAATTGTTACAAAAGATATCAAATAAAATAGGGCCGCAAAATAGGCAGCATACTGCAAAATGTGCAAAGTAGGTGGTGGATGGACTTAATAAATAATAGATAGTGTTATGTCATTGTGAGTCTTTGGTCTTGTTGAAGAGGTCAGCAGCAGATGGGAAGAAACTGTTCTTACAGTACTTGACTCAAGACCAAATCTGCCGATTCACCACTTGATTAGGAAGGGGGGATGGGTTTGTACTTTATAAAGACAAACACAGCCTTCATATGAAACATTACAGCTAGTAATTACAACCCCCTCGCTATACATATATATAGGGAGTCAGGTGGCTGAGAGGTTAGGAAGTCGGGCTAGTAATCTGAAGGTTACCGGTTCGATTCCTGGCTGTGCAGAATGACGTTGTGTCCTTGGGCAAGGCACTTTACCCTACTTGCCTCGGGGAGAATGTCCCTGTACTTTACTGTAAGTCGCTCTTGATAAGAGCGTCTGCTAAATGTAAATGTATATAAAGTAGCATAGGGAAAAACCAGTGGCACCATGATGCAAATCACATCACACATGATGCGCCCAGAGCTCAACTGGAAGCTTAGGTAAACTAACAATTTATGAGTATTACTGATCCTAAACATTTTGTAGATGTCAGATGGCTGAGCGGTTAGGGAATCGGGCTATTAATCAGAAGGTTGCAGGTTCGATTCCCGGTCATGCAAACTGACGTTGTGTCCTTGGGCAAGGCACTTCACCCTACTTGCCTCGGGGTAATGTCCCTATACTTACTGTAAGTCGCTCTGGATAAGAGCGTCTGCCAAATGACTAAATGTAAATGTAATGTAAATGTATGGATTCTTCAACACTTAAACTTTTGTAGCATGCAAGAAAATGAAAAAAGAAAAGACAAACGGGCAAAATAACGTTTTCGTCTCCTAGCGGACAATACGGAATGCCGACCACATCACAAATGTAAAAACCTCACACTGAAAGGAACTGTATAGTTAGACCAGAGTTGCAAAAGTACAGGAATTTTCTGACGGTTTCAATGTCACGTAGACTTGGCATAATTAATCATTTGTAATAGTTTGATGAAACATGCCTTTTATATAAACCCTACACAAATGACATACTGAACCAAACCAATAGTCTTGTATGACAAGAAAACTGAAGTTAAATTATACATTAACTCAGGGTTTTTCCTGGATCAAAATGGGTCTTCGATGCTCAAAAAAAAAAAAGAAACTGTTACCGTGTCACCTTATTAGCAGACATTTATGTATTTTTTTTAAATGTTTTACCATTTCATAAATAATGGAGGCTATGCTGGAGGAAATCATTTTGCTTCCACATTAGATTAAAATAGATAGGCTAATAGATTGACAATAGTCCAAACCCCATGGTGCTATCATGTATGGTTCAAAGATTATCAAGGTTTACCTCTTTACATATGCAAACTGTTTATCTAACTATCTAGCCGCCAACTGATGAAGTCAGGATTCCGCAGGTTGATAATTGGGTGCTTGCTTAGAAGCAAGCTATTGTTTGCGCACATCCCAGTCTTGATCAGACAAGAAGACACTCGATCTTTCTATCAACGCGATTACTATTGATCAAAACAGAACGAGGGTTCGGCTGTACCTACTATTAAACATATTCACGGACATGCACTGCACGAGTGATTAATTGCGATGACGGCTCTAAAAGAAGTTATAGCGAGCACATGTAACTTTATATATATTTTCTAATCAATGTATTTATTCCCAGGTGTTTTGCAATTTCCTTTTATTGGGTGTGCTCAAGCCTTCGGCGAGAGCACAACCTTTGTTCTCTCACATATATATTTATTATTATTTATTGTTTATTTTCGCCCCCCTAAAACTCAGTCAATATTTGGCCTACATAGACAACGTAGGTGTCAAAAGTTTCGTCTTGGTAGCGATTGAGTTGCTTGTATTGGAATTTACGTTCCGTTGCATGGTTTAGGCTGAAGTAAAGTTTTTGTGGCGAAAAGTGAAGCTAACGGTGGCTAATTTGCTAGCCACAGTCACTGACGTTACTAACGTCACTAACGTCACGAAAACACGCGTGACTACCTTTGGCAGAACATTCGTTTCGCATCTGTTAACTTGGGGGATAGCTAGGCTAACTATAGCTTTACTGCAAGGCAGCTGCAGAAACGCCACAAGCAAAGAGGCCAGGGTGATAACTATTTACTCATTTTACTTTGTGATATGACACACAATTGTGATGTGTAATGTACAATATAAACTGATATTATTAAGGAAGTACATCTACTTTCGGAAACAGTAGTCTACTATTTCACTGAAGTATTAGCATCATGACATTAGCCTGTGTTGCCCGGGCAACACATACTACAGTGGTCTATGATGTAGCGTTATCTGTTTTCAATTGTTAAAATAAACATTTATTATGACATTAGATTACAAGTAAACGATTTGTGAGTGAAATTATCATTACCTGTGGTTTCAATCCAGTGTATCACTGCAACGCTGTAGCCTATGCGAGACACTACAAAAACATCTACACAGCTGTAGGAAGTCAAACGGCGACAGAACATGTTCGGCACTCCCCTTACTTAAATCAAAAGTCTATCTAACTACTAACCTGAACTTCATTGCCACAGCCTAAACTTCAATCTGTCAATCTGTTCATGAAAATAATTAATTTCAGCCTAAACCGTACAACGGAACGTTAAATCCAATTCAACCAACGCAATCGCTACCGAGACAAACACAGCAGTAGTCTAGTACTGTACCGTAGTAGTACAATTTACCGGGGCAGCTTCTCCACACAGGGCTATATCGCATTTTGCGTTGTTACTGACAATGATCGCTACCAGTGAGCTTTTTATGAATGAGCGATTTTCCACTAAATAAATGTCAAGCTTATTTACGTTTTTGGGGGCATATTTTCAGTTAGCAGATGGTACTGTTTGAATCGCGATTCCATCTTCTACTGCCAGTAACGTCGTAGAATAATCTTCAAAGGGGGTTCTTTATTCATGAATGAATGCAATATGAGTAGGCTAAATGCCTGAAAATATCACGAGAAGGGAAAACGTTTAAGTCTTAGAGATTAGGTCAATTTGTACACCGGTCTGCCAAATTTATTCGTTTTGATTCAACGATGAGGCTGCCTCTTGCAGGGGAAATGAGAAGACATCTATTTCATTCTACACTTCACTCGTATTTTCAGTTGTAAATGAGCAGCAAAAAAAAATGCTTTTAAATCTATGTAATCTTTATAAATAATAAGTATGCATTTTTATATAAAATACAGATATCAGTTGTAAAAATGTCATTAAAAAACGGACCCCTGTCCAACCGACGCAAGCAAGCACAACCTACAATTTCCCCAGAAATTGTACCCTCTCTAGTTTTCTTCGTGCCTACACTATATATATTGTCATTCCAGGTTAAGAATAGCCTACCAATGGAGGCTGCGTTGTAAATCGTTAATCAAACTTTTGTCAGCATTTTGAGTGCAAATTTCATTTGCATTTGTACAGGTGTATTCGTGCACGTCGGGCTGGCCCTCGCAACGGAACGACAGTTTATTTTATTTTAACTGGGTGGTGCATTTATGCCGCTGATGTAGTCAATATCCATAGGTTTTTCATTTATTTTGTTTTTTTTTATATTAAATACAAGCGCTTGACTGCAAAATGCTTCTCTCAACAAATATTGATATATGCAATTAAACTACATTTACATTTAGTCATTTAGCAGACGCTCTTATCCAGAGCGACTTACAGTAAGTACAGGGATACTCCCCCGAGGCAAGTAGGGTGAAGTGCCTTGCCCAAGGAAACAACGTCATTATGCATGGCCAGGAATCGAACCGGAAACCTTTTGATTAATAGCCCGATTCCCTAACCTCTCAGCCATCTGACTCCCATGTCTAGATGACTAGATAAATTACTCACAAAGCATATTATTCTAGATTGTTTTTTTTTTCAATAGATAAATCTTTTTAGCTTGTATGTGCACACACTGGAAATCTAAAATAGAGAACCATTTATAAACACATATCTTTTTAGACATTTTGATTATCTTCCTTGCTCTAAGTTTAAAGGAATATTAGATGTGTGTATACCACTGTTCTACTGACCTTTTACAAAATAACCAAGGTGCTACTTCAAAAAAAGCTTAATAATAATGTTAGGGAAACAGTTATCAAATTTGGAGAACAGCAACTATTGTTGCCCGAGGAACATTACTACCAAAAATGTATGGTTACAGCTGTTAAAAATGTGTAAGAAGTGTAGAAGCCCTTGCTGTGAATGACTTCAGCACATCTGCGGCCACAGGACATCACTACTTTCTCACACTGCTCTGATCTTGGTCACTCTTCTTCCAATCATTTCCACAGTTCAGTAAATGTAGTGGGTTTCTTGGCCAGTTTTGTCACCAAGGATTTTCCTGAGCTTTTCAATTGGGTTTAGATCAGGACTCTGGGCTAGCCCTTTAATTATTTCAATGTTCTTAGCTTCCCCATTGAGACTGTGCGCATTACCCTGTCCTCCCATGCATTGGTATTACGTGGACGAGCAGCCTTTGAGGATTTCAATTCATTTGTGTAATAGTAAAGCTGCAATATTCTCAGTCACTGATTTGAAACGACCAACTTTTCTTGCAATGGCTGAAAGGGTCATCCTTTTGACCTTCATCTGGACAACCTGCTGTTGGAGGGTTTCAGTCACATTAAAGCGGCTCGCCATCTCACAAAGTCAGTAAAAACGGTTAAACTAAGAGGAAAGCTGCTAGGGTTTGTCAGATAATTAAGGAAATTAGCACCAGGTTCCAGATTAACAATAATAACATGTTAATCCACATTAACGCGTTATCGCATTAATTAAATAATGCCAACAATTATTTTATCTCGCATTACATTTTTTACATTTACATTTAGTCATTTTAGCAGATGCTGTTATCCAGAGTGACTTACAGTAAGTACAGGGACATTACCCAGAGGAAAATAGGGTGAAGTGACATGCCATAGGACAAAACGTCATTTGACGCCAGGAATCGAACTGACAACCTTCAGATTACTAGCCTGATTCCCTAACCGCTCAGCCACCTGACTCCTTTCGCATTAATGCAGTTTTTTTTTTTAATTATTATTATTACTTTGAAAGTCTCACTGGCTCTGAATACACACAGGCCTACAGACAAGCCATGGGTCACAGGAGTGGTGGGATGTTGATAAGTACTGGCTTGGGCTGGGAATCATCACGCTTCTCAACCAATGAGAGCATTTGGGGTGCTGCAGCATGCACATGAACCAGAACAGAACTTGCGGGACAGAAAAATAAAGGAAGGTACCAAAGTCTTACATGGACATTTCTATTGTAAATATCTTCCAGATGGCAGAGTTGATAGAACCAAAGTTATTTGTAACCACTGGAAGGTTGAACTGGAGTATCACTTAAATGCAATACACACTGTTGATGCTAGCAAGTCATCCACCCAAACAAACAGTCGAGGGAGGCTTCGGCAGACTGTTGGATGCAACGTGTGGAAGTATAGATAAACAAAAGCACGACAACCTAACAAATGCCATAGCGAAGTGGATAGCTACAAACAGTAGGCCGACTAGTATTGTGGAAGATGTCGGTCTGAGGAATGTTATTACTCAACCGTTGAGATTTACAGGAAATATTTTATACAGCGTATAGGAAATACTGCTGTTAAAAAGCATTTTATTTGTTTAAAAGTTTTGCAAACCAAATGTTATGGTACTTGTTTCATATAGCAGTACTTTTAAAATAAAACTGCGCAATACACTACTTTTGAATTCATTATTGAATTTTGCACATAACAATGCGATTAATCGCGATAAAAATGTATTGTTGCCCAGCACTAATATATATATATATATATATAACTAATTTTTGTAATATAATCCGAGTGAGAAATACTCAATTCATATTCTAATTTAAGAACGCACATGCTCTCTGACTAAATGCTTCTAGTTTTCAGTTGCGTGTACTACAGTACTGTGCAAAAAGTCTTAGGCATTTAAAAGTAAAGCAAAAATGCTTTAAGAAATAACAAAATGAAAAGACAAAACATTGCCCTTCTATACTAGCCTGGCTCTACCCTCCTAGATACTTCCGCTCAATTTTCATTTTGCTTCTGTACTGCGTCTACGCTTTTGGTATATTAGTCAGATGTCTCTGGTAAACTTTTTATCGGTCCAATCAGCGAACAGAGGGAGTGTCTGAGAACAATGACGTTGATGTTGTGCGCTAGTTTGAGTTGTAGTTCTGTAATGGTGGCGGAGAAAGATGCGAGGGAACCCATTCGGTCCCTTGTGGCAACGCTGCCGAATATCCAGAAGTTAAAGCCGGAGCAAGAACAATCTTTGATCCCTACGGGGTTCGTTTGATTTTCCAGCTAGCTCCGTTAGTGGTGGAGTTGGCTAAAGGCCGATATATGCTTCTGCGTTTTTCGAGAAACGGACACATGGGAACGCCCTCGTCTCCGTTGAACGCCCTCTACGAGCCCCAGAGAGCTCGACGTGCACCTCCTGAATTTTCTAACTATTCGTAGTAATTTCGGAGAGTGACGGAGAGCTACGGAGACCCCCTTGGCTGTGATTGGTCAGTATTAAGAACCGCTTGCGGCGGGGGCGGGGTTGCCGTGATAAACAGGACGAACAGAATCCTTTGACCGCCATTGCTGTAAGTTTTTACAATTCATATTTCAGCTAAATAGTACATGTAAATCAGCATCTGAATTAAAATGTGACGAGAAATGGGCAGTGTAGTTGCTGAAAATGTGCGTATTTTATTGATGAAACGGCTAATTAGTAAATTTGCTCCGACTTCTCGATAACCTAGGTAAATAAACACTCGACGACGACTTACAAAAAAACGTTGCGCCACCTACTCTTCTGGCGGTGAATTGTTTTCAGCACCCACAGCCTACGGAGAACCATAAACGAAGTCTATCCGTCCGTATCCGTGCGCCCGCCCATCCGTAAACGGAGACACAGAAGCATATTTCGGCCTTAAGGCGAACGCTAGCGATTGGTTATGGCAGATCCAATAGTTCCAACAGAGTACCTGCCTTCAAGGAAGTTAACGCTTGTCAATGGAGCGAGCCCAGACTCTCTGTACATATGAAATGTACGAGAGTCTGGTTAGGACCAGGCTACATCTATACTGCTGCATGGATACAAAATACCTTTTTTTTTTTTTTTTTAAGACAAGATTCATGTAAAAAATCGTGTGTGCATAAGACTTTTGCACAATACTGTATATGTAAAAGTTTGTGATGGCAGTGGAAGAATTCAACATAATTCCCAGTGGCATTGCTGCCTTGACTGTGCTACAAGCACTGAAATTATCTTATTTTTTTGGTTATTTAATTAAAGTTTACTGTTTACAATAAATATGACATGAACACAATGCTTTGAGTTTAATTACCGTAAATGAATGTGGAAATAAATTGTTTTTAAGCAAAACATTACAAGCGTGGCAATTTACATTTAGTCATTTAGCAGACGCTCTTATCCAGAGCGACTTACAGTAAGTACAGGGACATTCCCCCGAGGCAAGTAGGGTGAAGTGCCTTACCCAAGGACACAACGTCATTTTGCGCGGCCGGGAATCAAACTGGCAACCTTCAGATTACTAGCCTGATTTCCTAACCGCTCAGCCACCTGACTCCCTGAATGAAATGAAATGCATAATTTGGATTTACCATTGTTCCTGTGTATTCATGGAAATGATGGTAATTCATTTTTTGTTGTTATACCGCCTCTTTTGTTCAATAGGTTTTGCTTTTTGTATTTTGTTTTGAATCGCTTTAACCTTTCATCCCTCTTCTCATCTACCCATTTTCTGCAGTTTTTTTCAAGAACAGACCGGTTACTGAAGCACAAGCGGACTTGTGAAGAAGCCATAAAGAAAGGTTTGGGTCCAATCAGGATGGAGCTGGGCGAAGGGGAATTGGGTCAGGGGAGCTACTCACTCACTCAGGGAAATGCACCCGCTACTTCAGGACGAAAGAGGAGCAAGTCCAAAAACACAGAAGGAGGAGGTGAACGCAAGAGGAAGAAGGCAGCTGCCTCAGCTGCAGCTGCCTCTTCCTCTGCAGAGATGAACTGCAGCCTGGGGCTGTCAGACTATGGCATGGACCACCCCTCAGGTTCCGGCCCTGGGCCCAACATGCATGGTCGCAGCCCCAAATTAGTCTTCAAGAAGGTGGGCCGCAAGGGCATAGACAAGACCCTCTTGTCCATGGAGGATGAAGCAGGGCCCTCCGCCTCACATCATGGGCAGAAGCTGCTGTCTCAGAAAGCCGTCTCCATTGACCATGTTGGCAGCTCAGTCCTCCTAGATGGCATGGGGCTCCTCCATGCCTCTGGCGGCGCCAAACAAGGCCCCATCACCAGCAGCAACTACGATGATGCCATGCAATTTGTAAAGAAGCGTCGCTACCTCCATGCAGCCAATAATGACTACGGAGCCAACTCTCTCCATATGCCACCCAGCAGCAGTGTCATCCAGGGTTCCCTTGAGCCTGAGCCTACTCTAACCATGCTGGACACTTCGCCTCTGGACATAAAGCACGACAAGTCAGGCATCCCTGACGAGGTGCTCCAGAGCCTTCTCGACCACTACACCCAAAAGTCTGATGGGGCACATCATCACGACGTAACGTTTGACCTGTCTGACCACCCGCACCATGTGGACCTTCAGCCTGCTGCTCCCGTCACCCCTGAGCTGGAAGATGACTCGCCCAACGATGGTGACAAGGCAGTGGTGATGAGTGAGTACTCCAAGTTCCTGCTTCAGGCCCTGGAGCGCACCAGTCACAGCGGGCCCTTCCCCACCCTGGGCCCCAGTGGGCCCTTCCCCACCCTGCTTTCAAGCAGCTCCAGCCCTACGGGGCCCCTGTTCTCAGATAAGCATGTCTACACTATTGAGTGTGGCTACCCACCTACTGTCTCCTCCCCGCTGCCCACATCCTCTTCATCATCCTCCTCCAAGTCACACTATGGGATGCTGGTAGGCTCTCCCTCCCAGCCGGGTTACCACCTCAGCAGCTTGGATCCCACCAGCCATCAGCAGCTCACCCCGTCTCAGGAGCTGACAGAGCAGCTGGAGAAGCAGCCTTCCCCAGGGTACTCCCTCCCCAGCCAGGAGCTGACAGTTGCTAGAACCCACAAGGAGCAGCAGACCAAGGGCAGTGGAAGCAATGGAGGCAATAACGGTTCCAGCTACACGCCAGCTCCCCCAGATCTGGACACGCCCAAGGAAACTGACCTGCGGGCAACCTACCAGATTGAGAACTTTGCCCAGGCCTTTGGCTCCCAGTTCAAGTCGGGTCGCCATACCCCTTTGAGTTATAGTTCAGACTCTGGGGCGGAGGTTGATCACCGAATACGGACTCCCGTGTCAGAATTCTCAGGGTTTACCAGTTTGTTAGCTGATGTCAGTGAGCCAGTCAGTACAGGATCAAAAACCCCAACAAGCCAAAGTTTCAGGTAAAAGTTTGACGAGGTGAACATTTGGGGTGTTATTTTGTTGTTTTCCATGTCCACATAACTCCCATAATTTTGTTATTTTTGTCAATTTGTTTTAAACACTGCCATTACATGATGATACGAAACTCTACCAGGTAAGGTCTTCAAGACCTCAAATGCAATTTGTTTAATATTCTCTTTTTTAATCTGTATTTAGTCTCATTTTAAGTGTAGTTGAGTATGACCGTAAAAATAGATTTAAATGTAACTTAAAATTAGGGATAGTGTTAAACTTTCTAGATTTTAGTTTCTTTCTGTGAACTTGTTTTACCAATCATCAAACTGTTGTAAAATAATGAATGATGTTGATAATTTCTGTAATAAAGTTTGTGGCAGGGAAATGCCCAGAATTCAAATGGCAAAAAGTATATATTGTCTGTTACAATAATAATTACTCAGGAAATTGGCAAAATTGTGTAATAAGGGGACTTTGTACTATGAGATGCAATTAGCACACTTTTTCGTGTACTTTGAGACTAGAAGCTTTGTTGTTGTTTTTACTCCTCAAAGAACAAAGACGTGTTAGAGATATTCCCTGTTCAGTAATGTTGGCAATGCTTTTTCTCAACGTGTAGCTGTGTAGAGATTACGGTACTCCTGTGTAAATTTTACAATGTACACACTTGTGATTTTTGGGAAACTTGGATATTTATACACAACTATTGATGCATATAGGTCAGGCTTGAACCAAAAGAATGGGGATAAACCTGATTATCATTTGGTTTATATACAATGTCCCGTTACATGAACCCTTAGTATGCCCACAGCTTACAGAGGGTATATCTCATCATAGCTGCAGATTAGCAAATAAAATGGACTTCCTCCTTGTAGGCTACTAGTTTGTCGTCCCCCCACATTCAATATTTACTCCACTCCTAGTTCTCTTTTTGTCAATGGAATAAAACAAGCACTTTTTCCACAAATACAAGCAAAAATAGTTCAATTATGAATGCACCAACAGTGATTTTTATGAGGAGCAAACTGTGAACAAGAATTTGATAGGGTAATATTGGCCAATACTGTATCAGTTGTCTTAAACATGGGATCGATAGATATGATACTGGAAATTTTGAATTGTATTATTATTTTTTAATTCAAACTGTTTTTTTTCTGTGTGTGTGTGGGGGGGTGTATGTTTTTTTGGGGGGGCGTTGAATGCCACTTTTTTGATTCTGTAAACAAACCAACTTGTAATTTATTATTTTGTTACTACAGCAGACACCAGATATGTTATGTATTTACTGGACCTTTAATTATTTTGGGCCCACAGAATCAGGAATGATACAGAAAATATATTCCTTGATACAGACTTGAAGTTAAGTCTATGTGCAGAAATGCAGTTCCTGATAAACTCCCAGGAAAAAAACTATGGCCTTCTTTGTCTTCCCCAGCTAAAGCTATTCTATCCCAGCAGCGAGGGTAGATAGTTAAGTTCATTACCAGTGTGCCCTCCAATTCTCCTGTCTGTGACTACAGCCAAAATACCTTGGATCTGCTCAGATCACAGAGACTGACTGACTGACTGACCACTTCACCCTAAACACACACGATGCTTTTGAGAGAGAGGGGGAGAGAGAGAGAGAGATGGAGGGAGGGAAACAAGATCGGATTTACCTAAATATACCTCATATCACTTTGAAGCGTAAAGAAGCAGGGACACACGTTTCATTTATGTAGTGGTAATATTTGTAGTATAGGTTAAACATATTGTATAATCATGTAACACTGCTTGTGTTTACAATTATAGAGAGCAATTGACTAATTGAAATGCAAATGTATTGTCTTATTCATTATCTGTAAAGCATTCACACCAAGCAGTGTTGCATTCTAGATGCCTCATAGAACTTTTGTTTCTCATGTTATATCCCTTATTTTTGTTACTTGCCATAATGTGTTTTGATATGATCTGTAGAAGGATATTGTTTACAACAATGTACAAAAAAACACTAATGTGTGTTAAATTGTGTTTCTTCTGATATGCATGATATGAAGATTTTGTATGGCTTTTTTCTGATTGTTACTGCAACACCAAATTTTGTAACAGATGCCTCCCCACCGTGATTTGTTTTTGACCCTTGTGATAAGATGTCCAGGGCTGTACCTGTTATTGAATTTAGAAACCAATTAGAGAAGCCAATAAAACATTTGTTACAAAATACCTTGCAGACTTGTGTGTAATTGTCTGTCAGGTCCAGGTCCCTGTGTTTTATAGTCAAGACAATTTATGCAAAACAATATACTTAAGCAGGTTAGTCATGCTGTATAATGTTTTCCAATCCTCTGGTTTAGGATAAAGGTTTTGAATATCAAGGATTCTATGATGTAACTAAAATGTTCATGATGTGTTTTTAGCTTCTCTCAGTTTAGTTTCAACTCTATTCTGTCTACATTTACATTTAGTCATTTAGCAGACGCTCTTATCCAGAGCGACTTACAGTAAGTACAGGGACATTCCCCCGAGGCAAGTAGGGTGAAGTGCCTTGCCCAAGGACACACATCATTTTGCACAGCCGGGAATCGAACTGGCAACCTTCTGATTACTAGCCCGATTCCCTAACCGCTCAGCCACCTGACCCCTGACTCCTGTCTGCTTCATATATCCAGTCACATACACCACAACTCGTCTGTAGGAGAAGAATGCCTTCTCCCCTGTTGGAAACATTAAACAGTTTGGCTCTTGCTCAAAAGCTTGATCGCAATAGTTGCAGAAGAAGATGACCCGATGACTGCAGTTATCCATTTCTCTAAAATACTGAGATTTTTTTAAAGGTCACATGACATGAAAACTTCACTTTAGGAGGTTATTTAACATTAATATGAGTTCCCCTAGCCTGCCTTTGGTCCCCCAGTGACTAGAAATTTCAATAGGTGTAAACCAAGCCCTTGGTATTCTTCTCCGCCTTTGAGAAAAGGAAAGCTGAAACGCTCTGTTTGAAAATCCTCTCCTTGTGATGTCACAAGGAGGAAGGTTACCTCCCATCTCTCTGCTTTGCCCGCCCAGAGAATCTGGCTAGTGATGGGAAGTTCGGATCCTTTTACGGACTCGGTTCTTTGAATATCGTTCATTAAAAGGAACAAATCTTTTTTCGAGTCATTCGTTCATTTCAACTGGGGGGGGGGGTGGTTGCTCAACATTTTATAGCCAATTCCCTGGCAAACACATACATCATATTCTCATGTAGGTTAGTGCATGTAAACCAGCAGATACTATTTTAAAAGAAATTCCTGCATTAAAATAATGTATCATGACAGTTTGTATGATTTGAAATGGTCATTTATTATCACACTAACATTTACCAATTATCACGGCAAACAATTACGCACCACTGAACTGTAAGTAAAGTACAAAAAAGTTAAAATAACGAAACCTGTAATTATTACTTTCTACGATTATCATTCACGTCTTACTAAACCTAGTCACGCGAAAGTGAACGAGGTAAACAAATCAATTTCTGTTTCCTCTTCTGAGCTTATGCAGGTCGCGTGAAAAATTATCCAAAGATCCGTATCCGAACACCCAGTCAAAATGAACAAATCATTTCTGTTTGATCTAGCTACCAGTACTGAGCCTATGCAGGTCACGTGAAAAAGGATCCAAAGACTTGTACCCGGCAGATGAACGAATCGTTCACCTCCCGGCCGTGTCTTCGGATCAATGTTTCGTTCCTCTATGGAAGCAAATCGTGACCAAAATTTTAATTTAAATGCATTTGCAGAAATGATTTTTCATTTTAAGAATGTGGCTGCATTATTGGACTCATAAATAAAATTAGTAATCAATCATTCTATTTGCATTTGCATTTTCTTCAAGACTGCACATTTTATGCCATAATCAAAAAGAAAACAGAGCGGACATTACTGCTGGAACCACAACTCTTTGTAGCCAGTCAAAGGCAAGTGCAGCCGCCCCCTGGTCGGGCCACCCCCTGGAACTGGCTGCTCCAAATATACCTTGGATACCAGTCTGATGTTGCAACTGTTGTGTCAAGACAACCTTGCACAAAAATCTGATATGGGGACATGTATCTGGCAGTCCTCAGTAGGTGGTGATTCCATTGATTGCAAAACAATCCAAGGTCACGTTTTATACGAGGCAGGTAAACGAAGTGAAGAGCCCAAAGATGCCTTTCGTTGTTGGCAATAATGATTCCTTCATTTTCTCTATAGATATGTAAACAAGGAGCGGTAGACATCTGTTTCAAGTCTTATTGTCAGGTACACAGAACACCACAAAGTCAGACTGGGCACTGACATTTTTGGGACAAGTCAATGCAAAGCAACCTGGCATAACATAATAAGTACTTAGATTACATCTATGATAAGCTAAAAATAAAATGATAATAACAAATTATAAACCTCCTAAATATACAAAATAGAATACAATATATTAGACCTCTAATACAGATAATGACCTATACTAACCTTAGACCTATACTAACCTAAGACAAGTGGGGTACAGTTAGTGCAATATTGCTGATAGTGCAACCAGTAGCTGAAAGTGACAGTGTGTAAAGTGACTAGTGAGAAACGCATCAATGTAAAGTGGTTAGTGGTGGCCTGCCGATGATAAACTCAGCAGACCTGACCACACTACGTAGGACCTTGCGTTTTTTTTGTCACGCCTCTCCAGACATCGCCCCACAGTCTTTCAATGCGTTGATTATGAGTGCTCATCCCTCTTAAAGCACTCCCTCGGGCTGGTCCTCGGAAGACATCCATGAAGAGACAAATGGCGTTGTTTTCCCCTCCATAGTCACATCTGACTCTGGATGGGACACCAAACTGGGCGACTGCTTCCGAAAACAGGTCCGAAAACAGGTCCATTACAATGTCAGACGTTAAAAACGGCCGTGTACAGATATCAAAACGTGTACAGACGTTAAAATATATCGTCTGTACACGAACGAGAATTCAGACGTTTTGGCACAGTTGGCGTTCCATAAAAATGTAACGTCTGTACACGTTTGGACCATCTATGCTTCTATGCTTCCATTGGTTGGGACCAACACAGCCACCCCCCATTTTGACCTAGTGTCTGCGCTAGGCTGTACGTAGTCCTACTGTGATCATGTGGGCTCTTACATAGCTATCATTTAGTATTTGGGACAGTCCATTTGTGGGGGGAAGAACAACTTGTGCGGTTTATCCTGTATCACACTCCAGTCCAGTAGGTGGCGATGATGCACCTATACCTTGTTTACTAACCGCCATTAAAAGAACTAAAGAAGAAGACGAACACTGTCTGCTCAGACTTTTGCAGAATGTACCCGACTTTTGTCTTCAGATGACCAGGATTCTATACAGACTGTTCTAACCAGGTAAGCTATCAATTAGCAACGTTTTATATTGTAAACGGCAACTTATATTTTATTTTATTGTATATTTTACTTTAATTCTAATTCCACTTATTATAGCTAGTTATGTACCCTTAGTATAGTTAGTCCTCATGTTTAAATTTAAGATTACATGTTTAATATGCACCTTCCTACCAAAGCAAATTCCTTGTCTGTGCAAACTTTCATGGCGAATAAAACCCATTCTGATTTTGATTCTGATTTAGCCAAGTCACTTGTTTTGTATAGCTGTTTGGCTAGTCCTGTCCTCCAGAGGCCTGTTCCATAAAGCGAGTTTACCGAATAAGCCAGACTTATGTCAGTTAGTCGGACTCATTTCTAGTTCATTCGGTTCCATAAAGCTAGCTCAACGTAGTTCTAACTCGGTTACTATGGCAACTTAGGCTGCGAAACTAGTCTGGTCCGGGGCAGGCTAGGGTGCTTTCACACCTGACATGTTTGGTCCGTTTCAATCAGACCATGGTCCATTTTCTCTGAAAGTCCGGTTCGTTTTGAGAGGTGAGAACACGCATTCGAACTCCGGTGCCGACGAAACAACCAAAACATGGTCCCCCTAAAAAGACGGGACTCGGTCCGGTTCGAAGTGAACCATTGTTCGGTTCGCTTTAGGTCTGAACGTAATCAGACTGAATATTGACCTATTCCAGGAAACAAACCAAAATGTAATGCATTGTGGGTTGAAAAAGGAATTGACACTTGGAGACAGCTGTGCCACTCATTAGCAGCAAAATTAGTTGAGGGAAAACGTGGGGGAATGATAAAGTGAAGGCTCTTCGGCAAATATGGGCTGATGATCATATTGCAGAGACTTGTGGAGACACATAACAGTAGCGATGTATTTAAATTATTTGGTGATATACTGAAATAAAGGGTCAGCATTGCACAGTGGACCAATGTTGGTTGAAAGTTAGACAGCTAAAAGTGCGTGATGTTCTATGGAAAAGTGGTAGCTCGTCGGACGAAAAATCTTTTTTCCCATGCATGGTTTGATAACCTGGATATAATCCTGAGTAAAAGACCAACGAGCAACCCAAAAAACATGTCGTGGTGGAACACCAAATCATAACAATTGAAGATAGTATTGACATCGCAATACGCTGCTGTTGTCGTGACAACCCAGCTAGCAGGGAGGAATCGGGCCGATTCCGGCAGAATGTCGGGACAATCGGCTGAGAATCGGACTCGGCAGACGGCATTGGCCCGAGTCTGGCCCGATTTCGGCGGTATGAGTTATGGCTAAGATGCGGGTATTGAGCTCGGGCCGATTCCGGTGAGAGTTATCTGGTCCGACTGTTATGCAAATAAGAGGGTATGCGTTATCATGCACATGTGCTGCAGTGGTAAATTTGTCAAAACTTTTTGAGACGTGTTGCTGCCATCACATTCAAAACTACCTTATTTACTTAAAATGATACATTTCATCAGTTTAAACATTCTATGTTCTGTAAATAACATATAGGTTTATCAAATTTGCTAATCATTGTATTCTGTTTACTTTATTTTACACAACGTTCCAACTTTTTTGGAAATGTGGTTGTATGCCATTTATTTCCAACTCTGCCCCAGCATGTCATAGTCATCAATGTTCTTCACTTGCCACTTCTTCACTTAGTGGAAGGTTAACAGATGAAATCTGTACCGGTAGTCCAATAGATATTGGCAGATACTTGATTGTATTTTACTATTATATGTAAAACATTTTGGATGCCAGAATTTTTTTTTTTGTAATATGGGAACCAGACCTTACCCAAATGTTTTTAAAGTTTGTGAATAGTGTTTACAAATACTACAACAATATTTGTGTGAAATTGGTGTTTAACTATTATAAATACAAATGTGTCTTTACAAAGGTGCATGAGTGTGTCTAAAGTCATTCATGTCATATTGAAGGGATCTACACTGCAAACCTTTGATTAGCCTATACATAAGTCACCAACAAGCATGGGAAAGTAAAACATGTCTTTCAAATAATCATAAAACACATGGGTACATGTTTTCACCTACCACATCTTACACAATCTAGTGAGCTAATTGTGGGGTTAATAAATATGCTAATTCATTCTCAATGTACACAGCATGTTTCACATTGGACTATCTCTGCGGAGAAGAAGGAAACCGAAGTTGTGCCTTCATCATGGGTCCAGGATGGCATGAGCTACTGGCCGCCTTATTCCTCCACAGAACGCTGCACAAGGGCAGTGAAACGTCAAGAAACACCTGACGAAACATGGGGTCTGTTTGATGTGAACATCAGGTACACAAGAGGTGAGTTAAACTTATATTTCCAGTCAACTACCGGTACTTATAAGTGACATCAACCTACTTAGACAATATGCATCTGCATTCTAAACACAGCACGTTATTAAAATATTCTCTAACAGACACATATGAAGAGGCTCGCCATAAGCTTCCTATGGCTGTGGTTCAATCTGATCTGCAGACAGAAGAGGAGGAGGATGACCGTCCTGCATACATGAAGAGAAAAGGAAGGTATATCAACTAACAACTCAATTTGATAAGAAAAACTTTTCAGTGGATAGGCTAAATATCAACATGAATGTACTTCACTGGTCTTCCTTACAAGTTCAATAACCTTATATTTTGAACATCAGGGGCAGAAATACGCAAATATTCAGTGACACTGAAAGTGAGGATGTGCCAAGTTTCCACGGAAGGACCGGTCAGTCACCTCTAAAGGTTTGCCACCTGCACCTGTCATTAGACCTCCAGAGGACAGAAGAGAGACTCCTGGGACCTCCAATACACAAACAAGGACTGAGCCAAACATTCAACAGCAGCAGCTATGCGATCGTAAGTGTTACTTGTGGCTCCCACCAGAGGTCTGAAACTGGTGGTGCTAAAATTGTATTCCACTGACCCACTGGCACATAATTCAGGGATCTTAAATTTTATCAAAAGTTTGGCTTTAGATTACCACTGGGTGGTCTTTAGATTACCGCTGGTGATGTTTTCTGATTGGCAGTTAACTCTGTTTGACTCGAGACAACTATTACCTTAGCAGACATCTTCCCTCGGTATGTATTCTGCCCTTGCGGTGCGCTTCTATGCAGAGCTAGACAGGTAGCTAACACTCAAGATCTCAAGTAATCACAAGGCTTGACTTTAGATGTTTACTGAAGGTTATTTTTATTATAGGATATTTTTGTAAAACTGAAAATACAAACAGGAATGGAAGCATACATTAGTACACAAACACAATGAGACATGCTATCAAAGGAACATGAAGAAACAGCTTACTGCGAATGTATGTAAAACAGAAGCACTCTCTCACATTCGATAATATGGAGGAGTCAGGTGGCTGAGCGGTTAGGGAATCGGGCTAGTAATCTGAAGGTTGCCAGTTCACCCTGTTTGCCTCGAGGGGAATGTCCCTGTACTTACTGTAAGTAGCTCTGGATAAGAGCGTCTGCTAAATGACTAAATGTAAATAATAAGCCTATACAGAGAGCTAGCTACGAAATGCTAACCTAGCTGCTTGGAGCGTGTCCTGACAAACACGTTATCGACAGAAATAATGTTCCAAAACACATTTCCTGCAAATATAATATAACGTTTACACCAATTATCCATACTGTACATGTACTTACAGAATAGTGTCCAAGGCAAAAACGTAACAAGACAATAACTACAACAACGTGAGTTCAGCTGCGCGTCTTGCTTTCAACTGGAAAAGTTTTTCCTTTTCCCCGCGTGTGCATGCTAGGTACCAAAGAAATCCCATAGGGGGCGATATACACAATGTACCTCAATGCAAAACAACCTAAACTAGAGAGGGTACAATTTCTGGGGAAATTGTAGGGTGTGCTTGCTTGCGTCGGTTGCACAGGGGTCCGTTTTTGGATGACATTTTTACAACTGATATTTCTGTATATTTTATATAAAAATGCATACTTGTTATTTATAAAGATTACATAGATTTAAAATATTTTTTTTGCTGCTCATTTACAACTGAAAATACGAGTGAAGTGTAGAATGAAATAATGTCTTCTCATTTCCCCTGCAAGAGGCAGCCTCATCGTTGAATCAAAACGAATAAATTTGGCAGACCGGTGTAAAAATTGACCTAATCTCTATGATTTAAACGTCCTTTTAAGTTTTTCCCTTCTCGTGATATTTTAAGGCATTTAGCCTACTCATATTGCATTCATTCATGAATAAAGAACCCCCTTTGAAGATTATTCTACGACGTACCATCTGCTAACGGAAAATATGCCCCCCAAAACGTAAATAAGCTTGACATTTATTTAGTGGAAAATCGCTCATTCATAAAAAGCTCACTGGTAGCGATCATTGTCAGTAACAACGCAAAATGCGATATAGCCCTGTGTGGAGAAGCTGCCCCGGTAAATTGTACTACTACGGCACAGTACTAGACTACTGCTGTGTTCGTCTTGGTAGCGATTGCGTTGGTTGAATTGGATTTAACGTTCCGTTGTACGGTTTAAACTGAAATTAATTATTTTCATGAACAGATTGACAATGTTTAGGCTGTGGCAATGAAGTTCAGGTTAGTAGTTAGATAAGACTTTTGATTTAAGTAAGGGGAGTGCCGAACATGTTCTGTCGCCGTTTGACTTCCTACAGCTGTGTAGATGTTTTTGTAGTGTCTCGCGTAGGCTACAGCGTTGCAGTGAGCAACACTGGTTTGAAACCACAGGTTATGGTAATTTCACCAACAAATCGTTTACTAATGTCAGAATAAATCCTACAACGAAAATGTATATGTGGGGAATGTTTATTTTAACGATTGAAAACAGATAACGCTACATCATAGACCACTGTAGTATGTGTTGCCCGGGCAACACAGGCTAATGTCATGATGCTAATACTTCAGTGAAATAGTAGACTACTGTTTCCGAAAGTAGATGTACTTCCTTAATAATATCAGCTTATATTGTACATTACACATCACAATTGTGTGTCATATCACAAAGTAAAATTAGTAAATAGTTATCACCTGGCCTCTTTGCTTGTGGCGTTTCTGCAGCTGCCTTGCAGTAAAGCTATAGTTAGCCTAGCTATATCCCAGAAGTTAACGAGCTGCTAAACTAATATTCTGCTAGAGGTAGTCACGCGAGTTTTCGTGACGTTAGTGACGTAAGTAGCGTCATTGACTGTGGTTAGCAAGTTAGCCACCGTTAGCTTCACTTTTCGACACAAAAACGTAATTTCTACTTAAACCGTGCAACGGAACTTAAATCCCAATACAAGCAACTCAATCGGTACCAGGACGAAACACCTAGGTTGTCTATGTAGGCCAAATATTGACTGAGTTTTAGGGGGGCAAAAAGAATAATAATAATATATATGTGAGAGAACAAAGGTTGTGCCCTTGCCGAAGGCAAAGCACACCCAACTATTCAGTGTCATTCATTTTACAAAAATGATGCACCTCGACTGGGGAACAGGGATGAATGCAACCATAGCCTATAATGACTCCAAGCGCAGAGCATGCAAGGAGATTGTAAATAATTGATGAAAGGTCATATACACATTTATTAAAGATTTGTTTTGGCATGGAAAAAGTATTATGCTGAAACTTTACAACCACCAAAGTGTGAGTGAAAAAAGAAATTTGTGCGCTATGCCCCCATGTATGGTCAGAGGGGATTCAAACATTCAATAGCCTACCAAATAGGCAAAGGAATGCACCAGATATCTGGCCAAAGGTGCTGCTCAGGCAATGCAACTAGCGGCATGGAGATTAAATCTGTTCACATTTGTTACATACTGTATTTGTTCTTACAGCCGATATGGCCCAGTTTCCCAGACATGGATTAAGCCTAGTCATTTTTCTCTTACTTTTGGACTAGGACTACAGGTTTAATCCATGTCTGGGAAACTGGGCCATTAATAATGTGCACTCCTTGCTCAGGTTTAATTAATGGCACTCTGTTCCTTGCTCCACTAATTTACAACTCCGTTCAAACATGCTCTGACTAATGCTGGGTACACACCACAAGATAAATCGGGCTGATTTTGGGCCGATTTCCCCCTTCCGACAATCCTAGGTTATGTCCCGATTATCTACAGATTATTTTATCAGATTTTCCCTTGATGTGAGTGACCGAACTTGCTCGGAAGAACATCGGAGCCGCTCCGAAATCATGATGTGTGGGGGGAACCCCGAGGACAAACACCACACACTATAGGATAAAAAAGGTTAAATCTAGTATTTTTTTGTCCTCATGTTTGTGGTCTCTCACATTTTAAAAATCTTTAAAGATTTAAAAAATATTTTTGTGTGTACCCAGCATAACACGGGTCTCTATCCTATAGACCTGCTCCAACACACCTGATTCAAATGAATGGGTCGTTATCAAGCTCTGCAGAAGCCTGCTTATAACCATTCATTTGAATCAGGTGTGTTGGAGCAGGGAAACATCTCAAACATGCAGGACAGCGATGCCCTGAGGACCAGGGTTGGGAACCACTACCACTACTGATAGGTTCCCATCCCTATCCAGGGGGAAAAAAAATAGACCCTGTACATTTTCATTTACTCTCAATTACATTAACCCTTGTGTTCTCCTCGGGTCGTTCTGACCCATCAGTCATTGTGACCCACCGTCGTATTCCGACAACTTTACCGCATACAAAAACAAAGTGAAGCATTTTCTTTTAACCGTCGGGCTGTCTCAGACCCCCCACATTGCGAAGGTTAAAAGAAAAGTATTTTTATTTGGTTTTGTATTGGGTAAAATTGGGTAAACACAATGATGGTTCGTTATGAACCTTTGGGTCATGTGACCCGAAGGCAGCACGAGGGTTAAAAGTATTTTGTACATTCCCTGTGCTGTGTTGGATATTACTTGTATATTGCCATGGGTATTACGTGTTTTATTTCTTGAATAAGGCTACTCTGTGTACTGTCCAGCTGTCTTCAACACTGTGTATTGCTAACCTGTTTTATTGTAATGTTATTTTTCTTGCTGTTGCGCCACAATTGATCCTTGGGTATACCCAAAGCCTGTTTAACTCTTGTGCTGCCTTCGGGTCACATGACCCAAAGGTTCATAACGAACCATCGTTGTGTTTACCCAATTTTACTCAATACAAAAACAAATACAAATATTTTTATTTTAACCTTCGCAATGTGGGGGGTCTGAGACAGCCCAACGGTTAAAAGAAAATGTTTCACTTTGTTTTTGTATGCGGTAAAGTTGTCGCAATACGATGGTGGGTCACAATGACTGATGGGTCAGAATGACCCGAAGATAACACAAGGGTTAAAGGTTAAATTCCATGTTTTGCTTCTAAGTACATTATATACGTGTGAAATGAGTTCCTGAAAGCATGTGCAAAGCGCTAAAACTTTGTCGCACTTAAATGTGGAGTTAGACCGAAGAACAGTTTCACTTCCGTTTTCAGATCAGGTTTTAATGGGCGGAGCCAAAAAATGCCCTATCTATGTCATTTCGCCCCATCTACGTCAGATCACTGAATGGCTCCTCCTGCTGTACTGTTATTGTAGCTTACATCAGCTAGCTAGCTAGCTTCAGGATGTCTCCCACCACCTGCAACTGCATCTTCCCTGGATGCAAGAACTCCAGCTGCGCTGCAACGCCATTTAAGTTCCCTGTTGATAATGAAAGGAAAAATAGCTGGATAGATTTTGTGAAGAGCCACGCTCATGGAAAGCTTCGGATAAACTCCAACAGCCGCCTTTGCGCCACTGACCATTTCACGGCGGACCAGAGACAGACGGGGTTCACCAACACACGGCTTCTCTTGCAGCGCGGAGCCGTACTGAGCATCGCCCCCCCGGCCGCACCTGGACCATCCACCGCCGCCAGCAGTTCATCACTCAGTTCTGTGTGGTTGTTATAATCATACTAGATAACTTTTCCAGAGGTATCTCTGCTATAATTAATGCAAACCGCTAACTTGATATTAGGCTACTCGGTGTAGAATGATGGTATTTTGGTGAAATGGTAGCTAATGTGCTAGAAGTAGTTGGAGAGCTCACTGTCTGCTGTCTCTGCTGTAAATGTTTACTCCTGTGTTACAGCTCTGGGGAATATTTCATTTATATGCATCTGTATGTTTCACTCATTGAACAAATACATTCTAATTCTATACTGTTTTGTTCGGCTTGACGTAGCGTCCATTATCTGGGTCGTAGGTAGCTTACTTGAGAGGCGGCGCCTTCCAGCGAGAGGTCCGAGCTTCAGCTCCTTCAGGCGACACGCCCCCCCCAGTCTCGAACAGAGAAGACTGCTGATTTTCTTACGATTTCAAAGCCTAATTTAACATACTTGTCTGTGTTTTTTTCATTCGAATTTGGATGGGCAGTCAATAACACATTATTCTGTGGTGTGGTGAACTTGAAACTCGTTTTTAATTCCACTTTACAGGATCTTTAAGGAGAGCCTGCCCACTCCCTATTAAGCCCCATTGTACGGAATTTTGTTGCAGTTCCACCAGAGTTCCACTGGGAGTGATCGCGGTCGAGTGCAAAATGAATGGGAGTCTATGGAGCTAAACGGCTAAATTTGTCTCTTTCACCTGATCTTCGTTCATAAATATCAGATTTGATTGTAGTTTTTGCATGTTCAACATGGATTATAGGTCAACATTTGAATGAACGAGTACTTATGTCCTTTCTATTTCTTACAGGGTGAGTCGTTGTTGCCCATAACACGCTAGCATTCTGCTAATGAATGCTGATTGGTTAGTGAAGGACTGACTACGACCAGAGATCCCGCTTGATGGCATCCGAAGTGGAATCAGAATGTCAGAGCATTAGCAACATTAGCAACAACATTAGCAAGCCAAAACTCTTTCTAGCATGTGTATTGACAGGGAGAGCCTAACCTGTCAGCTGTGTTGTCGATGCCTCGAGAGAAAAAAGGAAGTGACCACAGCTTGCCGTAATGCGATATCTCTGGCCGTACAATGTATATGACGTCATTGACATTTTAAAAGGCTTTGTACAACAAAAGGCGACTTTAAAAAAATCTAAAACCCAGCAGTGTGTATTTGTTTTTGCCTCCCCTTTCGAATTCAACATTCAAATTACTAGACAAAGAATTATATCCTGAGAAAAGTGGATTTTGAGGGGTATAGCTCCATAGACCTCCATTCATTCTGCACTCGACCGTTAGCGCCCTCATATGGAACTAGTGTGGAACTGCAAAACCCGGAAGTTTCCCGAGAGTGGGAGTTCTCCCCATATTAGACATTCTCTGGTATACCCATCAAATTTACCAGAGGCTCTGCCCTTACTATTTGTGCTCTCACACTGCCATCTAGTGGGCACTTTAGCGAACTTAAATGTATACCTTTTTCGAAATGTGAATATGATATAGTATACAAACGTAAGTTATTTTTTCAGTAGCTTACAATAACCTACAGTTGTTGATAATGTCACTGCAAATTTATATTAGCCTATTTCTTAACCTTAATTCAATCAAGATCTGTTGAGTGTGGACAGGTTTTCTCTCTTGCAATGATCGTTATCTGGTTTCTACGGTAGCCGACATGTGCAACCGCGCTGCAAATTAAGAAAACACATGCAAATAGACAAAACACAAGCAAATTAAGAAAACATCTTCATTAATTTGACAACACATGCGCAGCATTCAGCAAATGCGCTGCAAATACACACAACACAACCAAATACATAAACACCCTGCAAATACATAAACGCGTTGCAAAAACGAAAGCATGCAAACCAAAAATGCTGCAGTACATAAACGCATTGCAAAAACAAAAGCACGCAAACCAAAAACGCTGCATCCAATTTTCACAACGGAAGTTATCCAGGCTTCTAGGGGGAGCGCTAAGTGGAACAGCTTGATTTTCGTCCCCACGGCCTGGAGAACTTCCGTTGTGAAAACTGGATACAACGTTTTTGGTTTGCGTGCTTTCGTTTTTGCATATTATATATTATATATTTGGTTGTGTTGTGTGTATTTGCAGCGCGTTTGCTGAATGCTGCGCATATGTTGTCAAATTAATGAAGATGTTTTGTTAATTTGCTTGTGTTTTGTCTATTTGCATGTGTTTTCTTAATTTGCAGCGCGTTTGCACATGTCGGCCACCGTAGGTTTCCCCTCAGAAACAAATAAGTGGCAGCACCCAATTTTAAACGTTAAAATGTCACGTCTGTACACGAACGACAATTCAGACGTTTTGGCACAGTTGACCTTCGATAGTCATGGCCGATCAAGGGCTGTTTGCTTACTTTACTTTATTTATAATTAAACATAGTATTTCCGTTAGTGAAGAGACGGACTAAAACCCTTTCTTCAACAAATTTTTTATTCAATTAAACAGTTTGGTCCGGATTTGAGCATTGGCGAAACTGAAGGTGTCAGAATAATTACAAAACACGCGTCAAAGTTGTCGGCCAATCATGAAATAGCTGTCGTCATTAGAACCCGTGCAGTTGCCCTTGAGAAAATGCGCTCGGCTACACAGCCGGCAGTTCTCAAATCGATCTCACGGTACTTTGATGGCTACGTCACAGTGACCTAGCCTCGGCGCCGTCTCAAGTCGGACAAAAAGTCTAACCAGAATTCACTGTTTCAAATCAGCCGCCTGCAGCCTGCAGCCGGCTGCGGCGCTGCATGAAGTCAGTCCATGTCGAACGCGCCTATTGATCCGAAGACACGGTCGGGAGGTGAACGATTCGTTCATCTGCCGGGTACAAGTCTTTGGATCCTTTTTCACGTGACCTGCATAGGCTCAGTACTGGTAGCTAGAGGAAACAGAAATGATTCGTTCATTTCCTGACTGGGTCTTTGTACGAGTCTTTGGATCCTTTTTCACATGACCTGCATTAGTTTAGTAGAGGAAACAGTTACCTCTCCCGATGTGCGGCCACGAGAAAATGAACGAATCTCTCTTTGAGAGGACTCGTTACTCCCGAGTCCTTGTAAGGAACGAATCGTTCACGAACGACACATCACTAAATCTGGCCCGCCCATAAGAAACTAAAGAATATATTGTGCTTATTAAAGTTATGCATTGTGCTTATTAAAGTTATGAACTTAGAAGTGTGCTCAGGCTTAAACATTGGGTCTCACACTGGGTGTGGGAAGCAGGCTGTTCTTTGTGTCTCTATCTCTTCATTTTCAGAAACAACCTTGAAACCGGGTGGAGACGGCACCCGAGCATGTGGGACGCGTAGGCAAGAACAACTCCCTGATGCACGAGAGAACAAGCTCAACCCTTTTTTGATACTTGTGTTTCAATTGCACTGTATAAATATATGCTGGGGAGGGACAGATAGCCAGTTGGACTTCGTGAACCAGCCCAAACTCTGTTGCGGGTAGGGAAACGTAGACAACCCCAGAGCTCTGTACTTGTTGATTTCCAACTGCTGCATTAAAGCTGATATTATGGGACCTCTGCGACTCCAGACCACTCTTTCTAGAACACAGATTTGTGTCATTGAATACTATCATTACATATTGGAATAGACACATAGATTTATGAATCCTTCAAAACTGAGGACCGTGAAAGTGTTTTTATCCTCGAGAGACATCATGGCTTGCAAACGAATGAAGTATTACATTTGCTCAGTTTGGATGTACAAAAGAAAACAAAAGTATTTTTACAGTTCCTTCATCCGAGCCTCTGAAGACCCAGTGTCTTAATTGTATTTTCTCTGGAAATGCGCCGACACAACTTCCCAAAGTTTTGTATGTCTGCGCCACCGAGGTGAAATCAGTTTCATATTCGAGATTCAACAGACATTCATATTCGTACCTCCCTTCAGGCTCCGCGTCATATTTAGGGACCGGGGTAAAGTCTGAATGTTTCTTCAATATCTTTGTCAAAATCCACCATACAAACTTCAAACTTGTTGCACATTCTTCTACTACTGACTGACCAATTTGTACAACCTTTGGTTTGGTGATAATGTTGATTATTGATTAACCTATATTGCCAATAAATCAACAAAAACACCAATATTTCAGTATTTCCTCAATATCTTTGTCAAAAACGAACATAGAAACTTCAGACCTGTTTCACATTCTTCTACTCCTAGCTGACCAAGTTGTCCAAGCTTTGGTTTGGTGATAAAGTTGATTATTGATTAACCCATAGCCGATAAATCAATAAAAACACCAATATTTCAGTATTTCCTCAATAACTTTGTCAAAAATGAACATAGAAACTTAAGACCAGTTTCACATTATTCTACTCCTAGCTGACCAACTTGTCCAAGCTTTGGTTTGGTGATAAAGTTGATTATTGATTAACCCATAGCCAATAAATCAACAAAAACACCAATATTTCAGTATTTCCTCAATATCTTTGTCAAAAATGAACATATAAACTTCAGACCTGTTTCACATTCTTCTACTCCTAGCTGACCAAGTTGTCCAAGCTTTGGTTTGGTGATAAAGTTGATTATTGATTAACACATAGCCAATAAATCAATAAAAACACCAATGTTTCAGTATTTCCTCAATATCTTTGTCAAAAATGAACATAGAAACTTCAGACCTGTTTCACATTCTTCTACTCCTAGCTGACCAAGTTGTCCAACCTTTCGTTTATACAAGAAATTGCCACTGTTATAGTGAAATATTTCATAATTTGAAGAATACTGTTTCCCCCCAAAATATCTTACTGCTATTTCTTTGTGACACATATTGGCCACTAGAGGTAAGTGCAGTTTTTGACAGTATTCAAATAATTGGAGGGAAACAGTCACAATAGAATCATTGTGCATGGTGGAGGTCAGTTGCTCTGACAATTAGCTCTTGATTTAAATTAGATTCCAATCGTTTTTGTACAATACAATGGGCAGGGTGAAGATAAAGAAAGATATCTTAAAGAAATCTGGAGGTTTGGAGGTAGTAATTAATAAGTTTCATGCTCTGAATTTCCCAAATGTAAATACACAATGGAAATCTGAAATATGGTCTAACCTGTCAAGAAGTGTATTTTTGAAAAATGAATAATGTTTTAGAAGATGGCTGTATACTCTTTGGCATGAAAATAGATGGCAAGTTAAGTCATCTGTAAATCAATTATGTGCTGGATGTGCTGTAGTCATGGACAATGATGTCCATGGCTTTGCGAAAGACCATATGGAGACACAGTCTGAGCCGGTTGATATGGGAGAAACCGTGGCGAACAATATGGTCATTAAAAAGAGAAAGTTGATGGCTATGTCCAAAGAGGAATCTGTTGACAATAAAAATGAAAACAAGTGTAGAAATGGAGCCCATTGAGGAGGCAGTTTTCCAGGAAAATGAAGTGGAGAGTGTAGTGGTGTCAAAGGACAAGGTTATTGTCAAGGACAACCATGAGTTTGCAGAGGATATAACAATGGATTCTGGAAAGGCAAAAGATAAAATGAGTGGAGAGAAGAATGTCAATAGTGAAAAAACATGTAGAAAGCTTAACCAAGTGCCAAAGAAATTTTCCATTGAAATAGACAAAAAAAAATGGGACGATATAAAACCTTTACCTGGCAACCATCTGCTGCGAAGGCCATGGACAGATATTATCTATAAACGCTTCAGGAATAAAAATCCATGCTGTACTTTGATATTTAAGTATCAGCACATTAAATTAAAGCACAGTCGAAAAAAGTGTTCCCCATATCTGAAGATCAAAGCTGTCTGCTACTTTAAGGAATGTAGAGCAATCTACATGTTCACATTACACAAGAAACCCCCAAAAAGTGAGACTGTAAATGTCCTGGTGAGTCGCAGAGGCAAAATAATTCATAATACGACATCTTTAAAAGCACGTCCTGCCACGTACTTGAAGAGGGGCAAAATAGCCAAAGTACTCTATAAAGGAGTAAGTAACATATACTATACTAAAATGAGCAAAACTCCACTGAATGAGTTGATGGCAGGCAATATGAGCCAAACCCTGACCAAAGATGTACTGAAAGCTATTGGCTCTGAACTCCGACGCGGCAAACGTCTGCATGACGACGTAATCTTGGAACTCATTCTGACTCAAAGGTTCATGCGGGAATCGGATAGTGGATACTCCTTTTGTCCCGGCTACATACAGCTTTTGCAGGTAGATCCATTTACAGTGCACTTTTACACTAAAATGGGATTAAGCATTGTGATTTACCATCTACGCCACTGCAAACCTGTCACTTTGATCTTGGATGTGTGATCTGAGGTGGAATTGTGAGCAAGATTCCAAATCAGAACTAGAGAGGGTACAATTTCTGGGGAAATTGTAGGGTGTGCTTGCTTGCGTCGGTTGCACAGGGGTCCGTTTTTGAATGACATTTTTACGACTGATATTTCTGTATATTTTATATAAAAATGCATACTTATTATTTATAAAGATTACATAGATTTAAAAGCATTTTGTTTTGCTGCTCATTTACAACTGAAAATACGAGTGAAGTGTAGAATGAAATAGATGTCTTCTCATTTCCCCTGCAAGAGGCAGCCTCATCGTTGAACAAAACGAATAAATTTGGCAGTCCGGTGTAAAAATTGACCTAATCTCTATGACTTAAACGTCCTTTTAAGTTTTTCCCTTCTCTTGATATTTTCATGCATTTAGCCTACTCATTGCATTCATTCATTAATAAAGAACCCCCTTTGAAGATTATTCTACGACGTTACCGGCAGTAGAAGATGGAATCACGATTCAAACAGTACCATCTGCTAACTGAAAATATGCCCCCAAAAACGTAAATAAGCTTGACATTTATTTAGTGGAAAATCGCTCATTCATAAAAAGCTCGCTGGTAGCGATCATTGTCAGTAACAATGCAAAATGCGATATAGCCCTGTGTGGAGAAGCTGCCCCGGTAAATTGTACTACTACGGTACAGTACTAGACTACTGCTGTGTTCGTCTTGGTAGCGATTGCGTTGGTTGAATTGGATTTAACGTTCCGTTGTACGGTTTAGGCTGAAATTAATTATTTTCATGAACAGATTGACAACGTTTAGGCTGTGGCAATGAAGTTCAGGTTAGTAGTTAGATAGACTTTTGATTTAAGTAAGGGGAGTGCCGAACATTTTCTGTCGCCGTTTGACTTCCTAAACAGCTGTGTACTGTAGATGTTTTTGTAGTGTGTCTCGCGTAAGCTACAGCGTTGCAGTGAGCTACACTGGTTTGAAACCACAGGTAATGGTAATTTCACCAACAAATCGTTTACTAATGTCAGAATAAATCCTACAACGAAAATGTATATGTGAGGAATGTTTATTTTAACGATTGAAAACAGATACATCATAGACCACTGTAGTATGTGTTGCCCGGGAAACACAGGCTAATGTCATGATGCTAATACTTCAGTGAAATAGTAGACTACTGTTTCCGAAAGTAGATGTACTTCCTTAATAATATCAGCTTATATTGTACATTACATATCACAATTGTGTGTCATATCACAAAGTAAAATGAGTAAATAGTTATCACCATGGCCTCTTTGCTTGTGGCGTTTCTGCAGCTGCCTTGCAGTAAAGCTATAGTTAGCCTAGCTATAAATTTTCATTTTTTATATGAATATAAAGATGGGAAGACAGATGATCACCAGCTTCCCAACCTTGCCATTACAAATTACAATAGACACATAAAAAAAGGCGATGGCACTGAAAAGAAAAGAGTTTTCTGAAAAACTTTTGGAAAAATCAGGTAATTTACAAATAAGAATCTATTATTAAGGTGCATTAAATTATCTGACCTCTGAAATAATATTAGTGATAACACTATATATAATATTTGCTTTCTTACAGTTTTCCAGAGAGAACATAATTGTTCTTTGTGTGGGTATCATTCGCTCACAGGAACTGGCCCTGTGACTGAATGGGTTAGTATTTATTAGTATTTAGACAACTTCTTAATTGAAATGGTGAACTTTGACATTCTTAAAGCTCCTACGATGATTAAACATTGTAATTCAAACAATAATTAGTAAGAGGTTATAGAGTTATGTTTCCATTATAGGTCATGTCACCGTCTTGCTTTTATTTTAAATATGCAGATATCATGTTCAGTATGCATGAGGTGGTTTCATTGTGATTGTCTTGGTATGACAAAAAGGGACTTCACTGATGCTAAACAATCTCCAGAGTGGAAATGCTGTCTCTGCAATTGAAAAGGTGACAAGTGTAAGTTGTATGTTGTACTAAATATAACAATTCTGGTAGGAACTAGGAACCCAAAAGCAGATTGGAGACAGTTGGTTAGTCTCAAAAGATTCATTAGATAACAATAAGGAAAGAATGAGATGGGACAGGGGTGGCTGGTAGTGGTGGGGCTCTGTCTCCGATCTGGGATTGAAGCTTGCTAGTGATTGGCTGATCGAAGTTAACTGGCTGAGGCAAGCTTTAATTTCATGGGTTGTAAGTTCCATAGTAATTTATCTGCCTGTCAAAGGTGGGCATGTGGGGTGGAAGAGAAAGGTAAGGACGACAGGCAAGCAAACAGGCAGGTTACAGAACATATAAATATGACTTAACTATCTGGGACGGCACTGGATGTCAGGTCTTTTCTAAAGTAAGGCGGCTGAAGATTACCTGATACTGATCAGGTGTGTGATTGCAGAGGAGAGGCAGTATGTGCTGGGGCCTGCTCAGAGGGCCTATAACTCGACTAGATGGGAGACAGGAGAAAGAGAAAGAAAGCAAGAGAAGAGAAGATTCTAGAACAGAATTTAGTTGGCATGTTCACTAAATAAATGTTTTTGTTCGTTATGTTTGCTATTCCATATTGGATCTGTTACAGTCTTGAAGGTCACTTTGTTGAAATGTTTGCTAAATAAAGAAAAAAAATAGAACATTAACAAAGTTTCTATATCCATTTTTGACAACTTCATCACCAAACCAAAGGTAGGATAACTTGGTTTTCTAGTAGTAGATGTTCAGTTTTGACAAAGATATTGAGGAAATACTGAAATATTGGTGTTTTTGTTGATTTGTTAATCAATAATCAACTTTATCACTTGTAAGGTGGATTTTGACAAAGATATTGAAGAAACATCCGGACTGTCAACTCTTTTACCCCGGTCCCTAAATATGACGCGGAGCCTGAACTGAGGTACGAATATGAATGTCTGTTGAATCTCGAATATGAAACTGATTTCACCTCGGTGTCTGACCCAAACATTTCAGCCACGACTGTTTCCTCAACTTGAGCCAATACAAAGCTGGCCTTGTTGAAATTAAATTCTTAATCAGTACTAACTCTCCTTGGTCCAGCTACAAACCTCGGACAAGTAAGTTAACTAACGCTATATCATTTTGTTGCTTTACTGTATATGGTTACCTAGCTTGTGTAACCGGTATAATTTCTACGTTGTGTAATAAATGTGACTCGTGGACAACCGTTGCTGAGACGTGATATTTATTGGGTGTGCTTTGCCTTCGGCAAGGGCACAACCTTTGTTCTCTCACATATATATTTATTATTTATTGGGTGTGCTTTGCCTTCGGCAAGAGCACAACCTTTGTTCTCTCACATATATATTATTATTATTTTTGTTATTTCTTTTTGCCCCCCTAAAACTCAGTCAATATTTAGCCTACATAGACAACCTAGGTGTCAACAGTTTCGTCTTGGTAGCGATTGAGTTGCTTCTATTGGGATTTACGTTCCGTTGCATGGTTTAGGCTCAAGTTAAGTTTTTGTGGCGAAAAGTGAAGCTAACGGTGGCTAATTTGCTAGCCACAGTCACTGACGTTACTAACGTCACGAAAACACGCGTGACTACCTGTAGCAGAACATTCGTTTCGCATCTGTTAACTTGGGGATAGCTAGGCTAACTATAGCTTTACTGCAAGGCAGCTGCAGAAACGCCACAAGCAAAGAGGCCAGGGTGATAACTATTTACATTTACATTTAGTCATTTAGCAGACGCTCTTATCCAGAGCGACTTACAGTAAGTACAGGGACATTCCCCCGAGGCAAGTAGGGTGAAGTGCCTTGCCCAAGGACACAACGTCAGTTGGCATGACCGGGAATCGAACTGGCAACCTTCGGATTACTAGCCCGATTCCCTCACCGCTCAGCCACCTGACTCCCTATTTACTCATTGTGATGTGAAACACAATTGTAAAATGTAATGTACAATATTAGCTGATATTATTAAGGAAGTAGGCACACATCTACTTTCGGAAACGGTAGTCTACTATTTCACTGAGGCATTAGCATGACATTAGCCTCTGTTACCCGGGCAACACATACTACAGTGGTCTATGATGCATCTGTTTTCAATCATTAAAATAAACGTTCCTCACAAATACATTTTCGTTGTAGGATTTATTATGACATTACATTACAAGTAAACGATTTGTTGGTGAAATTATCATTACCTGTGGTTTCAAACCAGTGTTGCTCACTGCAACGCTGTAGCCTATGCGAGACACACTACAAAACCATCTACACAGCTGTTTAGGAAGTCAAACGGCGACAGAACATGTTTGGCACTCCCCTTACTTAAATCAAAAGTCTTTCAATAGGTGAAACTATCTGACTACTAACCTGAACTTCATTGCCACAGCCTAAACTTTGTCAATCTGTTCATGAAAATAATTAATTTCAGCCTAAACCGTACAACGGAACGTTAAATCGAATTCAACCAACGCAACCGCTACCAAGACGAACACAGCAGTAGTCTAGTACTGTACTGTAGTAGTAGAATTTACCGGGGCAGCTTCTCCACACAGGGCTATATCGCATTTTGCGTCGTTACTGACAATGATCGCTACCAGTGAGCTTTTTATGAATGGGCGATTTTCCACTAAATAAATGTCAAGCTTATTTACGTTTTTGGGGGCATATTTTCAGTTAGCAGATGGTACTGTTTGAATCGCGATTCTATCTTCTGCCGGTAACGTCGTAGATTAATCTTCAAAGGGGGTTCTTTATTCATGAATGAATGCAATATGAGTAGGCTAAAAGCCTGAAAATATCACGAGAAGGGAAAACTTAAAAGGACGTTTAAGTCATAGAGATTAGGTCCATTTTTACACCGGTCTGCGTTTTGATTCAGCTATGAGGCTGCCTCTTGCAGGGGAAATGAGAAGACATCATATTTCATTCTACACTTCACTCGTATTTTGAGTTGTAAATGAGCAGCAAAAAAATATGCTTTTAAATCTATGTAATCTTTATAAATAATAAGTAGGCCCTATGCATTTTTATATAAAATATACAGACCCCTGTGCAACCGACGCAAGCAAGCACACCCTACAATTTCCCCAGAAATTGTACCCTCTCTAGTTCCATTTGTCACACTCTTGGACACTTTGTCCAAGAGCATGCCGGGGAGAGAGAGAAGCGGAACCAGTACGTCAGCCCCCCCCCTGGATTTTCATTTACCTTCCCCCCTCCCAAAAGCAACTGTAACCCAGGGTTACAGGGCACAAATTAATGAAATGTAAAATAAAATTATTTATAAAGAGTAACAAATAAATAACTATTATATTCACGAAAGTAATATACAAGAGCTATTATTTATTTGTTGATTAAGAAAAGTGATGCTGGTGTGGTTGGGTCCCAGTTTCATACTGTGGCTCTGTGTACAGAGATTATTTTATGTTGTGATGAAGTATTGCTGTGGGTGAATTTATTTTTTGGGCTTAAAGGCGGGAAAGTTGGGGCTCTCGCGCGAAAAAGGGGAAGACTACTGAACTAGAAGAGAGGAGAGATATACAGCTAGACTAGAGATTGCAGTTATTGAAAGGAAATAAAGAAAAAAAACTAAAATATTGATTTACGTAGTTAGTTCCTGTATGTGTGAAGATATAGAGAGTAGTTGAAGTGTGATTGAGAAAAAGAAGATCTGTTATTTTGTTTCGTTTTTTTCGCTTCTGTACATTGGTTTAGTTGCGGTTGGCTAGGCTAACTGTAACCGAAGAGAAGAGAGGTCCCGTCTGCTACACTACGGTTGGGTGGAGAACTGTAGAGTTACCGTGGCCGTATTCTCTTCTTTTTTTTCAATTGTTTTTGGGAACATCTAACTAAACCATCGATCTGAGTGAACCATCGTTCTGAGTGAATCATCGTCTGCGGCGTACTCTTTCCCGGAGTACAGTACTGGAGTGGAGTGCAACTCCATCATCAACAGTGCTAGCAAATCGAGGTCCTAGTGATCGCTGTGAGAGACTGAACAGAAAGAGAACAACTTGCTACGACTGGTAGGACAAGGACCTGATTTTATTTGATTGATTTATATATTATTTTCTACCCTGGAGCGATTTGCCAGACACTTGGACCTGGACTGATCACTTTTGTTTTGAAAGACTGTTGTACTTTAAATCGCTTGTAGGTGCGCGTGAGTTCACGCTGCCTCACTGTTTTGTACATGCTGTAGCATTCATTGATGAGGTTAGATTGATTAGATTTCTACATTTGGTTGTTCCATTACTTGATTTGTGTATTGATATATTTGTTGTTTTTTATACTTGTACTTTAAATCAAATCAATAATCCCCTCATTTAAATTAGAGTAAAACAGTATCCAAAAAGTAAAGCCCGTTTTCCAGAATAAGAGTCCCAAAATCAAATTAGTATAATATAGTGATAACCCCATAGGTATTTTAAAAGCAGAAAAAAAACCAAACTAATAAGAATAAATAGATAAAACGTAAGGGAATCAAGAACAATTACTTGACACTTTCTTTGATTTGGGGAATTACTATTTTCTTATTTTTTGTGTTCTTGTCATTAAGTCAATTGCCATTGTTGTTTGTTTATGTGTGTTTTTTACATATACATTTACAAAATAAAACAGAGGTAATAGAGAAACAAAATATCAAAAATAATAACAACAACAATTCTATTACCTCTGAAATATAGCCAATGTGTTCTGTGTGTTTCATTCTGTAGTGCAAACAGTACCCTCTTTCCAAAGAACCACATATTCTGATACATCTCCCATTGATCAAATTATTATTCTCTGTAGCGGTGTTAAAGTTAGACACTCGTTACACAACCCTCCTTTCTTACAAGTTTGCTAGAGTATTCAGTTGATGTCACATTTGCAACTGCAAAGACTTGTGCAATTCCACTGTGCTTTTTTGCATGAGCACCTTGCCGTACAATCCTTTGTACAACTGCATTTGATCAGTTCACAAAAGTGCTCCACACAGGAAGCCAGGCCTGGCTGTCTCCATCCAGTGTCCATCCCCATCCTTCAGGGCTGGGTATTGGCTGCTGGGTTTTTTCAGATGTTGACCAGATCCCAGACTGGTAAGTGACTCGTTTCACGTGTTGTATCAGTGCTCCTTGGGTTGGTGGAATATGTTCCATTGCTTTGGTCTTCTGGCAGAACAACTCTCTTCTTGCATCATTGACCGATTCCAAGTCAGTTCCATTGTCTTGTCATAAAGGACAACAGTGTAGCGCTCCAGACATTGAAAGTGTTGGGCATCTATGGTCACAGGAGTGTGCGGATTTGCTGCTATGTAGTTGAAGGCCTGGGTGACCTCTGGGTAGGAGTTCCAAGCAATCCATGCTGACTTCTTCCCCTTCCCGCAGAATGCTGAGGTTGTGTCACAGCCTGTGTAGCAGTGGAAGACTGGAAGAGCGGTTGACTTGTCTTTGCCCAGAGCGTGGCTGATGGTGTTTATATGCAGATAGGTAGTTCTTGCCAGTGCCAAAAGCATCCAGATGTTTGCAGCTGGATACTGGGTGAGCAGGGCATGGAACTACCCAATGAGGATAACGACAACATCTGTATCCACGGTGCGCACCAAGCAGGTAGAAGAGCCATGCTCCAGGGCATCAAGCAGGTGGATCAGTATCCTGGTGTCGGCCTCTTCATGGTTGCATGGCAGCATGGAGTGGCTGGTGTCTGTCACTAGCACACAGTGGACTCAATCTTCCCTGAGAGAAAGGTGAAGAGTTCCTCCTTGTTCTTAGGGTCACGCAGGAAATCTGGCCAATTCCCCAGCAGCTTGTTCTGACTAGACACCTTCCGTCGTATCCCTTTGCCTCGCTTCTCCCTGGTTGACTCTTTTATACTGCTGGAGAGGTAAGTATCCCGACAACTTCAACTCTTTCAGAGGTCCCCAAGTGTTTCATGATGTGGGGATAGCAGATCTGACTTCTTTCCCAGCCGTAGTTTCCCTCAGTCGGATAGAGAAGGAGGGTATGGATGATTTCATTCACATTGTCCAGGAAGGATTTGTATGGCTCAGAATTCTTTTCAAATCAATCTGCATTTAAAGGGCATTGGAGTGGTTCATGAGCAGACTTTTGGCATACAATACACAATGTCCAATCCATCATGTGCACCAGACTTCAGTCGAAGGCAGCCGCTGCAACATACAAAAATTATATAATACTAGAGAGGGTACAATTTCTGGGGAAATTGTAGGGTGTGCTTGCTTGCGTCGGTTGCACAGGGGTCCATTTTTGAATGACATTTTTACAACTGATATTTCTGTATATTTTATATAAAAATGCATACTTATTATTTATAAAGATGACATAGATTTAAAAGCATTTTTTTTTTGCTGCTCATTTACAACTGAAAATACGAGTGAAGTGTAGAATGAAATAGATGTCTTCTCATTTCCCCTGCAAGAGGCAGCCTCATCGTTGAAACAAAACGAATAAATTGGGCAGACCGGTGTAAAAATTGACCTAATCTCTATGACTTAAACGTCATTTTAAGTTTTTCCCTTCTCATGATATTTTCAGGCATTTAGCCTACTCATTGCATTCATTCATTAATAAAGAACCCCCTTTGAAGATTATTCTACGACGTTGCCCGGCAGTAGAAGATGGAATCGCGATTCAAACAGTACCATCTGCTAACGGAAAATATGCCCCCCAAAACGTAAATAAGCTTGACATTTATTTAGTGGAAAATCGCTCATTCATAAAAAGCTCACTGGTAGCGATCATTGTCAGTAACAACGCAAAATGCGATATAGCCCTGTGTGGAGAAGCTGCCCCGGTAAATTGTACTACTACGGCACAGTACTAGACTACTGCTGTGTTCGTCTTGGTAGCGATTGCGTTGGTTGAATTGGATTTAACGTTCCGTTGTACGGTTTAAACTGAAATTAATTATTTTCATGAACAGATTGAGAACGTTTAGGCTGTGGCAATGAAGTTCAGGTTAGTAGTTAGATAGACTTTTGATTTAAGTAAGGGGAGTGCCGAACATGTTCTGTCGCCGTTTGACTTCCTACAGCTGTGTAGATGTTTTTGTAGTGTCTCGCGTAGGCTACAGCGTTGCAGTGAGCAACACTGGTTTGAAACCACAGGTAATGGTAATTTCACCAACAAATCGTTTACTAATGTCAGAATAATCCTGGATCCAGAATCCAGAATCCTACAACGAAAATGTATAAGTGAGGAATGTTTATTTTAACGATTGAAAACAGATAACGCTACATCATAGACCACTGTAGTATGTGTTGCCCGGGCAACACAGGCTAATGTCATGATGCTAATACTTCAGTGAAATAGTAGACTACTGTTTCCGAAAGTAGATGTACTTCCTTAATAATATCAGTTTATATTGTACATTACACATGACAATTGTGTGTCATATCACAAAGTAAAATTAGTAAATAGTTATCACCTGGCCTCTTTGCTTGTGGCGTTTCTGCAGCTGCCTTGCAGTAAAGCTATAGTTAGCCTAGCTATCTCCCAGAAGTTAACGAGCTGCTAAACTAATATTCTGCTAGAGGTAGTCACGCGAGTTTTCGTGACGTTAGTGACGTAAGTAGCGTCATTGACTGTGGTTAGCAAGTTAGCCACCGTTAGCTTCACTTTTCGACACAAAAACGTAATTTCTACTTAAACCGTGCAACGGAACGTAAATCCCAATACAAGCAACTCAATCGGTACCAGGACGAAACGTTTGACACCTAGGTTGTCTATGTAGGCCAAATATTGACTGAGTTTTAGGGGGGCAAAAAGAATAATAATAATATATATGTGAGAGAACAAAGGTTGTGCCCTTGCCGAAGGCAAAGCACACCCAATTAGCCTATAGTTTGCGTATGTACTTTGACTGGTTATTATTGGCTTCTGACATGACAAATTATTTAATTAACCAATAATAATAATTATTATTAATACTATCAAGTTCTGCACACAGTCCAATTTCTCACCTGATCATATCTTCAAGTATGGCCCTGTCTTGTCAGACAGGCTGTTCTGGCGTAGCATATCTGGTGGCGACGGCAGGCAGGACCATGTCAGGCGCGCGCTTTGTGGTTTTAAAATTCTCTAATCTAACGTTAACGTCAACTCTGCAGAAGTTGCAAGTGAAGACAGGTGGAGCAAACAAAGTGTGAGCTATAGTTAGAGAGGTGTTCACTCACTGTATTTCTGACAAAAATAATTGGGAAATTAATAGGAAATGACAATATGGCCATTGTAACTAAGATAATTGTCTACTAATTTGCCTAATTGTGTAAATATCATGCAAAAAATGTATCTACTGTTGTCAAAACATCACTTACTGATATTCCTAACATCTTTACGGCATTCATTGACCCAGAAAATGTAAATTTTGACACCAAGATTGACCTTCTAAGTGACTTGACATTTATAGGTTTTACATGCAAACAGCTTGGAAATCCAAGATGGCCACCATCCACCATCTTGATTAAGTGGAACCCCCTCTAAATTGAAATGTATGGTGATGGAGAGCATGTGGAAAAAAATGTGGTGCTTTTGTCCGTCGTGTCCCCATTATTTTGCTAAGCCACCTGACTATCAATACTGAAGGATTTAAATTATTTGTGTCTATTCCAATATGTAATGATGGTATTCAATGACACAAGTCTGTTTTCTAGAACGAGTGGTCTGGAGTCGCAGAGGTCCAATAATATCAGCTTTAATGCAGCAGTTGGAAATCACAAGTACAGAGCTCTGGGGTTGTCTACGTTTCCCTACCCACAACAGAGTTTGGGCTGGTTCACGAAGTCCAACTGGCTATCTTTCCCTCCCCAGCATATATTTATACAGTGCAATTAAAACACAAAGATGAAAAGAGGGTTGAGCTTGTTCTCTCGTGCATCAGGGAGTTGTTCTTGCCTACGCATCCCACCTGCTCGGGTGCCATCTCCACCCGGTTTCAGAGTTGTTTCTGAAATGGAGAGATTAAGACACACAGAACAGCCTGCTTCCCACACTGTGTGAGACACCATGTTTAAGCCTGAGCACACTTCTAAGTTTCATAAAACATAACTTTAATAAGCACAATACATAACTTTAAGACATGCATCCTTCATAAAGTCGTACGAACATTGTTCCTGTTGTTATATTCACTCGTGCACAGTGCCTGTGATGCATTCGGAGATTAAGATGCCACAAAAATTAATAACTGGGATTATAGATAGTGCCGTGCCCGTGATGCAGCTGGTGATTACAGTTCTAGAATTGTACTGTAATGTATTATACATTCTTTAATCCCTCTTTTGATCTCTGAAAACACCAGAGATCAATTAACATAGCCCGGACCAACCACCGCCTCCTCGTCTTGGTCAGCCAGCCCCAGCAACGGCATTTGGAACCCCTTCGTCGGGTTCTCCACAGCCGAAACAATGATCCGGTTGCACAGGGACCTGATACATGGGATACAGCAACACCCACACAGAGCAAACATGCACAACATACCAAATATGGAGAGAAAGACAGAGACAATCAGAGTCTTCCAGCGGCCAAAAGTGTTATTTAGCCAATCGTTGAGGGGATTCTCAATTCCCGAATTGTCGTGCATTTCTTTGGATAATGTACCCTAGTCACCGATCCATCCGGGGCAGTATTATTGGGGATAAATGTACAACAGGCTTCCCCAAACATCGCGCAGACCCCCCCTTTCTCAGCTAATAGCATGTCTTGTGCCAAACGGTTTTGCAGAGAGTTGCTCTGCCAGTCCTTCTACTGCATCCCTAGTCAGATTTGCCAGTCACAAGACGTTGTAGTTGACATAATTAATACGGTCTACATTTTTGTTGGGGGTGATGGGGAACAGAGCACTCAGCACAGGTACGTTTTCGAAACCTGCGGCGATTTGGTCAGCTAATTTAAATTCGTTGGGAACCCCCCGGGGAATTCCAATAGAGTCTATGTAGGTAAGGCCATCCTGGGCTAGATCAAAATTGGTGTTCCTACGCTGCCTATGGGGCCCCGCCCGTTTACGTGCAGCGGAGGACTGAGCTATTAGCCAGAAAGCTAAGTTATGCTAGCAAGATTCATAGACAAGAACATTGTGTACGGTTGACAAACCGTAAATATAATTTGACAATATGTTTGACAAGAAGACTAGCTAGCTAACAAGCCATGTCATTGTCCCCAAATCAATATCAAGGTTTTCACGAACAAGGTATCGGCCATATACTAGCTAGTAGCCTACTAGGCTACAGTACGGCCGCAGCATGTGTAGCGGGTTGAATAGCAAATGGATGTGAGATGATCGCATCAAAGTTGACATATTCTGCAAACAGTCATTATAATTTGACAGTATGTTTAACAACAAGACTAGCCAGCAATCTAGCCATGTCATTGTCCCCAAATCAAATCAAGATTTTTATGTGTTGGCCGCAGTCTGAAGTAGAGCTAGGTTGACTAGCGAGGTGAATCGAATGGGATGTGAGATGAGCGGTTACGTGACACTGACTGACACAGTAAATTCAGAAAAGTAACATTTTCCAAATAGGTTAAAAGAAATATTGAAGTCACTCATTGTTATAATTACATGTTAGCTTGGTAAAGTTTCTCAAAATTGTAAACGGAGGTTTTGACTGCGTGACTGCGTCCCTGATGTTATTGTTACTTATTTCAGACACTTTGTACAGGCTCATACCAAGGAAAGATGTTCTTTGCTCATACAATGTAGCCAGCTCAATAATTTAGAACGGTGAACAGTTTTGCTGGAACTACTTGGCTGATTGGCTGCAGCCAATCAGAATCGAGTATTTACCCAGACCATGGTATAATAACTTGGTATAAAAATGTTTTGTCATTGGGGAACATATAGTCATTGAATCGTTAATTCAGGAGATTCGTTCAAAAATGCTGATTCATCCATGAAACAAGTGAAGTATTTAAGTAGTTGAATCATGCATTCAAACCAAGTTTTTTTTTTGTAATTCAGATTAATTAAACATTTTAAATAGATTTCAGCAATTAACAAATTATGTTGTTTTGTTTAGTTGTTTGTTCAGAATCGTGATCTCTATTTTATTCTCAATTTATCCAGAATCGTGCAGCTCTAAATACATATAGCTTGTGTATGTATCAGGTGTCAGGGAGTCAGGTGGCTGAGCGGTTAAGGAATCAGGCTAGTAATCTAAAGGTTGCCAGTTCGATTCCGGCCGTGTCAAATGACGGTGTGTCCTTGGGCAAGGCACTTCACCCTACTTTGCCTCGGGGGAATGTCCCTGTACTTACTGTAAGTCGCTCTGGATAAGAGCGTCTGCTAAATGTAATGTATCATTTTGTTCTATTTAAAGTCATGTATAGTTGGTAGGGCCCGAAAATGACCCAAGCCCAGGGGCCCCCACCGCCCTTAGTCTTCCATTTTTGTTAGTTAATTGCATTTTCTCCAATTGTCTGTTAATATGGCTTGGTTATTGCTCACCTGGTTTGATTTGAATCCTTGGGCCTATACGGCCTCTTGGGCATATGTTGTTATATGCACTTACAAAATAGAATATATTGACTCCTTCAGTATGTTGTTGTAATTTCTTTATTTGTTATCGTGATTACTCATATCCTCCGGCCCCTGACTTTGCTTCAGTTTCAAGAACCGGCCCCAGCTCCAAACTAATTGAAGAGCCCTGATCTAACCCCTGGTTTGTCTGTTTGTGGTAAGAGGGGTACCGGTTCACTGTATAAGGTGAGGCGCCCCACTGAACAAGCCACACAGTCAGCCATGTGGTTTTCTTTCGCCGTTGCTGTCAACCACCCCAGCCACAGGTTCTGCCCCACTCCTCTGGTAGCCAACATGATAACGTCCGAGGTACTAAGTTGGGAGTAGTCGACGGAGTGGATACCCGTCATTTGATGTATTAAAATTGGTTTAGTAGTGGAGTTGTTCGGTCGCGTAACGGGATAGAGTATATTAATTTTAATCATGCCCATGGTGTCCCCCCCAGGTTGTTCTACCCCTAAGATTAAGTACACAGTGTCCTTCCCCTTACTCGTGCCCCCTAAGCCGTATGGGCCTTTAGGGAGATGTTTAAGAGTTAACTGCACTGGGTTGGACTCTGTCGTGCCCCCTCCCGCCAAGCGACTGAATGTGACGTTTTCCCAATATTTGTCCGCATCCGGGGTCCAGTGGGGACCCGTATATTTGACCACAAAAGCCCACGCCGGGCACCACTGCTCATAGATGAGTCGCCCCTGGGCGCAACGGGTATGGACATATGGTTGTGAGCATAGGTAAAGGTCATATCCCCTCCATAAACTGTTCTGACCGTTGCACTTGATGACTCGACAGAGGTCAAAGGTGAACGTGGTGGCACTCCCCCTGGTGTAGTTCAATTCGATGCCCTGATAGGCGGTTATGCATACCTCCGGTGGATTGTTCTGTCTTGCCTGTCTCTCCAACTGTTGTGGTAAATACAAAAAATAATACACTTGCAAGCCTATGACTAAGCTAAGCAATCCCAGCCAGGCTAACCCTGTAACACACTTCATGTTGATATTGATAAAACACACTCTTAAGTAAAATAGCGAAAACTGTCTTAGTCCAGTACAATTTTAGTGTGGTCAAGCAGTATCACTCGACCTAGTCGTAACCCTCTTTTCCGGACTCTCACATTCGTAGCAATAGCAAACGGTTCACTGGCCCTCTTGGCCCTTCTCCACCAACTCCTGCAACGTACGACTGGGTTCTGGAGCAGCAGAACACATGCTCCAGTGGTACCACGTACTCCCTTTCCCCAGAACCCTTAGGGCGTGCGAGGTTCTCTCGATGACCTTGAATGGTCCTGTCCACCGAGGTTCTGTCCACTTTCTCTTAATGGCTTTCACCCACACCCAGTCAGCAGTGAAGGCCTTGACTGGATCCTGTGCTGTCCCCCGTTTTTCCTGTACCTGTTTCGAGAAGGATGATACCAGAGCAGACAGCTGATCATAGTATGGTAGATGCGCCAACTCACCCTTCGCCTCCAGTAGGTCCAGCCCAGCTCCCGGTCCCGGAAACTGTCGCCCCGTCAGAAGTTCATATGGGGTGAATCCTGTAGAGGTGTTCACTGAACTGATGTCTGTTAGGGCAATAGGGAGAGCATCTACCCAATTCATGTTAGTTGTTGCACAGATTTTGGCCAACTTGCATTTCAGATTTCGATTCATGCGTTCAACCTTTCCCTGTGACTGGGGGTGATACACTGTCCCAAACGCGTGCAGACTTAGTTCTACCAATTGGAGATGTTTGATTTTGAAGTGTGACCCATTGTCTGATCTGATGTGTTTAGGGAACCCATTGAACGGAATATAAGTGTTAGTCAAAAATTTACATACAGATTTTGCGTCCTCATGTTTTGTGGGGACAGCCTCAGGCCATCCTGTGTACCCATCCACCGCTACGAGAAGGTAGCGATGACCACGTACAGTGTTTATCATGTCGGTGTAATCAATGACTATTTCCTGACCTGGGGTTTTTGGTAGTTTTTTGGTATTTCCTGACCTGTGGTTTCAGAGTTGGTCTTACATTATACTCCTGACACACCCGACATTCAGCCACATAGTTAGCCACCATGGCTGGTAGATGAGGGTCCCACCAATGTGTAAGACGCACCATCATCTCTTTATATCCTGCGTGTTCTAACCCATGAGTCTGTTTAAATATGCCCTGTCGCATACCTGCCGGCAGAGCTGGGAGCCCGTCCGGGCCCCTGCATAGAAGGGTCTGACCTTCCACCGCCCCTGTCACTGGACAGGGGGCTTTTTGTGCTCCTCTTTGTCTCCACACCTCTTTTTCCTGTGGGGAGGTGGCCTCTCGTCGTGTCCTTTACATTTCATTACTGCGACCTTAGCTGGTTTTAGGACGGCTTTGGCCAATTGTCTCATTTGTTTTTCATGTTTAATGGGTGTACCCGTGGTTGTCAAGAACCCTGCCCGCAGCCACTGACTCAGTTCCACATGGAGTGCGCCCACTACATATGCTGAGTCAGAGAAGATATTTACAGTTTTGCCCTCGGCTCCTTCGAGAGCCTTAATCATGGCTGTCAGTTCAGCCAGCTGTGCTGACTCCTTTCCTACCACTCGTCCTGATTCGACTTCTTCAAACCCTTCACTTGTCTGTCTGACTACTGCCCATGCAGCTTTTAACCCTTGTCTGTAACAACACCCGTGAACAGTACCTCTTCTGCTTCTGCCAATGGTGTTGCACCTAGAACCGGTCAGACCTTGATCTCTTTTTGCACCCTGTGTTCACATACATGACTGTCACCTTCTCCCCCTGTCATTCCCTCTGCCATATTGATCCCTTCATGTGTGTATGTTACATTTGGTGCCCCTAATACATTGTCGATCCTGATGCGCCTGTTTGTTGTTAATGTGAACATGAACATACCGTGATTGGGTGGCCCATAACTATGTGAGACAATTTTTGAAGTAGTTTTGCTACTCCTGCCGCATGTTTTGTGCATAATGGCTGTCGTTTCTCTGTGTTGTCGAACATTACGCTGAGGTATAGCAGTACTCTCCTGCCACCCTCTTTTTTCTGAAACAACACCCCATTCGCCGATAGGGTGGTTTCAGAAACATCCAAATAAAAAGGCAATGTGTAGTTCGGGAGCGCCAGTTCAGCCGCGCGGACGAGATCCTATTTCAATTTGATAAAAGCTTCCTCGGCCGGAATGTCCCATGCCAGGACGTTGTTTAGGTTGCGCATGCCTTGTGCGTTAATGATGGTGCGTAAGGGAGCTGTGCTGTCCACGTACCCGGGGACATACTGTCGACTAAAACCTGTCAACCCCAAAAACGACCGCATTTCCTTGACTGTGCGAGGCTTGTCATGCTGAAGAAACGCAGAACGATGCGCAGCGGACACTCCTGATCCTTCCCCCGATATAACACGTCCCAAGAAAGTGACGGAGCGACAGCAGCACTGGAGTTTGGACTTCGAGACTTTGAACCCGCAATTGAACAAATGATGCAGAACAGTCTGAGTGGTGTTCAGGCAGCTGAGGGGCGTGGTGGCCGCCAATAATAAATCTTCCACATACTGAAGTAAAACCACCCCGTCCGGTAGTGGCACATCCTGCAAAAGTTTGCGTAGCTCCTGATTGAACACGCCCGGCGATAAAACGAAACCCTGGGGGAGAACAGTGTACTCGTATTTACGGCCTTGAAATGTAAATGCGAAAATGTGGCGAAGATGCTCCGCCAGGGGGAGACAGAAGAACGCATTGGCCAAATCAATACATGAAAACCACTGATGTTGAGGGCCAACCGCAGCCATACAGGTGTAGGGGTTTGGAACAGAGACTGTTGAGGTGGTAACAATTCTATTGGTGCGTTATAGGTCATGAGCCATCCTGTATTTGTCGGTGCCTGGTTTGGGGACGGGGAGAATGGGTGTATTCCACCGAGAGGTAGATGGAACCAAAACCCCTACTTTTAACAGACCGGCTATTGTGTCAGCCACGCCTGCCTCGGCCTCTGGTTTGTGTCGGTATTGGTGATGGTCAATATAGTATGGAAAGGGGCAGTCAAACGTGAATGTAATAGGTGTTACTGAGTGACAGTGACCAACGTCTGTTGCCCCTGTGGACCACAGGGCCGTTGGCAAGGTAGCTAACATGGCGGCGGTGTCCTCGTGATGTTTTTTCCCTACCGTGTGAGCGAGACAGCTGGCGGTGTTGTATGATAATATCATCTGAGGCTGCAACGGAGATTCAATACATACTACCGGTTTTAGACCATTGTACTGCCGGAATTTGGGTGTCCTGCCAATCCGGAAGTGACACGCCGTGTTTAACCATTGGTCCTAATTCTTTAGCCTGATGGTTAGCTTGCAATGCCAATGAGAGATGTGGAACCGATTCGTCAGACATTTTGTACCACGCGGCCGTTTCCGGTGGTGGAGTGACGTCCGCTGCCACTCCCTTGTTGCCTACATAGATATGTTGGAATGTGACTGCTGCGGTGGTGTCTAATAAAGATTCGAAAAATGCTTGTTTGTATGTCTCATCCCCGACCCTATCATAGAACAGAGTGACATGCCAGGGGTCATTTAGTGCAGTGTTTCCCAACCTTTTTTGAGCCGCAGCACATTTTTTACATTTAGTCTGGGGCACACCACCAACCAAAATGACACAAAATGACACTAACACAGTACATATTAGATTAGATGACCTTTATTATAATACATATAGTTAATAATATAGTTTTTTAATGTATTTATACTTAGTGGGAAACCTGGGGCTGTTTCGATGAACACAAAATGGATATCCTGGCAGTAATGGTAGAAAGACACACACAAAGCTCTTCCTCAACATCTTTCAGTCTCTCTCTGTTTTTAGTTTTTATCGCAGTCAAGCTTGAGAAGCTCAGCTCACACGGATATGTGGTTGAAAACGGGAGCAATGTCAAAATAGCTTTGTTGGCTAGAATGGGGAACTCCTTGGCAACAGATAACCAAACACTGTCCAAAGGTAGATAAGCAAAGTTTAGCTTTAAACCACAATCTTGTTTCAGTTCAATGAGTTCCTCTTGCTCCTCGACTATTTTCCGATAGACAAAAACTATATAACAAACGCTATAGTATGGCTTCCAAATTTACAATCAGGAGGCTAATTAGCAGGTAGTAGCATTGGTACGAGTATTATGCTAGGTTGCTAGGTAACGGAAGCTAACTAAAGCTAGATAGCTTCCGTTTTGGAAAAATAACTCACTCTGGTGGAAGCGTCGGTAATATTTAGAACTCACGCGAACCAAAGCACTCACAAAGTGTATAGTAGGCAAAAGCCAAAGCATGAAGAACTGTTTTTTGGGGAAATATTTGTTTTCTGTTTTTTAATAAATGCGTTTTTTTTTAATCTGCCACACTTTATTACAGGTTAATTAGGTGATATTAGATAATTTCCCTGGCACACCTGACGATCTCTCACGGCACACTAGTGTGCCGCGGCACACTGGTTGGGAAACACTGATTTAGTGTATGATAAGCTTCAATCAAATCAATCCAAGGGCACCACTCCCAGTAAGTGGATAGTAGGCCACCACGGTCAACCGTCCCCGCGGACAGAGTACCCCAATAGATGTCAGCGGGCATTTCCTCGCAGCGGGAGGTAAGTAACATCTGAGAGGCCAACATCAACCCATCAACGGAGCAATTGATTGTGTGTCCATTCGGAAATGTCACTCTGACCCCCTCCAGGGAACAGAGTATCGAAGCCCCCACCAAAGTCAGAATATCTCGACCCAGGAGATTGACTGGACATGCCGGTGACTGGACAAAAGAGTGCAACAATGATTGATTAGCCACCTTGACAGGTAGTGGCTTAGTGAGAGGCAGGTGTTGAGGAGTCCCAGAAAAACCCATAAGTTCCACTGTCACGGTTGAGACCAAGTTCCTGGGCACTGGCTTGGACAATGTGGAATATTGTGCGCCAGTGTCCACTAAAAATGACAGAGAGTCTCCACCCACAGTTACGGAGAGCAGGGGATCTGCCAACCCCTGCTCGTTATGGCTCTTCGGGCCCCCTCATGCATCAGGATAGTCCTCACCCGGGATCCCGTGGTCATCTGGAAACCTGACCGGGTACTGACCCTGTGGTGGACCCCCTCTACCGCCTCTGCCTCTACCCCCTCTACAGCAGGGGCCCCTGCTGTAGAGGTGTAACTTGGGTGGGACTGAGACAAAGCACCAACCGCTGCTGCAATTGTCTGTGGATGCCCCGAAGGATATAAATTATTTGCCGGGAGCATGGGAGGGCATGTAAGGCTGGGTGTCAAACCTGCCCCCACCTCTCATATGCTAAAGTCTGGAGTTTCTGGACGGTCTTAACTTGATGGCCCTCACACCCCATTCAAGATGTGGTCTGATTGGTTGTCCTTGTGTATAAAGGGAATTGTAATGCATTGTTCTGTGGATTCTTCATCTCCTGAGACTTTCTCCTCAGTTCTCCCTTGTCCTACTGTCCTACTCCTTGCTCACCTCTTGCTTTCTCTCTGATTTACAATGATCATGGTAGAGTAGGTAAGATTTAAAGCTTTCATATTGTAACAAGTTTGCCTTGTAATTGATTTCATTCATTTGCAATGTTATTAAATGCGTATTTCATTTAACCATACTTTGACCATTCTTGCTCTGATTTAACCCATAGAGTCAAATACCTGGAATTCTATTTGTATTGGCATTATTTGGTTCATGCTAATACACTGTTCAGTTTCCCATCTTCCTTTAAACCATAGGGGAATTCGTTTTGGTTGTTTGGCCAAAATGTAACCCCCTACAGGCATGTCACTACCGCCGGATGCTGCTGAACCATCTGTCTACTGTCTGAGCGTTTGTTTTTCGACGCCTGGCCCGCCGCTTTACGTGCCTCCTCCAGTTGGAGTTTGAGGAGCTGGACCTCTATGTCCTTACCCGCCCCCTTATCTTCGTCCGCTATCGCTTTAGATTGTTTTAGGTGATGTACCAGGTTGTTTTCCCACGCGGCAAGACGGGCTCCTGCCATGTCCGGGTTGTCAATCATACGCGCTTTAACCTTGTCTGGGCAACCTGTCAGAACCACCGCTCGATAGACCTGTGTGTGTGTTGGGTCCCTATCTGGATGTATGCCAGTGGCTTGGGTCCACTCTTCCTCGCAGTCGGACAGGAATTTAAACAGACTGATATCTGGGTCGAATTTGAATGAGATGGTGTGCAGTGCGGTGACCGGTTGGGGCCATTTGAGATCCATAGCATCCCCCACACAGGCTGACACCTGATTGAATGGGGTTTGGTCTGCGGTGTTAGTTATATCAGCGGCACGTTCAATATGTTCCAAATCCCACCCCGTAGTCTGTCTGCCCATGAGCTGTCTCCAATCTCCCACCGCGAGCGTCATCCCCTGAGTTAATTGGGCTAGTTTGCACATCCACTTCCGCCCCCCTTCCTCTGTTGGAGGCATTGCCTCAGGTATGTTTGATGTGTCCTGAAATGCCCATGGTTTGTAGCGCATGCCTCCGCCTGGTGCTGCCATTAGGGGAAATTGCCTCCCAGAATATTGCACCCCCGATCTCGTATGCCTCGTCATGTCGCCGGGGGTATGTTCGGCGGGTATGGGTTTTAGGTCAGCTAAGGTAATCGAGCCTGTCATTGTAGCGCTGTAAGTAGTCGGTTTCGTGTTCACATCCCCCTCCCTCTCCTGGTTCTCTCCTTCCATCCCCGCCCTCTTGAAAAACTTGTCTTGAACCCTTCCCTCTGAATAAGTTTTTTCCATTGCCATCAGGTCCTCCCTAATTTGTATTTCCTCCCTACGTCTACGGGCACTGGTCTCAGCTAATTCAGCTAAATTTGAAAATGAGCCGTCGATGTCGTGGTTTCTGCGAGCGCGTTTACAGAAGGCATCCTCCGCAGGGCTGTGATGCGAGGGGCCAGCACGGTCCGGTAACACTGTCCTACGGCCAGTGAGTGGTGAGTTGGAACATACACTTGGTGCCCCCAAACTTTCGGTTCCCGCATCTGCCACTTCCTCCATATCTAACTGACCGCTGTGGACTCTATACACAGGCATTTAATGCCAGTACAGAGGGGCGGTGGCTTTTTTTGGAAGTGGAGGGTACAGTCTAGGGGAGTACGGAGCCGGTGGTAAATCTATGGGGACTATTTTAACCTTGTCTTCCTTCTCGGTTTCGCGACCTACTCGGCACGTACTTGTTTATGTTTATCCTTCGCTGTGCCACTTATTATTTGAGAGACCGCTATGTCATATTGGAAACAAAGGGTTTGACGTGTATCTGACATTTCCTCGAATTTCTGTATACCCTTGGTCAAAGAAAAAATCACGAGATTGATATCAGTGAGTGATTCACAATTTGAATACTTGTTAGACTTTGCACTGAAGGCAATTATGGTCCTTGGAGGACTTTTTTTAAGAACGACAGATCTGTTTAAAATACCGTTCAACACAATCCGACTCCACAAATATTAATTATTCGTCGGATCTGAGGCCGAATGTCTTGGACACTCGGGTGAGGAGAGGGGCGGAGCTGTCAACTGATCACCACCTGGTGGTGAGTTGGCTACGATGGTGGGGGAAGACGCCGGTCAGGCCTGGCAGGCCCAAACGTAATGTGAGGGTCTGCTGGGAACGGCTGGCAGAATCCCCTGTCAGAAGGAGCTTCAACTCCCACCTCCGGGAGAGCTTCGATCATGTCTCGGGGGAGGCCGGGGACATTGAGTCCGAATGGGCCATGTTCCGGGCCTCCATTGTTGAGGCGGCTGACCGGAGCTGCGGACGCAAGGCGGTCGGTGCATGTCGCGGCGGCAACCCTCGGACCCGGTGGTGGACGCCGGAGGTGAGGGAAGCCGTCAAGCTGAAGAAGGAGGCCTATCGGACTTTGTTGGCTGGTAGGACTCCAGAGGCAGCTGATGTGTACCGGCAGGCCAAGCGGAATGCGGCTTTAGCGGTTGTGGAGGCAAAAACCCGGGCGTGGGAAGAGTTCGGCAAGGCCATGGAGAATGACTTCCGAACGGCTTCGAAAAGGTTCTGGACCACCATCCGGCGACTCAGGAGGGGGAAGCAGTGCACTGTCAACGCTGTATATGGTGGGGATGGTGCGCTGCTGACCTCGATGGGGGACGTCCTGGATCGGTGGAAGGAATACTTTGAAGACCTCCTTAATCCCACCAACACGCGTTCCGACGTGGAGGCAGAGTCTGGGGACATTGGGGGGGCCCCTTCTATCTCTGGGGCTGAGGTTGCCGAGGTGGTTGAAAAGCTCCGCGGTGGCAAGGCCCCTGGGGTGGATGAGGTCCGCCCGGAGTTCCTTAAGGCTCTGGATGTTGTAGGTCTGTCTTGGTTGACACGACTCTGCAACATCGCGTGGACATCGGGGACAGTGCCTCTGGACTGGCAGACCGGGGTGGTGGTTCCCCTCTTTAAAAAGGGGGACCGGAGGGTGTGCTCCAACTTTAGGGGGATCACACTCCTCAGCCTCCCTGGGAAAGTCTATTCAGGGGTGCTGGAGAGGAGGGTCCGTCGGATTGTCAAACCTCGGATTCAGGAGGAGCAATGTGGTTTTCGTCCTGGCCGTGGAACTGTGGACCAGCTCTATACCCTCGGCAGGGTTCTGGAGGGTGCATGGGAGTTCGCCCAACCAGTCTACACATGTTTTGTGGATTTGTAAAAGGCGTTCGACCGTGTCCCTCGGGGGCTCATGTGGGGGGTGCTCCGGGAGTACGGGGTACCGGACTCCCTGATCGGGGCTGTTCGGTCCCTGTACGACCGGTGCCAGAGTTTGGTCCGCATTGCCGGTAGTAAGTCGAACTTGTTCCCGGTGAGGGTTGGACTCCGCCAGGGCTGCCCTTTGTCACCGATTCTGTTCATAACTTATATGGACAGAATTTCTAGGCGCAGCCAGGGCGTTGAGGGGGTCCGGTTTGGTGACCTCAGGATCGGGTCGCTGCTTTTTGCGGATGATGTGGTCCTGTTGGCTTCATCGGGCTGTGACCTCCAGCTCTCACTGGAGTGGTTCGCAACCGAATGCGAAGCGGCTGGGATGGGAATCAGCACCTCCAAATCTGAGGCCATGGTTATCGACCGGAAAAAGGTGGAGTGCAATCTCCGGGTCGGGGAGGAGATCTTGTCCCAAGTGGAGGAGTTCAAGTATCTCGGGGTCTTGTTCACGAGTGAGGGAAGGATGGAGCGCGAGATCGACAGGCGGATCGGTGCGGCGTCTGCAGTGATGCGGGCTCTGCATCGGTCCGTCGTGGTGAAGAAGGAGTCGAAAGGCGAAGCTCTCTATTTACCAGTCGATCTACGTTCCTACCCTCACCTATGGTCACGAACTGTGGGTAGTGACCGAAAGAACGAGATTGCGAATACAAGCGGCCGAAATGAGTTTTCTCCGCAGGGTGTCCGGGCTCTCCCTTAGAGATAGGGTGAGAAGCTCGGTCATCCGGGAGGGGCTCAGAGTAGAACCGCTGCTCCTCCGCGTCGAGAGGGGCCAGTTGAGGTGGCTCGGGCATCTGATAAGGATGCCTCCTGGACGCCTCCCTGGTGAGGTGTTCTGGGCACGTCCCACTGGGAAGAGGCCCCGGGGAAGACCCAGGACACGCTGGAGGGACTATGTCTCTCGGCTGGCCTGGGAACGCCTCGGGGTCCCCCAGGAAGACCTGGTGGAAGTGGCCGGGGAGAGGAAAGTCTGGGCCTCCCTGCTTAGGTTGCTGCCCCCGCGACCCAACCCCCGGACAAGCGGAAGATGATGGATGGAATGTATTATACATTCTTTAATACATATCACGATACTGGGTGTACAATACAATACGTATCACGATATTTTGAACATTTTAAATTATACCGAAATTCACTAATTGGGTGTGCTTTGCCTTCGGCAAGGGCACAACATTTGTTCTCTCACATATATATTATTGGGTGTGCTCAAGCCTTCGGCGAGAGCACAACCTTTGTTCTCTCACATATATATTTATTTATTTATTATTGTTTATTTTCGCCCCCCTAAGGATCAGTCAATATTTGGACTACATACACAACGGCGGTGTCAAAAGGTTCGTCTTGGTAGCGATTGCGTTGGTTGTATTTTTATTTACGTTCCGTTGCATGGTTTAAGTAGAAATTGAGTTTTTGTGGTGAAAAGTGAAGCTAACGGTGGCTAATTTGCTAGCCACAGTCACTGACGTTACTAACGTCACTACGTCACTAACGTCACGAAAACACACGTGACTACCTGTAGCAGAACATTCGTTTCACGTCTGTTAACATGGGGGATAGCTTGGCTAACTATAGCTTTACTGCAAGGCAGCTGCAGGAACGCCACAAGCAAAGAGGCCAGGGTGATAACTATTTACTCATTTTACTTTGTGATGTGAAACACAATTATGAAATGTAATGTACAATATTAGCTGATATTATTAAGGAAGGGGCCCACATCTACTTTTGGAAACGGTAGTCTACTATTTCACTGAAGCATTAGCATCATGACATTAGCCTCTGTTGCCCGGGCAACACATACTACAGTGGTCTATGATGCATCTGTTTTCAATCTTTAAAATAAACATTCCTCACAAATACATTTTCGTTGTAGGATTTATTATGACATTACATTACAAGTAAACGATTTGTGGGTGAAATTATCATTACCTGTGGTTTCAAACCAGTGTAGCTCACTGCAACGCTGTAGCCTACGCGAGACACTACAAAAACATCTACACAACATGTTCGGCACTCCCCTTACTTAAATCAAAAGTCTAACTACTAACCTGAACTTCATTGCCACAGCCTAAACTTTGTCAATCTGTTCATGAAAATAATTAATTTCAGCCTAAACCGTACAACGGAACGTTAAATCCAATTCAACCAACACAATCGCTACCAAGACAAACACAGCAGTAGTCTAGTACTGTACTGTAGTAGTAGAATTTACCGGGGCAGCTTCTCCACACAGGGCTATATCGCATTTTGCGTTGTTACTGACAATGATCGCTACCAGTGAGCTTTTTATGAATGAGCGATTTTCCACTAAATAAATGTCAAGCTTATTTACGTTTTTGGGGGCATATTTTCAGTTAGCAGATGGTACTGTTTGAATCGCGATTCCATCTTCTACTGCCGGTAACGTCGTAGAATAATCTTCAAAGGGGGTTCTTTATTAATGAATGAATGCAATATGAGTAGGCTAAATGCCTGAAAATATCACGAGAAGGGAAAACTTAAAAGGACATTTAAGTCATAGAGATTAGGTCCATTTTTACACCGGTCTGCCAAATTTATTCGTTTTGATTCAGCTATGAGGCTACCTCTTGCAGGGGAAATGAGAAGACATCATATTTAATTCTACACTTCACTCGTATTTTCAGTTGTAAATGAGCAGCACCAAAAAAATGCTTTTAAATCTATGTAATGTTTATAAATAATAAGTATGCATTTTAATATAAAATATACAGATATATCAGTTGTAAAAATGTCATTCAAAAACGGACCCCTGTGCAACCGACGCAAGCAAGCACACCCTACAATTTCCCCAGAAATTGTACCCTCTCTAGTTATTCTTATTATTCTTTTTGCCCCCCTAAAACTCAGTCAATATTTGGCCTACATAGACAACGTAGGTGTCAAAAGTTTCGTCTTGGTAGCGATTGAGTTGCTTCTATTGGAATTTACGTTCCGTTGCATGGTTTGGGCTTAAGTTAAGTTTTTGTGGCGAAAAGTGAAGCTAACGGTGGCTAATTTGCTAGCCACAGTCACTGACGTTACTAACGTCACTACGTCACTAACGTCACGAAAACACGCGTGACTACCCTTTGCAGAACATTCGTTTCGCATCTGTTAACTTGGGGGATAGCTAGGCTAACTATAGCTTTACTGCAAGGCAGCTGCAGAAACGCCACAAGCAAAGAGGCCAGGGTGATAACTATTTACTCATTTTACTTTGTGATATGACACACAATTGTGATGTGTAATGTACAATATAAGCTGATATTATTAAGGAAGTACATCTACTTTCGGAAACAGTAGTCTACTATTTCACTGAAGTATTAGCATCATGACATTAGCCTGTGTTGCCCTGGCAACACATACTACAGTGGTCTATGATGTATCTGTTTTCAATCGTTAAAATAAACATTCCTCACATATACATTTTCGTTGTAGGATTTATTCTGACATTAGTAAACGATTTGTTGGTGAAATTACCATTACCTGTGGTTTCAAACCAGTGTAGCTCACTGCAACGTTGTAGCTTACGCGAGACACACTACAAAAACATCTACAGTACACAGCTGTTTAGGAAGTCAAACGGCGACAGAAAATGTTCGGCACTCCCCTTACTTAAATCAAAAGTCTATCTAACTACTAACCTGAACTTCATTGCCACAGCCTAAACGTTGTCAATCTGTTCATGAAAATAATTAATTTCAGCCTAAACCGTACAACGGAACGTTATATCCAATTCAACCAACGCAATCGCTACCAAGACGAACACAGCAGTAGTCTAGTACTGTACCGTAGTAGAATTTACCGGGGCAGCTTCTCCACACAGGGCTATATCGCATTTTGCGTTGTTACTGACAATGATCGCTACCAGTGAGATTTTTATCAATGAGCGATTTTCCACTAAATAAATGTCAAGCTTATTTACGTTTTTGGGGGCATATTTTCAGTTAGCAGATGGTACTGTTTGAATCGCGATTCCATCTTCTACTGCCGGTAACGTCGTAGAATAATCTTCAAAGGGGGTTCTTTATTAATGAATGAATGCAATATGAGTAGGCTAAATGCCTGAAAATATCACGAGAAGGGAAAACTTAAAAGGACATTTAAGTCATAGAGATTAGGTCCATTTTTACACCGGTCTGCCAAATTTATTCGTTTTGATTCAGCTATGAGGCTACCTCTTGCAGGGGAAATGAGAAGACATCATATTTAATTCTACACTTCACTCGTATTTTCAGTTGTAAATGAGCAGCACCAAAAAAATGCTTTTAAATCTATGTAATGTTTATAAATAATAAGTATGCATTTTAATATAAAATATACAGATATATCAGTTGTAAAAATGTCATTCAAAAACGGACCCCTGTGCAACCGACGCAAGCAAGCACACCCTACAATTTCCCCAGAAATTGTACCCTCTCTAGTTATTCTTATTATTCTTTTTGCCCCCCTAAAACTCAGTCAATATTTGGCCTACATAGACAACGTAGGTGTCAAAAGTTTCGTCTTGGTAGCGATTGAGTTGCTTCTATTGGAATTTACGTTCCGTTGCATGGTTTGGGCTTAAGTTAAGTTTTTGTGGCGAAAAGTGAAGCTAACGGTGGCTAATTTGCTAGCCACAGTCACTGACGTTACTAACGTCACTACGTCACTAACGTCACGAAAACACGCGTGACTACCCTTTGCAGAACATTCGTTTCGCATCTGTTAACTTGGGGGATAGCTAGGCTAACTATAGCTTTACTGCAAGGCAGCTGCAGAAACGCCACAAGCAAAGAGGCCAGGGTGATAACTATTTACTCATTTTACTTTGTGATATGACACACAATTGTGATGTGTAATGTACAATATAAGCTGATATTATTAAGGAAGTACATCTACTTTCGGAAACAGTAGTCTACTATTTCACTGAAGTATTAGCATCATGACATTAGCCTGTGTTGCCCTGGCAACACATACTACAGTGGTCTATGATGTATCTGTTTTCAATCGTTAAAATAAACATTCCTCACATATACATTTTCGTTGTAGGATTTATTCTGACATTAGTAAACGATTTGTTGGTGAAATTACCATTACCTGTGGTTTCAAACCAGTGTAGCTCACTGCAACGTTGTAGCTTACGCGAGACACACTACAAAAACATCTACAGTACACAGCTGTTTAGGAAGTCAAACGGCGACAGAAAATGTTCGGCACTCCCCTTACTTAAATCAAAAGTCTATCTAACTACTAACCTGAACTTCATTGCCACAGCCTAAACGTTGTCAATCTGTTCATGAAAATAATTAATTTCAGCCTAAACCGTACAACGGAACGTTATATCCAATTCAACCAACGCAATCGCTACCAAGACGAACACAGCAGTAGTCTAGTACTGTACCGTAGTAGAATTTACCGGGGCAGCTTCTCCACACAGGGCTATATCGCATTTTGCGTTGTTACTGACAATGATCGCTACCAGTGAGATTTTTATCAATGAGCGATTTTCCACTAAATAAATGTCAAGCTTATTTACGTTTTTGGGGGCATATTTTCAGTTAGCAGATGGTACTGTTTGAATCGCGATTCCATCTTCTACTGCCGGTAACGTCGTAGAATAATCTTCAAAGGGGGTTCTTTATTAATGAATGAATGCAATGAGTAGGCTAAATGCCTGAAAATATCACGAGAAGGGAAAACTTAAAAGGACGTTTAAATCATAGAGATTAGGTCAATTTTTACACCGCTCTGCCAAATTTATTCGTTTTGATTCAGCTATGAGGCTGCCTCTTGCAGGGGAAATGAGAAGACATCTATTTCATTCTACACTTCACTCGTATTTTCAGTTGTAAATGAGCAGCAACAAATATATGCTTTTAAATCTATGTAATCTTTATAAATAATAAGTATGCATTTTTATATAAAATATACAGAAATACGGACCCCTGTGCAACCGATGCAAGCAAGCACACCCTACAATTTCCCCAGAAATTGTACCCTCTCTAGTTTTCTTTGTTGTACATACAATTTAGTTAACTCTCTTCAAGCGATTTCTGTGAATGCAATGAATGCACGCATGACGCAGGTGCAGAGTAGGTCGCGTGCTGGTAGCTCAACCAATAGGATCAAACGGACGTCGTATTGTAAAAATATTGCCATAACCCTACGATACATATTGTTAAAAAATTGTATTGCGATATATTGTTCCACAATATATTGTTACACCCCTATCAATGTCCATTCAGAAGCCTGATGGCCCTTGGAAATAAACTGTTGTCCAGTCTGCGTGTACAAGACCGAATGCTTCGGTAACGCCAGTACCGACGTGGTAAAAAGACTGAAGGACGAGTGGTAACAGTCTCTTAGAATCCTGCCAGCTTTCATGAGGCATCACTAGTGTGAAGAGACAATAAAGACAGACATGTTGACATTACACAGATAAGTATTTTATTTAACACACTGAATAAAACAGTACGGTAACACTTTATAATAAGTCAACGCTTTTTGGCATTTACAAAGTGTTAACTAATAGTTAGTTAATCCTTTATAAAACATTTTGAAACATTAACAATACATTATTAAATAGTTAATAAGCTTATTATTAAACACTATGTTGATCATTAAAAAACACTTTTAAAAATTATGCATTTTATTCATAATACCATTTATAAGGTGTTTGATAACTGCATTATCATACTTTATACACAGCTTGTTAATATAGTTGCAAACCAGTAGTTTAAAAGGTGTTAATGGTACATGAGCTGGTATAGAAAGCATTAGCAAATGGTGAACAAACCATTTACATTACCTTTATAAAGCATGAGTAAATAACTAATAACATATTTACTTATGTCTTTAATTAATGTATGCCAAGTCGAATACAGGATGTACACTATGCTTTGCAGATATCTTAACAACTATTTTATAAAGACTTACTAATGATGCAACTTCTGATTAGTAATGCAAGTTATAAAGCATTTACTAACTGTTAGTTAAGGCTTTTGCATGACCTAATCTAAAGTGTGAACTATTTATGCCTTATTAAGCATTTATAGAAAGACTATAGGCCTATAGATGTTGTGTTTTTGTTTTTTAGAAGAAATAGCTGTTAATTTATTTACCTGGGTAATAAAATAGTATTTTATTTCCATTAAGAAGCAATACAGTAGAATTGGTATAAAAGTTGGTTACCCGAAGCTGTATTTTATTTTCCAAAAATGGCTGTAATAAACTTCAAATGTTTAGCTACTCCTCGACAGGTCTGCAAACGCCTTTGAAAGCAGAGATTTGTTAAAACGTTTGTTAACCGAGATCATAGGTCGAGGTTTACAAACAAATCGTTTTAACACATTTTGGCGACAAAGCGGTTGCTGACCTGTCGAAGAGTAAACATTTGGTTTCTTATATACTACAACAATACGTGGGAAGATCCCAAATCAAACACGGCGAATCTGGAGCAGACGCCATCTTGTCAGAGCAATCAGCTGCACTTGTACTGGTGACGTCACTACATCTCCAAGGCAACATATCAACAACTCTTTTGAGAACGTCTTCTGAACCAATAAGAACAGCATATTGGTTCAATTGCAACAACAGTACGAGCGTTCTGATTGGCTAATGGGTAGTCATGCCAGCCGCGTATATCTATGCGCGTATTGACCTCATCTGCGGTCTGATACGTATTCTTATTGCCCTCCGCTGATGTCATCTTCAAAATGAGCGAGATCGAGGAGTTTTACTATCCAGATGACAATGAAGACATCAACAGCGACAAGGAAATTCTTAACTTTCTAAAAGAGCAGAAAAATGTGAACACAGAGAGATAAACGACAAGCGCTAGGCAGATTGCTAGGTTTGGTTGCTCAGATTTCAGATTGGTTGCTAGGTGCTAACACCTGAAACACACCGTGAGAAGACGAGTAGAGCTGAACAAAACTACATGTTTTAAATGAAAAGAGCTAAAAATGCCATATAATAAACAACTTACTAACCTCGACCGTTCAGTCATGCCGGGAAATATCAAACTGAGGTTTTAACGTATCGACCGCTGTCACTCTCGGCTAGTAGAGCTAAGTAGTTAGTAAGACACATGCCTGTCATTACTTCAATAAAATAGTAATTTTGTGTTTCACATTGTGTTGTGTCTGTTTCCTTTTGAGAAACATATGTTCAGCCTTTGTGAATGTGAGGTTCGAGAATGGACAAGAATACCTTAATAAATAACTTATAAATGTTTAATAAGGCAGAGATAGTTCACACTTTAGATTAGGTCACGCAAAAGCCTTAACTAACAGTTAGTAAATGCTTTATAACTTGCATTACTAATCACAAGTTGCATCATTAGTAAGTGTTTATAAAATAGTTGTTACGATACCTTTGTGAATGTGAGGTTTGAGAATGGACAAGAATACCTTAATAAATAACACAAAAGCCTTAACTAACAGTTAGTAAATGCTTTATAACTTGCATTACTAATCACAAGTTGCATCATTAGTAAGTGTTTATAAAATAGTTGTTAAGACATCTGCTAAGTAGTAGTGTACATCATGTATTCGACTTGGCGTACATTAATTAAAGACATAAGTTAATATGTTGTTAGTTATTTACTCATGCTTTGTAAAGGTAATGTAAATGGTTTGTTGACCATTTGCTAATGCTTTCTATACCAGCTCATGTACCATTAACAGATTATAAACTACTGGTTTGCAACTATATTAACAAGCTGTCTATAGAGTATGGTAATGCAGTTATCAAACACCTTATGAATTGTATTATGAATCAAATCCATAATGTTTAACAGTGTTTATTAATGATTAACATAGCATTTAATAATAAGCTTATTAACTATTTAATAAGGTATTGTTAATGTTTCAAAATGTTTTATAAAGGGTTAACTACCTATTAGTTAACACTTTGTAAATGCCAAAAACCGTTGACTTATTATTATAAAATGTTACCAACAGTACAAATGTATGTCTATTTGGATGTTATGCCAAGCTTCAGCCGAGAGAAAAGCAACATTCTTGTGGGTTGCCAGATTATTATGTCTTTACTTCTTGCTCAGTCATTTACTTAATTTCATGCCTGTCATAGTTTGTTTCATCATGTCACTTACAGTTAGAGACAAATAGTTTCCCCAACTGAACTCACAACTTGGGTCATAGCTGTGTGGAAGAAATTGGGATTTCCTGTGTGCTTACATTATTCACTAATCAATAGAACTAGTCATTGGATACTAGTTAGTACGTTCTCATGTAAGCTTGCTATTAATAAGAGTATATTGTGTCTATGTGTCAGGGTTAATAGATGTTCGGGGTCAGGAGAAAGTACTGGCTAAACGTTCCTTGTCATGACTACAAGGAGAGCTCCAACTATGAACTCTCTAGTCTGAGAGTTGTCATGTGTTGGGAGCAGTGAATCTCTTTCTCTGAGACTGTTGAAACGTCATTACTGCCTGACTGTCACAATCTATGTTTACATTCTTGTGCCCTATAAAAGATGGTCCTCCGGCTTTCAGAGCGGGGAGAAACATGATTGAGACCTAAGCCTGGTGTTGTGTTGTCATTTATTGTCAGAGGTCTGGTTTTCTCTCCCAATCTGCAGATTGATAAATATGTATTAAAATCCAGAACTCAACTGAACTTAGTCACTCCGTTTATGAAGAGACGGACAAAACACTTCATAAGTTGCAAAGTAACACTAGGTAAAGCAGGTCTCTCAAGCCTCACGTATTCACTGTAAGACTCACGCATTTCAACCATTTCTCATGCTCTCATGCAACACCTTGTATTTCTCACGCTGAGAAGTAAGAGTTAACTTGTACTATATAGATACTATATAGATACTGTATATTGACAGGTTGTAATTTCACACCAAACATTTTTAATAAACTTGAGAGCCCTGGTAATGAAAGAGGAGTTGTGACATAATATTGTTAATATTATGGTAAAAAAATATATACAGTTTTCCATCCATCCATCCATCATCTTCCGCTTGTCCGGGGGTCGGGTCGCGGGGGCAGCAACCTAAGCAGGGAGGCCCAGACTTCCCTCTCCCCGGCCACTTCCACCAACTATTCCTGGGGGACCCTGAGGCGTTCCCAGGCCAGCCGAGAGACATAGTCCCTCCAGCGTGTCCTGGGTCTTCCCCGGGGCCTCTTCCCAGTGGGATATACAGTTTTGATATGTGTAAAGCTATTTTACACCAATTGTATAGGTGAATAGGAAACACTTTGATATCTTATTATTATTTTACAAATGAAAGCTGTATGCAGTGGCTTTTTGTCAGTGTCTTTTTATCTGACTTGGTCTTCCATGTATTACATGCCTGGGGCATTTTTTTGTAAATGATAGAATGGCATTTACATCTTAAATTCCAAGACACCTGAATCACCTGAGAGACACCCTCTGATAAGATAGTCCCAGAAACAGAACAAATGGTCTAGAACAGTTTGGATCATTACACAGTATGTAGTGTGAATACTTGTTTGAAATTTTACCTGTTTGAAGCTATAATATTATTCAGCAAACAATATGTTTGTAATAATATTCAATAGTCACACAACTGTTAGTTTAAACTCATGAAATCTGTCTGAAATTAGGTTTTGTCTAAAATTAGATAATTGAAAAGGAAAAACTCAAGATAACACTAAAACCAAACCTACAGGGCTGGGTCAAGTGAACAACGTGTTCAGGTTATAACAGTAATAATCATTAAAATACCTCCAACTGGGGGTGTGGTTGCATTGGTAAATGTTAGCAGATACTTTGGACTTTACCATGGCCACAGAACAGGAACATTACTTTCTTCCTTTATGACATTCTCCCCTGCCTTTTGTTTCATACACAAAAATATTAATGCCATTTTCTTTGAGTTACAGTTCATACAGTTCTGTTGGAAGAACAATAAAATAATCCACACAATAAAACAATGTTAGATGGACATGAATCATCCTGTGGAAATGTCAACAAAAACATGATTTGAAATAAACGTGACTGTGTAAAATAAGCAATATGACTTATTTCTTTATTTTATTGTATAATGTGCAATGGCAGAAAAAAAATATTTGCCATTTGGATTCCCATTAGCTTTCCCCTTAGTAGCTGCTCATCTTCCTGGAATCAACCTTAACCCCATCCACACAATCAATTTCAGTTTTAAAAAACAGTTCACATTCTCTAAACTGTAGGTGCAATTGTCGCAACTGTTTTATGGGACATCACAATTCTATTGCATGTCTGCATAAGGTAGTAACTAACCCCAAACCTTTAATTAATGCTTCAAAACCTAGTTATTGTGTCAGTAACTTGGCCAATACCACCAAAATGAAAGTTATTTTGTTTTCATGTGAGCCTTACTGGCCAAAATGTTTAGATGCTTTTTCACCATGGCAGTCAACCCTGGTAAAATGTTTACAAATTTCATTTTTGTTCTACTTTTTTGTTCACACTGACTGCGTATTGTACAATACAAGAATTTCAGTTTTGTATACCTGAATGATATTGTGTAATTGTGTATCACAGTGAGCTTTTTAGATACCGATTTCAACAGGTACCAGTTTACTGGGAAAAGTGAATACTCTACAATATTGTAGTACACAGAAAAATTTATTTTGTATGTTTACATTACATTTGTTTTTATAACAATGTGTTACATGTAAACAGAAAATTCACATTTGCATGTTAATTTTTACAAATGTCTGATGTTAAGTCCTACGGAGCCCCTAAAGGGACATGTAAAAAAAAAAAATGGTGAGCATGAGAAAGTTTCTGGTGCGCACGAGAAAGTATCTTCTCAGACACTGTTACTTGTAGGCGAGGTGGAGGCTCGAAAACCACATTATTTGGTGGTCGGTGGATCACCAATAAAAACTGTGCGAGTTGCAACATATTGATGCTGCCATCAACTGTGCCAGTGATACCCCGAGTCGAGATACAATTTGAAAACAAAAGCATTCTGTTATGAACAGTATTCAAGTTTGGACTGATAACGAGGACGTAGAGTGTAGCGATTGCACCGGAGCTTATAACTGTATTTCCAGTTTCTGACATATGATGATATATGCACATTATTAAAGAAATACATTTAGTTATACCCTGTGTTCTGCAGTTATCTATAGGTAGGATCTATGATGTTATCCTGTATTCCATGCAGTCAGGGCATCTCCTCCTCCTGCACCCATAGTGGATGTCATGTTGAGACAGCCACGTTTATAAATGAGACCCCTGGTCAAGACTGGTGTATCCCTTGCGCCAAAACACAACTTCAAAATTCGTTTTTAATGTCTTTCCAGGTAATATAGTGGTGACGACTTGCAAGCAAACTTTTAATGTCCTCATAAGTCATTTCCATGCATGAAAACAGCAGATCTAATGCAAAGAAAGTATCTTGTGCGCACCACAAACTTTCTCGTGCTCACCAGAAAGTTTCTCGTGCGCACGAGAAAGTATCTTGTGCGAACGAGAAAGTTTCTCGTGCGCACCAGATTTTTTTTTCCATGTCCCTTTAGGGGCTCCGTAAAAGTCATATATTTTGACCAGAAAATTGCCATAAAATGGCATACATACAATGGTTGATTGATAACATTGTGATTCCTATTTCATTACAATGTCACCTGGCAGGTAACAAACATTCCATGTCATTGATATTTATGAAATATGTAGGTCTGACAAATGTTGATAACTGTTGTAGTTAAATGTAGTTATTGTGTACAATTATACTTACTCTTTTGCACTTGTGCCAAAATACGTACAATTTGTTTACAGTTTTTATCAGTCACTTTGGTGCATTCCTCAGATACTAACTGAAATTCTCAAAACTATTTTTTCAAATTCCACATCATCTAGTCATCCACGTAACTGTCATTACCATGAAGTTGATCGTTTTGGTTGGAAGAAAAGAAGAAACATTTGTGTTAACAATTCAGTCATGACTTGCACTACTCTTTATTTTAATCAGGGACATTCCTATGAAATAATCTTAGATATGCTGTTAACGTTTCACAACATTAAAATAAGTAGCCTATGCGCATGCTAAAAACACAGTTGAAGGAAGCAGGACTTTTCAGAAGAAAAAACGAATAGTCCACAACAGAAGAACGAAATGCCACAATGACAGAGTTACGGGGACCAGGATAATTGTTTGGTTATCGATTTTTATGTTTAACGCAATATATAGCCTACTTTTGCATAAGTAGCCTACTATTTGCTACATACTTCGATAGCCAAACAAATGTCCTGGTGCACGTAACTCTGTCAGGCTATTGCATTTTGTACTTCTGTCGATCAATTTCTTGTTAGTTAGCCTACTGCATCCATTCAGCGACGAAGTGTTGTACCTACCCTTTCCGTTTTGAGTTAATGTAATGTGTTTTTGAGTTAATGTAATGTTGTTTCCCATTTGGGGGAGCGTGTCTTTGTATTGCGGGGAGGTGAGCAAGTCATCCTATTTGGGGGGAGTGGGCGGGCCACGACCGTGCACTCTTGGGACGGGTGGGAAGGAGCGCCGCACAGGGAGCAGGGCAGGGCGGGCAGCGAAAACCCAACAATAGAGCTCATTGTCCAGGAAACCCCACTAGGCGGCCTTGTTGAACTGCTGGAGCCGCCCCACGGCCTCAGAGGCAAACCAGACGTGGTGTGGGGGTGAGACAAGAGGCAGGAACCCGACAGGCGCAGCCCAGTGCCTGGCAGCGGGAGAGGCGAGGCGGAGTCCCCGAAGCAGAGGTGGAAGATCCAAGCCTCCGGATCCGACCAGGAAAACCAGATCCCCCAAGCCCGGAGGAGGCGCTGCAGGCCGGCAACGGTCCAGTCGGACTGCAACACTGGTAGAAGGTCCGAGGAGTGGGACCGCGGAGCGGGCAGGGCTTGGCGGAGCAGGAGAGCGGCGCGAAGCGGCCGCCCGCGACCACCACAGCCGAGGCCGGCAGGTCCAGAACGTCCAAAGAGCCAGCAGGGGATCCGCGGGAGCCGGGAGACGATGAGTCGAGATGGAATTGGAAGCGGGAGCGTACGCGGCAGCGCGACAAGGGGTAACACGCTAGCACGAGGACCAGAAGAGACTTTATACACAACTCATAATTGAAAACGGGTTCGGTCGCATTCTTCCGTGCTTTTGCTGGGCGGATGCGTATTAGATTGGAGTGAGGGAGGAGTCTTGGTGTGCTATCTTCCTCCCGAACTTTAGTTAATCTAACTCCATTTATGTCAGGTTTGGTCCTCCATAAACAGCTCCACAGCATTTTCTATTACTGAAAGTGATTTACAGGACTTTAATATGAACTCTCTACGTAAACTGTACAATAGTCCACAAAAGTAGTCTTTTGGAATGACAGAGGTAAAAGTAACACTTCGCATAATATAGATTCATGTTTGGTGTATTGAATCACCATTACATAAAGTCAGCTGGATCATTCTTTATTACACAGGTGATACTTATGCCAACACTTCTGCTTTACTTAACTAGGTCATGTAGTCCAAGTATCATGATATATTGTGATTGTGTAAATGTGATATTGATATCTAGTATGTGATCATTAGCAAGAAATTAAGCTAATTTAAGACAAGTGGGGGCTTAGTGATGTTTGGAGAAATTCCCAGTATGTATGACAAAACATTGACTCAAGTCCTTAAATACATAACGTAATAACATTCATGTGGCAACACACACAACACATATACATGGATGGAAGATACAAGAAGGAATGGTCCCGCCCTCTACAAGGTGTGGTCTGTGGGTAAAACTGGTCTTCGTGGACACAAGCTTGAATAGTAAAGGCAATTTACTGAAGCCCTCGGGAGAACATTTTAGCTTCAAGATGTTTGTCTGGAAACATTTCGTTTTCTGCAGTTTTGTATGGATTCTTCTTGAAAATGCTGTCTCACAAAGTAAGTGCAATGGCTTCAACCAAACTGCAAATTGCAAAATTCACTTGAAACTGAGTTATGTCACATGACAGAAACCCCGAGATATGCAGATAATAATCAAGTTAACGTCCAAATAAAGATATCTTTATGTTATTATGACACTATTTGTATAATGTTTATACTACATTATTTAAACATTCATACCTTAAATGTACTCCTCACATCGAAGTGATGGTTCTCATGATGTCTGCACAAGGGAGTAATGGAAAATCTTCTTTAACCATTGGTCCTCGACTTGCTCACACATGGCTCTCCTCTAAGCAACAGGCTTTTTTGACAAACAACCTAGTTTTCTATTTAAAACCTACAGTTTCAAATAGTTATTTAATGCTATTACTTCCTTTAAGTTAATTACATTTTGACAGTGCAATATCATGGGGGCACACGGCATAGTCTATTAATTAAAGTGCTAAAATAATAACCATCTAGGTAAACAATAGTCTACTGGAACAACAGAGGTAACAGTAGCACTTCAGAGACAAACTCTTTAATTTGGGAGTGGAATGGAATAGAATGACAATCAAGCTTGAGTCCAATGTTTCAAGGGGTGCTGTAATTCTCATGGAACTTTGATCATGGGACAAAATAATACATCAAAATATTTTCTTTATTTAGTTGTAGCACAATGCAAATAAATGATGGCTGTGGGTTTAGGTGTGTGTCTGCTTATATCTGTTCCACCATCTGCTAGTGTAGGTCTCTGCTCCTACTGATTAATCAGTGTTCTACATTGATTGCATGTGAAACTAAAGTTCATACCGTCAGTGGGAGGGCTGCTGAGAAGTAAAGGGGCCTGTGTTGGAAGGTTATGGGAGTTAACCCATCTGTTGGAAAGATAAGATGTGCCAAAGTCCGAATGCTACATCACATCAGTCACATACCTGCTGTATAGATTGCAAGATATTGTCAATTATGCTTCTATTGATTTGATACCCTTTATAACTGCACAATAAACTGTATGTTGATTCAGTGACACACACTTGCTAGGGAGCTTCAATACAAGTCTTTTATTGTCAGATGCACAGAAAACCACAAGGTCAGACTGGGCACTGAAATTCTTAGGACAACGCAAAGGAACCTGACATCAATTACACCTATGATAAGCAAAAATATAATAAACCTCCTAGATATATACAAAAAAATATACAATAAAGTATACTAAACCTCTAATACACATAATAACCTAACCTTACAAACCCTTTACTAACCTAAAGACAAGTGGGGTAACAATTAGTGCAATATTGCTGATAGTGCAACCAGTAGTTGAAAGTGACAGTGTGTAAAGCGGCAAGAGTGTATCAGTGTCCATTCAGAAGCCTGATGGCCCTTGGAAAGAAACTACATGTGCGAGGCCGAATACTTCGGTATTGCCTGCCAGAAGGCAACGGGGTAAAAAGACTGGAGGTGGTATGGATGGGTGGTAACAGTCTCTTAGAATCAAGCCCGCTTTCCTGAAGCATTGTGTGCGGTAGGTGTCCTGTAGGGCTGGGAGCTTCCTGCCTATGATGAACTCAGCAGACATGACCACACTACGTAGGGCCTTGCGGTCCCTGTCTGTGCAGCTCCCATACCACACTGTCAGTATGCTCTCTTTTGTACATCTGTAGAAGTTAGTGAGGATGACTTAGTCTGAAGCTACTAGCTTCTTACTTGTAATTGAACCTATGAACCTTCTAATTGAACTTCTTTCCACAAATATTACATAAAAATGTCTTAGTCTATTGTTTATGTACCCAAAAGGCTGTTACATAAATGATTTAAAATTGTCGGGGGCATCATCTATGCTCATTTTGTCAGACTGACAACGTCATGCTGGCTGCAGCTGGATACTATGTGCCAGTAGCGAACCGTGACTCTTAACCCTTGTGTTATCTTCGGGTCGTTCTGACCCATCAGTCATTGTGACCCACCGTCGTATTGCGACAACTTTACCGCATACAAAAACAAAGTGAAGCATTTTCTTTTAACCGTTGGGCTGTCTCAGACCCCCCACATTGCGAAGGTTAAAAGAAAATTATTTTTATTTGTTTTTGTATTGGGTAAAATTGGGTAAACACAACGATGGTTCGTTATGAAAATGTGGGTCATGTGACCCGAAGGCAGCACGAGGGTTAAACCTTGGCCCTCTGACCCCAATTACTCCTCTGGAAAAAACACGATACAGCGCGTACACAGCAGTATGTCATATACTGCGCACACAGCATTTGGCCTACATAAATTGTGTTGGTCATCACGCACTATTTGAGCCAGCCCTTGCGGCACTATTTACGGTAATGGTGCATAATGACGTTGCGTTGGTACATTTAGCCTACAGATTGACCGGTCATTCTGCACAACACTATAACATATAGGCTAGGCTAGGGCTACAAAACATTGCCAGCGGCAGCCAAAATAAAATTAGTTGGCACTGCAACCAACAAATTTTAAAATAACATAGCCTACCTTTGATGATCTTTACTTGAAAACGAAGTCCATCCTCCTGTCCTTTTGGATGAATTGGTTGATGGCTGGGTCATGCAACTGATCCTTTGCTTTTAATTTAATCAGTAATTTCTTGTCGATGGAAATTAAGGCCTAGTCTGACAGTCGGGCCTGCCCAGACATGTTCTTCGAGTAGGTTTTTATGCGCTTCAGCGCTGAGAATAACCTCTCCACTGAGGCAGTGGACACAGGGATTGTCAGGATGAGGCACGTGAGAGTCTCCACTGAGGCAGTGGACACAGGGATTGTCAGGATGAGGCACGTGAGAGTGTACACTGAGGCAGTGGACACAGGGATTGTCAGGATGAGGCACGTGAGAGTGTACACTGAGGCAGTGGACACAGGGATTGTCAGGATGAGGCACGTGAGAGTCTCCACTGAGGCAGTGGACACAGGGATTGTCAGGATGAGGCACGTGAGAGTGTACACTGAGGCAGTGGACACAGGGATTGTCAGGATGAGGCACGTGAGAGTCTCCACTGAGGCAGTGGACACAGGGATTGTCAGGATGAGGCACGTGAGAGTGTACACTGAGGCAGTGGACACAGGGATTGTCAGGATGAGGCACGTGAGAGTGTACACTGAGGCAGTGGACACAGGGATTGTCAGGATGAGGCACGTGAGAGTCTCCACTGAGGCAGTGGACACAGGGATTGTCAGGATGAGGCACGTGAGAGTCTCCACTGAGGCAGTGGACACAGGGATTGTCAGGATGAGGCACGTGAGAGTCTCCACTGAGGCAGTGGACACAGGGATTGTCAGGATGAGGCACGTGAGAGTCTCCACTGAGGCAGTGGACACAGGGATTGTCAGGATGAGGCACGTGAGAGTCTCCACTGAGGCAGTGGACACAGGGATTGTCAGGATGAGGCACGTGAGAGTCTCCACTGAGGCAGTGGACACAGGGATTGTCAGGATGAGGCACGTGAGAGTCTCCACTGAGGCAGTGGACACAGGGATTGTCAGGATGAGGCACGTGAGAGTCTCCACTGAGGCAGTGGACACAGGGATTGTCAGGATGAGGCACGTGAGAGTCTCCACTGAGGCAGTGGACACAGGGATTGTCAGGATGAGGCACGTGAGAGTCTCCACTGAGGCAGTGGACACAGGGATTGTCAGGATGAGGCACGTGAGAGTCTCCACTGAGGCAGTGGACACAGGGATTGTCAGGATGAGGCACGTGAGAGTCTCCACTGAGGCAGTGGACACAGGGATTGTCAGGATGAGGCACGTGAGAGTCTCCACTGAGGCAGTGGACACAGGGATTGTCAGGATGAGGCACGTGAGAGTCTCCACTGAGGCAGTGGACACAGGGATTGTCAGGATGAGGCACGTGAGAGTCTCCACTGAGGCAGTGGACACAGGGATTGTCAGGATGAGGCACGTGAGAGTCTCCACTGAGGCAGTGGACACAGGGATTGTCAGGATGAGGCACGTGAGAGTCTCCACTGAGGCAGTGGACACAGGGATTGTCAGGATGAGGCACGTGAGAGTCTCCACTGAGGCAGTGGACACAGGGATTGTCAGGATGAGGCACGTGAGAGTGTACACTTGTGCCATGCTTTCTTTCAGTTCTTTTTTGATCAGAAACTGATGAATGTCAGCTGGGCTCTTACCCGCAAAGTCAGACATGCTGTTCATGATGGTGAGTTCGGTGCAGAGTCGGGCTGGTCAAAATATGCACCATAGCTATCCATCAAATTTAATAAGGCATCATTGGGAAAACGGGCACTGTAATGCCCGAACTGTTGTGGATCCAGGTGGGCCAGGAACACAAGCTTTTTGTGGTCACTAAAGTGGTTGGCAATCTAGGTTACGCCTGGGACACACTGCCTGCGATTAGCTGCGATCTGCTGCGAAGCACCGCCTTTTTCCTTTCGGTGCCCATATTATCAAATGGGACCGGCCACACTGGCTGCGAAGTGCCGCGATTGCCTGCGATCTGCAGCAATCGTTTCGGCAGCCGGTCGAATTTTTTCGTGAGATGCTTGTGAAATCGGCTTCAGGATCATAAAATACACCATTTTAGTTGATATATTTGAATTAAAAACCATGTTATTAAGATTTTACTACATTAATTGTAGACTACGGTGAACATTTGTAAGATTTTAGACTTTATAATCATTTTTTAAATATTACTTTGGAGGCCTACGTACTTTACCAATATAAAACCTAACTACACAATGTTGGTAACGAACGGCCGTTCCATGTGGTTACCCTGTGTTACGCCCCCTCAGGTGGTTTGGGAGAGGAGGAGCACGCAACTGCCCAAGGCTACACAGTGGTGAAGGGAACAGGAGGGTAGCGCTTATAATTGATTGCCACAACCAAAATGCCGTACACACAGGTTTCAATAAGTACACAGATGCACATACATAAACTCAAACAATAGGGAGGACAACAGGCAAAGGGTTAGGAGTAGGGCAGTGCCAGCGGTCTGTCAAATCAAAGAAATAATACAAAAAGACCCTGAGCTTCCTTACCCCTCTACTCCTGCCTGACACAACCTATTCTACAACTTACCTCACTGCTACAATACACAGGGTGACAGCCGCTAGCTTCTAACCTAGTGCATTTAACAATGAGTTACCTACGGGTGTATGTAAACCCCAGGGTGTCTTACCTAGCCCTACTCCACAGACATCTAGGATACGGACCAGGGTTACAAACACAGCAGGTTCACAAACAACAAAGCTTTGTAGTTCTCTTAACGAAACAAATCTGTGTACTCGCTCCAACAAACTCTTTACCAACCTCCCCCCACACAACACAAACTGACACATATATAGAGTGGTGAGTTCTCCTGATTGGTCAACGAGGAGCTTTGTTGGACACGACCACATCATCATCCAGAATGCACCACACCTGAGAGGTATCAGATAGGCGAAAAAGAGAGAGAGAGAGACTGCAACACCCTGATAAAAACGAATGAAAATAAACTGATTGATCTGTTGAGCCAGCATGTCTGAGTTGTTTTGTTTGTTTGAGAGAAACGAGTTGTCACGCGTTGCACACAACACACACCCGTGCAGACATAGCCTACCGAGAGAGAACCCCCAAGTCGATTTTGAAAATCAGCAAGAAATTGAAGGAGATGGACGACATCAAATTAATTCGAAATTCGAAGTTGAAAATCACAGGGAGTTGTATGACCCCCAGCACCAATTTTACAAGGACAACGTAGATAAGGATGAATGCTGCTGCGGGGATATAGCCAATGCCATGTTTATGTACCATGTCAGCGTACATGTGAAAAAGGAAACCTCAGAGTAGCTGAAAGGCTTTGTGACCGGCGTGGAGAAATGTGCGCCTGGTGTCAACAGCTTTGAGCCAGTCGTAGCCGATCGTGGCGCTTCGCGGCGCTTTGCAGCCAGTGTGCCCAAGGCGTTAGGAGGCTGTCAATTACACTGCGGTAGAGCTCCCTGTACCGTGCACAAACGTCTCTGTGACCCCCATGGCCGCGCGGAGGGCCAACCAAAGCCTGGGTTTCTTCATAGACCCTGTCAAACTTGTCTTTCTCATTTTAACATTTTCTTTGTAGCTCATCCACTCTGGCCAGGCAGGATTGAATATCGAGACCCTTTTTTTTGGAGAATTCCAAAGACAACATCTGAGTACAAGAAGATAGCGTGGAAGGTTTTCAACCAAAAACAGAAATCGAAGCTGGCAAGGAGTGTGATGTATCCATCGGTGCGATGGATAGTGACATCATCAAACTGTGTGGTGGTCTATGATGTGCTCAAACACCTAAGAGAGATACATGGCTTTTATCTTATGTAAACAATTTAGATTTCCAATTAACACTGATTTTATTTACCTTTTCTTACAGCTAATATTAATACTATCATTAGTTCTTTAGCCTACATGTTTTTATCAGAATCAGAATTCGGTTTATTTGCCATGTATGTTATACAAACACGGAATTTACTGTGGCAGGGAGGTGCAAAACACTAAACATATATGAATCTTAAATTAAGTAAAAGTGAGATTTTTAACTATGTTTAACTATTTCTAAGAACTAAACAATCTAAGAATACAACAATGAGTCTATTCAATTTCTCAATTGAAATGTGTATTATTATCATTATTATCCATTATTATCATTGTCATTATTAATACTATGCTAGGCTATCCTACCTCTCTCAGTTCCCTGGTCTTCTCTGCCACTGTGCACACCAAACGCGAATTGAAGCACCAGCGAGTAGGGGCTACTCGTGGAAGCCTACGCTGGCAAATGACATCTAACAACTTGGTGCGCTTTGTTGAGCGGGAGAAAAAGGAAGCCAACCCGGAGAGGTGTAAAAAGAAGACCTTGCACTCTTATCTTGGAGGCTCCCTGTGCCATGACAAGATTGAGAACATGGGCATAACAGTGAATGAAGAGGGCCTGTGGAATGATTTCAAACCAGATGCCATAACGGCCACTCCATCATAGCACTGAGCGACCACTTTGTCAACACAGCCACAACACTGCAAGAACTCCAGCAGCAGTGTAGCTATGGCCTCTGCTCGCTTGTCCTCTGTCACATCTTCATACTTTAAAAAAACGCTCTTTCACCCCATCTTCAGTGACATAGCGAAGCACATATGACATCTGAGCCACGTTGCTAATGTCTGTTGTTTCATCCAACATGACAGCCACAAAAGTTACCTTCCTTACCTCCTCCTTCATGCTATCTGATATGCATTAGGGTTATGGATTAGCAACGGCGCTGATCAGGTCATTCTGAATCTTTGATGAAGTACCACTGAACACCGTTGATGTGGAGAGTGCGCAGGTCGCTGTTATACATACTTTCAGATGACTTGACGCGTTCAGATGGCGATGGGCTGACTTGGATAAACTTCCTAAATCTGAAAATCCATCTTTGGCCCAGGACCCACTCTCTGCGCCAAACAGCAAACAATACAACATTTACATTTAGTCATTTAGCAGACGCTCTTATCCAGAGCGACTTACAGTAAGTACAGGGACAGGCAAGTAGGGTGAAGTGCCTTGCACGTCATTTGACACAGCCAGGAATCGAACCGGTAACCTTTAGATTACCAGCCACCTGACTCCCAGTAGGGAGTAAAGCAGTAAAGCTTTTGCTCCTTGGTTGATCTTGTCATCCACGGGTACCTCGGGGTATAATTGCTGGAATTTAAATGCCTCTCAAAAGCTTTAGTTTTCTGCACAAAACTAAGTTCTGGAGTAGGTCTTCCTTTGCTGATTAACCCCAACTTATCATTAAAAGGTAACCTAGAAAATGGCACATGTAACTAGGGCTGTCCCCACTCAGTCGACTAGTTGATTTTCTGGTCGATATGCTCTTGGTCGACTAAGATTTTTTTAGTCGAGCTGCCGTATGGCAGTGTGAGATCTGATTCCCGCTTGTGTCACCATTGCTGAATTAAAGAAATGTTATACATAAATTGTATATTATATTATTTAACACAAGTAAAGCAACTCAAAATAGATATAATTTTAAAGAAGAAGGTGTTACGGTTTTCCCTTTCGTTAATCTGCGCTTTGTTTTTTTTGCACACGGCACGAGAACAATTGGCTGCCGAACTACAAATAGCCTAGCCTGCCATAGCCTACTTTGTCAGTGTTATTAGTCCAAATGGCAAAGAAATCTGTGGTATGGCAGCATTTCATTAAAGTACATTTACAAAGTCGGGTGACTCGAAAAACTTTGAATGCAAACTCTGCCAACAACGGTTTATTTTTCATAGTTCGACATCGAATATGATGTAGCCTACCACCTGAAAAACGTAAGTTGGCCTAGGCCTACTTCGCTAATTCTAACACACTGGGTTGAAAAATTAATATGCCTATTATAAGAATCACATCCAAATCGAATGACATTATCTTCTCCGGCCAAGACAACAAAATCTCTCTCTGTTGCACCGTTCCCCACTCGGCTTCTACGTAAGTTCGCATGCTGCACGTTTTCAGGCAGTGATCAGCGTGCTCTGGTGATTTGCATGTTAAACAAACAATATTTTTAATTTGTAGTACATTGTAAGAGATACTAAATACCATCGGCATTCGGTTACAACAGGACTGGTGATACAAGTATTATTATTAGTAGGATATTAGCGGCTGAATCTGCAATGTCCAGCAGCCATTGAGTCAGATCGGGAAAATGTTTGAAAGTTTTTTTTTTGTGAAAAAAAAAAAGCGTTTCAAATTTCGATTAGTCGATTTTCAGACATTTTAGTCGAGTCTTGGTCGACCAATGAAAATCTTAGTCGGGGACAGCCCTAGGAAAAATATGATTTGCTTGTAGCCAAGCAATTCTTCCACCTTTTGTGGATCCATCTTCGCTTTCTTTCTTGCTTTCTTTGGTCTTTTGCAAAATATATTTCTAATGACCAAGTGTCGCATTAGCTGCCACATATTCCTTTTATACCGAATTTACATGACGTTTTTGCTTAATTGTCAATTGTGCAGCGTAGTTTCTGTAATAAAGCGATCTTTTATTATTATTATTAAAGTCTGAAGACATGACTAATAGCCTAAAAAAACACATTTTTCTCATTGATTGGTGGCTCTGTAGGTTAAGCCACCATCTCCCATTACTTTATTGTCTTGCTCGACAGGGATCGAATCTAGGTCGTTGCGATTTTTCTATAAATATATTTTCTTAAATGTATTCCTTCATACGTGGTTGTGATGTAGTGCTCACTTATACAGTGATGATCGCGTGGCTTAAAGGTCTCCAACAGTGCTTCCCATTGTTTGTGGGTAGAACTTTAGTAGTATTCCACTCATCCTGTGGCTCAGTGTTCACAATGTTTGTTTTATCTTTTCACAGTACGATCATTACTGTAGATAGTCACAAAACGTACTAACCAGTTGTTTCAGCTCACATAGACCAAAAGGTGTCTTGGACACAGACGCAATGTGACGTCATGAGTAATAGCCTAAATGACTTCAGATTCTCTTATATTTGATGGCTCTATAGGTTAAGCCATCAACCTGCAATCCGTTACCGTTTTGCTCAACAGGGATCAAATCCAGGTCGTTGCAATCTTTCTATAAATATATTTTCAGAAATGTGTTTCTTTATACGTCGTTGGGATGTAGTGCTCACTTATACAGTCATGATCGCCGCAATGGATATGAAATGTAGCTTGAAGAACTCCAGCAATATGTTTGTGAATGTGTGACGAATCTGGTGACTGAGACAGACAACCACTGCAGATGTGAAGCGAACACAGCGCACGCACGCGTAGGGAAACCAGTAGGTTTGAAAACCAGTTGGGGTGTAACACCGGCACTTTTACTGAAACGTTGATTAATGTAGGTGGGGGGCAGATGGCTGAGCGGTTAGGGAGTTGGGCTATTAATCAGAAGGTTGTTGGTTTGATTCCTGGGCAGTGCCAAATGACGTTGTGTTCTTGGGCAAGGCACTTCACCCTACTTGCCTCGGGGAGAATGTCCCTGTACTTACTGTAAGTCGCTCTGGATAAGAGCGTCTGCTAAATGACTAAATGTAAATGTGCACTGTCCCTGTAAAAATAAACTAAACTACATCATGATTTAGTTTATCTTTCAAGTAACTAGCCAATGTCTCTGAATTTACATTAGGGGAGAATTTTGTTGCAAAAACACTCACCAACTTAGTCTTTACAACCAGTATGTTTCCTCCCGCACTGGTTCCAACAATGCCACTTCTCTTCTCCTTCCTAGGAGCATTCGGTTTGGCCTTGGGCTGAGCAATATCTCCAGTTAACTGTTGTCGGCGGCCCTGCTTCACTACCCTGCACCATGTTGTGGTAGCTGTCTCTCCGCTTCTGTTTGCACAGACATAGCCTGTTTCATGGTTGATACATCCATGCTTAGACGTTCGATTTTCCCTAGCAGGCAAGAAACATCTATGCAGTTAAATGTCACAGGTGGAAGATCATCCAAATGATGAGACGCAAACCGAGGGATTTTGTCACCAGCCTCATTAAGCACTTTCAGACAACTCTTAACTTTGTTAGCGTCTTTTTGTTGCTCTTTGTGTGGGTTTTTTCTCTTTTTTCTCTCTCTCAGGGGGAACTTCTTTTTGGTCATTCGTAGGCACTACCTTGAGGTTCTCCCGCACATATGCGCTTTGACTTCTTTTTTGACTCATATCTACTGATGCATCCATTCACCCACTCATGCACGACTTCGAACATTCCTCTTTCATACCCCTATTTGTTTAATTGATACTGGTACGAATAAACACTATTTCTGAAATTGAATCATCTTGTGTCTTGTCCCTCATTATGTGACTTGAACGAGTCTACCGTTACATTTTTGTGAAATACAGCGTTGATTGGTATTCGGGCAGAGCTCAAACAAAACTTTCTTGGAGCTCTCAATCGACTCAATAAATTGTATCTTTTTTTTCAGTGTCTTTGTTTGGAAACCTATCTTAAATGTGTTTTTATTATTTGAGTCAGATTGTTAAATGCTCTGTTCTAGAAGGCTGATTGGGGAGTCAAAGTTTAGCCCAATGGATCTGTACACCAGACAGTTACAGTGGATGAATGCCAAAATTTTAACTCCTACCTTTTGTTGTTTTTTTTTGCCATTGGCGAGGCCTTGTTGGCTTGGAAGACAGGTACCCCTTTTCCACCAAGGCAGTTTGAGTGCTGGTTCTGAGCCGGTGCCTAATCTTGAACCATTTTTTTGCATTTCGACAGCCGGCTCTGAACAGTGGCGGAAGAGTTTTATACATGGGGTGGCCAAGGCTACTTCAGGGGGTCCATAGTCCAGAGTCTTGGGTCACTGTTTTCATACAGTATAATCTGGGTCTATAAGTGCTGGAACATCAAAAATGTATTTTTTGGAAAAAAAGCTTGAGCACCAGAGACTTATAATAGCATTTCTATGTTACAGAAATAAAACAGTGCATAGTTTATTTACAAAACAGCAGTGTGTAACACACTTCGGTTGTGGATAGTATGTCCAGAAATAAAGCCAAGTCACTCATTTAGTGGCAGAATCCATTGTTATGTCTACAAAATTATTGGGTGTGCTCAAGCGTTCGGCGAGAGCACAACCTTTGTTCTCTCACATATATATTTATTATTATTTATTGTTTATTTTCGCCCCCCTAAAACTCAGTCAATATTTGGCCTACATAGACAACGTAGGTGTCAAAAGTTTCGTCTTGGTAGCGATTGAGTTGCTTGTATTGGAATTTACGTTCCGTTGCATGGTTTAGGCTGAAGTTAAGTTTTTGTGGCGAAAAGTGAAGCTAACGGTTGCTAATTTGCTAGCCACAGTCACTGACGTTACTAACGTCACGAAAACACGCGTGACTACCTTTGGCAGAACATTCGTTTCGCATCTGTTAACTTGGGGGATAGCTAGGCTAACTATAGCTTTACTGCAAGGCAGCTGCAGAAACGCCACAAGCAAAGAGGCCAGGGTGATAACTATTTACTCATTTTACTTTGTGATATGACACACAATTGTGATGTGTAATGTACAGTATAAGCTGATATTATTAAGGAAGTACATCTACTTTCGGAAACAGTAGTCTACTATTTCACTGAAGTATTAGCATCATGACATTAGCCTGTGTTGCCCGGGCAACACATACTACAGTGGTCTATGATGTAGCGTTATCTGTTTTCAATTGTTAAAATAAACATTCCTCACATATACATTTTCGTTGTAGGATGTATTATGACATTAGATTACAAGTAAACGATTTGTGAGTGAAATTATCATTACCTGTGGTTTCAATCCAGTGTATCACTGCAACGCTGTAGCCTACGCGAGACACTACAAAAACATCTACACAGCTGTAGGAAGTCAAACGGCGACAGAACATGTTCGGCACTCCCCTTACTTAAATCAAAAGTCTATCTAACTACTAACCTGAACTTCATTGCCACAGCCTAAACTTTGTCAATCTGTTCATGAAAATAATTAATTTCAGCCTAAACCGTACAACGGAACGTTAAATCCAATTCAACCAACGCAATCGCTACCGAGACGAACACAGCAGTAGTCTAGTACTGTACCGTAGTAGTACAATTTACCGGGGCAGCTTCTCCACACAGGGCTATATCGCATTTTGCGTTGTTACTGACAATGATCGCTACCAGTGAGCTTTTTATGAATGAGCGATTTTCCACTAAATAAATGTCAAGCTTATTTACGTTTTTGGGGGCATATTTTCAGTTAGCAGATGGTACTGTTTGAATCGCGATTCCATCTTCTACTGCCGGTAACGTCGTAGCATAATCTTCAAAGGGGGTTCTTTATTCATGAATGAATGCAATATGAGTAGGCTAAATGCCTGAAAATATCACGAGAAGGGAAAACTTAAAAGGACGTTTAAGTCTTAGAGATTAGGTCAATTTGTACACCGGTCTGCCAAATTTATTCGTTTTGATTCAACAATGAGGCTGCCTCTTGCAGGGGAAATGAGAAGACATCTATTTCATTCTACACTTCGCTCGTATTTTCAGTTGTAAATGAGCAGCAAAAAAAAATGCTTTTAAATCTATGTAATCTTTATAAATAATAAGTATGCATTTTTATATAAAATACAGAAATATCAGTTGTAAAAATGTCATTAAAAAACGGACCCCTGTCCAACCGACGCAAGCAAGCACACCCTACAATTTCCCCAGAAATTGTACCCTCTCTAGTTTTATATATAGTTTAAGTTTAGCTAGCTTGCAAATCCTGAGGATAGCCTACTGTAGCAGACCTTTCTATGTGACAACGGACAAGGGTGTTTTGTCCCTCGGGAGTTGCCGTAGGCTTGATGCTGATGTGAAATCATTGAGGGCTGTTCGAATAGCGATGTCAAGAAGAGCAGTGGTAAAATACAAGTGACGAAAAGAGACCGCGTCCGTGTCTTATTGTCCACACGATCATATACAATTAGATCTAAAACAAGCTTACAAAGAGCTTACACTACCAAAGTTGAATTAGTAATGTTGTTAGCGATGCTAGCGATATTTTGCTAGAGCTAGCTAGCCTATAACATTTCACTGGGTCTTGTAGCTGTTGATTTACTTACATTTAGTCATTTTAGCAGACGCTCTTATCCAGAGCGACTTACAGTAAGTACAGGGACATTCCCCCGAGGCAAGTAGGGTGAAGTGCCTTGCCCAAGGACACAACGTCAGTTTGCATGACCAGGAATCGAACTGGCAACCTTCGGATTACTAGCCCGATTCCCTCACCGCTCTGCCACCTGACTCCCTACTTAAATTATTATGAAATGTTATGTTCTACTAGCCATTTGCCTACTTTAGCAAGTCACTGTATTTCCAAGCCCTGATAATGTAACTGAGACGACTGTATTTCCAAGCCCTGATAGTGTAACTGAGACGACACAGTAGCCTAAATAATTCCTCTTTCAAGTAATAAGCCCCCGTTCAAGTGATGACATTGAGCATTAAATTAGCTGCACGGTCTGTAGCCTACTGTAGAGATCTTGAGACGAAGCCACTTTTTTTGTTCTAAAACTGGATTATAAACTGCTTCGAAATATAAGCCGCACAAGAAACTGTAACAGGGTTTCTGCAGGTTTCAGTAAGTCAAATTTAAGACCTTTTTAAGACTTTAAGACCATAAAGATCGAAATTTAAGACCTACACGATGCATTACTAAAATTCAAATCAAAGAAATTCTGAAAAAATCATTTTATTTAAATTAATTCAGTCATTGAAAAAGCATTAATTTTACACATAGGTTAATCACATTAGTAACCTTCCCCAACCAACAACGTGCCAAAAAGTTCGAATGAAAAAGTACTAATAAAGTACTTTGAAAAAGTAACTTAGTTACGTTACAGATTACTTGATTTTAAAAGTAACTTAGTTACTTTACAAGTTACTTGATTTTAAAAGTAACTAAGTTAGATTACAAGTTACTTTATTAGTTACATTCAGCAGCTGCCGACAACACCCCCGCCGCCTCAACATAAAAATAGGTGCGTTCAACTTCGTGCAGCGCCGGCGTCGCCTGCAGCCCGGCTGACTTGAAGCAGCCAATGGCATTCTCAACTTCAAGTCAGCCGGCTGCAGGCGCCGCCGGTGCTGCATGAGGTCGAACACACCTATTGACAACCGGCTCTATAAATTTGACTGTGCAGTGCTGCGACTCCAAATGTTTCTTCAAATTTGACGTCGTGTTTTTGTAGCTTGATAGCACTTTGTCACCACCAGCACAGAGTGTACAACGAACCTTGATATTTCCATCTTTAGCTGACAAATACTCAAAATAGTGATTGTATTTCCAACTCGAAAATGCGCATCTCTCTCCTGCTAGCTACATTGTTGTTTGTGTCGCTGAGTGGTAGGTCTATGAATATACACGTGACGTGACCCTCGTGCTGAAAACGTGACTTAATTGTCACATAGGCTTAACTCCCAGAGACGCAAGAAGAAATCAAATATATATTTTACTATTAATGACAAAATAGTAAAGCACAGTGACTTGGACAAGTAACTTGAATCTGATTATTGGTTTGTAAATAGTAACGCGTTAGATTACTCGTTACTGAAAAAAGTGGTCAGATTAGAGTAACGCAGGGCTGGACTTGCCATCTGGCATACCGGGCATTTGCCCGGTGGGCCGACGCATTTTTGGGACGAATCGGCAATATAATTTATATGCTCTTTTTTCCTTTTTTGGGTCGGGCCGGCCCAAAAAGAACTGACAACGGCCCATTGGTAAAAATGGTATTGGTCGGGCCGGCCTATAGAGAACTGACAGCGGCCCATAGGTAAATTTTCTTTATTGGCACTGGCCTTACCCAATCAAATCCAGGAACCCCCTTCCCCTGAATCATAATATCGCCTCCCGCAGGCCTTGAGACACGAGCTGTTGGCTAATGCGTATGCTGGTTTAGCATCGTTAATGTTTAGCATCTAAAATTGAGAAACAACCACCAAAGCGCAAGGGAGGCGTAGAAAAGTTAAGGGAGAAAAAGATAACAAATCTACAGGTGAATGCCACAAAATATGCAAAAATTTCAAACATGTTTGGGGGGGGGCTTTAGCTGCTTCAACATCAGCATTACCTGTAGAGGAAGGAGGAGAGGTGGCTGTCTCAGAGAGGCCGAAACATAGGCTACTGACAGAGTCAGGGAAGAAGCCGAGGAGCAGGAGAGTGACCATGACAGGGCCATGGGAGCGAGTGAGGAAAAGATGGAAGAAAGAGTAGTTGATGACGTGGTAAGGAGTAGGCAAATGAACAGGTACTCAGGAAGGGAGGGAGGCTGTGTGTGTGTGTGTTTGTATTGTATTTAGCACTTTGTCCAAAGCCACAAAATATTTACATTTAGTAATTTAGCAGACGCTCTTATCCAGAGCGACTTACAGTAAATACAGGGACATTCTCCCCGAGGCAAGTAGGGTGAAGTGCCTTGCCCAAGGACACACATCATTTGGCAAGGCCTGGAATCGAACCAACAACCTTCTGATTAATAGCCCGACTCCCTAACCGCTCAGCCATCTGACTCCCTCCATAATAACAATACAATATCAAATATCAATGTATATATTTTTTTATACCATATACAAATCATAACTCTAACAATTAATCAATTATTTAAGTGTAAGATCAACAGATAAGTCTTGAGACCCTTCTTGAAGGATCCAAAACTATCACATGAACGCAGAACACTAGGCAACTCATATTATAGAATGCACGCATATTTTAAGGACTGTCTGCAGGGAATGTGTCTGACCAGTCACGGTGGGTGTGGGCCACCTGGGCCAAAAATGCCAGGGACAATTTTTTGTCCCAGTCCAGCCCTGGAGTAACGCGTTACCGCGTTACCGGCATCACTGCTTGTAACCAACAGCGGAAATCGCTGTGATCTAGCCATGTCTCGTTGAAAGTACTTTCCCATTTTCCACACGTAGCCGAACTTGAACAAACTGTGAGAAAATGCTGACGTATTTTGCGGCAGGTATTGCATTTATCACAGGATTTGTAGTTTTATCACCGCATACGTACCAACACCAAGATCCCACAGAAAGAACTACAACACACCGAACCAACGTTCTGAGGACAGCGTTCTGCTGGTTTTGTAGCAACGACTCTAGAGCTCCGCTCTGTAGGCTACGACATTTTTTTTTGTTGCTACTTTATAAAAACGCTGCGGTCAGCGTTTCTGGAAATGTGGTAAAACTTTTTTTAGACTTGACTAGATAAAATTTAAGACCTCGGATGAAAATCTAGCCGTTTTTAAGACTTTTTAAGGCCTTAAATTCTAAGTTCAGAATTTAAGACTTTTTAAGACCCCGCGGAAACCCTGTGTAAAATCGGAGTACAAGCCGCGGCTCAGGCCACGTTTACACATAGCCGGGTATTTACAGAAACAAATATTTCTGCCCCTCCGTTTTCAAAAATAACGTCGTACACACAACATTGTTTTCGAAAATGTTTGTTTACATTAACCCGCATAAATACGCCCCGAGCGATATAACTATGCCAAACCTGTAGGCGGCAGTGTTACGAGAAGGATAAAGCCATGCAAACCAATCAGAATTCTCAAAAACAACAACAACTACGAATAACACGATCGACTTCCTTTTCCTTTCAATAGTAAATATGGCGCGAGGTTCATTTGTTTGGATGATTCACAAATAAACGCAATGCACAAATGTATTTCGTGATTCACAAATGTAACGCGATTCACAAATAAATGACCCCATTACATTACTACAAGCATAGGACGCTCACATGACCTGATGATTTTGTCGCATACTGTGACGTTTGAGAACCTAAAACTCTGTTTAACCTAGTGCACACGCCAACACAAAAACTGATTTCTCAGAAATCTCCACTTTGGCCGGAGTTTTTAGAAATGATCGTTTTCCGTGATAAAACCCCTGTTTTCGTGTAAATGAAAGGCCAAACCGCATGAAAATATGCGTTTTTCCTCCGTGTAAACGGGGCTTTATTTTCAGAAAATTACGTAGCCTACTGACTGTCTCAGTTTGTCTGTTATTGGAGTCGAAGTTCTAACATTAACTTACACAGCTAGGCCATTCAACATTCGTAAAAAATGTTCAGGAAACCTAAACCCAATGCAAACCTTAAAACTTACTTCAAATATTATGCCTTTTTCAATCGCAAAAAGAGCTTGTGGAGCTGTGGAAATGTTCTCTATTCTGCTGTCTGTTCTTCTTATTTTTCTGTATCTCGCAACTCTCTTCGATTTGAATAATGCAACGCAGCAAAATAAATGCTTCTTTCAACAAGAGGTGAAATGAGATGTCAATCAGCATCAAATTTCCAGTAGCGAATTAAATTTTGGGGTGGCACATCAGATGTCAGGGGTGTCCAGTCCAGACACCCCTCTGGCTCCGCTACTGGCTCTGAACCAAGAAAACTGTTTCCAACGTTGCCTTGAATCGTTTCTGGTCGGGAAGTAAGAACCGTTTACGTCAGAGGTGGGGTTACTGTGACCAAAAAGACCAACGCTGAGGAGAAAACTCCTGTATTATCCAGTTAGAATTTTCAAAATACTTCTGTTGTTGTGTCACAGAATGTAGTTGTAAGATTTGTTATCAAGGCGACCAATTGGCTGTTTAAACTTTAAATCTGTGGTTGAATTAATAAGATAGAGCCCAATTGAAAATTTGCTCCTACGTTTTTTGCCGATGTGAGGTAATGTAGATGACCGGGCTGCAGTTCTTAATGAGAACACCTGGTTCAAGCCTGTGGAAGTGGAAGCACAGGCTGTTGGTCCAATTGTGCTCATGAAAACCTGAAATGGAGTATGAAACATCATTGTTGCAGTGAATTTGAATGAAGCTGTGAATGAAGCTGCAGAAACGCCACAAGCAAAGAGGCCAGGGTGATAACTATTTACTAATTTTACTTTGTGATGTGAAACACTATTGTGAAATGTAATGTACAATATTAGCTGATATTATTAAGGAAGTAGGCCCACATCTACTTTCGGAAACGGTAGTCTACTATTTCACTGAAGCATTAGCATGACATTAGCCTCTGTTGCCCGGGCAAAACATACTACAGTGGTCTATGATGCATCTGTTTTCAATCGTTAAAATAAACATTCCTCACAAATACATTTTCATTGTAGGATTTATTATGACATTACATTACAAGTAAACGATTTGTGGGTGAAATTATCATTACCTGTGGTTTCAAACCGGTGTTGCTCAGTGCAACGCTGTAGCCCACGCGAGACACTACAAAAACATCTACACAGCTGTAGGAAGTCAAACGGCGACAGAACATGTTCGGCACTCCCCTTACTTAGCGTTAAACCAAAAGTCTATCTAACTACTAACCTGAACTTCATTGCCACAGCCTAAACTTTGTAAATCTGTTCATGAAAATAATTAATTTCAGCCTAAACCGTACAACGGAACGTTAAATCCAATTCAACCAACGCAATCGCTACCAAGACGAACACAGCAGTAGTCTACTGTACTGTAGTAGTACAATTTACCGGGGCAGCTTCTCCACACAGGGCTATATCGCACTTTGCGTTGTTACTGACAATGATCGCTACCAGTGAGCTTTTTATGAAAGCGATTTTCCACTAAATAAATGTCAAGCTTATTTACGTTTTTGGGGGCATATTTTCAGTTAGCAGATGGTACTGTTTGAATCGCGATTCCATCTTCTACGGCCGGGTAACGTCGTAGAATAATCTTCAAAGGGGGTTCTTTATTCGTGAATGAATGCAATATGAGTAGGCTAAATGCCTGAAAATATCACAAGAAGGGAAAAACTTAAAATGACGTTTAAATCATAGAGATTAGGTCAATTTTTACACCGGTCTGCCAAATGTATTCGTTTTGATTCAACTATGAGGCTGCCTCTTGCAGGGGAAATGAGAAGACATCTATTTCATTCTACACTTCACTCGTATTTTGAGTTGTAAATGAGCAGCAAAAAAAATATGCTTTTAAATCTATGTAATCTTTATAAATAATAAGTATGCATTTTTATATAAAATATACAGAAATATCAGTTGTAAAAATGTCATAAAAAACTGACCCACCTGTGCAACCGAAGCAAGCAAGCACACCCTACAATTTCACCAGAAATTGTACCCTCTCTAGTTATTATTATTATACATCTGCCATGGGAGTCTATGGCAGCCCCTAGAACCACATGGTCAGAAGTTGTGAAATTTGGCACACTCTTTGGGACCTGTCCCCTCATCACTTTCACCAAGTTTCATGTCTCCCATTCCAACCCTCTAGCGCCACCAATGGGTCAAAGTTGAAGGTGTGTTTACACACGTTACCTTTGCACCACATGCCGCATTTTCCAAAATGAGGTATCATTGGATTCCCTGGATCAAGACAAGTTCAACGCACTCTATGACGTCATACCCAGTCATATAGATTCTCCGCCATTTTGAATGTTAAGGAGAAACGTTTTTTCGCTACTCCTCCTACAATTCTTGTTGAATCTTCTTCAAAATTGCCACAGATGATCGTCAGACCAAGCCTCACAAACGTTATCCCCTGGAGCTTTGATTTTCGCAACCGTTTGTTAGTTACAGCCAATCAAATTCAGCAACTGATCTGGAAAAAGGGAAGTGAGGTCATATCTTAGTGAATCTTTGATGCATTGACTCCAAACTTGGTGTATGGATTCATGACCCTGTTAATAAGAGGTCCGAAAAAGGTAGGGTCATTTGAGCTCTAGGGGGCGCTACAATAGGCAAACCTGTGTTTTGACCAATAATTGTTGATTTGTTTGTCGTATTTAAGTGATTCCTATGTCTCGTGATATCTTAGGAGATCCCGTGTCTGACGCATGTTAACGCATGATACCAGACGAATTGATGAGGCCGCCATTTTCAATGAATGAATTAAACTTTTTTCCCTACTCCTACACAATGTATCCAATATTCACCAGATTTGGCACAGATTATCTTCAGACCACAATCACCTTGACATGTCAAAATAGGACTGAATTACAGCTGTTGGGGCAACAACTTGGGCCAAATCTGACCACGCGTGCCACAGGAGAAACAGCTTACTTTTTGTATACAGTAACTGTACACAGCAATTCCCAGCGCTGAAAATGGCTCACTAGGATAAGTTGGTGTCCTGGCAACGTCAGAGGTTCGAATCCAGCCAAAGCCGACTAGCTTGTCATGTCGATGACATTCTCAAACGATTCTCTGTTTAGCGACTCTGTAAGCCACTGCAAAGGAAGCCAGGTACACCGCAGTCGCTAGCTACCTGTAGTCAAGCTACAAGCTATAGTCAATGCAATCCTCACACAAACTATCAAAATGATTTTATATTTTCTAAACCGTTTGTCCGGTACAGCCAAACAGAAAGTTGTGTCGTATCTCAGCAAATCTTTGATGGATTCACGCCAAACTTGCTGCGTGTACTTGGAACACTCTTCTGAGGATGTCGAAAGTTTCTTCTGGGTCATCTGACCTGCTTGGCCACCCCATTGCTGCTTGCAGCTATATTTTTGTATTGCATTTTTATTCTGGGATAGCCAAGGCAGGCCATGTGAACAATATGCCAAAGAAGATCTTTATTTCTTGTGTAGTATTCAGAGACACTCCTCTAGTTTGTAGCTCTCTTTGATTTTTGAATGCTGCCAAATCTTCAAGCACTTTGTTGTCAATGTAGTGGGAAAAGTACTGAATTGGACACCAGTCTGCACGGGTTGTAGGGTCATCTTGACAGTCAGGAAGCCCAGGTGTGAATCTATTATGATGAAGAAGAAAAAAACACCAATAAATCAAAGGTAATAAACAAGAATAATACTTAAACCTCACGCAAATCATATGAGATTAAATGCAGTCAGGTGGTAATGCATCATTATAAAATTACAATATTGATCATACTCATGGAAACAAACTTTGACTTGAGACATTTTTGATTTATTTCATGGCATCACTGTAGAAATCTTAAGGATAACAGATTAATATAACCTTAACCCTGGTACTAAATAAAACCTACGTGCTACTACTGGCCCAAAGAGGGCAACGTCTTTTCTGATCCTCCCTGTCTGTATTATCTGAGCCTCCTGCATCATCTTCCTCTTCTTCAACATCTTCTTCTATCCCAGGTTCAAACTCATCCTCATCTCTCTCATCATCTGACAGCGCCAAATCTGAATTTCCCTCAACCGTCCGGCAAAGAATCCTGTCTGCTTCAGTTATTTTTCCTACAAAAATTTTACATGACATCACTATAATTGACATTCATGAAAGGGCTGTTATTGCAAACAAAAAATAACTGCTTTCAAAACGAAAAATATAGTGTTCCAAAAGTTAATAAACAAGAAAATATACAAATATAGTAAAAACTAGTTTCCACTAAATGTTTGTAGACGTGTTTTAGGACCATCCAATTAAAGTGAAAAATTGGGTGTAGTAGAATGCCTATAACCTATCAACAGAAAACATATTAACCATTTGTACATAAAGAGGAAAGTTTTGCAAAACTGATCACTAACACTGGTTAACTACATTTACATTTAGTCATTTAGCAGACGCTCTTATCCAGAGCGACTTACAGTAAGTACAGGGACATTCCCCCGAGGCAAGTAGGGTGAAGTGCCTTGCCCAAGGACACAACGTCATTTGGCACTTTCTGATTACCAGCCCGATTCCCTAACTGCTCAGCCACCTAACTCCCAAGTCAACTAAGTCAATACCAGGCTATAAAATACAATAAAACAAAAATGATAGGCAGCAAATGAGAGGAAAAAAAGCTATTTTATTTGTACAACTTTTGATCAGGTGGTCAATACCTGACCACAAATAAAACAAAAATACAATCACCACACTGGCAACGTTTCTTTTTTGTACAGTTACAGTAACAATTTACAGAAGAACAGAACATACTGCCCAATACTGAGGCTAACATCAACTGTTAGAAACACTACATCACCCCCTAAGCTTGTTCATGAACACCCAGTAACGCTACCCCTGCAGCTGTCTCACTACCCCAGTAACGCTACCCCTGGAGCTTCCTCACTACCCTAGTAACGCTACCCCTGGAGCTGCCTCACTACCCCAGTAATCACTGACTGATCATTGACAATCTCCCTCTGCTTTCTCACATCTCTACAGACACTACAGCAACCACCAACCCTCCAGTAACAACAGACCCGACAATAACAACAACAGAGGCACCAGGTTTGTTGTCGCTTCATGGTTTATTACCAGATGTTACTTAACTTAAAGGAGACATGACATGCTGTTTTTGGATGCTTTTATATATGCCTTAGTGGTCCCCATATACTGTATCAGAAGTCTCTTTCCCGAAATTCAGCCTTGGTGCAGAATTACAGCCACTACTAGCAGTCCCACAAGGAGCATTCCTCAGAACGCGCTGTTTTGGTGTCTGTAGCTTTAAATGCTAATGAGGAGCGGAGGGGCGGCACCATGCGCTAATGTTTACAATGGATGTATCGCAATGGCTGTAGCCCCGTTGCTGTAAGATGCCTCGAATTTGCCCATTCTCATCTGATAACCCTGGTTTGCAGAGGTACACACTCAGTCATTTCAATGAGGGGAAAGGCGGATATCGCGCGCGCCATAACACCAACAGCAGAACGGTTATCCAAATAACAAAGAAGTGTACAACAGCAACAGTTACAGCATGTGTATTCACACACATACTTGATGCTATCTACCTTTCCATTAGCGACAGTAACTCAGCTGTTAGCTGCAGAGCTAATGTTACAGCCACATTCTAAGGGTAGCAAGCTAGGTAACCATATACAGTAAAGCTACAAAATGATATAGCGTTAGTTAACTTACTTGTCCGAGGTTAGTAGCTGGACGAAGGAGAGTTAGTACTGATCCAGAATTTAATTTCAGCAAGGCCAGTTTTGTATTAGCTCAAGTTGAGGAAACAGTTGTGGCTGAAGTGTTTGGCGCAGACATACAAAACAAATGCGCCTACAACAGAAGTTGTGTAGGCGCATTTCCAGAGAAAATAAAATTAAGATACTGGGTCTTCAGAGGCTCGGATGAAGGAACTGTAAAATATTTTTGTTTTCCTTTGTACATCCAAACTGAGCAAATGTAATGCTTCGTTCGTTTGCAAGCCATGATGTCTCTCGAGGATAAAAACACTTGCACGGTCGTAGCTCAGTTTCTTATGGGCGGGCCAGATTCTCTGGGCGGGCAAAGCAGAGAGAGGGGAGGTAACCTTCCTCCTTGTGACGTAACAAAGAGGAGATTTTCAAACTGAGCAATTGAGCTTTCATTTTCTGAAAGGCGGAGAAGAACACCCAGGGCTTGGTTTACACCGATCGAAAATTCTAGCCACTGGGGGACCAAAGGCAGGCTAGGGGAACTCATATTAATGTTAAACTAGAGAGGGTACAATTTCTGGGGAAATTGTAGGGTGTGCTTGCTTGCGTCGGTTGGACAGGGGTCCGTTTTTTAATGACATTTTTACAACTGATATTTCTGTATTTTATATAAAAATGCATACTTATTATTTATAAAGATTACATAGATTTAAAAGCATTTTTTTTTGCTGCTCATTTACAACTGAAAATACGAGCGAAGTGTAGAATGAAATAGATGTCTTCTCATTTCCCCTGCAAGAGGCAGCCTCATCGTTGAATCAAAACGAATAAATTTGGCAGACCGGTGTACAAATTGACCTAATCTCTAAGACTTAAACGTCCTTTTAAGTTTTCCCTTCTCGTGATATTTTCAGGCATTTAGCCTACTCATATTGCATTCATTCATGAATAAAGAACCCCCTTTGAAGATTATTCTACGACGTTACCGGCAGTAGAAGATGGAATCGCGATTCAAACAGTACCATCTGCTAACTGAAAATATGCCCCCAAAAACGTAAATAAGCTTGACATTTATTTAGTGGAAAATCGCTCATTCATAAAAAGCTCACTGGTAGCGATCATTGTCAGTAACAACGCAAAATGCGATATAGCCCTGTGTGGAGAAGCTGCCCCGGTAAATTGTACTACTACGGTACAATACTAGACTACTGCTGTGTTCGTCTCGGTAGCGATTGCGTTGGTTGAATTGGATTTAACGTTTCGTTGTACGGTTTAGGCTGAAATTAATTATTTTCATGAACAGATTGACAAAGTTTAGGCTGTGGCAATGAAGTTCAGGTTAGTAGTTAGATAGACTTTTGATTTAAGTAAGGGGAGTGCCGAACATGTTCTGTCGCCGTTTGACTTCCTACAGCTGTGTAGATGTTTTTGTAGTGTCTCGCGTAGGCTACAGCGTTGCAGTGATACACTGGATTGAAACCACAGGTAATGATAATTTCACTCACAAATCGTTTACTTGTAATCTAATGTCATAATAAATCCTACAACGAAAATGTATATGTGAGGAATGTTTATTTTACCGATTGAAAACAGATAACGCTACATCATAGACCACTGTAGTATGTGTTGCCCGGGCAACACAGGCTAATGTCATGATGCTAATACTTCAGTGAAATAGTAGACTACTGTTTCCGAAAGTAGATGTACTTCCTTAATAATATCAGCTTATACTGTACATTACACATCACAATTGTGTGTCATATCACAAAGTAAAATGAGTAAATAGTTATCACCCTGGCCTCTTTGCTTGTGGCGTTTCTGCAGCTGCCTTGCAGTAAAGCTATAGTTAGCCTAGCTATCCCCCAAGTTAACAGATGCGAAACGAATGTTCTGCCAAAGGTAGTCACGCGTGTTTTCGTGACGTTAGTGACGTAGTGACGTTAGTAACGTCAGTGACTGTGGCTAGCAAATTAGCCACCGTTAGCTTCACTTTTCGCCACAAAAACTTAACTTCAGCCTAAACCATGCAACGGAACGTAAATTCCAATACAAGCAACTCAATCGCTACCAAGACGAAACTTTTGACACCTACGTTGTCTGTGTAGGCCAAATATTGACTGAGTTTTAGGGGGGCGAAAATAAACAATAAATAATAATAAATATATATGTGAGAGAACAAAGGTTGTGCTCTCGCCGAAGGCTTGAGCACACCCAATAACCTCCTAAAGTGAAGTTTTCATGTCATGTCACCTTTAAGGCTTCTCACTTTAAGAGGAGATGCAATGTTTAATGAATGTAGTTACAAATGTTGGTCTAAATGTGGAAGTAGAAGCTTAGATTGTGAATGTGACTGTCTCAACCATCTGACACATGATTAGGCCGATGTCATAATTCCCTGTGTGGTCCCTGGCCTTGTCACTGTTGCTTTTTGGACCTTGAACTGGCCAGGAAATAATGATGGTTTAGCGCTGTTCATGCCTCGGTTTTAGGCATAACTTAAATTGGCAAAATACTAGGGCGCCCTGAGTTCTTTTCACTAATATCTGCAAAATATACAGTGGTGTGAAAATGTTTTTGCCCCCTTCCAGATTTCTTATTTTTTTTGCATGTTTGTCACACTTAAATGTTTCAGATCATCAAACAAATTTAAATATAAGACAAAGATAACACAAGTAAACACAAAATGCAAACCTGCCTCGCCCTGTGTGAAAAAGTGATTGCCCCCTACAACCTAATAACTGGTTGGGCCACCCTTAGCAGCAACAACTGCAATCAAGCGTTTGTGATAACTTGCAATGAGTCTTTTACAGCGCTGTGGAGGAATGTTGGCCCACTCATCTTTGCGGAATTGTTGTAATTCAGCCACATTGGAGGGTTTTTGAGCATGAACTGCCTTTTTAAGGTCATGCCACAGCATCTCAATAGGATTCAGGTCAGGACTTTGACAAGGCCACTCCAAAGTCTTCATTTTGTTTTTCTTCAGCCATTCAGAGGTGGCCTTGCTGGTGTGTTTTGGATTATTGTCCTGCTGCAGAACCCAAGTTCGCTTCAGCTTGAGGTCACAAACAGATTAACCATTTGTACATAAAGAGGAAAGTTTTGCAAAACTGATCACTAACACTGGTTAACTACATTTACATTTAGTCATTTAGCAGACGCTCTTATCCAGAGCGACTTACAGTAAGTACAGGGACATTCCCCCGAGGCAAGTAGGGTGAAGTGCCTTGCCCAAGGACACAACGTCATTTGGCACTTTCTGATTACCAGCCCGATTCCCTAACTGCTCAGCCACCTAACTCCCAAGTCAACTAAGTCAATACCAGGCTATAAAATACAATAAAACAAAAATGATAGGCAGCAAATGAGAGGAAAAAAAGCTATTTTATTTTTACAACTTTTGATCAGGTGGTCAATACCTGACCACAAATAAAACAAAAATACAATCACCACACTGGCAACATTTCTTTTTTGTACAGTTACAGTAACAATTTACAGAAGAACAGAACATACTGCCCAATACTGAGGCTAACATCAACTGTTAGAAACACTACATCACCCCCTAAGCTTGTTCATGAACACCCAGTAACGCTACCCCTGCAGCTGTCTCACTACCCCAGTAACGCTACCCCTGGAGCTTCCTCACTACCCTAGTAACGCTACCCCTGGAGCTGCCTCACTACCCCAGTAATCACTGACTGATCATTGACAATCTCCCTCTGCTTTCTCACATCTCTACAGACACTACAGCAACCACCAACCCTCCAGTAACAACAGACCCGACAATAACAACAACAGAGGCACCAGGTTTGTTGTCGCTTCATGGTTTATTACCAGATGTTACTTAACTTAAAGGAGACATGACATGCTGTTTTTGGATGCTTTTATATATGCCTTAGTGGTCCCCATATACTGTATCAGAAGTCTCTTTCCCGAAATTCAGCCTTGGTGCAGAATTACAGCCACTACTAGCAGTCCCACAAGGAGCATTCCTCAGAACGCGCTGTTTTGGTGTCTGTAGCTTTAAATGCTAATGAGGAGCGGAGGGGCGGCACCATGCGCTAATGTTTACAATGGATGTATCGCAATGGCTGTAGCCCCGTTGCTGTAAGATGCCTCGAATTTGCCCATTCTCATCTGATAACCCTGGTTTGCAGAGGTACACACTCAGTCATTTCAATGAGGGGAAAGGCGGATATCGCGCGCGCCATAACACCAACAGCAGAACGGTTATCCAAATAACAAAGAAGTGTACAACAGCAACAGTTACAGCATGTGTATTCACACACATACTTGATGCTATCTACCTTTCCATTAGCGACAGTAACTCAGCTGTTAGCTGCAGAGCTAATGTTACAGCCACATTCTAAGGGTAGCAAGCTAGGTAACCATATACAGTAAAGCTACAAAATGATATAGCGTTAGTTAACTTACTTGTCCGAGGTTAGTAGCTGGACGAAGGAGAGTTAGTACTGATCCAGAATTTAATTTCAGCAAGGCCAGTTTTGTATTAGCTCAAGTTGAGGAAACAGTTGTGGCTGAAGTGTTTGGCGCAGACATACAAAACAAATGCGCCTACAACAGAAGTTGTGTAGGCGCATTTCCAGAGAAAATAAAATTAAGATACTGGGTCTTCAGAGGCTCGGATGAAGGAACTGTAAAATATTTTTGTTTTCCTTTGTACATCCAAACTGAGCAAATGTAATGCTTCGTTCGTTTGCAAGCCATGATGTCTCTCGAGGATAAAAACACTTGCACGGTCGTAGCTCAGTTTCTTATGGGCGGGCCAGATTCTCTGGGCGGGCAAAGCAGAGAGAGGGGAGGTAACCTTCCTCCTTGTGACGTAACAAAGAGGAGATTTTCAAACTGAGCAATTGAGCTTTCATTTTCTGAAAGGCGGAGAAGAACACCCAGGGCTTGGTTTACACCGATCGAAAATTCTAGCCACTGGGGGACCAAAGGCAGGCTAGGGGAACTCATATTAATGTTAAACTAGAGAGGGTACAATTTCTGGGGAAATTGTAGGGTGTGCTTGCTTGCGTCGGTTGGACAGGGGTCCGTTTTTTAATGACATTTTTACAACTGATATTTCTGTATTTTATATAAAAATGCATACTTATTATTTATAAAGATTACATAGATTTAAAAGCATTTTTTTTTGCTGCTCATTTACAACTGAAAATACGAGCGAAGTGTAGAATGAAATAGATGTCTTCTCATTTCCCCTGCAAGAGGCAGCCTCATCGTTGAATCAAAACGAATAAATTTGGCAGACCGGTGTACAAATTGACCTAATCTCTAAGACTTAAACGTCCTTTTAAGTTTTCCCTTCTCGTGATATTTTCAGGCATTTAGCCTACTCATATTGCATTCATTCATGAATAAAGAACCCCCTTTGAAGATTATTCTACGACGTTACCGGCAGTAGAAGATGGAATCGCGATTCAAACAGTACCATCTGCTAACTGAAAATATGCCCCCAAAAACGTAAATAAGCTTGACATTTATTTAGTGGAAAATCGCTCATTCATAAAAAGCTCACTGGTAGCGATCATTGTCAGTAACAACGCAAAATGCGATATAGCCCTGTGTGGAGAAGCTGCCCCGGTAAATTGTACTACTACGGTACAATACTAGACTACTGCTGTGTTCGTCTCGGTAGCGATTGCGTTGGTTGAATTGGATTTAACGTTCCGTTGTACGGTTTAGGCTGAAATTAATTATTTTCATGAACAGATTGACAAAGTTTAGGCTGTGGCAATGAAGTTCAGGTTAGTAGTTAGATAGACTTTTGATTTAAGTAAGGGGAGTGCCGAACATGTTCTGTCGCCGTTTGACTTCCTACAGCTGTGTAGATGTTTTTGTAGTGTCTCGCGTAGGCTACAGCGTTGCAGTGATACACTGGAATTAAACCACTGGTAATGATAATTTCACTCACAAATTGTTTACTTGTAATCTAATGTCATAATAAATCCTACAACGAAAATGTATATGTGAGGAATGTTTATTTTACCGATTGAAAACAGATAACGCTACATCATAGACCACTGTAGTATGTGTTGCCCGGGCAACACAGGCTAATGTCATGATGCTAATACTTCAGTGAAATAGTAGACTACTGTTTCCGAAAGTAGATGTACTTCCTTAATAATATCAGCTTATACTGTACATTACACATCACAATTGTGTGTCATATCACAAAGTAAAATGAGTAAATAGTTATCACCCTGGCCTCTTTGCTTGTGGCGTTTCTGCAGCTGCCTTGCAGTAAAGCTATAGTTAGCCTAGCTATCCCCCAAGTTAACAGATGCGAAACGAATGTTCTGCCAAAGGTAGTCACGCGTGTTTTCGTGACGTTAGTGACGTAGTGACGTTAGTAACGTCAGTGACTGTGGCTAGCAAATTAGCCACCGTTAGCTTCACTTTTCGCCACAAAAACTTAACTTCAGCCTAAACCATGCAACGGAACGTAAATTCCAATACAAGCAACTCAATCGCTACCAAGACGAAACTTTTGACACCTACGTTGTCTGTGTAGGCCAAATATTGACTGAGTTTTAGGGGGGCGAAAATAAACAATAAATAATAATAAATATATATGTGAGAGAACAAAGGTTGTGCTCTCGCCGAAGGCTTCAGCACACCCAATAACCTCCTAAAGTGAAGTTTTCATGTCATGTCACCTTTAAGGCTTCTCACTTTAAGAGGAGATGCAATGTTTAATGAATGTAGTTACAAATGTTGGTCTAAATGTGGAAGTAGAAGCTTAGATTGTGAATGTGACTGTCTCAACCATCTGACACATGATTAGGCCGATGTCATAATTCCCTGTGTGGTCCCTGGCCTTGTCACTGTTGCTTTTTGGACCTTGAACTGGCCAGGAAATAATGATGGTTTAGCGCTGTTCATGCCTCGGTTTTAGGCATAACTTAAATTGGCAAAATACTAGGGCGCCCTGAGTTCTTTTCACTAATATCTGCAAAATATACAGTGGTGTGAAAATGTTTTTGCCCCCTTCCAGATTTCTTATTTTTTTTGCATGTTTGTCACACTTAAATGTTTCAGATCATCAAACAAATTTAAATATAAGACAAAGATAACACAAGTAAACACAAAATGCAAACCTGCCTCGCCCTGTGTGAAAAAGTGATTGCCCCCTACAACCTAATAACTGGTTGGGCCACCCTTAGCAGCAACAACTGCAATCAAGCGTTTGTGATAACTTGCAATGAGTCTTTTACAGCGCTGTGGAGGAATGTTGGCCCACTCATCTTTGCGGAATTGTTGTAATTCAGCCACATTGGAGGGTTTTTGAGCATGAACTGCCTTTTTAAGGTCATGCCACAGCATCTCAATAGGATTCAGGTCAGGACTTTGACAAGGCCACTCCAAAGTCTTCATTTTGTTTTTCTTCAGCCATTCAGAGGTGGCCTTGCTGGTGTGTTTTGGATTATTGTCCTGCTGCAGAACCCAAGTTCGCTTCAGCTTGAGGTCACAAACAGATTAACCATTTGTACATAAAGAGGAAAGTTTTGCAAAACTGATCACTAACACTGGTTAACTACATTTACATTTAGTCATTTAGCAGACGCTCTTATCCAGAGCGACTTACAGTAAGTACAGGGACATTCCCCCGAGGCAAGTAGGGTGAAGTGCCTTGCCCAAGGACACAACGTCATTTGGCACTTTCTGATTACCAGCCCGATTCCCTAACTGCTCAGCCACCTAACTCCCAAGTCAACTAAGTCAATACCAGGCTATAAAATACAATAAAACAAAAATGATAGGCAGCAAATGAGAGGAAAAAAAGCTATTTTATTTTTACAACTTTTGATCAGGTGGTCAATACCTGACCACAAATAAAACAAAAATACAATCACCACACTGGCAACATTTCTTTTTTGTACAGTTACAGTAACAATTTACAGAAGAACAGAACATACTGCCCAATACTGAGGCTAACATCAACTGTTAGAAACACTACATCACCCCCTAAGCTTGTTCATGAACACCCAGTAACGCTACCCCTGCAGCTGTCTCACTACCCCAGTAACGCTACCCCTGGAGCTTCCTCACTACCCTAGTAACGCTACCCCTGGAGCTGCCTCACTACCCCAGTAATCACTGACTGATCATTGACAATCTCCCTCTGCTTTCTCACATCTCTACAGACACTACAGCAACCACCAACCCTCCAGTAACAACAGACCCGACAATAACAACAACAGAGGCACCAGGTTTGTTGTCGCTTCATGGTTTATTACCAGATGTTACTTAACTTAAAGGAGACATGACATGCTGTTTTTGGATGCTTTTATATAGGCCTTAGTGGTCCCCATATACTGTATCAGAAGTCTCTTTCCCGAAATTCAGCCTTGGTGCTGAATTACAGCCACTACTAGCAGTCCCACAAGGAGCATTCCTCAGAACGCGCTGTTTTGGTGTCTGTAGCTTTAAATGCTAATGAGGAGCGGAGGGGCGGCACCATGCGCTAATGTTTACAATGGATGTATCGCAATGGCTGTATCCCCGTTGCTGTAAGATGCCTCGAATTTGCCCATTCTCATCTGATAACCCTGGTTTGCAGAGGTACACACTCAGTCATTTCAATGAGGGGAAAGGCGGATATCGCGCGCGCCATAACACCAACAGCAGAACGGTTATCCAAATAACAAAGAAGTGTACAACAGCAACAGTTACAGCATGTGTATTCACACACATACTTGATGCTATCTACCTTTCCATTAGCGACAGTAACTCAGCTGTTAGCTGCAGAGCTAATGTTACAGCCACATTCTAAGGGTAGCAAGCTAGGTAACCATATACAGTAAAGCTACAAAATGATATAGCGTTAGTTAACTTACTTGTCCGAGGTTAGTAGCTGGACGAAGGAGAGTTAGTACTGATCCAGAATTTAATTTCAGCAAGGCCAGTTTTGTATTAGCTCAAGTTGAGGAAACAGTTGTGGCTGAAGTGTTTGGCGCAGACATACAAAACAAATGCGCCTACAACAGAAGTTGTGTAGGCGCATTTCCAGAGAAAATAAAATTAAGATACTGGGTCTTCAGAGGCTCGGATGAAGGAACTGTAAAATATTTTTGTTTTCCTTTGTACATCCAAACTGAGCAAATGTAATGCTTCGTTCGTTTGCAAGCCATGATGTCTCTCGAGGATAAAAACACTTGCACGGTCGTAGCTCAGTTTCTTATGGGCGGGCCAGATTCTCTGGGCGGGCAAAGCAGAGAGAGGGGAGGTAACCTTCCTCCTTGTGACGTAACAAAGAGGAGATTTTCAAACTGAGCAATTGAGCTTTCATTTTCTGAAAGGCGGAGAAGAACACCCAGGGCTTGGTTTACACCGATCGAAAATTCTAGCCACTGGGGGACCAAAGGCAGGCTAGGGGAACTCATATTAATGTTAAACTAGAGAGGGTACAATTTCTGGGGAAATTGTAGGGTGTGCTTGCTTGCGTCGGTTGGACAGGGGTCCGTTTTTTAATGACATTTTTACAACTGATATTTCTGTATTTTATATAAAAATGCATACTTATTATTTATAAAGATTACATAGATTTAAAAGCATTTTTTTTTGCTGCTCATTTACAACTGAAAATACGAGCGAAGTGTAGAATGAAATAGATGTCTTCTCATTTCCCCTGCAAGAGGCAGCCTCATCGTTGAATCAAAACGAATAAATTTGGCAGACCGGTGTACAAATTGACCTAATCTCTAAGACTTAAACGTCCTTTTAAGTTTTCCCTTCTCGTGATATTTTCAGGCATTTAGCCTACTCATATTGCATTCATTCATGAATAAAGAACCCCCTTTGAAGATTATTCTACGACGTTACCGGCAGTAGAAGATGGAATCGCGATTCAAACAGTACCATCTGCTAACTGAAAATATGCCCCCAAAAACGTAAATAAGCTTGACATTTATTTAGTGGAAAATCGCTCATTCATAAAAAGCTCACTGGTAGCGATCATTGTCAGTAACAACGCAAAATGCGATATAGCCCTGTGTGGAGAAGCTGCCCCGGTAAATTGTACTACTACGGTACAATACTAGACTACTGCTGTGTTCGTCTCGGTAGCGATTGCGTTGGTTGAATTGGATTTAACGTTCCGTTGTACGGTTTAGGCTGAAATTAATTATTTTCATGAACAGATTGACAAAGTTTAGGCTGTGGCAATGAAGTTCAGGTTAGTAGTTAGATAGACTTTTGATTTAAGTAAGGGGAGTGCCGAACATGTTCTGTCGCCGTTTGACTTCCTACAGCTGTGTAGATGTTTTTGTAGTGTCTCGCGTAGGCTACAGCGTTGCAGTGATACACTGGATTGAAACCACAGGTAATGATAATTTCACTCACAAATCGTTTACTTGTAATCTAATGTCATAATAAATCCTACAACGAAAATGTATATGTGAGGAATGTTTATTTTACCGATTGAAAACAGATAACGCTACATCATAGACCACTGTAGTATGTGTTGCCCGGGCAACACAGGCTAATGTCATGATGCTAATACTTCAGTGAAATAGTAGACTACTGTTTCCGAAAGTAGATGTACTTCCTTAATAATATCAGCTTATACTGTACATTACACATCACAATTGTGTGTCATATCACAAAGTAAAATGAGTAAATAGTTATCACCCTGGCCTCTTTGCTTGTGGCGTTTCTGCAGCTGCCTTGCAGTAAAGCTATAGTTAGCCTAGCTATCCCCCAAGTTAACAGATGCGAAACGAATGTTCTGCCAAAGGTAGTCACGCGTGTTTTCGTGACGTTAGTGACGTAGTGACGTTAGTAACGTCAGTGACTGTGGCTAGCAAATTAGCCACCGTTAGCTTCACTTTTCGCCACAAAAACTTAACTTCAGCCTAAACCATGCAACGGAACGTAAATTCCAATACAAGCAACTCAATCGCTACCAAGACGAAACTTTTGACACCTACGTTGTCTGTGTAGGCCAAATATTGACTGAGTTTTAGGGGGGCGAAAATAAACAATAAATAATAATAAATATATATGTGAGAGAACAAAGGTTGTGCTCTCGCCGAAGGCTTCAGCACACCCAATAACCTCCTAAAGTGAAGTTTTCATGTCATGTCACCTTTAAGGCTTCTCACTTTAAGAGGAGATGCAATGTTTAATGAATGTAGTTACAAATGTTGGTCTAAATGTGGAAGTAGAAGCTTAGATTGTGAATGTGACTGTCTCAACCATCTGACACATGATTAGGCCGATGTCATAATTCCCTGTGTGGTCCCTGGCCTTGTCACTGTTGCTTTTTGGACCTTGAACTGGCCAGGAAATAATGATGGTTTAGCGCTGTTCATGCCTCGGTTTTAGGCATAACTTAAATTGGCAAAATACTAGGGCGCCCTGAGTTCTTTTCACTAATATCTGCAAAATATACAGTGGTGTGAAAATGTTTTTGCCCCCTTCCAGATTTCTTATTTTTTTTGCATGTTTGTCACACTTAAATGTTTCAGATCATCAAACAAATTTAAATATAAGACAAAGATAACACAAGTAAACACAAAATGCAAACCTGCCTCGCCCTGTGTGAAAAAGTGATTGCCCCCTACAACCTAATAACTGGTTGGGCCACCCTTAGCAGCAACAACTGCAATCAAGCGTTTGTGATAACTTGCAATGAGTCTTTTACAGCGCTGTGGAGGAATGTTGGCCCACTCATCTTTGCGGAATTGTTGTAATTCAGCCACATTGGAGGGTTTTTGAGCATGAACTGCCTTTTTAAGGTCATGCCACAGCATCTCAATAGGATTCAGGTCAGGACTTTGACAAGGCCACTCCAAAGTCTTCATTTTGTTTTTCTTCAGCCATTCAGAGGTGGCCTTGCTGGTGTGTTTTGGATTATTGTCCTGCTGCAGAACCCAAGTTCGCTTCAGCTTGAGGTCACAAACAGATTAACCATTTGTACATAAAGAGGAAAGTTTTGCAAAACTGATCACTAACACTGGTTAACTACATTTACATTTAGTCATTTAGCAGACGCTCTTATCCAGAGCGACTTACAGTAAGTACAGGGACATTCCCCCGAGGCAAGTAGGGTGAAGTGCCTTGCCCAAGGACACAACGTCATTTGGCACTTTCTGATTACCAGCCCGATTCCCTAACTGCTCAGCCACCTAACTCCCAAGTCAACTAAGTCAATACCAGGCTATAAAATACAATAAAACAAAAATGATAGGCAGCAAATGAGAGGAAAAAAAGCTATTTTATTTTTACAACTTTTGATCAGGTGGTCAATACCTGACCACAAATAAAACAAAAATACAATCACCACACTGGCAACATTTCTTTTTTGTACAGTTACAGTAACAATTTACAGAAGAACAGAACATACTGCCCAATACTGAGGCTAACATCAACTGTTAGAAACACTACATCACCCCCTAAGCTTGTTCATGAACACCCAGTAACGCTACCCCTGCAGCTGTCTCACTACCCCAGTAACGCTACCCCTGGAGCTTCCTCACTACCCTAGTAACGCTACCCCTGGAGCTGCCTCACTACCCCAGTAATCACTGACTGATCATTGACAATCTCCCTCTGCTTTCTCACATCTCTACAGACACTACAGCAACCACCAACCCTCCAGTAACAACAGACCCGACAATAACAACAACAGAGGCACCAGGTTTGTTGTCGCTTCATGGTTTATTACCAGATGTTACTTAACTTAAAGGAGACATGACATGCTGTTTTTGGATGCTTTTATATAGGCCTTAGTGGTCCCCATATACTGTATCAGAAGTCTCTTTCCCGAAATTCAGCCTTGGTGCTGAATTACAGCCACTACTAGCAGTCCCACAAGGAGCATTCCTCAGAACGCGCTGTTTTGGTGTCTGTAGCTTTAAATGCTAATGAGGAGCGGAGGGGCGGCACCATGCGCTAATGTTTACAATGGATGTATCGCAATGGCTGTATCCCCGTTGCTGTAAGATGCCTCGAATTTGCCCATTCTCATCTGATAACCCTGGTTTGCAGAGGTACACACTCAGTCATTTCAATGAGGGGAAAGGCGGATATCGCGCGCGCCATAACACCAACAGCAGAACGGTTATCCAAATAACAAAGAAGTGTACAACAGCAACAGTTACAGCATGTGTATTCACACACATACTTGATGCTATCTACCTTTCCATTAGCGACAGTAACTCAGCTGTTAGCTGCAGAGCTAATGTTACAGCCACATTCTAAGGGTAGCAAGCTAGGTAACCATATACAGTAAAGCTACAAAATGATATAGCGTTAGTTAACTTACTTGTCCGAGGTTAGTAGCTGGACGAAGGAGAGTTAGTACTGATCCAGAATTTAATTTCAGCAAGGCCAGTTTTGTATTAGCTCAAGTTGAGGAAACAGTTGTGGCTGAAGTGTTTGGCGCAGACATACAAAACAAATGCGCCTACAACAGAAGTTGTGTAGGCGCATTTCCAGAGAAAATAAAATTAAGATACTGGGTCTTCAGAGGCTCGGATGAAGGAACTGTAAAATATTTTTGTTTTCCTTTGTACATCCAAACTGAGCAAATGTAATGCTTCGTTCGTTTGCAAGCCATGATGTCTCTCGAGGATAAAAACACTTGCACGGTCGTAGCTCAGTTTCTTATGGGCGGGCCAGATTCTCTGGGCGGGCAAAGCAGAGAGAGGGGAGGTAACCTTCCTCCTTGTGACGTAACAAAGAGGAGATTTTCAAACTGAGCAATTGAGCTTTCATTTTCTGAAAGGCGGAGAAGAACACCCAGGGCTTGGTTTACACCGATCGAAAATTCTAGCCACTGGGGGACCAAAGGCAGGCTAGGGGAACTCATATTAATGTTAAACTAGAGAGGGTACAATTTCTGGGGAAATTGTAGGGTGTGCTTGCTTGCGTCGGTTGGACAGGGGTCCGTTTTTTAATGACATTTTTACAACTGATATTTCTGTATTTTATATAAAAATGCATACTTATTATTTATAAAGATTACATAGATTTAAAAGCATTTTTTTTTGCTGCTCATTTACAACTGAAAATACGAGCGAAGTGTAGAATGAAATAGATGTCTTCTCATTTCCCCTGCAAGAGGCAGCCTCATCGTTGAATCAAAACGAATAAATTTGGCAGACCGGTGTACAAATTGACCTAATCTCTAAGACTTAAACGTCCTTTTAAGTTTTCCCTTCTCGTGATATTTTCAGGCATTTAGCCTACTCATATTGCATTCATTCATGAATAAAGAACCCCCTTTGAAGATTATTCTACGACGTTACCGGCAGTAGAAGATGGAATCGCGATTCAAACAGTACCATCTGCTAACTGAAAATATGCCCCCAAAAACGTAAATAAGCTTGACATTTATTTAGTGGAAAATCGCTCATTCATAAAAAGCTCACTGGTAGCGATCATTGTCAGTAACAACGCAAAATGCGATATAGCCCTGTGTGGAGAAGCTGCCCCGGTAAATTGTACTACTACGGTACAATACTAGACTACTGCTGTGTTCGTCTCGGTAGCGATTGCGTTGGTTGAATTGGATTTAACGTTCCGTTGTACGGTTTAGGCTGAAATTAATTATTTTCATGAACAGATTGACAAAGTTTAGGCTGTGGCAATGAAGTTCAGGTTAGTAGTTAGATAGACTTTTGATTTAAGTAAGGGGAGTGCCGAACATGTTCTGTCGCCGTTTGACTTCCTACAGCTGTGTAGATGTTTTTGTAGTGTCTCGCGTAGGCTACAGCGTTGCAGTGATACACTGGAATTAAACCACTGGTAATGATAATTTCACTCACAAATCGTTTACTTGTAATCTAATGTCATAATAAATCCTACAACGAAAATGTATATGTGAGGAATGTTTATTTTACCGATTGAAAACAGATAACGCTACATCATAGACCACTGTAGTATGTGTTGCCCGGGCAACACAGGCTAATGTCATGATGCTAATACTTCAGTGAAATAGTAGACTACTGTTTCCGAAAGTAGATGTACTTCCTTAATAATATCAGCTTATACTGTACATTACACATCACAATTGTGTGTCATATCACAAAGTAAAATGAGTAAATAGTTATCACCCTGGCCTCTTTGCTTGTGGCGTTTCTGCAGCTGCCTTGCAGTAAAGCTATAGTTAGCCTAGCTATCCCCCAAGTTAACAGATGCGAAACGAATGTTCTGCCAAAGGTAGTCACGCGTGTTTTCGTGACGTTAGTGACGTAGTGACGTTAGTAACGTCAGTGACTGTGGCTAGCAAATTAGCCACCGTTAGCTTCACTTTTCGCCACAAAAACTTAACTTCAGCCTAAACCATGCAACGGAACGTAAATTCCAATACAAGCAACTCAATCGCTACCAAGACGAAACTTTTGACACCTACGTTGTCTGTGTAGGCCAAATATTGACTGAGTTTTAGGGGGGCGAAAATAAACAATAAATAATAATAAATATATATGTGAGAGAACAAAGGTTGTGCTCTCGCCGAAGGCTTCAGCACACCCAATAACCTCCTAAAGTGAAGTTTTCATGTCATGTCACCTTTAAGGCTTCTCACTTTAAGAGGAGATGCAATGTTTAATGAATGTAGTTACAAATGTTGGTCTAAATGTGGAAGTAGAAGCTTAGATTGTGAATGTGACTGTCTCAACCATCTGACACATGATTAGGCCGATGTCATAATTCCCTGTGTGGTCCCTGGCCTTGTCACTGTTGCTTTTTGGACCTTGAACTGGCCAGGAAATAATGATGGTTTAGCGCTGTTCATGCCTCGGTTTTAGGCATAACTTAAATTGGCAAAATACTAGGGCGCCCTGAGTTCTTTTCACTAATATCTGCAAAATATACAGTGGTGTGAAAATGTTTTTGCCCCCTTCCAGATTTCTTATTTTTTTTGCATGTTTGTCGCACTTAAATGTTTCAGATCATCAAACAAATTTAAATATAAGACAAAGATAACACAAGTAAACACAAAATGCAAACCTGCCTCGCCCTGTGTGAAAAAGTGATTGCCCCCTACAACCTAATAACTGGTTGGGCCACCCTTAGCAGCAACAACTGCAATCAAGCGTTTGTGATAACTTGCAATGAGTCTTTTACAGCGCTGTGGAGGAATGTTGGCCCACTCATCTTTGCGGAATTGTTGTAATTCAGCCACATTGGAGGGTTTTTGAGCATGAACTGCCTTTTTAAGGTCATGCCACAGCATCTCAATAGGATTCAGGTCAGGACTTTGACAAGGCCACTCCAAAGTCTTCATTTTGTTTTTCTTCAGCCATTCAGAGGTGGCCTTGCTGGTGTGTTTTGGATTATTGTCCTGCTGCAGAACCCAAGTTCGCTTCAGCTTGAGGTCACAAACAGATTAACCATTTGTACATAAAGAGGAAAGTTTTGCAAAACTGATCACTAACACTGGTTAACTACATTTACATTTAGTCATTTAGCAGACGCTCTTATCCAGAGCGACTTACAGTAAGTACAGGGACATTCCCCCGAGGCAAGTAGGGTGAAGTGCCTTGCCCAAGGACACAACGTCATTTGGCACTTTCTGATTACCAGCCCGATTCCCTAACTGCTCAGCCACCTAACTCCCAAGTCAACTAAGTCAATACCAGGCTATAAAATACAATAAAACAAAAATGATAGGCAGCAAATGAGAGGAAAAAAAGCTATTTTATTTGTACAACTTTTGATCAGGTGGTCAATACCTGACCACAAATAAAACAAAAATACAATCACCACACTGGCAACGTTTCTTTTTTGTACAGTTACAGTAACAATTTACAGAAGAACAGAACATACTGCCCAATACTGAGGCTAACATCAACTGTTAGAAACACTACATCACCCCCTAAGCTTGTTCATGAACACCCAGTAACGCTACCCCTGCAGCTGTCTCACTACCCCAGTAACGCTACCCCTGGAGCTTCCTCACTACCCTAGTAACGCTACCCCTGGAGCTGCCTCACTACCCCAGTAATCACTGACTGATCATTGACAATCTCCCTCTGCTTTCTCACATCTCTACAGACACTACAGCAACCACCAACCCTCCAGTAACAACAGACCCGACAATAACAACAACAGAGGCACCAGGTTTGTTGTCGCTTCATGGTTTATTACCAGATGTTACTTAACTTAAAGGAGACATGACATGCTGTTTTTGGATGCTTTTATATATGCCTTAGTGGTCCCCATATACTGTATCAGAAGTCTCTTTCCCGAAATTCAGCCTTGGTGCAGAATTACAGCCACTACTAGCAGTCCCACAAGGAGCATTCCTCAGAACGCGCTGTTTTGGTGTCTGTAGCTTTAAATGCTAATGAGGAGCGGAGGGGCGGCACCATGCGCTAATGTTTACAATGGATGTATCGCAATGGCTGTAGCCCCGTTGCTGTAAGATGCCTCGAATTTGCCCATTCTCATCTGATAACCCTGGTTTGCAGAGGTACACACTCAGTCATTTCAATGAGGGGAAAGGCGGATATCGCGCGCGCCATAACACCAACAGCAGAACGGTTATCCAAATAACAAAGAAGTGTACAACACTCACGTTACAGCATGTGTATTCACACACATACTTGATGCTATCTACCTTTCCATTAGCGACAGTAACTCAGCTGTTAGCTGCAGAGCTAATGTTACAGCCACATTCTAAGGGTAGCAAGCTAGGTAACCATATACAGTAAAGCTACAAAATGATATAGCGTTAGTTAACTTACTTGTCCGAGGTTAGTAGCTGGACGAAGGAGAGTTAGTACTGATCCAGAATTTAATTTCAGCAAGGCCAGTTTTGTATTAGCTCAAGTTGAGGAAACAGTCGTGGCTGAAGTGTTTGGCGCAGACATACAAAACAAATGCGCCTACAACAGAAGTTGTGTAGGCGCATTTCCAGAGAAAATAAAATTAAGATACTGGGTCTTCAGAGGCTCGGATGAAGGAACTGTAAAAATATTTTTGTTTTCCTTTGTACATCCAAACTGAGCAAATGTAATGCTTCGTTCGTTTACAAGCCATGATGTCTCTCGAGGATAAAAACACTTGCACGGTCGTAGCTCAGTTTCTTATGGGCGGGCCAGATTCTCTGGGCGGGCAAAGCAGAGAGAGGGGAGGTAACCTTCCTCCTTGTGACGTAACAAAGAGGAGATTTTCAAACAGAGCAATTGAGCTTTCATTTTCTGAAAGGCGGAGAAGAACACCCAGGGCTTGGTTTACACCGATCGAAAATTCTAGCCACTGGGGGACCAAAGGCAGGCTAGGGGAACTCATATTAATGTTAAATAACCTCCTAAAGTGAAGTTTTCATGTCATGTCACCTTTAAGGCTTCTCACTTTAAGAGCAGATGCAATGTTTAATGAATGTAGTTACAAATGTTGGTCTAAATGTGGAAGTAGAAGCTTAGATTGTGAATGTGACTGTCTCAACCATCTGACACATGATTAGGCCGATGTCATAATTCCCTGTGTGGTCCCTGGCCTTGTCACTGTTGCTTTTTGGACCTTGAACTGGCCAGGAAATAATGATGGTTTAGCGCTGTTCATGCCTCGGTTTTAGGCATAACTTAAATTGGCAAAATACTAGGGCGCCCTGAGTTCTTTTCACTAATATCTGCAAAATATACAGTGGTGTGAAAATGTTTTTGCCCCCTTCCAGATTTCTTATTTTTTTTGCATGTTTGTCACACTTAAATGTTTCAGATCATCAAACAAATTGAAATATAAGACAAAGATAACACAAGTAAACACAAAATGCAAACCTGCCTCGCCCTGTGTGAAAAAGTGATTGCCCCCTACAACCTAATAACTGGTTGGGCCACCCTTAGCAGCAACAACTGCAATCAAGCGTTTGTGATAACTTGCAATGAGTCTTTTACAGCGCTGTGGAGGAATGTTGGCCCACTCATCTTTGCGGAATTGTTGTAATTCAGCCACATTGGAGGGTTTTTGAGCATGAACTGCCTTTTTAAGGTCATGCCACAGCATCTCAATAGGATTCAGGTCAGGACTTTGACAAGGCCACTCCAAAGTCTTCATTTTGTTTTTCTTCAGCCATTCAGAGGTGGCCTTGCTGGTGTGTTTTGGATTATTGTCCTGCTGCAGAACCCAAGTTCGCTTCAGCTTGAGGTCACAAACAGATTAACCATTTGTACATAAAGAGGAAAGTTTTGCAAAACTGATCACTAACACTGGTTAACTACATTTACATTTAGTCATTTAGCAGACGCTCTTATCCAGAGCGACTTACAGTAAGTACAGGGACATTCCCCCGAGGCAAGTAGGGTGAAGTGCCTTGCCCAAGGACACAACGTCATTTGGCACTTTCTGATTACCAGCCCGATTCCCTAACTGCTCAGCCACCTAACTCCCAAGTCAACTAAGTCAATACCAGGCTATAAAATACAATAAAACAAAAATGATAGGCAGCAAATGAGAGGAAAAAAAGCTATTTTATTTGTACAACTTTTGATCAGGTGGTCAATACCTGACCACAAATAAAACAAAAATACAATCACCACACTGGCAACGTTTCTTTTTTGTACAGTTACAGTAACAATTTACAGAAGAACAGAACATACTGCCCAATACTGAGGCTAACATCAACTGTTAGAAACACTACATCACCCCCTAAGCTTGTTCATGAACACCCAGTAACGCTACCCCTGCAGCTGTCTCACTACCCCAGTAACGCTACCCCTGGAGCTTCCTCACTACCCTAGTAACGCTACCCCTGGAGCTGCCTCACTACCCCAGTAACGCTACCCCTGGAGCTTCCTCACTACCCTAGTAACGCTACCCCTGGAGCTGCCTCACTACCCCAGTAATCACTGACTGATCATTGACAATCTCCCTCTGCTTTCTCACATCTCTACAGACACTACAGCAACCACCAACCCTCCAGTAACAACAGACCCGACAATAACAACAACAGAGGCACCAGGTTTGTTGTCGCTTCATGGTTTATTACCAGATGTTACTTAACTTAAAGGAGACATGACATGCTGTTTTTGGATGCTTTTATATATGCCTTAGTGGTCCCCATATACTGTATCAGAAGTCTCTTTCCCGAAATTCAGCCTTGGTGCAGAATTACAGCCACTACTAGCAGTCCCACAAGGAGCATTCCTCAGAACGCGCTGTTTTGGTGTCTGTAGCTTTAAATGCTAATGAGGAGCGGAGGGGCGGCACCATGCGCTAATGTTTACAATGGATGTATCGCAATGGCTGTAGCCCCGTTGCTGTAAGATGCCTCGAATTTGCCCATTCTCATCTGATAACCCTGGTTTGCAGAGGTACACACTCAGTCATTTCAATGAGGGGAAAGGCGGATATCGCGCGCGCCATAACACCAACAGCAGAACGGTTATCCAAATAACAAAGAAGTGTACAACAGCAACAGTTACAGCATGTGTATTCACACACATACTTGATGCTATCTACCTTTCCATTAGCGACAGTAACTCAGCTGTTAGCTGCAGAGCTAATGTTACAGCCACATTCTAAGGGTAGCAAGCTAGGTAACCATATACAGTAAAGCTACAAAATGATATAGCGTTAGTTAACTTACTTGTCCGAGGTTAGTAGCTGGACGAAGGAGAGTTAGTACTGATCCAGAATTTAATTTCAGCAAGGCCAGTTTTGTATTAGCTCAAGTTGAGGAAACAGTTGTGGCTGAAGTGTTTGGCGCAGACATACAAAACAAATGCGCCTACAACAGAAGTTGTGTAGGCGCATTTCCAGAGAAAATAAAATTAAGATACTGGGTCTTCAGAGGCTCGGATGAAGGAACTGTAAAATATTTTTGTTTTCCTTTGTACATCCAAACTGAGCAAATGTAATGCTTCGTTCGTTTGCAAGCCATGATGTCTCTCGAGGATAAAAACACTTGCACGGTCGTAGCTCAGTTTCTTATGGGCGGGCCAGATTCTCTGGGCGGGCAAAGCAGAGAGAGGGGAGGTAACCTTCCTCCTTGTGACGTAACAAAGAGGAGATTTTCAAACTGAGCAATTGAGCTTTCATTTTCTGAAAGGCGGAGAAGAACACCCAGGGCTTGGTTTACACCGATCGAAAATTCTAGCCACTGGGGGACCAAAGGCAGGCTAGGGGAACTCATATTAATGTTAAACTAGAGAGGGTACAATTTCTGGGGAAATTGTAGGGTGTGCTTGCTTGCGTCGGTTGGACAGGGGTCCGTTTTTTAATGACATTTTTACAACTGATATTTCTGTATTTTATATAAAAATGCATACTTATTATTTATAAAGATTACATAGATTTAAAAGCATTTTTTTTTGCTGCTCATTTACAACTGAAAATACGAGCGAAGTGTAGAATGAAATAGATGTCTTCTCATTTCCCCTGCAAGAGGCAGCCTCATCGTTGAATCAAAACGAATAAATTTGGCAGACCGGTGTACAAATTGACCTAATCTCTAAGACTTAAACGTCCTTTTAAGTTTTCCCTTCTCGTGATATTTTCAGGCATTTAGCCTACTCATATTGCATTCATTCATGAATAAAGAACCCCCTTTGAAGATTATTCTACGACGTTACCGGCAGTAGAAGATGGAATCGCGATTCAAACAGTACCATCTGCTAACTGAAAATATGCCCCCAAAAACGTAAATAAGCTTGACATTTATTTAGTGGAAAATCGCTCATTCATAAAAAGCTCACTGGTAGCGATCATTGTCAGTAACAACGCAAAATGCGATATAGCCCTGTGTGGAGAAGCTGCCCCGGTAAATTGTACTACTACGGTACAATACTAGACTACTGCTGTGTTCGTCTCGGTAGCGATTGCGTTGGTTGAATTGGATTTAACGTTCCGTTGTACGGTTTAGGCTGAAATTAATTATTTTCATGAACAGATTGACAAAGTTTAGGCTGTGGCAATGAAGTTCAGGTTAGTAGTTAGATAGACTTTTGATTTAAGTAAGGGGAGTGCCGAACATGTTCTGTCGCCGTTTGACTTCCTACAGCTGTGTAGATGTTTTTGTAGTGTCTCGCGTAGGCTACAGCGTTGCAGTGATACACTGGAATTAAACCACTGGTAATGATAATTTCACTCACAAATCGTTTACTTGTAATCTAATGTCATAATAAATCCTACAACGAAAATGTATATGTGAGGAATGTTTATTTTACCGATTGAAAACAGATAACGCTACATCATAGACCACTGTAGTATGTGTTGCCCGGGCAACACAGGCTAATGTCATGATGCTAATACTTCAGTGAAATAGTAGACTACTGTTTCCGAAAGTAGATGTACTTCCTTAATAATATCAGCTTATACTGTACATTACACATCACAATTGTGTGTCATATCACAAAGTAAAATGAGTAAATAGTTATCACCCTGGCCTCTTTGCTTGTGGCGTTTCTGCAGCTGCCTTGCAGTAAAGCTATAGTTAGCCTAGCTATCCCCCAAGTTAACAGATGCGAAACGAATGTTCTGCCAAAGGTAGTCACGCGTGTTTTCGTGACGTTAGTGACGTAGTGACGTTAGTAACGTCAGTGACTGTGGCTAGCAAATTAGCCACCGTTAGCTTCACTTTTCGCCACAAAAACTTAACTTCAGCCTAAACCATGCAACGGAACGTAAATTCCAATACAAGCAACTCAATCGCTACCAAGACGAAACTTTTGACACCTACGTTGTCTGTGTAGGCCAAATATTGACTGAGTTTTAGGGGGGCGAAAATAAACAATAAATAATAATAAATATATATGTGAGAGAACAAAGGTTGTGCTCTCGCCGAAGGCTTCAGCACACCCAATAACCTCCTAAAGTGAAGTTTTCATGTCATGTCACCTTTAAGGCTTCTCACTTTAAGAGGAGATGCAATGTTTAATGAATGTAGTTACAAATGTTGGTCTAAATGTGGAAGTAGAAGCTTAGATTGTGAATGTGACTGTCTCAACCATCTGACACATGATTAGGCCGATGTCATAATTCCCTGTGTGGTCCCTGGCCTTGTCACTGTTGCTTTTTGGACCTTGAACTGGCCAGGAAATAATGATGGTTTAGCGCTGTTCATGCCTCGGTTTTAGGCATAACTTAAATTGGCAAAATACTAGGGCGCCCTGAGTTCTTTTCACTAATATCTGCAAAATATACAGTGGTGTGAAAATGTTTTTATTATGTAGTACATGTGATGTACTGGCTAAGTTCAAAGTTTATTCTTGTCTGCCTCGGAGTAACTAGATGTTCTTACAGAGTTTTTCCCACCATTAACATTATTTTGCTGTGAAGTTACACCCAAAGTCTGAGTATTTTGTTAATTTGATTTTGAGTTGTGTGAAATCCTTGTTTATTTATGGTTTGATCTTTGGGTTGAATCTTGCAAATTGTGTGTTTGTGCGTGTTTTCCTTTGGGGAAAAACTCAGTAAGCCATAGATGTTTAGCCCCTTGGCTCATTTTATGGATAGCAGTGCATCTGTTAATGTAATCTTCTTTTATACTTTTATTGTACTGCTGTACAGTAAATTATATGCATTTGGGAAATCACATCTCTGTGTATCATTTAGTTGACAGACCCACGACTTTTAGAACAAGTTATTGTGCCCATCAGGCACTCCTTCCAGTGTTCCAGCCTGTACAGGGAATGCTGACACTTTTCAGAGTCTTCCCAAGGAACCAAACACTCGACGGGCTGTGATGTTTGTCTATGAAAAGATCCCTGTGCAGTTCGACCCTCAATTACACATTTGCTTGAACCATTTCACCGAGGACAGTTTTGAAAACCTGGGACAATGCAAAGCAGGATTTGCTATGAAGCTGTTGCTGAAAAGAGGTGCTGTTCCGACCTTATGTTCATCACAGCCGCAAGCTGTAGTATGATGTTGTCGCTAACAGTTATTAGCAATGCTAACGTATCCTGCCTGTATCTAGCATTGGTAGAATGTGTGATGATTTAGTTTACTGGCAATGGGGCTAACGTTATTTCATGCTCCTGACTGTTTCATTCAAATAAATAACCTGTGTTGTCATGTAAATCTACAATTCAAGATGCATGTTTGTCCAGATCTATTTTTCAGCAAGATAGCTAGAGCTAACTGAAGCTGAGTTGAATCACGATAGTTTGTTTGCTAAAGGCCGCAATATGCTTCTCCGACTCCGTTTACGGATGGGCGGGCTTACGGATACGGACGGATACGGACGGATAGACTGCGTTTATGGTTTCTCCGTAGTCTGTGGGTGCTGAAAACAATTCACCGCCAGAAGAGTAGGTGGCGCAACGTTTTTTTGTAAGTCGTCGTCGAGTGGTTATTTACCTAGGTTATCGAGAAGTCGGAGCAAATTTACAAATTAGCCATTTCATCAACAAAATATGCACATTTTCAACAACTACACTGCCCATTTCTCATCACATTTGAATTCAGATGCTGAAATACATGTACTGTTTAGCTGAAATATGAATTGTAAAAACTTACAGCAATGGCGGTCAAAGGATTCTGTTCGTCCTGTTTATCACGGCAATCCCTGACGCAAGCGGTTCGTAATACTGACCAATCACAGCCAAGGGGGTATCCGTAACTATCCAAAATTACGACGGATAGTTAGAAAATTCAGGAGGTGCACGTCGAGCTCTCCGGGGCTCTCGGAGAGGGCGTTCCCCGTAGAGGAGGGCGTTCCCATGTGTCCGTTTTTTGCAAAACGGAGAAGAATATATCGGCCTTAAGCTGTAGTGCTATCGTCACACACCTAAGTCGATCCTGTTTGCTTTACAACAGAAGTGGAAACAACTAACAACAATCATTTCAAATTATATCTAGTCAATCTGTTGAAAACAGTGTTGTGTAGACACAATAGATTTATTTGTAAGTTTTTATTTCAAGTCTCCACCTTCGATGTTTCAGTGAGTGCTGTTGGCCGTGTTGCGTCTTTGGTCCGCAGCTTCACTTGTTGTTGACCAACCAATCAGCGCGCAGCTCATCTATATATTCATGAGCATATCATAAAAGGAGAAAACCTAGCGTTTTTTCCCGGGACAAATTCACTGGAAGCATCAGGGGGCATAGAACAGCACCCGGGCCATTTTCAACCCAACAAATGTTACATACCCTATTCGGAGACCTTAAGGAACAGTGTGAAATACCCAAAAGTTTTTTACAGTTTTTTACTAATTGAAAATAAAAAAAAACAGTCCGTCGAATACCAGATGTATTGTGGCTCCAGTACGTTGGCCCACAGCACGAGATGGAGGCGGCCGTCTATGGGCAACACGCGGCACAACCAATTACCTTGTGGCTTGACGATTAGGGGTGGGGAAAAAAATAGATTCACATTTGAATCACGATTCAGTCTTCTAGCGATTCAGATCGATTCACAAATGTAAAAATAGATTTTAAAAAATTACGTTGTTTTATTCTTGTACGACAAAAACACAACTGCCTATCACAGTAAAATAGAAACAAGTAACAATAAACAGCAAACTGGAATCAAATGTAAGCATATATTACATTTGACAATGTAAGCTTTTTTTATTTCTGATTAAATATCGAAAAAATCATGAATCGATTTTTTATTGAATCGTGACCTCGGGAATCGATTAGAATTGTGAGGTACCAAACGATTCCCACCCCTAGTGAGTGGGATTTAAAAAATAAAAATGTTTTTGTTATTCTTGTACGTTTATTTATTTTTTTGTACGACAAAAACACCTAACTGCCTATCACAGTAAAATAGAAACAAGTAACACTAAACTGAAAATTGGAATCAAATGTAAGTATATATTGAATCGAAATTTGATGATTTTCTTTCTGATTAAAAATCGTGAATCGATTTTTTATTGAATCGTGACCTCAGGAATCGATTCGTGAGGTACCAAAAGATTCCCAACCCTAGTGATGACGGTAGGAAAGTTTGGTGACCAGATCGACGGCGTCCAGGAGAATATCAACAGAGTTCGTCGAAGAATGTGAGGGTCCAGATGAATGGAAAGTTTCCTGTATTTGGCTATCCGTCAAATTATGTCCTTTTCCAGTCTGACACAGTCCCTTTTTGAATTGTAACCCACAGTGGATTTGCCTATCCGACAACTCACCAATTACATTCCGAAAATATGGTAACCTAGTTGGCAACACAACCAACTCACTTAACTTTACTATCCTAAAGTTTAAGTTTTATAAAGACGGAAACACTATAATCAAAACTCGACACACACAAACTCGGATCTGATCTCCACCATCTTCTCTCCTCACTCACTCCTCTCTTCCCCTTTGACCCCGGACACAGATTGGACAAATCAAACAGTGATGAAACACAATTGATTGAACAAAAATATTAAATTCAACATTAACTTAACAAACATGATGATTTTATAAAACCATATACAGTAACAAAACACATTCATAAAATAACAAACAAATATAAATTATTATACTGGGTTGCAATGGCTTTGCTTATCATTACCACCCCATCCATAGTCCTAGTTTGGTTAATATTCTATCCATATCACAAGAGATTGCAAAGCCCTGAGCACATCAACGCAAACTGTAAATACCAGCCATTGACCAAATATTCATCTGTTTGATAGTGTTTAAGTTAACATAGACATTAACTGAACATCTCACTGTGTGCAGCTATGCAGGCTGATGGACCCACCCCTCCTGGCATTTCCCATCCAGCAAAAGACTGTAAATAAAAGTAGGCTTACATGGGGAGAGAACTACCAGTAGCTACCATACATAGGCCTCTCTGCATCCATCTCTGTGGCAGCAGTCAACTTCTCTTCATCATCATAATCATCATCATCATCCTGTGATGGAAAATAACTGCACTAACTGATATTTACTTTGTATCATGTCCAATATGATTAAAGCCAAGGTAATGTATACTACAATCACAAGCTTACAGGCCGAAGCAAAATATGCCAATCACATTCCACCACTTTTTCACCGGTAATATTAACGGACAGTGTTGTTAAATGTTCAATGTATGGACTGGCTACTGGATTCAAATGTATGCATTGACTCCCACGCTAATTGACTCTCCTTCATTGCAACATCCATGTTGATTTTTTCAGGTATATGCTTAGATTCACCAAAAACACATATTAACACATCTAACTGAAGTGGGGTGAAGTAGGAGGACGTTCTTTGTCGATGGGTGCCATGGTGGATCCTAGTGTCGGAGTTCCATTGATGTTGGCTTTATATAGTCCTCATGCCTGCGCTTAACTCAGAGTGGACATGTCCAATCAACTCTGAATATGTATATTCAGAGTTGATTGAACTAATTCAAATAAGCGTTTATGCAACCGAAAATTCTTGATTTTCCCATTTTAGAGCTCAGGGTTAGACTTACAGTTTGTTAAACCCGCTTTCTGGAATACCCCCCTGGCCAAGATAAAGCAAAGCAATGCGACAAAAACAACAACACAGAAGTTACACAGGGGTAAACAAATGTACAGTCAATAATATACAGTAAGTGAAATAAAGAAAAGGCAATAAATAAGACAAACACTTAACAATAAAAGAGTTACGTGGAATAAGGTAGGAACAATATGGGAATGAGGTAGGTAGTTGGATGGGCTATTTGCTATTTGCTGTGTACAGCTACAGCGATTGGTGAACTGCTCTGATAGCTCCGAGTGGTGGCATACAACTAACGTGGATGTGGTCTCAGCAATTGATAATAAATTTTGGTAAAAAAAATTGAGATTTAGCAAATACACATACAACATGCCACAACTAACGCCCACACCAAGAATGGCCCATATCAGACCTTAGGGGGCGCCACAGGCCACGCCCAAATGTACATTTGTCAACGTGATGGCATTGCCACCGTATTGCTCCAATCCTTACAAAAGTTGGTGTTCATGCCTCATTTTTTATGAGGAACGAAAAAGCCTCAAGGACCCATAAGGTCCGCCAGGATGGATTTTCCTGTACAGTGACATTTTGCGAAAAAACCTTCTTCTCTTGAATCAAAGATCCAATTTACTTTATATTTCGTATATATGTGTATAATTGATGTCTTTCAAAACATTACTTGGGAAAAATGAATCAAATACAACATGGCAAAAAGGGGTGTATGTATGTAAATGTACACATTGCCCCAATAGGTTTGTGTCACTAAATCAAATGTCATTTTGAATGATGGTTTTTCAAACGTAAAAGGCTTTAAGATGACATCCGTACCTTGATATGTGAAAATATGACAGAATTACAGCTGTTTGAGCTTGGACCAAATCTGACAATGCTTGCCATTGAAGAAACGTCTTATTTTATCCTCCAGTAACTGAACTAAATAAAGTCCTGGGGCCTCATGTATAAAGGTTTGCGCAGCTTTCATACCAGAAGATGGCGTACGGCCAAAACTCAAAGTACCTACGCACAGAAATATTCACACGTATAAAACCGGTCGTACGCCAGGTCCTGCGCACCTTTCCTTTATAAATCACAATCAACGTGAGATTGACCGCACGTGAACGAGCCACTGACCCCGCCTTGCTTCCTCCCATAAATGAATATGCAGATGGACTATAAATGTGCTCCTGAGGTCATTTATTTGTCTGAATTACTGTATTTCTTCGAATAAACGCCGCCCTCGAATAAACGCAGAACCAAAAATGAACGTTATTTAATAAACGCTGCAGCGTTTATTCGAAGAAATACGGTAAAATGGCTTAACACGCAAAAAAGAAAAAATTCACAGACTGTGAGATCGAGGTTCTAATAACAGAGGTGGAGGCGAGAAAATGTGTCCTGTTTGGCGGCCTGTCATCAGATATTAGCGACAAAAGAAAGTCGGCGGAGTGGAAAACTGTCACTATTGCGCCCTTTCTTGTTTTTAACCTGTAGCACTTTGAGATTTAGCTCAATGTAAAGTGCATTACAAATAAAATCATTATTATTATAATAGGGCCATAAATGCTGTGGGTTCGGCGAACCGGACCATGGCAGAAATTAAGAAGACATGGTCCGATGTAAAACTTTAAATTAAGAAATGAGTGGTGGCGCATCGTAACAGTGATTTTGTTGTTCGTTTGACACCCTCAAGTTTAACAGAAGTTATTAAGTGGTAGCGGATTAAACAGAAGGCTATATAGGATTTCCCGTTTTGGGTTTTGGCATTTTGATGTGATCATCCACATTCATGATCAAACTTTTATTTTTATATTTTTGAATAGTCAACGTCATAAACGTAATAGTGGTAACTTTATTTTGTAATGTTTGGTGAGTTTCGGCACTTTGCACAAGACTTTGCAGACGGCTCGCACATTCTCACGTCAAGTAAATCTTTATACATCACAAAGTGTGCGTGAAAACCAGCGTACGCAAGCTTTTTGTGCGTACGCAACGTTTATGCATGAGGCCCCTGGTCTGGGAATGGCTCAATTGGATGAGATACTGTGCTGGTAAATGTATCCTAGGTTCAAAACCATCCTAGGTTCCTAGGTTCAAAACCAATCAGTAGCATAGTTTTTCATTTTTTCTAGACGGTTTCTAGTCTTCTGGCCAATCCTCCAGTTGTAAAACATAGCAACGAGACAAATTGCTGCTTGCAGCTATATTTTTTACTTGTTATTGGAGAATGTTATAAACCAGGGGTGTCAAACTCATTTTCACCACATCAGCATTATGGTTGCCCCTCAAAGGGCCAGTTGTAACTACGATGTAACAATGTTTACGATGTAAAAACATTTTAGCTGTAGCTTTTGTGAAAATATTTTGCTGCGATTGCAGTCCGCCTTTTAATTCTTAGACAATCTGCTGTTTTTCTTGGAGGCTACATTTGGCATATTTATCTCTGTGTTGTCAATATGCCAACAGAGATTGCCCTCTTTAACGACCAATATCACCTCATAACACAAAATACATACCGGTTTTTCTCCTTAAAGCACAAATATGTATTTGCTTTCCCATCTTTCTTGAAACTGCCTTCCATCCAGAGCCGGATTCAGCCTGCTTTGACTGGAGGTGCAGTGAACATTTCTGGGGGGTAGAATGATTACTGAAAGGGATTGTATTATTTTTTTATATTAATACAATTTTTGAGACTGCTTATCGATTCGAGTGTTAATCATGCGCGGAGCCACACTTCCTAAACATTTGGGGATTAGCCCAAACTTTGGACGTATTCTGGGTTTGATGTGATACTAGATAGGGACTTCCACAGTTAATGCGAGCGCACATAGCGCACAAGCAAAAAAAAATTGCCTTAATTTGAGTGTAAAATAGCTGTTTGAGCTCTATGTAAAATAAACATTGCCGTTTTCCAATTGGTAAAACTTTGTTTAGTGAAGGTGATGTCTTTATCATTTCTGGCACCAAATTGTCAACAGGGGAAGCATAAATATGCATCTAGCTTGGCTGAGTACTCGAACCAAGTTCGAGAGCGATACCAACTTGGGTTGAATGCCCATGGACCTTGGCTGAAAATGCGCATGGGGTACGTTTGCAGAACCGGCTGCATAGGAGTGCTGTCATTCAAACAATGCTCGCCTTCACCCACAGTTAAACTTGGAACTTTGCGTTAAGTAGTTTATGGTCAATGCACGCTGTAAAGCAGCATAGACTTATTTCAATACACCATTTAAGTTTCCGCGGGCCACATAAAATAACGTGGGCTTCAGTTTGACACCTGTTATAACAATAAGAAACATTTCATTTTCCATAAGACCGTCCAGTGATTTCACTTTAGGAGGTTATTTAACATTAATATGAGTTCCCCCTAGCCTGCCTTTGGTCCCCCAGTGGCTAGAAATGTTGATAGGTATAAACCAAGCCCTGGGTTCTCTTGTCCGCCTTTGAGAAAATGAAAGCTGAAATGCTCGGTTTTGAAAATGCTGGTTTTATGACGTCATAAGAGCGAAGGTTACCTCCCCTTTCTCTGCTTTGCCCACCTAGAGAATCTGGCATGCCCATGAGAAACTGAGCTACTACGACCATGCGAGTGCGATATCGGTTTTTACTCAAGATCATGGATTGCAAACAAACGAAGTACACAACAAGTTGCTCAGTGTTTGGATGTACAAATGAAAACCAAAATGTTTTGTTCCTTCATCTGAGCCTCTGAAGACCCAGGGCCTCATGTACTCACGCTTTTGCGCCCATTTCAGGCGTATTTGTTTCGCAATTTGCGCGTAAAAGCATGGCGAGGTATGTACAAACATGCCGCACTGAGGTAAAAGCGCAGACTGCCTGTAGCGGGAACTGAAAATGGCAAATTGTGCTTTTCCATTTCATGCATATGCATTCACGGGAGGGTCAAGGGAAAAGTGGGAGTTTCCCATAAAGAGATGGGAGGGGATGCGTAAAGTGCGCCTAATTATGTATTCCGTGGTATGTACAAAAACCGCCTGTGAAAGCGCACCTCTATTTTGCGGTGACAATTCTCCGCCTGTTAAAAGCAGACGTAAACCAGGATGTGCATATGCCTCCTGGTGAAATGGCAGCCGTAACCCGAGCAAGACGAATTTTGCCACAGGGATCACACTTTTTGAGTTGAGTGAACACAAAATCATTACGCGTTACAGATTAAGCAGCCATGCAATATTACAGTTCCTGGAAGAAATCAAAGATTACATCGAATCTCCGACTCGGCGTTCACATTCCATTCCAGCAGTTGTTAAACTCCTTGCTACATCACAAATATTGGCATCAGGATAATGTCGTCGCTGTTTTGACTTTGGTGGCTGATCCATAATAGAAAGAGAAAAGGAGGCCCATTCAATTGCGCATTTAAATGCTTGCAATGTACGGTATCGTGGGCGGAGAAAGGCGCTGATTACCCGATGACCTGCAGGCTTCGTAAATACAACGTAAACTGAAGTATCACAGCGTGCGCAATCTGCGGGTTGGCCATGGCGCTAATAACGCTACGTTTGCAAATGTACGTACATGAGGCCCTCAGTGTCTTAATAAAATTTTCTCTGGAAATGCGCCGACACAACTTCCTAAAGTTTTGTATGTCTGCGCCAAACATTTCAGCCACGACTGTTTCCTCAACTTGGGCCAATACAAAGCTGGCCTTGCTGACCGTCTGAAATTAAATTCTGGATCAGTACCAACTCTCCTTGGTCCAGCTACAAACCTCTGACAAATAAGTCAACTAACGCTATATCATTTTGTTGCTTTACTGTATATGGTTACCTAGCTTGCTACCCTTAGAATGTGGCTGTAACATTAGCTCTGCAGCCAACAGCTCAGTTACTGTCGCTAATGTAAAAGTAGATAGCATCAAGTATGTGTGTGAATACACACACTGTAACGCGAGTGTTGTACACTTCTTTGTTATTTGGATAACCATTCTGCTGTTGGTGTTATGGCAGGAGCGATATCCGCCTTTCCCCTCATTGAAATGACTATGAGTGTGCACCTCTGCAAACCAGGGTGATCAGATGAGAATGGGCAAATTCGAGGCATCTTACAGCAACGGGGCTACGAGCCATTGCGATACATCCACTGTAAACATTAGCGCATGGTGCCGCCTCTCTCCTCCTCATTAGCATTTAAAGCTACAGACACAGAAACAGCACGTCCTGAGGAAAGCTTGTTGTGGGACTGCTCGTAGTGGCTGTAATTATGCACCAAGGCTGAATTTCGGGAAAGAGACTTCAGATACAACATTAGGGGACCACTAAGGCCTATATAAAAGCATCCAAAAACAGCATGTCATGGGACCTTTAACAAATGTTAAGTAAAAACATAATTCAAACAGACATGAAAAAATAAGTGCATTATGTTAATCTTTTAGCAGTAATCAAAATGTAGTCAAAGGTATATTAACCATTTTTTATTTTTAAATATTTCTGAATTGGTTACCTAGCTGGTCAGCACCTCTCCATTGTGTTGTTTACAAAGTTTTACAAAGTGAAAATATGAAATTCTGGACTGCAGAATGCAATTATAGAGCAGTTGACGTATCACTGCCTTAACATTAAATATTCAAATATGAAAAATATAGTTTTTTTAATTATTTTGAAAAATGTGACAGGTTCCAGTCACAGTTTTTTTTAATTTTTTTTACAGTTTTCATTTTAAAAAACTGTAAAAAAAAATTACACATAACACAAACCATAATTGGGCCGGGTACAGTGCAATGTAGTCAGTACAAAAATACTGGGTGTTAAAACACATATCTAGGATAAGTAAAGAAAGCAGTATCCTGGAATTTGATAGTGTGAATATTGTTTTATTTTTATGTACTGAAATAATCATTAGAACGTTGAGCGCCGGTTAACACAAAACAATCACACCTCTCTTAAGCTTTCCAGGTTTATCAACATTCAGATACGTGTATCTTCTACAACTAATTTCAGATTTCAACTATATTTCATTTAAGAAGCATACGGATTCTGGTTTGGCATAATGAAAATTACTTTTATCATATCTTTGATAAAAAGAGGTGTGATTCGGTAAAATAGTCACAAGAGGACCTTATGTTACTAAGGAATCTGTTTCGTTATGTGCTGATTTGAGCCATGGGATGAATCATGTCTCAAACAGGAGGGATGGAGATAACGAAAGAGTGTTTATAGCATTTGGATTTAAAACTATTCAAGAAAACTTTAAGAAAAACACTTTTTTAGCATACCCTATTTGCTAGATTAATAGTTATGGGAACTGTATATTTTATGTGATGATTATGTATGACTATGTTTCTTTGATCTTTTTTGATCTTCGAACCCTGGAAGATTAGCCCTTAAAGGGCTAAAGGGTATCGCAATAAACAGAATAAACAGAATACCTTTATCAAAACTCTTAAAAACCGTAGATTTGACTATTTTGACTTAAAATGTTATCCCATATACCTTCAAAGTATATTCATAGTTTCCTCTTCAAAACATCAGTGTTTCAGTTCATAACCTTGCATGATCCTCTCTAAACCAATCTTTTATGTAACTTTCTAATCGTTTCCTCATAATTTTTCACATACATTTCCTCAAACCATTCTTTGACCAACACAGCTGGTTGGCGTTTACCGTCTATTTACTTAATTTCGCTCTAGTATAACTCTTCCAATTGTATTAGATCCAATTTATAAACCAGGGGTATACCCTCTGGGATCACCTTTGTAAGAGCTCAACGTAATGGGACTCTTTTAGCCCCCAACTTTCTCCATCTCTCCTCGGGATTTCTGTAACTTCTTGGTCAAAGGAGAAAAAAAAAAAAAACACACTCCTCTCTATATTTATTCAACTCAATCTGACTCCACACAAATATTACAAGTTCAGGGACTCTAACCCTTGGAGAGGACTATAACCTCTCCTTTTTTATAAACACAAAACAAGTTCAGGGACTCTAACCCTTGGAGAGAACTCTAACCTCTCCTTTCTTATAAACACATAACAAGTTCAGGGACTCTAACCCTTGGAGAGGACTCTAACCTCTCCTTGACAAAGACAAAACACGTATAGGGACTCTCACCCTCTTGAAAAGGACTCTAACCTCTCCTTGACAAAGACAAAACACATATAGGGAATCTTACCCTCTTGGAGAGGACTCTACCCTCTCCTTGACAAAGACAAAACACGTGTTAGGACTCTCACCCTTTTGGAGAGGACTCTAACCTCTCCTTGACAAAGACAAAAACAAAACACAAAAACGGTTGATTTCCCACCACTGTTGGTTTGATTAGGTACGATGAAACATAGTCATCGTCTAAATTTGGTTCTCAGTTCCGAATAGCAGTACACTGAATTAACAGGTGTCTGCTTACCTTTTTTTTTATGTTGAGGGGCCCCTGACGATTACGTCTGCCTCCTCGTACCGGTGTATGGGTCTCTCTCCCGATCCGTCGGTCAGGCCGGAACCCTCTGGACTCCCTCTTTTCAGCGTCGGGGTCAACAGTTGAAGGACTTAAATTCTTTGTGTCTATTCCAATATGTAATGATGGTATTCAATGACACAAGTCTGTGTTCTAGAAAGAGTGGTCTGGAGTCGCAGAGGTCCGATAATATCAGCTTTAATACAGCAGTTGGAAATCAACAAGTACAGAGCTCTGGGGTTGTCTACGTTTCCCTACCCGCAACAGAGTTTGGGTTGGTTCACGCAGTCCAACTGGCTGTCTGTCCCTGCTCCAGCATATATTATACAGTGCAATTAAAACAGAAAGATGAAAAGAGGGTTGAGCTTGTTCTCTCGTGCATCAGGGAGTTGTTCTTGCCGACGCATCCCACCTGCTCAGGTGCCGTCTCTACCCCACAGATGAAACTGGCCCTTCTAAATGTTAGATCACTAAATAACAAAACATTTCTAGTTAATGATCTGGTCAAAGAAAACAACTTAGACTGCATCTATCTAACAGAAACCTGGTTAAACAATGACACGGCAACAGCAACTTTGATAGAAGCGTGTCCGCCTGATTACAGCTTTCACCAAGTTTCAAGGACATCAAAAAAAGGTGGAGGAGTCGCAGCTATTTTCTCCTCTAAACTGTTGTTCAAAATCACTGAGCTAGGTGAATTCACATCATATGAATATCTTTCTATAGAGCTCAAAACCGAATCAATACTTTTTGTTATTATATATCGGCCACCCAAGCACTCGCCAATATTCATACAAGAATTCTCTGAACTATTATCACTATGTGTCACTAGATATGACAAAGTAGTTTTAAACGGAGACTTAAATATCCAAGTAAATAAAAAAGCAGACCCAAGAACTATTGAGCTCTTAAATCTCCTTGACAGTTTCAATCTAACTCAACACATAACAGACCCAACACACCGGCACGGAAACACACTAGATCTAGTGATAACAACTGGACTAAATATCAATAATATTTCAATAACTGATCTACCCCTCTCAGACCATCATTATATACTTTTTAATGTGGAAATTATCCTAACAAAAAACAAAAAAGAATTCTTAGTCCATAGAAGATATTTAGACAATACAGCTATGATGACATTTTCTGAACAATTTGCTCTATATGAGCCGACTAACCATGATTGCTCTCTGAATGAAATGGTAGAGAACCTCAATGATGCACTATTATCTGTGTTAGACTCTGTTGCACCACTGAAAACCAAAAAGAAGTGCACAAGCATAACCTCCCCATGGCTGAGAAATAAAAATGTTAGTGAAACGAAAAGAAAATGCCATGCAGCAGAGAGAAAATGGAGGAAAACAAAGATCAATATCCACTACAATATCTACAAAGATACACTAACCACCTATAACAAAACCATCCGTCTAGCAAGGAGAGAATATTTCTCCAACATTATTACAGAAAATGCCAGAAATTCCAGTTCTTTTCCAGTTAATATGTTGTTAGTTATTTACTCATGCTTTGTAAAGGTAATGTAAATGGTTTGTTCACCATTTGCTAATGCTTTCTATACCAGCTCATGTACCATTAACAGATTATAAACTACTGGTTTGCAACTATATTAACAAGCTGTCTATAAAGTATGGTAATGCAGTTATCAAACACCTTATGAATTGTATTATGAATCAAATCCATAATGTTTAACAGTGTTTATTAATGATTAACATAGCATTTAATAATAAGCTTATTAACTATTTAATAATGTATTGTTAATGTTTCAAAATGTTTTATAAAGGGTTAACTACCTATTAGTTAACACTTTGTAAATGCCAAAAAGCGTTGACTTATTATAAAGTGTTACCAACATTTTTCCTGTTGCTATATTCACTAGTGCACAGTTCCCGTGATGCATTCGGTGATTAAGATGCCACAAATATTAATAACTGGAATTATAGATAGTGCCGTGCCCGTGATGCAGCTGGTGATGACAGTTCAAGAATTGTACTGTAATGTATTATACATTCTTTACCGACCACCGCCCCTTTTCACCAGAGCGTGTTACAAATGTTTTGTGTGTGCCTTTTTTGTTCAGATCCTTGTATCCCAAACCCATGTGGGGTGGGTAGCACCTGTCAGAGGCGTTATAATGGCTCCATCTGTTTATGTGAACCCGGCCAATCCTACTCTGTCAACGAGAAACGTTGTGAAGGAGGTGGGTATCTTAACATGCATGCAACCCATAAATAACCTTTATCACTCAAGGTTAGTATCTGTTGGCATATCAGCCTCCTTAAAGGCTTTTAGTTTGTTTTTTGAGTGATTTGCATAAATTATTTGGGGGTCTATGCCTGTACGTATTAGGTGTTAATATGTTTCAATCAAGTAACTAGGGAAGTTGATAGATTTAAAGCTATGATAAAAACGTTTTAGGGGGGGACAAACTGTCAATTATAAAGTGTCTTCCCTCCCTGGGAAGACATTCATCTATTTATTAGGTTTTTATCTTTTTGTGGTTTAGCATATTTTAACCTCTTGTTTTTACATTTTAGCCAAGGTTTTCCCTGGATCTCTGGTCCTGTCGAGTGCCTTTAAGAAAGGGATGGAGGATAAGGCATCAAAGCTGTTCCAAGAGAAAGCTGACAAAATAATTAATGCGGTAACATTTTGTTTCTGACAAAGTTTAAAGGATTTTCTTGTCACTTTCAGAACAGTGTAAGACCGCAGCCTTATCCACCACTATACCAAAGAAGGTGGTAAACCTAAATCTATTGACCTAGCAAAAAAGTGGTGGTTTGGTCTATTAAAACTAATGATCAGCCCGGGATTTTAACTAGGCGTATTATGGTTTGGGATGACCATATGATTTTCTGGGTCACAAAAACTCATATTGATGATGTCTTTATTAGGACATGGGGCCAGTTGCAAAAAATAGACAGTCTTAGACTTAAATGTTACTTTGTCAGACTTGCCATAGACAGGTATTTTACCTGTTGCATAAAGCTTCCCTTTGAGTGACTAATGTAACGGTGCGTTTACACTGCAGCGATGCAAATCGCTTACCATCGCATGCTTTCCCACAGTGCACCACGCTCGGGGGCGTGTCAGACAGATTAATGCAGAGTTGTAGTTCTCTAAAGTCACTGTTGTAGTTCGTATAATGTCATGGAAAAGTGTGCAGACTTGGGTTTACGTACTCGCAAAATTGATCAAAATACAACTTGTAGCCTATACAAAATACAAAAATGTTTAATAAACATACAAGTTGACGTGTAAAAATGTTTGATTATATTACTCAAAGTGTCTGCTAATCTGTCGATACGACTAGGGAGTCCCAGCCAGGCTAGCTAGCTAGTTACCACAGAACGAAGTTACGTAATGTGACAAGACTGAATTTGAAAGTACAAAAAACCCACCAGGAGCACCGACAACATCGGCAACCCTGCGCCAGGCCTCATTCTTTTTATTAATGTCTCTGTACAAATACAGAGACGTATCGTACAGGACTGGATATGCAGCTACACAAGCGATTAGTTTCTCCTCCATCTTTAAACTGAAAGCTAGAAATGTTTACCATGGTTGCTACGTTATGAGAAACAAGAAAACACTCCGATTGGCCATCGCTAGCGAAAATCGTTCCTCATTTGCATAAAGTTGAGAAAATCTCAACTCGAATAGCTTGGATCGCGTTGCGTCGCTACCCACAATGCACCACGCAAGCGATTCGCCTGGTTCAATTGAAAATGAATGGAAAGCATGTTGTCACGTCGCTCGCGACGCTGCAGTGTAAACGCACTGTAAGACTGACTTTTATGTGTTGCCTGTCGCGACACAATAACGGCAGAAGATTGACACATTTAAACTTGCTGAAAAGCTGTATCTGTTGGTGGAATACAATACTAAAAAAGTTGTGTCATTAAGTTCATTTGTATGCGTCTTTAAGCTTCTTAATTTAACCTCAACACTACTTCCATTTATCTCCAACAACTCCGACGCAGGTGACTAGTGTCAATGCAATGACTTATGTTTTCATCTACTCACTCGTTTAATAAAATTACATTTTAGTCGAAAAGCAGACCCCAGTTAAAATTCTGAGTTAACAAACGTCAATTTCCTTTTTGTAATAGATTATGCTAAGATAACAGATGGTTGGCATAGCAACAAATCCCTTACCGCAGGCTTAGCCAGGGGGAGAGGGGGAACTTTCAAACCTCAAATTAAGTCAGTCTTACTATTTATGCAACAGGCAGACTTAATTAGACTAGTCTAACTTTACAATTTAAGACTGTGTAAGGCTAAGACTAGTCCTTAACTAAGTTTATGCAACTGGCCCCAGTCTCAAAGTCAAAAAACAAGTTCAAGTATTGAAATTAGGTAATTGATTCAGTACAAACTTAACCCTAACCCTAGCATTTTCTACCCCAATCGCAGATGAGGAAGATTTTGGGTAGTGATGTTGATGGATACCTCCAGTCCACAGTGTTGGAACTCAGGTCAGTGTTGTTATTTTGGTGGATTTTGATCTTTTGTAAATATATATATATATTTTTTTTTTGTTGTTGCATGTTTATCACTGTGTTATATCACACTTCCATTTAATTACACTTTTTAATAGTTTACGAACTGAGGATACAAGTTGTTGTAGCTTTGCAAGTGGAATTGTTGCCCATTCCTGCTTGATACAAGCTGCTCAACAGTCATAGGTCACTATTGTCTGGTTCTTCTCTTCATGATGCGCCATGCATTTTCAATAGGAGATAGATCTGGACTGCAGGCAGGTTAGTCATGAGCTCGGGCCAAGAGAACTCTGCAGTGTTTTTGCATAGCGTTGATGTCTGGCTTCCTCCTTGAGTGACAGAGTTTCAGGTTGCATTTCAGGATGCAGCGGTGAACTGTGTTAAGTAACAACGGTTTTCTGAAGTACTCCCAAGCCCACGTGATTATATTTATCACAGTTGCATGAAGATTGCTCAGGCAATGCCACATGAGGGCTCAAAGGTCAAACACCTTTAACAGTGGTTTCTGGCCTTGCCCTTTATGCAATGAGATTTCTCAGAATTACCTGAATCTTTTCACAATATCATGCACAGTAGATGATGAAAGACTTAAATTATTTTACAATCTTGAGTTGAGAAATGTTCTTTTTGAACTGACTGACAATGCTCTCATGAAGTTTGCCACAAAGTGGTGAGCCATGACCCATTCTTGCTTGCAAAGACTGAGCTTTCGGGGGATGCTCCTACCATGTCCAATCTTGATACCCTCCCCTTTTGGTTATAACCTGATTATTGTAGAACCCTCCAAAATGGTGTTACATGAATATTCCCCCCAAAATTCAGTTTGTTTAGAGTGCAGGTATCAAATTCTAAATTTGATATTTACAAATCACAATTAAATTGGTCAGTGTAAACATTGAATATATTTTATTTTTACATTTGTTGGTCAAGGTTTCGAGAGACTTGATAACCCATTTTTGTTTTTATTGCATTTTAGAAAATATCAAAACCAGAAGTCCAAGTCAAACATTGGAATTCTAGACTTACCATTAACAATAACAGTTGGAAATGTCAGCTAAGAAAGTTAATGCTTCCAAAATGATCTTTGAATTGCACCTACTGAAGGCAGTATTGTCACTGAAATGAAATGTAATTGTAAGAAAAACACATTGGATAAAAAGAAATATAAGGAGAGGGTTTAACAATGGTCAATTGTGAAACTAAAATACATTACAAATTAGGAATAGGCATTTGACTATTATTCGACTATTTCACTGTTAAAATAGTATCCGAAAAAACGTGAGGATATCCGTATAGTTTGTATTTTTTAATGCTGCTGCGGATCTGTTAGGCAATTAGCCTGATATGACACAAAGAATAGGCTACAGTAAAAGTGGTACAAGTATTGTGACCGTAAAGATATTAGATTAAATAAGGGTTAAATAAAGAAAACAAATGCAGATCAATTTATTGAACATGATGAAAAGACAATGGACTTGAAAAGATGCTGCGTCTTCAGACGAAGGCTCTTAACCGAGCTAAGCCTATTACCGTGTTAAATAAAAAGTACAAACATTGTATGAACTTACACACATTAGGTTTTAAGTTTAGGTCATTGGTAAAAGCAAACAAAAGACACATGGAGAAATGTTGCATAGGCTATTAACTTGAAAATAAATGAATAATTGGAACTGGAATACGGCGCACAACCACACGAATGTAGAGTACGGAGGTGATTTAGGATCAGGCCGGCAGTTGACAAGACTTGATGCTGGACCTGAGGTTACTGGTAGGGATGCACCGATACCATTTTTTAAGGACCGAGTACGAGTACCGATATTTTTTCTCTGTTACTCACCGATACCTATACATTTGGAATTTCAATTTTTTTTGGGGGGGGTGATGTGGCAGTTTTCCAAGCACAACACAGTGAGACTAATGAATGTAGGACAGCTTATTTATTATTACTCGAATGAAACAAGTATTATTTGTATGTGCTTATCACAAACTTAAAGCACAAATGTCAGTGAATGTCCAATAACCTTCAAAGGGCATAATTACCTGTAAGAAAGGCTGGTGGGATCAGCCAATAGGAGACAGAATACGCTTGTCAGACTTTGGTCTTCCGCAGTAATACCGCACTAAGTTTTCTTTTATCAATGAGCAATCTTTAATTTAGTGAAATGGTGCGTTCATGATAAAATTAAGTTGGTTGTTGTTCTTAGTCCTCGGATTGTTTAACCTTATTTAATTCTGCAAAGTTTATAAATAGTCTATGTAGCGGTTGGAGAATTGTGTATACTGCGCTGTGGAAGTTTCGTTTTCGACAGTGGTCGGATTTCATCAATAGGGCTTATAATGTTAATAGACCGTATAATATTTGTTTAATTATGGCATTGGTAACATATTATTTGTGGTTTATTCTGTAATATGCTGTGTCGGGAGTGTGATGTTAATTGTCTACATTCTGTGTTGTTTTAACACCACCACACTCATTCATGTAAGAAACTGAAAATTGAGCTAATTTCCTAGCAATAAATCTACAGAAGAAAGCCATGTCCAAGAGTTGTGTTTTAACAGGCACCCCGGGAGCGAACACAACGCACCAACCAGCTATATATATTTAGTTATTTAATTTCTCACCTACATTACCACATATAGTCATAATATTATTTTATTTTTTTAAGGTGAGGTATCGGTCTTTGGTATCGGGGGTATTTTTACGAGTACAATACATGAGCCTGGTATCAGTGTACAGTGAGGTACTGCTTAGCCAGGACATGAGCCTGGTATCAGTGTACAGTGAGGTACTGCTTAGCCAGGACATGAGCCTGGTATCAGTGTACAGTGAGGTACTGCTTAGCCAGGACATGAGCCTGGTATCAGTGTACAGTGAGGTACTGCTTAGCCAGGACATGAGCCTGGTATCAGTGTACAGTGAGGTACTTCTTAGCCAGGACATGAGCCTGGTATCAGTGTACAGTGAGGTACTGCTTAGCCAGGACATGAGCCTGGTATCAGTGTACAGTGAGGTACTGCTTAGCCAGGACATGAGCCTGGTATCAGTGTACAGTGAGGTACTGCTTAGCCAGGACATGAGCCTGGTATCAGTGTACAGTGAGGTACTGCTTAGCCAGGACATGAGCCTGGTATCAGTGTACAGTGAGGTACTGCTTAGCCAGGACATGAGCCTGGTATCAGTGTACAGTGAGGTACTGCTTAGCCAGGACATGAGCCTGGTATCAGTGTACAGTGAGGTACTGCTTAGCCAGGACATGAGCCTGGTATCAGTGTACAGTGAGGTACTGCTTAGCCAGGACATGAGCCTGGTATCAGTGTACAGTGAGGTACTGCTTAGCCAGGACATGAGCCTGGTATCAGTGTACAGTGAGGTACTGCTTAGCCAGGACATGAGCCTGGTATCAGTGTACAGTGAGGTACTTCTTAGCCAGGACATGAGCCTGGTATCAGTGTACAGTGAGGTACTGCTTAGCCAGGACATGAGCCTGGTATCAGTGTACAGTGAGGTACTGCTTAGCCAGGACATGAGCCTGGTATCAGTGTACAGTGAGGTACTGCTTAGCCAGGACATGAGCCTGGTATCAGTGTACAGTGAGGTACTGCTTAGCCAGGACATGAGCCTGGTATCAGTGTACAGTGAGGTACTGCTTAGCCAGGACATGAGCCTGGTATCAGTGTACAGTGAGGTACTGCTTAGCCAGGACATGAGCCTGGTATCAGTGTACAGTGAGGTACTGCTTAGCCAGGACATGAGCCTGGTATCAGTGTACAGTGAGGTACTGCTTAGCCAGGACATGAGCCTGGTATCAGTGTACAGTGAGGTACTGCTTAGCCAGGACATGAGCCTGGTATCAGTGTACAGTGAGGTACTGCTTAGCCAGGACATGAGCCTGGTATCAGTGTACAGTGAGGTACTGCTTAGCCAGGACATGAGCCTGGTATCAGTGTACAGTGAGGTACTGCTTAGCCAGGACATGAGCCTGGTATCAGTGTACAGTGAGGTACTGCTTAGCCAGGACATGAGCCTGGTATCAGTGTACAGTGAGGTACTGCTTAGCCAGGACATGAGCCTGGTATCAGTGTACAGTGAGGTACTGCTTAGCCAGGACATGAGCCTGGTATCAGTGTACAGTGAGGTACTGCTTAGCCAGGACATGAGCCTGGTATCAGTGTACAGTGAGGTACTGCTTAGCCAGGACATGAGCCTGGTATCAGTGTACAGTGAGGTACTGCTTAGCCAGGACATGAGCCTGGTATCAGTGTACAGTGAGGTACTGCTTAGCCAGGACATGAGCCTGGTATCAGTGTACAGTGAGGTACTGCTTAGCCAGGACATGAGCCTGGTATCAGTGTACAGTGAGGTACTGCTTAGCCAGGACATGAGCCTGGTATCAGTGTACAGTGAGGTACTGCTTAGCCAGGACATGAGCCTGGTATCAGTGTACAGTGAGGTACTGCTTAGCCAGGACATGAGCCTGGTATCAGTGTACAGTGAGGTACTGCTTAGCCAGGACATGAGCCTGGTATCAGTGTACAGTGAGGTACTGCTTAGCCAGGACATGAGCCTGGTATCAGTGTACAGTGAGGTACTGCTTAGCCAGGACATGAGCCTGGTATCAGTGTACAGTGAGGTACTGCTTAGCCAGGACATGAGCCTGGTATCAGTGTACAGTGAGGTACTGCTTAGCCAGGACATGAGCCTGGTATCAGTGTACAGTGAGGTACTGCTTAGCCAGGACATGAGCCTGGTATCAGTGTACAGTGAGGTACTGCTTAGCCAGGACATGAGCCTGGTATCAGTGTACAGTGAGGTACTGCTTAGCCAGGACATGAGCCTGGTATCAGTGTACAGTGAGGTACTGCTTAGCCAGGACATGAGCCTGGTATCAGTGTACAGTGAGGTACTGCTTAGCCAGGACATGAGCCTGGTATCAGTGTACAGTGAGGTACTGCTTAGCCAGGACATGAGCCTGGTATCAGTGTACAGTGAGGTACTGCTTAGCCAGGACATGAGCCTGGTATCAGTGTACAGTGAGGTACTGCTTAGCCAGGACATGAGCCTGGTATCAGTGTACAGTGAGGTACTGCTTAGCCAGGACATGAGCCTGGTATCAGTGTACAGTGAGGTACTGCTTAGCCAGGACATGAGCCTGGTATCAGTGTACAGTGAGGTACTGCTTAGCCAGGACATGAGCCTGGTATCAGTGTACAGTGAGGTACTGCTTAGCCAGGACATGAGCCTGGTATCAGTGTACAGTGAGGTACTGCTTAGCCAGGACATGAGCCTGGTATCAGTGTACAGTGAGGTACTGCTTAGCCAGGACATGAGCCTGGTATCAGTGTACAGTGAGGTACTGCTTAGCCAGGACATGAGCCTGGTATCAGTGTACAGTGAGGTACTGCTTAGCCAGGACATGAGCCTGGTATCAGTGTACAGTGAGGTACTGCTTAGCCAGGACATGAGCCTGGTATCAGTGTACAGTGAGGTACTGCTTAGCCAGGACATGAGCCTGGTATCAGTGTACAGTGAGGTACTGCTTAGCCAGGACATGAGCCTGGTATCAGTGTACAGTGAGGTACTGCTTAGCCAGGACATGAGCCTGGTATCAGTGTACAGTGAGGTACTGCTTAGCCAGGACATGAGCCTGGTATCAGTGTACAGTGAGGTACTGCTTAGCCAGGACATGAGCCTGGTATCAGTGTACAGTGAGGTACTGCTTAGCCAGGACATGAGCCTGGTATCAGTGTACAGTGAGGTACTGCTTAGCCAGGACATGAGCCTGGTATCAGTGTACAGTGAGGTACTGCTTAGCCAGGACATGAGCCTGGTATCAGTGTACAGTGAGGTACTGCTTAGCCAGGACATGAGCCTGGTATCAGTGTACAGTGAGGTACTGCTTAGCCAGGACATGAGCCTGGTATCAGTGTACAGTGAGGTACTGCTTAGCCAGGACATGAGCCTGGTATCAGTGTACAGTGAGGTACTGCTTAGCCAGGACATGAGCCTGGTATCAGTGTACAGTGAGGTACTGCTTAGCCAGGACATGAGCCTGGTATCAGTGTACAGTGAGGTACTGCTTAGCCAGGACATGAGCCTGGTATCAGTGTACAGTGAGGTACTGCTTAGCCAGGACATGAGCCTGGTATCAGTGTACAGTGAGGTACTGCTTAGCCAGGACATGAGCCTGGTATCAGTGTACAGTGAGGTACTGCTTAGCCAGGACATGAGCCTGGTATCAGTGTACAGTGAGGTACTGCTTAGCCAGGACATGAGCCTGGTATCAGTGTACAGTGAGGTACTGCTTAGCCAGGACATGAGCCTGGTATCAGTGTACAGTGAGGTACTGCTTAGCCAGGACATGAGCCTGGTATCAGTGTACAGTGAGGTACTGCTTAGCCAGGACATGAGCCTGGTATCAGTGTACAGTGAGGTACTGCTTAGCCAGGACATGAGCCTGGTATCAGTGTACAGTGAGGTACTGCTTAGCCAGGACATGAGCCTGGTATCAGTGTACAGTGAGGTACTGCTTAGCCAGGACATGAGCCTGGTATCAGTGTACAGTGAGGTACTGCTTAGCCAGGACATGAGCCTGGTATCAGTGTACAGTGAGGTACTGCTTAGCCAGGACATGAGCCTGGTATCAGTGTACAGTGAGGTACTGCTTAGCCAGGACATGAGCCTGGTATCAGTGTACAGTGAGGTACTGCTTAGCCAGGACATGAGCCTGGTATCAGTGTACAGTGAGGTACTGCTTAGCCAGGACATGAGCCTGGTATCAGTGTACAGTGAGGTACTGCTTAGCCAGGACATGAGCCTGGTATCAGTGTACAGTGAGGTACTGCTTAGCCAGGACATGAGCCTGGTATCAGTGTACAGTGAGGTACTGCTTAGCCAGGACATGAGCCTGGTATCAGTGTACAGTGAGGTACTGCTTAGCCAGGACATGAGCCTGGTATCAGTGTACAGTGAGGTACTGCTTAGCCAGGACATGAGCCTGGTATCAGTGTACAGTGAGGTACTGCTTAGCCAGGACATGAGCCTGGTATCAGTGTACAGTGAGGTACTGCTTAGCCAGGACATGAGCCTGGTATCAGTGTACAGTGAGGTACTGCTTAGCCAGGACATGAGCCTGGTATCAGTGTACAGTGAGGTACTGCTTAGCCAGGACATGAGCCTGGTATCAGTGTACAGTGAGGTACTGCTTAGCCAGGACATGAGCCTGGTATCAGTGTACAGTGAGGTACTGCTTAGCCAGGACATGAGCCTGGTATCAGTGTACAGTGAGGTACTGCTTAGCCAGGACATGAGCCTGGTATCAGTGTACAGTGAGGTACTGCTTAGCCAGGACATGAGCCTGGTATCAGTGTACAGTGAGGTACTGCTTAGCCAGGACATGAGCCTGGTATCAGTGTACAGTGAGGTACTGCTTAGCCAGGACATGAGCCTGGTATCAGTGTACAGTGAGGTACTGCTTAGCCAGGACATGAGCCTGGTATCAGTGTACAGTGAGGTACTGCTTAGCCAGGACATGAGCCTGGTATCAGTGTACAGTGAGGTACTGCTTAGCCAGGACATGAGCCTGGTATCAGTGTACAGTGAGGTACTGCTTAGCCAGGACATGAGCCTGGTATCAGTGTACAGTGAGGTACTGCTTAGCCAGGACATGAGCCTGGTATCAGTGTACAGTGAGGTACTGCTTAGCCAGGACATGAGCCTGGTATCAGTGTACAGTGAGGTACTGCTTAGCCAGGACATGAGCCTGGTATCAGTGTACAGTGAGGTACTGCTTAGCCAGGACATGAGCCTGGTATCAGTGTACAGTGAGGTACTGCTTAGCCAGGACATGAGCCTGGTATCAGTGTACAGTGAGGTACTGCTTAGCCAGGACATGAGCCTGGTATCAGTGTACAGTGAGGTACTGCTTAGCCAGGACATGAGCCTGGTATCAGTGTACAGTGAGGTACTGCTTAGCCAGGACATGAGCCTGGTATCAGTGTACAGTGAGGTACTGCTTAGCCAGGACATGAGCCTGGTATCAGTGTACAGTGAGGTACTGCTTAGCCAGGACATGAGCCTGGTATCAGTGTACAGTGAGGTACTGCTTAGCCAGGACATGAGCCTGGTATCAGTGTACAGTGAGGTACTGCTTAGCCAGGACATGAGCCTGGTATCAGTGTACAGTGAGGTACTGCTTAGCCAGGACATGAGCCTGGTATCAGTGTACAGTGAGGTACTGCTTAGCCAGGACATGAGCCTGGTATCAGTGTACAGTGAGGTACTGCTTAGCCAGGACATGAGCCTGGTATCAGTGTACAGTGAGGTACTGCTTAGCCAGGACATGAGCCTGGTATCAGTGTACAGTGAGGTACTGCTTAGCCAGGACATGAGCCTGGTATCAGTGTACAGTGAGGTACTGCTTAGCCAGGACATGAGCCTGGTATCAGTGTACAGTGAGGTACTGCTTAGCCAGGACATGAGCCTGGTATCAGTGTACAGTGAGGTACTGCTTAGCCAGGACATGAGCCTGGTATCAGTGTACAGTGAGGTACTGCTTAGCCAGGACATGAGCCTGGTATCAGTGTACAGTGAGGTACTGCTTAGCCAGGACATGAGCCTGGTATCAGTGTACAGTGAGGTACTGCTTAGCCAGGACATGAGCCTGGTATCAGTGTACAGTGAGGTACTGCTTAGCCAGGACATGAGCCTGGTATCAGTGTACAGTGAGGTACTGCTTAGCCAGGACATGAGCCTGGTATCAGTGTACAGTGAGGTACTGCTTAGCCAGGACATGAGCCTGGTATCAGTGTACAGTGAGGTACTGCTTAGCCAGGACATGAGCCTGGTATCAGTGTACAGTGAGGTACTGCTTAGCCAGGACATGAGCCTGGTATCAGTGTACAGTGAGGTACTGCTTAGCCAGGACATGAGCCTGGTATCAGTGTACAGTGAGGTACTGCTTAGCCAGGACATGAGCCTGGTATCAGTGTACAGTGAGGTACTGCTTAGCCAGGACATGAGCCTGGTATCAGTGTACAGTGAGGTACTGCTTAGCCAGGACATGAGCCTGGTATCAGTGTACAGTGAGGTACTGCTTAGCCAGGACATGAGCCTGGTATCAGTGTACAGTGAGGTACTGCTTAGCCAGGACATGAGCCTGGTATCAGTGTACAGTGAGGTACTGCTTAGCCAGGACATGAGCCTGGTATCAGTGTACAGTGAGGTACTGCTTAGCCAGGACATGAGCCTGGTATCAGTGTACAGTGAGGTACTGCTTAGCCAGGACATGAGCCTGGTATCAGTGTACAGTGAGGTACTGCTTAGCCAGGACATGAGCCTGGTATCAGTGTACAGTGAGGTACTGCTTAGCCAGGACATGAGCCTGGTATCAGTGTACAGTGAGGTACTGCTTAGCCAGGACATGAGCCTGGTATCAGTGTACAGTGAGGTACTGCTTAGCCAGGACATGAGCCTGGTATCAGTGTACAGTGAGGTACTGCTTAGCCAGGACATGAGCCTGGTATCAGTGTACAGTGAGGTACTGCTTAGCCAGGACATGAGCCTGGTATCAGTGTACAGTGAGGTACTGCTTAGCCAGGACATGAGCCTGGTATCAGTGTACAGTGAGGTACTGCTTAGCCAGGACATGAGCCTGGTATCAGTGTACAGTGAGGTACTGCTTAGCCAGGACATGAGCCTGGTATCAGTGTACAGTGAGGTACTGCTTAGCCAGGACATGAGCCTGGTATCAGTGTACAGTGAGGTACTGCTTAGCCAGGACATGAGCCTGGTATCAGTGTACAGTGAGGTACTGCTTAGTCAGGACATGAGCCTGGTATCAGTGTACAGTGAGGTACTGCTTAGCCAGGACATGAGCCTGGTATCAGTGTACAGTGAGGTACTGCTTAGCCAGGACATGAGCCTGGTATCAGTGTACAGTGAGGTACTGCTTAGCCAGGACATGAGCCTGGTATCAGTGTACAGTGAGGTACTGCTTAGCCAGGACATGAGCCTGGTATCAGTGTACAGTGAGGTACTGCTTAGCCAGGACATGAGCCTGGTATCAGTGTACAGTGAGGTACTGCTTAGCCAGGACATGAGCCTGGTATCAGTGTACAGTGAGGTACTGCTTAGCCAGGACATGAGCCTGGTATCAGTGTACAGTGAGGTACTGCTTAGCCAGGACATGAGCCTGGTATCAGTGTACAGTGAGGTACTGCTTAGCCAGGACTTCTTGTACTGGTCCTGCTTGATATTCCACCACTCCAGTGGGTTGGCCTGGGCCTTTGCTTTTTTTAGTAGTCCTCTCCAAAAAGTGTGTCACCCGGGCAGGGTGACCAGAAGCATGACCCTGAAAAGGACAATCCCAAAAAGGGGGGGGGGGGGGTTGAGACAAGTTTAGTCTAAAGATAACTAAGAAAATAAGACAGTACCATTCCCCAAACTATTTTGATTGTAATAGAAATTAAAATATATAATTTGGTCAGCTCAGCAGCTGTTGTTTTATCATCTGTTGTTGTGTTCGGAGCACAAAAGGATGTTAAGGAAGAGTGCCCGACAGAACTAGCATTATCCTTGTGCCGTTGCATAGCGCAGACATGCTGCTCTAAAGCCCCTTTCCCCCTAATACTCACGTATATATCAATGTGACAGAGCTTACAGAAGGCATGATATTGATCTTTGCTGCTCTTATTGGAGTTCTGAACTCCAAGTAGGTTTGAAGGTCTTTTTTTTTTTACATCTGAAAATTATGCGAGTGGTAAATTGCGACGGCAGGAACGGTCAAAAAGTAGGACAAAAGGGTGAAAAGGTGGACACGCAACAGCGGTCCGGACAAAGGGCTGGAAAACCTGACGAAATCCGAACATCTGGTCACCCTAGTTATGGGGTGTAGCGATGTGGGTGCGGGAGTGCGTCAGTGTTATTGGTGTGGCAGGTGCTGACTCTGCTACACATTTCTGACAGCTTTTCCGTGATCTAGAGGTGGAGAGGCTGTTCCAGTGCTGTGGTGGAAATGGCTCACCAACCTCGCACTTGCTCCCACTACCCAACTCACACTGGCCACTTTGAAGCCATCATTTAAAGCCAGCTGGAGGGTATGGGCAAAGCAAGGCGCAGACTCCCACTATAAAATGCCCTGGTTGTCCAGCACCATGTTATTGCCATGTTGTGTCCCACTCCTCGGTGGGGAAGTTGGGAGTTTATGTTTACTACTGTGTGCCTTTCGTTGGAGCATCATTTGCACAGCGCTCCTCATGTCCGGGGAGATATGACAGGTGATAGTTGTGTATGACTCAGTTGTCAGAGCAGTCCGCTCATCTGTAGTGTTATCAAAATTCTGTGACTTCAAGCTCTGCTTTCTGATTTCGCACGTATACTCTGAGGTAGTGCAAAAGGGTAAAAGTGTGTTCATTTCCTTGGCTTGGCTCATAGATTTCCTTGATTTTGCATGGAAGTTTGCACTGACCATGACCTCACCGCTTATACCTGCAAAGGCATACAGTGGCATGCAAAAGTTTGAGCACCCCTGGTAAACTTTTCTGTTACTGTGAATGGCTAAAAGGTATATATGACACATTTCTTTATTTTAAGCAAGATTACTTTCCATCTTTTACAAAATAACTAAAAAGGAAGAGGGCCCGAAACAAAAGTTTGGGCACCATGCATGGTCAGTACTTAGTAATACCCCAGTTTGGCAAGTATCACAGCTTGTAAATGCTATTCACGAGTTCAGTAATCACACCATTGATTGAATATAGTTTTTTATTGAAGCAGGGCTGGTAGCAAGGCCAAGCCCGATGGTGGAGGAGGCTGGTAGCAGAGCCAAGCCCAAGGCTGGTAGCAGAGCCAGGCCTACTGCAGTGTTGTGGAGGCTGGTAGCAGAGCCAAGCCCGAGGCTGGTAGCAGAGCCAAGCCTACTGCAGTGTTGTGGAGGCTGGTAGCAGAGCCAAGCCTACTGCAGTGTTGTGGAGGCTGGTAGCCGAGCCAAGCCCGAGGCTGGTAGCAGAGCCAAGCCTACTGCAGTGTTGTGGAGGCTGGTAGCAGAGCCAAGCCTGAAGGCCGATATATGCTTCTCCGTTTTCCAAAAAACGGACACATGGGAACGCCCTCCTCTACGGGGAACGCCCTCTCCGAGAGCCCTCGGAGAGCTTGACGTGCACCTCCTGAATTTTTCTAACTATCCGTCGTCATTTCAGATAGTTACAGATACCCCCTTGGCTGTGATTGGTCAGTATTAAGAACCGCTTGCGGCAGGGGCAGGGTTGTCGTGATAAACAGGACGAACAGAATCCTTTGACCGCCATTGCTGTAAGTTTTTACAATTCATATTTCTAAACAGTACATGTAAATCAGCATCTGAATTAAAATGTGACGAGAAATGGGCAGTGTAGTTGCTGAAAATGTGCGTATTTTATTGATGAAACGGCTAATTTGTAAATTTGCTCCGACTTCTCGATAACCTAGGTAAATAATAACTCGACGACGACTTACAAAAAAACTTTGTGCCACCTACTCTTCTGGCGGTGAATTGTTTTCAGCACCCACAGCCTACGGAGAACCATAAACAAAGTCTATCCATCCGTATCCGTGCGCCCGCCCATCCGTAAACGGAGACGCAGAAGCATATTTCGGCCTTGAGGCTGGTAGCAGAGCCAAGCCTACTGCAGTGTTGTGGAGGCTGGTAGCAGAGCCAAGCCTTGAGTGGTTGGTGTAGGCTGGTAGCAGAGCCGAGCCTGGTGCTGATGGAGGAGGCTGGTAGCAGAGCCGGGCCTGGGGTCCTGGGAGGACGAGAGTGTGATTAGGGGATGCACAGAATGGTGATGGAGGTGATGTGAATGGTGCATGCATAGTTACCAGGCGTGGACTCAGGGTGTGGCAGAGAGTCCTTATGGGTCACAGCCGAGCAGCAGCTCAAGCAGATTCCCAAAAGGAACAGACTCACCTACGGGCTGCAGCGAGGCTGATGCGAGCCTGAGTGTGGTGAAGGTCAGGGAGGTTGGTTCTGACATATGAGCGGTATGCCTGGGAGGACCAGCGACCCAGGAGCTGTATGGTATGGTCGGCAACGCCCTGGCTGGAAGCCGAGGAGGCCGCGCCGATCCTTGGAGCCGCACCAGAAATACTTTTCCATTGGACAGCTTGGATAGCCATCTAATTAGACAACATTCCTTGGAGGAATGACATCTTGGGTGTGGAGGTGGAGGTCTTGGAGGGGTGCCGTCATGGGAAGATGGTACAGGAAACAGAGGATCCTCTTGTGCCAAGAGTCTGCATTTCTGGAGGGAGAGATGGGAGAGGGAGTTAGTGTAATAGCGAGGCGGGGCTGGTAGCAAGCCGAGCCTGATTGAGTGTAGGAGGCTGGTAGCAGAGCCAAGCCTGATGTGGTTGGTGGAGGCTGGTAGCAGAGCCAAGCCTGATGCCGTTTGGGGGCCTTGCGCCAGTGGAGATGAAAAGGGGCCGATAGTGAGGAAGTCGTCCAGGAGATGAACGAGGAGGGACTCGGAGGAGGATCCAGCGGAGTGCTTCAAGAACAGTCGAAGATGCACGGTCCGCTTTTGCATACAATGCCAGGCGGACGGCACGCAGTTCGAGTCCTGCCAGTGAATCCCAAGAAAACCTGGAAGGCGGGCGGATGGGAGGGCCTCGAATGCGGTCACGAGGCCTGAAGGCCGGTCGGGCAAGACGAGCGAGAGTGGGTCCCGCCGCAGAAGGATCACACACGGAGGCTCCGGCAGGAAGACAAGGAGCAACCTCCGCCATCGAAATCGTGGCGGTCCACCAGGGTCGTGCCTGTGGGGCTGGACGGGAGGGGCTGCGGGGAGATGGGGCGGGGAAGGGCAGGGCAGGGGAAGGAGGGCCGGAGGAGACGAAACGGGGGCAAAGGGCCAGGTGTGGGGGCTGGGGACGTGCACCCCGGGGCCGGATGGGAAGGAGCACCGTACAGGGAGCAGGGCAGGGCAGACCGGGAAGCGAAAACCCGACAATAGAGCAGGACAGGGCCACGGGACCCGTCAACGGTGCGAGGGGCAGTAACCCGGGATGGGAGAAGGTCGTCCAGGTCCACGTAATTACCACGGCTGCCCGGAGGGAGGGAGACACAGGGGGGAGGCCAGGAGGCAGAGGGGGCCACGGAGTGGGCAGTGGGAGGCGCCGCGGCCAGCGAGAAGGCGGAGGCAGGGGTGGCCGGGCCCCGACAGGAAGGGCAGGACGTCCAGAGCGGAGCCACCTGCAGGAGGGAAGGCACAGGGCAAGGTTAGAGGGGCGCGCCTGGAGGAGGCAGGGCCAGACCCAGAGCAAGAGTTGACGGGAGCCGGGGCAGGGGAATGGGGGGAAGGGGCAAGGCAACAGGCAGGAACCCGCCAGGCATGGCCCAGCAGCGGGAGAGGCAGGGCGGAGCGGGAGGCGGAGGCAGGAGCGGGCAGGGTGCCGACGGGAAAGGCAGCAGCTGGAGCGGGCGGGCACGCCAGAGCGGAGCCACCTGCCGGAAGGAAGGCACAAGGCACGGTTAGAGGGGGGCAGCCAGGAGGGGGCGGGGCCGGGTCGGAGCACGCAGGGGCAGGTGCGTGGCAGGGGGGCGGCAGAGAGCCCATGGAGGCGAGGATCGCCGTGAACAGGGCAGGAAGGTCGGCGAGGGCGGGAGCCGAAGGAGGGGCGGGTGAGGCAGAAGGCGGGGAGTCGCGTCAGCCCCCGGACTCCCAGAAGCAGAGGCAGAACAGCCTGGCCTACAGATCCAATCTGCACAAGCGGATCCCCCAATCCCGGAGGAGGTGCTGCAGGCCTGCAACGGTCCAATCCGATGGCAGCGCTGGCAGGTCCGAGGCGTGGGACCGCGGAACGGTCGTAGCGCGGCAAGAAGAGCCAGAGGAGGAGGGGAAGCAGGGCCGCGGCGCCGCAGCCAAGGCCGGGAAGGCCGAGGAGGAGAAGTCGGGGCCGGCACAGGCAGCCGCCGAGGCCGGGATCAGCGGCGAGTAGAACAAACTGCAGCGGAGCAGGAGCAGCGGGAGCTGGAGCATCAAACACAGAGCAGCAGGCAGGCATAGTGATAGCGAGACAACGGTTGTACGCACGTTCGACATGATGACAACATGCTAGCAGAAGGACCAGAGGAACAGAAGAGACTTTATAGAGAACTCTTAATTGACAACGGGGAGCTCGTCGCATTCTTCCGTGCTTTCGCTGGGCTGATGCGTATTTAGTTGATTGGAGTGGAGAAGGAGTCTTGGGGCCCTATCTTGCACCCAGCGCAATTGACTTTGTCAACGACGCAAGTATCATTCCTAGTTTGCACTCGACGCAAAGCGGACTTTTCCCTCCTGTTACGCACTCCCCTTCTGACGGAGGAGACCGTAACGCACCGCCACACGTGGGCGCTCTACAATGTGGTTGAGGAGGTGAGGTGGTGCGGGAGACCAAGCAGACAAACAAGGGGGTACCGTTCAGAACTAGGTTTATTACAAACCAAAACACGGTAAATGGGAAAAGGGGCTGGGCGGAACCAAAGCAAAGAAATTAAAGATCCAAAAGACCCCTAAGCTTTCTAGCCTGCAGTACCTGCTAGGCTCACTACCTAAAATAAGTACAGGGGGTGGTCCACCCAGGTCTTACCTAGTGTTTGTAGACAGAGGTTAGCTACGGGTGATGTAAGCCCCAGGGCCTCTAGCCTAAACACTCCTGGGGTGCTTTCCCCTTTTCCCTGGGACAAACGAGGAAACAAATAGTAAACGGATGCGATTGGTTGATTGGTGACGGATGATTAGTGGATGCAGGTGGGAGCTGGTGATGACGTGATGGTGCTGACTCGCTGCTGGGTGTAGGCCACTCCCCACATCGTGCCGACAGAGAAGAGCCAGGGATCGGCAAAAGGACTAAAACCTGATCCCCTGGATTCAAGTCACGGCTTACCGCTTTCTTGTCATACCGGTGTTTCATTCTTTGTTGTGAGGCAGACAGGGCCTCTTTGGCTACTGCACATGCATCATGCAGCCTGTCACGCATTTGTCTGACGTAGTCTACCACGCTTCTTTTAGCAGAGCCTACTGTGTTAGGAGCCAGTATTTGTTCCTTCAGGACTTTCAAGGGTCCACGAACCGTGTGTCCAAACACAAGCTCCGCTGGACTGAACCCTAAGGATTCTTGCACTGTCTCGCGTATGGCGAACAGCACTAGTGGCACACCCTCGTCCCAGTCTTTCTGGGCATCCGCGCAATATTTGTGCAGCATCGCTTTGAGGGTCTGGTGCCAGCGCTCCAAGGCACCTTGGCTCTCCGGGTGGTACGCACTTGATATGTTGTGGGTTATGGACAACATCTGTAACACTTTTGCAAACAACTGAGACAGGAAGTTTGTTCCCTGGTCTGTTTGCAACACTTTGGGTAGACCGAAGGTAGAAAAGAACTTGATCAATGCTTTGACTACAGCCCTGGCAGTGATCTTTCGAAGAGGAATAGCCTCTGGATATCTAGTGGCACTGCACATCACAGTTAATAAAAACTGATTACCAGCTCTAGTTCTGGGCAATGGGCCGACACAATCTACTATTACTCTTTCAAATGGCTCCCCGATCACAGGTATGGGGTGGAGAGGAGCCCGAGGTATAGTCTGGTTAGGCTTCCCCATCAACTGACATGTATGACAGGTTTTGCAGTATTTAGCTATGTCGGATTTCATCCCTGGCCAAAAGAAATGCCGAAGGAGACGATCATACTTTTTCGTTATCCCTAGGTGGCCTGACCAATCGTGATCATGGGCCAGGGACAACACCTGCTGCCGAAGCGGTGTAGGGACTACTACCTGGTATACTGCGCTCCAAGCTCTGTCAGGCGTCTGTGCTGCCCACCTTCTCATAAGAACCCCCTTCTCCAAGAAGTAGGCTCTTTCCTCATCTCTCGCATCTTCCAGCAACACAACAGAAGCAAAGCATTTACAAAGAGTCACATCGTCTTTCTGCTGTTCAATCACTGTCTCAGGGGTGATCGACACAAGAAACGCATCTAACTTGGGCAGGTTTACTGCGTCCCCTCTTCGGTCAGCCGGGCTCAAACCAGGCGACTCAGGGAGGACACATGGCTCCTCACCCTTTTCGGCATCTCGGCCAAAAACGGTCTCAGCCAAATTCACTACATCACCGAGCCTTCGGGACTGAGCTCGGGTAACCACACACGCCGAGAAAACATCTGGAAACGTCTTCGACAGGTCCTCCTCTTCTGCCTCAGGGGTTGGTTTGTCTGACACTTCTAATACTGGTGTCACTCTACCACCTGCTATGTCGTTTCCCAACAGCAGCGCGACCCCTCTTATAGGCAGACTGTCCATGACTCCAACACGGAAACGCCCTGACACTAGGTCGGACGTCAAATGGACCCAATGCAAGGGCACCGACTTTGTCTCCATTTCAATACCCTGCAGCATAACATGTGAACCACAATACGTCTCTGCAGACCAAGGCAGCGCACCCGTAAGCATAACTGATTGCGCCGCACCGGTGTCTCTTAGGATCTGTATGGGCCGGTGACCAGCTTGCGTCCCCGTCAGAGAGACCAAGCCAGTTAACAGAAACGGGGTGTAAAGGATGTCGGGTTTTATGGGCGCGGACTCTGCGCAGATTTCCACCGGACGTTTACCATAACAAACCAAGTTAACCCCTTTTGGTTTACTGACGAGAGGCATGGGATTTCTGTCTTTGTTTCTCAAAACCGGACACGTTGCGATCAGATGACCATACTGGTGGCAATAGAAACACTCGCGTACCTCCTTCGTAGGAGATGGTCCGCTGGTGGAAGGGCGAGCCGGACGAGGCACTGACGGCACGAACTGTCTACTCTCAAAACGGGGTGCAGAGAATACACTCTTATGTGTCAACGTGTACTCGTCTGCTAACACTGCGGCCTGTGCCAAAGTGGCCACCTTCTGTTCGTGCAAATGGACCACAATACTATCGGGGAGGGTGTTCCTAAAATCCTCTAACAACATTAACTCCCGGATACCTGCGTAATCCGTAGCATTGCTGGCCGAACACCAGCGATCAAACAGAGACTCCTTGTCTCGTGCAAACTCAACAAACGTTTTAGTCGCGGTCTTCTTGTGGTTCCTAAAACGCTAGAAGCTTCGGGAACCAACTCATACGCTCTGAGAACCGTGGCTTTAACCACCTCATATTGAAGACTGTCTTCCAGGGAAAGAGCAGCAACAACATCCTGGGCTTTCACAGACAATTTGCACTGTAAGAGAAGCGGCCAAACTTCGGGTGGCCAGTGCAGCGCGGTGGCCACACGCTCAAAAGCCGAGAAATAAGAATCAACTTCCGACTCCCTAAGTGGAGGAACTAGAGCAATATGCCTACTCACTTCAAAGCGAGCCTCAGGCTGAGTAGGAGGCGGAGTCACACAGGAGCCAGCCTCTAGCTCCAGTTGTTGGATTCTTATTTCCTTCTCTATCTCCAGTCTCCTGATTTCTAACTCGAACTCTCTCTGTCGAATGCTCTCTTTTTCCTTTAGCTCCATCTCCAGCCAAGCCAGCCTCACCTTGAGCCTAGCCGTGCCATCAGAAGATAACGGGTTGAACCGGGGTGAAGTGAAGGGAGTACGAGGAGCCCCTTCCTCTTTTCCGTCCTCAGACGATGCAAAAAGTGGTCCACCTGTCCCCCCTCCTGAAGCCCCTACTTCCTTCTCCTTTATGGACATCACTCCCCTGTCCATTAAACCATCCCTGACCTTTTGTAACAGCTCATCTCTAAGGGCTTGTTTGGGAACAGGTATCTGGAACTGTTCAGCTATCGCCTGTAACTCCGCCTTCCGAAACCCCACCAAATCTGTAATAGTGGGTGCCTCTAGGAAACGGGACAAGGCTGAAGCCACCATACCCAACACGGCACTACGCCCACACAGACAACAAACACAAACCGAATCCCGCAATGCACATCCACAAACAACCACACCTGCCCCCATCTGTTACGCACTCCCCTTCTGACGGAGGAGACCGTAAAGCGCCGCCACATGTGGGCACTCTACAATGTGGTTGAGGAGGTGAGGTGGTGCGGGAGACCAAGCAGACAAACAAGGGGGTACCGTTCAGAACTAGGTTTATTAAAAAACAAAACTAGGTTTGTAATAAACAGGGTGGGACACGTAACACCTCCACAGACGCACGTCGGTAAATTCAGAATCAGAATGGGTTTTTATTCACCATGAAAGTTTGCACAGACAAGGAATTTACTTTGGCCGAAAGATACCGACCGAGGCAGCCATTATCGGCACCCCCTTGAAAGATTTCAGCAGAAACATGAGGAGAGGAGAGAAAAAGTCAACCCCCAGACTATGCTCCTAGAGGAGTACAGTGTGGGAACAGGAAAAAACACCTCAGCACATAGGCACATACATTGTACAACATTACTCATGACATGCAAAGGGGGTGGGAAGCCAGCGCAAACAAGCAGCATCTGGATCTGCGGCCGTAAAAGGCGCTGGTCACAGACCCGCCTGCCACAGACCCGCCTGCCACACTGGGGGAACGAGCAGACATAGGCGTTGGATGGGGGTGGGAGGATGAGGCCTGGGCTGACGCCTTCGCCTAGGCCACAATCAGTCAGATTCACAGTTCGCAGTCTGTATTGCCATGGAGACATCCTTGGTCATGACCCAGACAGAGACCGCAATCCACAGGTGTCTGTGGGAGGGGGGAAGGGAAGAGACCACAACAGAGTCTCACTGCAGCGCTCTCCAGGGGAGTTGTTGTTCCAGCAACGGCCTTGGCCAAGGCCTGTGCTGGTTACGGGGCCGAAAGCAGATAAGATTGTGGTTGTTGTTTGATCGAGTAGCCGTATTCAATTTCCACGTCTACACATTATGGTCTCAAAGTCGGTCCACTTTCCTTTGCAGGGCCGCTAACTTCTCCATGATGTTATCCATATTGCGTTGTAAAGTCACAGTCTGAGCGCCAACAGCTCTGCCCATCGCATCAATCATGTCGGGCAGCCTTAGGGGGCTTTTGACAGCTGTAGCCGTTTCATCAATTTTCCGATATACCAGGGCAGCGCCCAAATCAATCAGCAGAAAGCTTGTAATCATGGTTCCGAATAGGTAGATGTCTTCCACGTCCTCCACGGAAAGCCCCGCTAGGCACACGACACGCCAATTCTCCCACACGTCCATCGAGTAGCCAGCTGCGAACGTCCCGTCAGGACAGTTAGGTTCCCCCGAACCCAAGCTTCTCTTCGAGAAGATGGTGTCAATTGTGTTGAGAGACCAGCTAATCTATTCCATGTTTCTTGCTTCGGAGAGTGATGCGGAGAGAGTCTCTCGAGTATACAAGACAATACGATAGAAGCCAAGCAGGGAAGGTCAGGGGAGGGGAGGGGAAAAATGCGACCGCCTTTGTCGAGAGCCAAAAGGTTTAGAAATTTAGGGAATGAACTTGCGCTCCCGGGGGCGGTTCAGCGGAAAAAGGAGGCGTGTTCTGGCGCAAACGTTCCCTGGTGCTATTTTGCAGTTTCAGAAAAACAATTCCGCTACAGACCAGGAAAAACGTAGTCTAAAGTCAATGGCGCATTATTCAGAAGCTATTTTAAGGGCGCATGCGGCATTCTTGACCCGTGTGCACTGCTGGCTAGGCCAGGGTCTTCTTCCTGCGAAGCGATACATTGTTTAGATTTATTGTATGGCTGTGTTACATTTCTTTCATGTCAATTATTAAAAAGATTTTCATGAGAAATGTCTATGTATGTGAACTTTATTTGTAACAATTGTGGCAATTTCCTCCCACGCCTGTTTAACCGAAGCTAATTTGGGTGAGTTTATTCTCCCATCCCAATCAGAATCAGAATTCGGTTTATTCGCCATGTATGTTACACAAACACGGAATTTACTGTGGCAGGAAGGTGCAAACAATAAACATATACAGGTCTTAAATTAAGTAAAAAAGTACAATGGTTAAACTAATTCTAAGAATTAAAAAATGTAAAAATATAACAATTAAAAAATGTAATATATATAAAAATAAGACTAAGAATTTGAATTAGCTGCATGAGTGTGAAACTTAGTGCAATGAGAAAACTGCTCTGCCTTTCCCATACAATGTCACTTCTCTATCTTTTACGGCCCTGACGAGAACGTCGGTCTCCTCGGCTGTGAACGGCTCCTGGCGTGTGCCTGGCAAATCCGCCGTTATCATAGCAATCCGCCATGGAACAAGCGCTGCTCTTAAAGGGAATGTGAGATGACGCTCTGATTGGTTTATTGCACTTTACGCCCAAACCACACCCATTAGTAATGTAGCTACTTCAGACCAACCCATTTTAGATTTGCGCCAGACGCAAAATCATTTATCCCGCCGGTATAATAGCAACAGCGCGAGTCCCACCCACAAAACTACTTGCGCTTAGCGTTTTGATACTTGCCTTTCAGATCGTTAAAATAGGGCCCTTGGTGCGCTATCTTCCTCCCGAACTTTAGTTGGTTAATCTAACTCCATTTTATAACCAGCTAAGAGTCTTTAAATTCTTGTTTGGGGGATTTTTGCCCATTCTTCTTTGCAAAAGGCAAGGATTCTGTGAGATTCTTGGGCCATCATACACTGTTCTTTTGATTTTTGATTATGTTGAGGGACTGTGAGGGCCATGTCAAAACCTTCAGTTTAAGGTAGTCCATTGTGGATTTTGAGGTGTGTTTAGGATCATTATCCTGTGGTATGAGCCATCCGTTTTCCATCTTGAGCATTGTTATAGTGGGATGTTTGCTTCCTGAATTTGCTGGAATTTAATAGATTTTTTATCAATTTTGACTTAATTCTTCCCTCTACCAGTGAATGTTCCTCTTGTTTTGAGGCCTATCAGATTACCTAAACCCTGCTGCAGTTTTGAGGCCTATCAGATTACCTAAACCCTGCCGCAGTTTTGAGGCCTATCAGATTACCTAAACCCTGCTGCAGTTTTGAGGCCTATCAGATTACCTAAACCCTGCCGCAGTTTTGAGGCCTATCAGATGACATTGATCTAAAACGCAGCATTTTTTAGGCCTATCAGATGACATGATCTAAAACGCTGCAGTTTTGAGGCCTATCAGATGACATTGATCTAAAACGCAGCATTTTTTAGGCCTATCAGATGACATGATCTAAAACGCTGCAGTTTTGAGGCCTATCAGATGACATGATCTAAAACGCTGCAATTTTCCTTCATCTATCTGTATTTCCGTGCTGGGAGTTTGAGAAATTCTCACAGAAAACTTGCTAGGAAGTGTGAATTGCAGTTTATCAACGCTCAAAATGTTAAACAGAGGCACTCACAGGCCTTATCAACATTCCCAAATTGAAAATCTTAGCTGTTTTCACAGTCCTGTAGACGAGACTTTCGGGAACAGATTGACAAACTTAAGACCATGGCATTAAAGTATTATGAAAAGAAAGCTCGCATTTTGGATTTGTTGCTTTTTCCTGTTGTACCGAACTCCTATCGAACTGTGACCCCCAAACCGAGGTACGTACCGAACCGTGACTTTTGTGTACTGTTACACCCCTAATGAACACATACTCCACATTGTAGGGGGTTAAATATTGGCCAAAACGAATTCCCCTGTGGTTTAAAGGAAGATGGGAAACTGAACAGTGTATTTGCATGAACCAAATGATGTCAATACCAATGGAATTACAGTTTTGACTATTTATGGGTTAAATCAGAGTAAGAATGGTCAAAGTAAGGTTAAATGAAATATACATTTAATAACATTGCAAATGAATTAAATAAATTACAAAGCAAACGTTACAAAATGAAGGGTAACTCTTACCTACGCTACCATGATTATTATAAATCAGAGAGAGAAAGCAAGATGTGAGGAAGGAGAATGAGTACAAGGACGAGCCAGAGCTGAAGAGAAGGTCACAGGAGATTAAGAATCCAACGAACAATGCTTCACAATTCCCTTTATACACAAGATCAACCAATCAGACCACTTCTTGACCCTTACTTATCAACACATGACTAGCAATGCTACAGTAAGTTACACAATAAGGTGTGAGAACCATCAAGCAGAGACACCGTCCAGTAACTTCATATTTTAGCATATGAGAGGTGGGGGCAGGATGACACCCATCCTTACAGTTCAGTCACCTTTGTCATTCAATTTCACTTTACAGTAAGATAAGAACAACATTTTGTTTCAGTGGGCTCAGGATAGTGCAGGGATGTTCTTACATAAATGGGTATATACTAGTGGTGGGCATAGATTAATTTTTAAAATCTAGATTAATATCACTGTAATCTTGGCGTTAATCTAGATTAATCTAGATTAAAATGGCTGTAATACTGTGTAATGTGTAATACTATATGTGTAATACTAGTGGTGGGCCGTTATCGGCCCACCACTAGTATATACACTATGTATCAAACCTGTCTAAAATATATATTACATATATTACAGCCAGTTATATTAACCTATGTATAAAAATGCTAGTAAAATTATGTATAAAAATGCGAAATTATATAATATTACACAGTCCAGTGAAGCAGTCCTGTAACGGTGTGTGAGGGGGGATGGGGGGATTATTATTTTAACCCTTGTGCTGCTTTCGGGTCACAATGACCCGAAAGCAGCACAACCCATCAACAACCCATCGTTGTGCTGCGACAACTTTACCCAATACAAAAACAAATAAAAAGCATTTTCTTTTAACCTTCGCGCTGTGGGGGGTGTGAGACAGCCCGACGGTTAAAAGAAAATGCTTCACTTTATTTTTGTATGAGTTGTCGATATGTAGAGGAAATTCTGGGCTTTAGTATGAAAAGTAATGTCTTAAATAAGATTTGAATATAAGCTTCTTTGTTCATTGATAAAGGACTGCCAGTGACTAGATTTAAGTGAAGTGTAAGAGGCTGAGGCTCTGTAGGATACTTTGCTCTGTAGGGAAAGAAGTCAGATTGTCTTAAGGTATTTATGATACCTAACTAAGAAGCCAGAGGCATGGAGGTTGGGGGATTCTTGAGTTCCCGTGGCTTAAAGGGAGCTGACCTTTTGGCCAAGAAGATGGCCAAGAAGATGTGTCCTGTGTTCTGTTTGTGTTTCATTAAAGGTATCTTTACTATCCTCATTTAGAGAGGGAGCTGTGACATCAAAGAACTGTGGGACACTTGGTGTGGAGTCAAACTGTCACTGAGTAGTGCTGGCCAATCACAGAGACCGCTATATTGATTGACTGAACATCTAGAAGATCCTTTGTTCTAAGTTCATATAAGGTAGTGCATGTGTGATGGCTCTTCACCTCTCTTCTGAACGACCTGAACGTTGATAATCGTCCATGGTCGCTTGTATAGCGCTGGTATAGCGCCAGAAGAGCGTTATGTGGACGCTGGTGACGCTGGTAATCTTCGGTAATCGTCGGTGATCGACGGAGAACGCTGGTCCAAAAAAAAAGTTTTGAACATGCACAAAAGTACTCATGGTGACCAGCGTTCTTCAACGTTTAATTTTAAACGCTGGATAAAGCTGAAGAACGTTTGTGGAACGTTTGACTAACGTTGCACACGTTTGGCTATCGTTAGATCATGTATCACAGTCGTTACCCTAGCGTTACTTGGTTGTTATTCATCGTTTGCTTTGAAGTGAACAACTCACTTGCTAGTAGCAGAAGCCCCCCTCGCACCCTTATGTCATCTAGGCGGCATGATGTTTACTGTTCAGAACAACTGAATCCACTGATTTTCTAGTGTTTTATACCCGTTTGGTCATAAAACCCACACGCCAGCAAAACGCTACTCTGTCGTAATTCACACGCCAGTGACAGGTCGTCACACGCTAATAGTTTTCAGAGGTGTCTTACTTGGTCGCTGTTACACGCTCCTCATGCATAAGTCCCACCCTAGTCATGTGTTAGTCACACGCCAGATGTGTCCACCTCGCCCTAGAACGCTCAAAATTTAACGATTAGAACGTTCAGAGAACTTTGACCAGAACGTTATGGTGTGACGGGGCCTTAACCCTCGTGCTGCCTTCGGGTCACATGACCCAAAGGTTCATAACGAACCATCGTTGTGTTTACCCAATTTTACCCAATACAAAAACAAATTAAAATAATTTTCTTTTAACCTTTGCAATGTGGGGGGTCTGAGACAGCCTAGCTGTTAAAAGAAAATGCTTCACTTTGTCTTTGTATGCGGTAAATTTGTCGCAATACGACGGTGGGTCACAATGACTGATGGGTCAGAATGACCCGAAGATAACACAAGGGTTAACAGGCAACGCTAATTCAAGCTAGACCTCAATAAGCTTAGACTGTGCAGCCCAGATCAGGCGATCGTCGAAAAGAGGAGTTATGTCGCAAAAAGTAAAGCGTAAACCAGCAGAGGGGCGTTATTTTAAGCAGCATAAATTGAGTTTTTGAGTTTTTTTGGAGTTGTCCCCAAAAAGTTCAATGTTGCCGCAATTAACACGGCAAGGGAGACAACTTGTCAAACCATTACGACCGTTAAAATGCGTAAATTGTAGGCCTACCAAATCTCCTTAACATAACTATATGCAGTTAGGCCTACTGATAATTAGCGTAATTTGATGAGCTGTCTGAAACCGTTCTGACAGTAGCCTATGGCCAATATTCTCAACAGGAGATTGAGAATAATAGCCAGCAATTGAAAATTGTAGGATAAAATTCAAAACACTGAAGAAGGCCATGACAGTTGATGTGGGCTAATAATGTTTTTGTCTTCACATCTTGAACAAAATTAATAAATTAGCCTACTTCAAAATAACTTTGCCATACACATTTATTAACTGATAGGCTAAGTGCTGAGCTTTAATATAAAAGGGAAAGATAACCATGACTCAAATGGGGATTCACTGAAATATGTATTATTGCACAGATCCAGCACAAACTTTCAGATCAGAAGGTGACTCAAACTGTAGCACACTTTGCTTGGCAGAACAGTCATTTAAAATTGCTCAGCATGACTAAGAATATATAATTATTATATTACACGTGCATATTTAATCCAAATCCTATTATTACTATTCTGGCTGACAGTGTATGGACAGCTGCCCCATATTTCCATATTTCCAATTAACATAGTATGCCTCCACAGATCCAGAGGGGGCTTGGACAAGTGGCAGACTGTGGCTGTTTGAAGGGCAGGGGCAGAAAAATTAAAAGGGCTGCTACTGCACAACATGGGCTCTCACCAGTGTAACAATGGGAATGGGACGACACCCCAAGTGTCGTCACAGCCTCACTTTGGGAAAGCATGCCCTAGTAGGTACATTGTAGGGGAGACTGTTGGGCACAGCATCTAATCGTCCAATGGTGCCCCTTGGAAAGGGCACCATTTGGGACACTGTCATGTAGGGGTAGCATAAAGGGCACTTCATAACAGCACCCTTTTCCATTGGAAGTAAGGGCACAGGAACAGTCAAATATATACCATTGTAAGGGCACCTTATAGGGTACTGCATCACATTTTCTCTACTATAAAGGAACTCATTAAGACATGTTTTGAAATTTATAGAGGGCACACTATCATTTATTGCGTTAAGGGACACTCAAGCATATTTCACAATGTGAATGGCAGACAGTAGGGCACTTTGTCTAATTTTTGCCACTCTAGAGAGCATTTTAGAAACGCCTTTTCAACCATGGGGGCACCAGACAGTCACCCCCTGAGTCTTCCAGTGGGCCTGGATACACCCATGGGGACAGTATATTGCACCTATAATATTGGGGAAGCCAGAATTAGAGGTAATATAGAGGCTTGTCAACATATAGGCTACTTTAAACAATGAAAATACTCCTGGCAGAGTTCAAGTATGTCCCACATGCAAAGACACACAGAGATGCAGACAGACAGTGTCAAGGCTTGGCTACAGTGAGTTTGCTTCCTTGTGTGTGATTCCAGCAGACTACATAGTTTAGGCCTACCTACATAGACTGCAGTCTACTACCCTCGTACTCTCCTTTCTATTACTTTCTACAAAGGATGGTAAGCTGCTCTTGTGTTCATTGCCATCTTTAAGAGTTGCTAAAGTGTTTATTTTTTTAAGAATGACAATTAAATCTATCTAGATAAACTATGCTGAACCTATACTTCTACCACAGATACTGGTCAGGGAAGCATTACTTCTGTCTCTGAAGACCCTTGGGGCTGGTGGGATAAACGCTCTTTGTATGATCTGAGCACCTTCATCCACCACAGGGTTGTCAAAGAATGGATACGCCAATTGATTGTAACTTGTCTAAACACTTTGCTTAGTTTCTAAGGCCTTATGTCAATAACCAATGGCTTTTGAAAACAGTTAGTTACATTATTTCTTGTTTATTTAAATTAATATATTTTCTGGAGACGAAGTAAACACGTAAATCATTCATGTCTGCACTTCAAAAAGTCTGAATTTACGTTTCCGAACACGGACTAAAGTGCTTTGCGCGCAGGAATTTAGTCGACGGAACTGTCTTTTGAGATTCTGTTTCCGCCTGTTTGAAATTATTTGCAACACATTTTAGTTTAGCTTGACTTTTAGCCTGACACGGATCAGGCTAGTTCCGAAGTATAGCTAGAACTAGAATAAGCCACCTTAATGGAACGGAACTCTCGCTAAAGTAAGTGAGACTTACTTTAGACTTACTGAATGGTCCAAGATGGCGCCGATGAAGGCTGCCTAGGACGTTAGGTGCGCTCTTTTTTGTCTTGTTTTGTCTGTTAATTCAGTGTTCTGCCAAGATTTCCGGGGTTCTCTAACAAGAGAAGTACTTCTAAACATCAGGACTACAATTCCTGTGGATTTATTTCCCACTTTTCTGCTTCCAGCAGCAGAATTAGTGGGAATTATAGTCAAAGCCACCCTCGGCTTTGTCCTAGCAGCGAAGCGTCGTAGGAGAGGCAAACGAGCCGGTGCACTGGTGCGACTCCGTCGGCTTGGGGCACGCACAGCGTTACCGGGGATATTTCTCTACAACGTGCGTTCACTGAGCAACAAACTGGATGAACTTCAGCTACTGGTGTGGAAAAACTGAGACTTTCATTCATCTTCCATTTTGTGCTTTACGGAGACATGGCTGAGTGAACTGATCCCAGACTCTGCGCTACAGCTACTTTTATCACCCAAATAAAAGTACCCACCGGAATAAAAGTACCCCCTGGAAAATTGCCAAATCAGCACGCAAACTGTGTCCATATGCTATCAAAATGTGTTCATACCAGTGTAAGTGCGCATCTTTTACTGTCACTTGCAATCAGGAATAGAAATGGACAGCAAATATACCATTGCTAGTGTAGCCGATGTGTATCGGTGAAACTCACTCCTCAGGTATGTAACAGGCCACCCGCATCAACGAATAGCTAGCTTTTCGTTGGCGTAGTTGGTAGTGGTGGCGCTTGGGAAGCCAGAGGTGGTAAGTTTGAACCCAGTGCGGGACGATTTGCCCGATACCTCTGACGGAGCTTGCAAGACCACGTCTGTTACACTGGTGCCGTGACCCGGATCACTAGGTTAGCATCAGCTAACCGGCCGGAGTGAGTTTGAGGGGTGAATGTAGCCGATGTGTATCGGTGAAACTCACTCCTCAGGTATGTAACAGGCCACCCGCATCAACGAATAGCTAGCTTTTCGTTGGCGTAGTTGGTAGTGGTGGCGCTTGGGAAGCCAGAGGTGGTATGTTCGAACCCAGTGCGGGACGATTTGCCCGATACCTCTGACGGAGCTTGCAAGACCACGTCTGTTACACTGGTGCCGTGACCCGGATCACTGGTTAGCATCAGCTAACCGGCCGGAGTGAGTTTGAGGGGTGAATGTAGCCGATGTGTATCGGTGAAACTCACTCCTCAGGTATGTAACAGGCCACCCGCATCAACGAATAGCTAGCTTTTCGTTGGCGTAGTTGGTAGTGGTGGCGCTTGGGAAGCCAGAGGTGGTAAGTTCGAACCCAGTGCGGGACGATTTGCCCGATACCTCTGACGGAGCTTGCAAGACCACGTCTGTTACACTAGGAAAAAACTTCAACACTTGTAGTTTGGAAATACATAATCATTATTAGAAAATTTCAAAAAAGAGGCTGTCTGGTTACAAATATATGGTAGTACTTTTCCTCAAAAACTTACAGTCAACATGACTGCAACATAACATGAAAACCACTGGAAATACATAGTTATTACAAAGTAAAAAAAAGAGTCTGTCTAGTTACAAACATACATGTACTAGTACTATCACTTTTCCTAAATCAGCTTACAGTCAACATGACAACCACTACCAAATAAAGCATTGCTAGGAAAATACTTCAATGCCTGTAGCTTGGAAATACATAGTTACAAATCTGTCAAATAACAAACATGCCATGACTACTGGTATACCTCAACAAACTTATAGTAGACACGACTGCCGCGCAGCAAGTGCTCTGATATTTCTAATGACATCATCTCGCAGCACCTCTTATTTGACGATGAGAGGCTCGTTGTCTATAGGTTGTGACTGTCATGCTGGTGTGCTGAATTGGAACCGTTATGTGAGTGTACAGTAGCTAGAGCTAACATCAGAGCCATAATGAGGCTCTGGCTAACATTTACTAGCTTGCACTGACAACCTTCAGTTGGTAGCTAACGTCGTTAGCTAATGTAAGCTACTTGCCAGTAGCTAGCTAGCTAAGGTAGCTAACGTTTTCACATCAAAGAGTTCAAATTTATCTTCCCTTCCGAAAAAAATGCATGGAATTTTCTAAAATTGTCTCGATTTTCCCCCCAAAAAATAAAGGTACCGTCCAAAATAAGAACGTACCGGGTGGACTTTTTGGGTAAAATAAATAAACATACCGGTACGTTTATTTGGGAGATAAGAGTAGCAGGTTTCAAACTGCTGAGAGCGGATCGTGACCCTGTGCTCTCTGGCAAAACGAAAGGCGGTGGTATTTGTTTTTACATTAACAGTGGCTGGTGTGAAGATGTGACAGTGATTCTGCAGCACTGTTCTCCTGATCTGGAATAACTTTTTATTACCTGTAGATCTTTTTACTTGCCACAAGAGTTTGCATCATTCATTCTGGTTGGCGTCTACATGCCTCCGCAGGCTAGGGTCAACGAGGCTCAACGTGTGATCGCCAGCCAGATACTGAGTGTGGAGCATGAAAATCCGGATTCCTTGGTTATTGTGCTAGGCGACTTTAACAAAGGCAATCTCACTCAAGAACTCCCCAAATACAGACAATTCATCAAATGTCCTACCAGAGAAGGAAACACCTTGGATCACTGCTACTCTACAATCAGCAAAGCATACCATGCGGTCCCCCGAGCAGCACTGGGTCACTCTGACCACGCCATGGTCCACCTGATTCCTGCATACAGGCAGAAGCTAAAGCGTTGTAAGCCTGCTGTGAGGACATCGAAACAATGGACCAGTGAAGCTATGGAGGATCTGCGGGCGTGCTTGGACTGCACTGACTGGGACATTTACATTTAGTCATTTAGCAGACGCTCTTATCCAGAGCGACTTACAGTAAGTACAGGGACATTCCCCCGAGGCAAGTAGGGTGAAGTGCCTTGCCCAAGGACACAACGTCAGTTTGCACGGCCTGGAATTGAACTGGCAACCTTCGGATTACTAGCCCGATTCCCTCACCGCTCAGCCACCTGACTCCTATGGGAGTCACATGGGTTAGGGACATGTTCACGACTGCTACCAATAGTTTGGATGAGCTCACAGAGGCTGTGACATCATACATCAGCTTCTGTGAGGACTGCTGTATACCAACACGCACCAGGGTGAGCTACAGGTGGCTGAGCGGTGAGGGAATCGGGCTAGTAATCCGAAGGTTGCCAGTTCGATTCCCGGTCATGCCAACTGATGTTGTGTCCTTGGGCAAGGCACTTCACCCTACTTGCCTCGGGGGAATGTCCCTGTACTTACTGTAAGTCGCTCTGGATAAGAGCGTCTGCTAAATGACTAAATGTAAATGTAAGCTACAACAATGACAAACCCTGGTTTACAGCTAAACTCAGAAGGTTGAGGTCAGCGAAAGAGGCTGCGTTTAGGAGTGGGGACAAAGACAGTTTCAAAGAGTCGAAGAACAGGTTTAGCAAGGCGGTGAGGGAGGCTAAACGACTGTACTCGAAGAGACTAAAATACCAATTCTCTGCAAACGACTCTGCTTCTGTCTGGAGAGGGCTCAGGCAGATTACCAACTACAAGCCCAGAGCCCCCCACTCCACTAACGACTCCCGCCTGGCCAACGACCTGAATGAGTTCTACTGCAGATTTGAAAGACAATTGGACAGTCCTGAACTACCCCTTCCCACCCAGGAGGCCTCCCACCTCCCCCCCTCTACAGTGACGACTCTCTCCATTCAGGAGGGTGAAGTTAACAGAATTTTCAAGAGGCAGAATCCCCGCAAAGCAGCTGGGCCGGACTGTGTCTCTCCAGCCACCCTCAAGCACTGCGCTGACCAGCTGTCTCCGGTGTTTACCTACATCTTTAACACCTCCCTTGAGACATGCCATGTGCCAGCCTGTCTCAAGTCTTCCACCATCATCCCTGTGCCCAAAAAGCCAAGGCCAACAGGACATAATGACTACAGACCCGTCGCCCTGACCTCTGCAGTAATGAAGTCTTTCGAGCGCCTGGTGCTGGTACACCTTAAATCCATCCCAGACCCTCTACTGGACCCCCTGCAGTTTGCCTACAGAGCCAACAGGTCTGTGGACGATGCAGTTAACATGGCCCTCCACTTTACCCTACAGCACCTGGACTCCCCAGCATCCTATGCCAGGATCCTGTTTGTGGACTTCAGCTCAGCTCTGGGAAACGGCCAACTTGGTGACCTGGTGCAGCCAGAACAACTTAGAGCTCAATGCTCTTAAAACAGTGGAGATGGTTGTGGACTTCAGGAAGAACACAGCCCCACTCACCCCCATCACCTTGTGTGACTCCCCAGTCAACACTGTGGAGTCCTTCCGCTTCCTGGGCCTCCCAGGACCTCAAGTGGGAACCGAACATCGGCTCCCTCATCAAGAAAGCACAACAGAGGATGTACTTCCTTCGGCAGCTGAAGAAGTTCAACCTGCCAAAGACAATGATGGTGCACTTCTACTCAGCCATCATTGAGTCCATCCTCACCTCCTCCATCACCGTCTGGTACGCTGCTGCCACTGCCAAGGACAAGAGCAGGCTGCAGCGTATCATCCGCACTGCTGAGAAGGTGATTGGCTGCAATCTGCCTACCCTCGAGGACCTGCACACCTCGAGGACCCTGAGACGAGCGAGGAAGATTGTGGCCGACTCTTCCCACCCTGGACACTCCCTGTTTCAGTCACTCCCCTCCGGCAGAAGGCTGCGGTCCATCAGGACCAATACCTCACGCCACAAAAACAGTTTCTTCCCTTCCGCTGTTGGCCTCTTCAACAAGGCCAAGGGTCCACACTGACTCAAATGACTTCCTGCTTAAAACATTTTGTAATATTTGTATTTTTGTATTTTTATATTGTAAATTACGGCAACTTATATTTTATTTTATTGTATATTTTATTTAATTCTAATTCCACTTAGTACTGCTAGTGTATGTACCCTTAGTATAGATATTCCACATATTAAATTTTTAGGTCCCTATATGTTTATTGTATGCATCTTCCTGCCAAAGCAAATTCCTTGTCTGTGCAAACTTTCATGGCGAATAAATCCCATTCTGATTCTGATTCTGACTTGGCGAAATAAATCTTGCTTTTCCTTAATCGACGTTGATGGCACACCCCCCTGGTAGGCTAATCCACAACGTGTATGTGTTTACATACTTCGTGGATCCTGATTGGTGTCGGCGCCGCAGCTGCAACGCATTGATTGGAGGGTCACAGACCATATACAGCGCAGATGAAATGATTCAGACTACAGCATTTATATGTTTAACAATATGAAATTGAGTTTTTGGTGTTTTAAAATTACACCAAATTTATTTCGGATTATTCCAACATCAGAATACAAGGCGCAGGGAACTTAGATGTTCGTAAACGCACAAACTGCAAATGTTTACTCCTCGACAGGTCTGCAAACGCCTTTGTAAACCGAGATTTGTTAAAACGTTTGTTAACCGAGACCGTAGGTTGAGGTTTACAAACAAATCGTTTTAACAAATCGCGGCGACAGTTTTCTCAGATCGGCTACCGATAGCTGGGACGGGCGGCCCTACAGTAAAGATACGCATCAGGGAGGATGGATGGGAGCATGGCCGTAGTGATGGCATCACTAGACAAGGTTTTACCAATTGAAAAACATCTGTTTATTTTACATAAAGCTCAAAAAACTATTTTGCGCTCAAATAATGGCCAAAAGATTTCGCTCGCGCGCTGTGCGCGCTCGGATTAAGTCTTGAAGTCCCTATCTTGCATCACATCAAAGCCATACGTCCTAAATTGGGGCTCCGAATGTTTACAACGTCTGGCTCCGTGCCTGATTAACACTCGGATCATTAAGCAGTCTCAAAAATTGTATCAATATAAAAAATAATACGATCCCTTTCTGTAATCATGATACCCCCCAGAAAGGGCCGGTCTTGGGCCTGAAACTCCCGGGCTGAAAAGTGCCCCCACTCCGGCCCTGTATATATATGTGTGTGATATCCTGAAGATCAATCAGAAATATATGGTCTTCAGGGGCGCACTGGTGGTTTACTGGTTAAGTGTGAGTATCATTGAGGCTAAAGCTTTAGTGGCCTGGGTTGGAATGCGGAGCAGGCCCTTAGTTGCATTGTTATACCTTCTTTATGCCCCCCAAAATATATTTTACACTAAATATATTTATAATCTTCAGAAGCTTATCTTAACTCAATGACTGGATATTGATCTTCTAGAAGATTTAAATGACAGAAAATATATTGTGCGTAGATGTACCAGTTACAAGAAGTTTGGTTCCTTTTTTTGGTGGTGAGGATGAAGTAAGAACCATGCCTCACTTTGTGGTTGCCAACTTTCTCTTCCCCTCTGTCTGAGTTATTGAACTTGTAAATGGTTTTGTGGTTGCTCTTGGCAATAGTAATAGTATATGAATTGCTTTTGAGTGTTTCGTTCATTGTCACTTGTCAGTTGCATAGACCCAGTATAAAAAAAACTAAAATGTGTAGTTAACCCCTTGAATGGATCTTTGAGTCTGAGGGCTAGATTTATCAAGCCGTTTGCGCCTGTCTCCAGGCGTTAATTGTTTGCAAAGACTGACTTAACCGATGCGGCCTATTTTCAAACAGGGAACACTTTGCAGATTGCCTGCCACATGAGCGAGACAAGTTGCGCTTTCAATATGCGTTCGTGGTAGGGTCATGGGGAAAGTGGGAGTTCCACCCAAAAAGGTGGGAGGATACGCGTAAAGTGCGCCTACTATATATTCTGTGGTATTTACAAAGACTGCCAGTAAGAGCGCGCCTCTATTCTGCTCTATTCTCCGCCTCTTAAAAGCAGGTCTAAACCAGGGGCCCGTTCTCCGTACGTCGCTAACTCAGTTAGCTGGATTTGATTGTTGACGATTTGTCATTATCTTGGATTGTTCGGTTCTTCGAAGCTCATCCTGGACTTGCTGTCATAGCAACAGGTCCGTAAGCTTAAACCTGCTCGGGAGCAGGTTTATTTTATGTAAACACGATTAGATTGAGGCTTTACAAGCAGAGGTGATACAGGAAGTCTGTCACAGACATGTCTTGTCCGTTTTTACTACAGGAACCTGTTGCAGAACGTGCAAGAATAATTAGCAGAATTTAACATGAAACCGAATTAATTGCTCATTGCGTGATAGATAGGCTCCTTAACCCTCGTGCTGCCTTCGGGTCACATGACCCAAAGGTTCATAACGAACCATCATTGTGTTTACCCAATTTTACCCAATACAAAAACAAATACAAATAATTTTCTTTTAACCATTCCAATGTGGGGGGTCTGAGACAGCCCGACAGTTAAAAGAAAATGCTTCACTTTGTTTTTGTATGAGGTAAATTTGTCACAATACGACGGTGGGTCACAATGACTGATGGGTCAGAATGACCCGAAGATAACACAAGGGTTAAGCACAGCGCGATATGCTAACCTATACTTTTTGAGAGGATAGCCTATCGTTTTTTTGTGAGGGTGTCATTTACATAATACATTTGTTGAAACCACATCATATGACATTAAAGATGATAAATGAAAATATGAAAGTATGAAAACATAGAACAACATAGGATCCTGTTCTGAGGCTGCCTTCAGTTCCTGTAGAGTGACCGTGGACTCGCAGAGTGTGTAGCATGTGAATGATCTCGCTTTCGATGTGGTTGACGTCGTTGGGCAGGGCCTGGGCAGGAACTGGCCGAGAGAGAAGGTCCGCAACGACATCATCCCGGCTACTATTTTAAAGTTTTTTCATGCACTTTGCCTTGTAGGGAAGCTGATGTGAAGACATTTCGGTCACGTGCCTCAAAGATTGATGCCACCGTGGAGAACCTATACAAGTCCAGAGTCAACATCAGTGAAGCAGGTGTCACAAAGAAGATTGAAGATGCCCTCCAGAGCTGTCAAAACGGGACCTGTATTGATAATGTGTTTGTAAATGCCGTTTACACAGGTATGTAAATGCCGTATACACAGATATTCCGGTCTTTTATATGTCCACTGATATTCTGTGTCACTACAGATTAACAATTACTTTGATTTGGGATTGAATAACTTGAATTTTCAAAGGTTTCTACTTCTGAAGCCATCACATATATAGAACGGTTTTCAGTACTGTAATTTTATTTTACATACATTTACATGTTGATGTCATGAATACATTAGAAGGTAATGAGGGGAAATTTTGATTTTTCTCCTTTATCCACAGACACTAACCTTTGTTCCCTGAAAGTATGCCACACGGAATCAACATCTTGTAAGGCAGCTGATGGTGTCTTTGAGTGTCAATGTAAAACGGGTTACATAAACACCGGACATAGCAACAGAATATGCACAGGTGAGGCCCCCCCCCCCCTGCTTCTGGTGGTTAGCTGTGTTTACATCAATTGATAAGTCAGTCAATTGCTGTTTGCTTGCTTACTTTATGGCTGACAAGCTGGACGCGATAAAAAATCATTTTATATGCACGAAATCAAGCACGTAACTTTGCTCGTACCACTGTGTCTGATCTGGTATTGTGGTTATGTTTTATGTTAAACTCTCTCTCCAATCTGCAGATTGATAATAGGCCTGCGTATAAATCCCTAACTGAACTAAACTTAGTCATTAGACTACGTGTGTTAATGAAGAGACGGACTAAAACAAACTGTTTCTTCAACAATATTATTGTAGTCTGTAAATAACGGGTCTATTTTTTTAAATATTTAATAAAATTGCACTATTTGGTCCAGATTTGAGCATTAACGGGAACTTAAGGTGAATAAACACAAAATATGTGCCGGTTGTTGTGTGTGAGTCTGGCCAATCATGAAATAGCTGTGTTGTCATCATAGCTCGTGCAGTTGCTCTGGATAAGATGCACTGTTTAACTTTTCATAAAGTTCATGAACTCGTCAATGTCACTTTGTCAACCCACCAATCATAGCCTGGATGGGGCGGGACATAAAACATTTGACGTGCTATAGCAAACCTTCATTGGAATAATACATAATTGGTTATGATTGTTGACAAGTCAGTACAAGCATTAACACCATGGGCAGAGCGGGGGGTGGCTTCTGGGGCTTGAGCCGGGAATGTGTCTTCAAAATAAACTGTTTTTGCAAAACAAAAAGCAGAAAGTGCAGAGTATGTACAAGTCTCCAAGGCAACCGCTTGTTGCTAGGTCCGTAAAAACGTTTATTTACCTCTGCGAACTTTCAGGAGGTATATAAACGGATTTATTAACTTTTGAGAACGTCTTCTGGACCAATAGGAACAGCATATTGGTCCAATTATTACACTAGTATATAAGAAACTGCAAACGTTTACTCCTCGACAGGTCTGCAAACGCCTTTGTAAACCGAGATTTGACAAAGCGTTTGCTGACCTGTCGAGGAGTAAACATTTGGTTTCTTATATACTACAACAATACGTGGGAAGATGTCGAATCTGGAGCAGCCGCCATGTTGTCAGAGCTGCACTTGCACTGGTGACGTCACTACATCTCCAAGGCAACATATCAACAACATCAATTCGTCTTCTGTCTGCTTCAGATACTTCTTTAAAACGGGAAGCGATTGCGGGGCATTTGCGGACCTGTGCAAAAACCCTTTTTTTTTTTTTTTTTTTGCAATTTAGGCTACTTTGTTGCCGAGCAGATGCCACGTTGTTAAGGTCAATGGCTACATCTCCAAGGCAACCGCTTGTTGCTAGGTCTGTAAAAACGTTTATTTACCTCTGCGAACTTTCAGGAGGTATATAAACGGATTTATTAACTTTTGAGAACGTCTTCTGGACCAATAGGAACAGCATATTGGTCCAATTATTACACTAGTATATAAGAAACATAAATAAGATATATACGATGAAATACATAAACACACAAGATATGTATATAAATAGTATAACTATGAATATACTATAAATAAATAACAACTGTACAGTAGTTATAAGGTGTGTGGCGGTCCAGGCCAGGGTGAGGGGGGGGGGGGGGGGGAGTATGGTCACTGGAGGAAGGTGTGTGAGGGGGGTTGACTAGGGGAGCTATCACCGTGGTGCAGAGTTCAGCAGGGTAACATCCGCAGGGAAGAAGCTGTTCTTGAACCTGCTGGTCCGGAAATGGAGGGCCCTGTAGCGCTTCCCAGAGGGGATGAGGGCAGTCTGGGGATGGGAGCTGTCCCTGACCCGTCTCTTCATAAACTGAGTGACTAAGTTCAGTTGTTCTGGATTTTAATAAGTATTATCAATCTGCAGATTGGGAGAGAAAACCAGTCTTTTGACCATAAATGACAACACAACACCAAGCTTAGGTCTCAACCAGGTCTCTCTCCGATCTGAAGGCTGGAGGACCATCTTTTATAGGGCACAGTGTTGCCACAGTTACTTTGAAAAAGTAACTTAGTTACGTTACAGATTACTTGATTTTAAAAGTAACTTAGTTACTTTACAAGTTACTTGATTTTAAAAGTTAGTTACATTCAGCAGCTGCTGACAACACCCCCGCCGCCTCAACATAAAAATAGGTGCGTTCGACTTCATGCAGCGCCGGCGTCCGCCTGCAGCTGCCTGCAGGCAGCCGGGCTGACTTGAAGCAGCCAATGGCATTCTCAACTTCAAGGCACATTTCACACATTTCATAACATTTCAAAACCTTAACAATCAAACAATACTTTATCTATTACTACCCAGCACAGCATACATGATTATAGGATTTAAAGAAGTATTAGGTAGTACCCAATCACAGGTGAAAAGTACAAAGTCAATGAAGTGAATAGCTTTTGTTTAGTTCTCTAGACAGGGCTCCCAGAAATGACCTTAACGCTCCTTCTAATTTCCTCGTTCAAAGTTGCATGGAGAGAGCCCACTGCACAGCAAATGTCTTTGTATAGCCCTTTTTACACGCAAGCATGTCACAGAGGGCTTCACGCCCATAGAACTGCCCCTCAACCAACCTAAACCCTCAAGGAAGACAAGGAAAAACTCCCAGAAAAACTCCCAACAGGAGAAAAAATGGAAGAAACCTTAGGAGGAGCAATTCAGAGAGGGACCTGTAATGGCAGAAATTCAAGCGGCACTGTGCAGATTTGAATAGTCAAGAGATGGCGGTTACAATAAATTTATTTTGCTTATACAGATCATGATTTAACAAAGTACTTTGTGATCAGTCATAACGAAGGAGGTGCTAGCCACAGGTCGTTCGCCAGAGTGATCCAGAACAACCCCAAAACCCTGCCTTATATAAACTTTAGATCAAATGGTTATTCTGAACTCTGTGATTGGTCAGCACTGCTCAGTGACAGTGACTTCATATCAAGTTCCCACGGTTCTTTATTGTGGCCTCTCTCCCCAAACCAGTAGATAGTAAAACCACAGGGGTTCACCAGTCAAATGGTCAACTGTCCTTTGTGTGGGCCACTTCAAACAAGTCTACAGGAAGGGTCAGAGCAGCAGATCACAATAACAATACAGTTGAATCCACATTTGTCTCCAGACCAACTGTCTCTTCCTCCCCAGGTGACAAGAACTCTCTCAGGTCACCCAGACTTCCCGTCTCCTAGTTATAAAACTGCAAATGGCATCTCTACCAAATGTAGTTGACTCTTAATCAACTTTAGACTTCCGTTAAAACACATTCCTCATATATGAAACACACACATTATAACTGTATTCCAAAATTTCCATGACAATTCCAATTTTTTTTTTTTTTTTTTACAATTCCATAAACCCAAACAGTTAATTAAGAAAAATAATTCAAACATTAACATAAGAAATGCTAGTCTCAAGACAAAACCCATTGTACCCCGTACACCACAAAGTCCAGGTTGTCGGAACTGATGCCATCTTTAGTTGGATGTAGGCAAACTTCTGTCAGGCGGTGTAGTCTAGTCGAATCGATTGCAAACGACGATCAAATTGCTCAGGGCAACTTTCAACAACACTGCACTTTGCGCACAGCTCGGAAATTCCTTGGTACTACGCAGAACGCGTATCCTCTGCTTCCGTCTCCAGACAAGGTGCACGCAATGGTTAGCGTGTATCCACGTTGCTCTCCCCTCGATCTTAACCGCCGAATTGGTCGTCAGGAGAATCTGGTATGGCCCCGTCCACCTTGGATTCCTCCAGGCGTTTCAGGTCCTTCACCACGATCCAGTCATCTGGTATCAAATCATGCAGCGGTCCAGTCATAGGAATAGTCTCCTTCACCTGCCTGTGAATCTCACACAAAATAGACTCCAAAAAGGTTGCACAGTGATAAACAAGCACATTCTCACAGAGTTAAAGGTAACTGACTTCTTGTCGTCTGACTTCGTCTTCAAAGTTCTGTTCTCTCATTCAACTGAAGTGATTAACACAATGTTGAATCCTATCAACACCAAAATAACTTCCTTAAACAAGTGTGACCCATTATCATTACATATCCTCAAAGAAAAATCCCATCGAAAATAATCTAAATTAACAAAAGCTTGATCACTGAGCCCCTGAGAAGTCTAAAACTTCTTCCCATCAACAATCATTAAACAGTATCACTTCTCCAAAAATTGAACTCTACAAAATCCATCTATCAATACCCAAATGGTTTCTCTAACCTTAACTGTGAAGCTTATCGTGTTTAAATTCCTTTTCTCATAATACTTGTCCCACATATGAAATATTAACAAAAAAATGACTATGCATCCATTACAAATCCTCTTGTATGCTAAAATGATGCATTCTTGATATCACACAAACTGTAGAGGCATGATCTTTCCATGTGTTAACTTAGCAAAATCTCAAGATAAATGTTTTATGCAGACCATACAACCTCCATTTTTTTATTCTCATATCCTTCCTTTTTCCAAAACGCATTTTCTTGTGGATTTGTCCAAGTTCGAATCTCCATTCCACCATTCCTTTCTCCATCTGTCCGCTGTATTCTGTAATTCTTATCAAATATACTCAAACAAAACAAAATTCTCACTCTGGGTTAAATACAGTCCAATATTTTCAACTCAGCAATATCATATCAAACCCTCACAATCCTATCACAAATCCAAACTACTGAAACTAAATTCATAAAACCATAAAACCCCCATAGTCACTCTCTGTTTGGATCAGTCAGTCATAAATTCCTAAACGTCATCTCTTCCTCTCTAAGAAGCCTGCGCTTCCCTTAAAGAATCTGTAACAAATGTTGTATCAAGTTCACACAACAATTTTCCTCAAAAGAGTCCTGTAAGCCCAAATTTGTCAAGTTAGGCTCATCCGGACATAGCAACATCATCTCATCACTTCCTGTAAACATATCAACATCAAAAACATATTCTAGTTAGTTCATCAATGCATTCAGACAATCTATAAACTGCTCCAGCTAGTATCAGCACTAGCATTTTCCCTGTGGAATAATCACAATTGTTAGAGTGAATTCCACATTTGCATACAGCAAGTTGTTCTATAAGTGAAAATAAGAAACTTCCTGTTTCCATACCTTTCCCAAAATCATATGTAACACCAATGATGTATTTAACTATCAGTAAAAATATGTTAACTCTTTTCCCTTTTATGAATTAACAAGCTTACACTGAAGCAAACAACTTTTGAACCAATTTGTTATAAAATAAAACTATTTTAGAAAACAGCCAAATTACGAATAACCTCAACTTTTAGTCTCTTATTATCTTTTCTTCAAAAACCTTTAGGAACAGTTCAAATGAATACCTTTAAATTTCAGATTCCCTTTTAATTTTTTTTCTGTATTTAAATTCACCAAATCAAATCTCTCTTTTTCCAAGACATGTAGAAAACCAGCATCACTACCCTAAACCAGAATTGAATCTGTATGATTCCAAAATAAAACATAGACCATAAAATGTTCTTAATGTAACCATTAGCCAAACATATACCCCATCTATATTTCTATATAGGTTAGATAGGTAGAACTTCATAACTTGCTTTGGCTGCAGTCCAGAACAAGCTACTTAGCACAAACCATCACACCACAATTTATCAGACTTAATGAGTCTTCCCAAATTATTTCAAAACCAAATTATCATAACCCTCTTCATGAACCAATACCATAATAAAACAACCTCATCACAGCCTAACTGTTTATCCCAAAACATTGTACCATGCCCTTAAGACAAAAGAAAATATAAACTCTCCTTTTTTTCTTTTAAACCTTAAAATTCACAATTTAACATAAACCCGTAAAACAAAACCTTATTCTTTAACACCTCAAAAGTTTTATCAAAGCATGTAATGTATACACCTTTGAATATTCCTATATTTACCAGCTATCTCAATTACTCTTTGTTAGTGAATCAACTCAAATAAACAATCGCGCATTTCAAACTCGCATCAAACAGCGCGCTCTGGAACAAAGCAAAAACTCTCAACCTTTTTTCATTTCTTTTAAACAACACAGATGGTTGGCGTTTACCAGCTATTCACTTAATTTTGCTAAAGTATAACTTTTCCAATCCAATTAGAACTAATTTATGAACCAGGGTCTAATTTCTGCATTTTTATGGATACCATCACACACCACAGATTTTCCGCTCGTAAATACAAGTTCTGGTCTGAAAGGCTCCTACCTCCCTGTTTGGCTAGGATTTAGAACAAATGTTAAATCATACATTCGTAAACCACCAAACTTCGAATTCATCTAAACGGACACATCTTTCACCATTAATACTCACATAAGTATGCAGAATTACACCCTCTGGGATCACCTTTGTAAAACTCATCGTAACGGGACTTTTTTTTGTTTTTGTTTTGTAGCCCCCACCTTTCCTCGGAATTTCTGAAACTAATTTAAAATGTCCTCAAACAAACAAAACCTTGTTAGCAAATGTTTCAAAATACTCATCACCCAACATATTTCAAAAATAACCAAATTAATATGTAAATTCGCTTCAAATTTATCTATTTCTCTAAATTTTCGTCTTGGTCAATTTCTCAATTTCCATCTGCGCATGCGTCATGCGGTTACTCATCCTGGATCTCAAATATCAAGCTGCAATTCCTTTACTAGCCTGTACCCGCCTGTCGGTGTGCTAGTTTGTTAGCCAATGTCGTTGCCATAGTTGCAAATTCAACTTCCTGGACTCTCCTTTGTCTCAGGACAGAGCAAAATGCACTTCCTCCACGTTTTCACCATTAGCCATTAACCAACAAAGTCACGGCCTTTCTTTACAATTACAACCTTTACAATTCTATCAACCATTAGCACTATTTTATTTTCAACATAAAAATTTGGCTCCGAAATCAACATATGCACCCAATATCACTCGTCAGAGAATGACAGTTTACCCATGTATTAGCATTCTGGTTGGACAAAGCTTCAACTTCAAGTCCATTTAAATAGGTAAATATGAACCACCAAACCCAACACATTTCAACAAATCATCTCAGCAGCAATAAACACACATATGTAGTACCTTTGCCCTTGACAACAATCGCAATTCAGTCTCTCTAACTAGTTCCCCTTGTATACACTTAAGTCCCTCGGACTGGCTCAATCTTTCTAATCACTTCTTCATAACCCTTTACATATTTCTTTAAACAACAGTAACATCTGTGAACTCCCACAAAATTAAAAATAAAACCATCGAACATTTCCAGACATAAACAAAAATATTCCTTAAACAACATAACATTTCCGTTTGAACACATAACTTTCTATAAAAGTTTCAATAACCCCGGGATTGTAATTCTTAAAATGAATACCGCTTTTATTGCCAAAACTGGCCTTTTACCAATTATCCTACCCAAACACTAAATTTCCAGCGCGTTATTCAACAACGAATCAAGCTCATAATATAGAAAATCGGTCTGTACCTAATTTCCAAATCAAGAGTATGGCAACTCACAATATTTTCTTAAGTTCGACAAAGAAACAGAAACACACATCTGTTTTCCCAACCAATATACTTCACAATTCAACGTCAAATTCTCAATAAAATGAGTGAATTTATTATTATTATTTGTATTTATTTTTTTGCACTCACGTGTGGGCACTGCACGCAGAATGAGCTTCACTGAAAGAATCAACTTCCGCTAGGCTCAAGCGCATGCGCCTCTTTTCAAGTGGAGAATTCAGTCAAAGAATTAACATTAGCATTTTCAAAACAGAATGTCTCCGTCTTCAAAAACAAATGCCTTCTGGCGGTAATCAGACCGATGTAAAGTCTAACATCAAACATATAACGGTTAACACAGAGTTGTAAAACAATCGTCTCTCCTCTACCAACAGTGTCATAACCGATAAACATTGTACGCCACCATTTCGAAACTCAACTTCCGGTCACGAACCCCTCTGATTTGAGAGTTCGCTCACAATTTCCAAAAAAACTTTCAACAGTGATGACACATCTCCGGACATTCACGTACATTTTGCTCAAATTCACACAATTAAAGCACGCATTTTGGATTGACCTAGCAATTCGTGTTGGCCTACATGTTTTTTTCAACAGCATGTCAACACGCTCTGCATCAGCTTTGACCATAGCCCACAACACGCTTATTCCAAACACAACAGGGACTCAAACCCTTTGTTCCGGAGAGGACTTTAACCTTTCCTTCTTGGAAACACAATGGCAATTGCAAGTCAAGGCACAAGCTTCAATCTTTGCGGGAATCCAAAGCAAATCTATAAAAAACATTCCAGGATCCTACTTTCTTGACTTTTCCTAGATATAACCGGCTGTCAGAAGAAATGGCAAATGTCTGACCTCTTCGTATTCTGTTCTCGCATTCCCGCAAACCCTCATGCGCCCGCGCATCCTGCCGCAACACCCCTGGCTGCGGATGAGGCGAAATTTGTTTGCGGAACAGCCAGAAAATCTCAATCGTGAATCTGTGGGGAAATAGATGAAAAATTCCCCACACTATTCTGTCCTAATATTTCTTTATCCCTCTACCTATCTCCATCCAATCAGAAAAAAAAGCTCTCCAATCAGGCTAAAATCTATTCTTTTCTCCACTTAAAAAAAAAAAAAACGTGTATCTATTTCTCTCCACAACCTATTTCGCAATACAATAAGGTCCTTAAAACAAAACGACTCCACACTCGAAAATCCACATTTATCAATCCATATTTGCATTTGCAATAAACTATCGTTACCATACTTTTGCTTCATGTAATCGATGTTTGGACAGGTCAATTCTGCCTCCAGACCATTCATTTTTAGAATTACAATCCATAAACAATAACCAACGACGGAAAATAAAGACACAATTACTCCTTTTTGTTTCTAAAAACAATTAAATTCCGACTTCCCAACTGTCAATGAAAATAACTGCACAATCATAAATTACAAATATTCAAACCGAAAAAATAATTAAAATTTCGAAAAATAATTAAAATTTTGATTTTTGTAATTTGTATATAGCTTGAATAATATACACCATTAGTTACTCATACTTCTTTTAACCTCAAAAAACATAAAACAAAAATGAACACGCGTGTTGCAAACTTAAAACCTCTACTTTGAAATTTCACAGGCCTATACTTCCTAATTTTTTTTTCTTTGTTCTCCACCTTCAGGGACTCAAACCCTTTGTAAACACTCTCACTCACACAGCTGACTAGTATACTTTTCTCTCGGGACTTAGAATCACGTTTTGGCCGTAAATAAATAAGAACTGTTATGACCACCAAAGCCAATACAATTTCTCAAACTATCACTAACCCAACATATTCTAATCCTAGGGTCTCAAAAGACACATAACACGATATAACATGTGAATTTATCACCCTTTTGTGCGCTCGTCAGCACACTTTCCCTGCATGCTTTTTTACGACTTTCACGTAAAGGATAAGTTCTCCGGCCTTATCCGATTAATTTGTACGACTTGCACATACAGGACAAAAGATCTTCTCCGGTCTCCGCCCTATTAATTTCGTACGACTTGCACGTACAGGACAAAGCTCTTCTCCAGTCTCCGCCCTATTACTAACTAAACCGAATTATTGACCATAGTCTAAACAACACACATTTAGACAACTCAAATTACACAGTAACCAAAAGAATATCTCACCGGTTCTTTTGAAGACCCCGCGTCAGCCACAAAACGTCCAACGGGCGCCGCCCCTGGCCCTGCCGTCTCACGCATGGCGGAAGGAAAGGCGGTTTTTTGCCGGAAGATCAATTCGCCGAGGGGAGCCGCCTGCTGAACGCCGTAGACCAATGAGGATCCCCCTACTGGCCACCAAGTGTAATGGCAGAAATTCAAGCGGCACTGTGCAGATTTGAATAGTCAAGAGAATAAATTTATTTTGCTTATACAGATCATGATTTAACAAAGTACTTTGTGATCAGTCATAACGAAGGAGGTGCTAGCCACAGGTCGTTCGCCAGAGTGATCCAGAACAACCCCAAAACCCTGCCTTATATAAACTTTAGATCAAATGGTTATTCTGAACTCTGTGATTGGTCAGCACTGCTCAGTGACAGTGACTTCATATCAAGTTCCCACGGTTCTTTATTGTGGCCTCTCTCCCCAAACCAGTAGATAGTAAAACCACAGGGGTTCACCAGTCAAATGGTCAACTGTCCTTTGTGTGGGCCACTTCAAACAAGTCTACAGGAAGGGTCAGAGCAGCAGATCACAATAACAATACAGTTGAATCCACATTTGTCTCCAGACCAACTGTCTCTTCCTCCCCAGGTGACAAGAACTCTCTCAGGTCACCCAGACTTCCCGTCTCCTAGTTATAAAACTGCAAATGGCATCTCTACCAAATGTAGTTGACTCTTAATCAACTTTAGACTTCCGTTAAAACACATTCCTCATATATGAAACACACACATTATAACTGTATTCCAAAATTTCCATGACAGACCCCCTCCTCCAGAGACGGTTGTCCAGAGACAGCACTGTACACAGCAGGCAGTACACATCTTCCAAGCACAAACCACAATAAGCACAACAACGATTAACATGGCCAATCCAGTGATTCCCATTTGAATGATAGTCGAAAAGAAACCCCCAACAGAGGAGGTCAGCCAGTCAGCAAAATTCCAAGCTTCAGGTTCCCCCAAATCTGAAATGATCTCTTTAATGTGCGCAGCCATATTTGTGATATTAGCAGATTCATCTGGGATAAAAGTACAACAGTCATGACCTATCACAGCACATGTACCTCCCTGAGCTGACAAAAGATAATCCAGTGCCATTCGGTTCTGTAGCACTACCTGCCTCATGGCCTTCATCTCAGAAGCAACCGCAGTTAAGGCGTCGGCTGTCTCATTACCAATGGACTCCAACCCTACTGCTAAGCTCCTAATATCTCTAAAGGCAGTGATAACACCATACACAGGGAGAATGGCAGCTGAAAAATTTGAAAAGTGGCTGTGTATTATTGACTCCAAGTGATATGATCCCAGCTTCTTCATGTGTATTAATAATACTTCTCTTGTGGCGGTGCCACCAATCTTTGGGCAAGGGGTGCAGGGGCAACCCATCTACAGGTCTGAGGGCTCCTACAATAAACCCAAGGTAACATGTTCCTGACCAGTTGGCTGGCAGGAAATAATAACAACTCTTACCACATACCCACATGGTGCCATTGTTAGCTGCATGAGGAACCCAAAATGGATCTGTTGTTATACTTATCAGTCCACCTTCAACAGGCAAATCGGACAACTTTGTATAAGCATATGTAGACACAGTATGATTATACGTGCTGTTCCCCAATGCCCTCCCTGTCCCGTTATGAGTCAGACATAACCAAGCAGGTGGAGCATAGGCTAACCACAATGGGGGTGAATAGGTAATTCCTTTAGGAATATGTCGTTTGTGTACAGTAACATTTTTCACATTCAACCCGATGCACGGCCACCTCCAGATCTCACACATATCTGCCTTAGAGAGTGGGACCGCTATCCAAGGATAGGTTCCTGCATGTTGGGGAATCATACCACACACCCAACACGACCCATTTCCTCTCATTTTCACCTTTCATTTCACCTTTAGGAAGGTGTTGGCAAAGTATTCAGTCTTCATGTGTACTACAAGGTGAGGGTGTCAATGTTCAAATCAGTTTCTTTGGGAGCATGTAATAATGACTCTGGTAGTGGCTCATGTCTGCGATATCTGTGGACTTGTGCGTCCGGTATCAGTAAATGTCTGTCAGGTGTGTGCGTCAGTTTATCTGTGGATGTCATCTCTCGTCGTAGCTCAGGCAGCAGCCTCGGTTTCCTTGAAACAACCGAGTTGTATCCTCTGCCTCAGTATCCTCTCGTCCCCGTTCTGGGTGCTGTCATCTGCTTCATGTAGAAGCCTGAGGAAGACTGAAAGTGTCTTCCCCTCTCCAGGCTCCTCTCTCTGGTTTCCCATCTGGGTGCTGTCATCTGCTTCATGAATCACACATGGGGGAGAGAGGCATGGTAGCAACAGCAGCCCCTCTGTCTTTCTCCACATGTGACTCACCTTTCGACGTCTTCAACACCTCCGGGTGGGTGCTCTTTGGGACCTCCTTCTCAGCGCCCCTGGATTGGAGTGCTGGATGGCGGGGTCCTGGTTCTGGCTCAAATCGGGCCGCTGGACTGGAACCTGCTCCCGGATCAGCCGCTGCAAACGGGTCTCCACCCCCATTGGTGTACTCCCGGAGGAATAACCCAGTGGGGATGAGACAAATGGCAAGTTGGAGCAGGCACCATTTGGAGGTGCACCTGCTCCTCCACCGGCCCCTGGCTCTCCGTTGGGACCCTCCACCGTGTTGTTCGGTGGAGGGGCCGTTTTGCAGTGTGTCGCATGGATCCATGTCGGATGACTCTCCACTTTCACCGCTGTGTGAGTCACCAAGAGAACCAGGTATGGACCGGTCCATCTCGGTGAGAGGGCAGTCCTCCGTTTGTGCACTTTCACGTACACATAGTCTCCCGGTTGATAGGGATGACATGGCTCCCCAGCGGGTTCAGGCAGGGTAGCTTTCACCTGTGAATGCACGACCCTTGCTGCTCTAGTTAGGGCGTAACAAAAGTTTAACATTGTATCATCCATCTGGTGGATATCCATCTGTTTCAATGATAGTGGGGGAGAGACAGGCAATCTCATTGGTCTCCCTAAAACTATCTCGTGTGGAGAAAGTCCATTCCTCCTCTGGGGAGTGGACCTCATGGCCATAAGAGCTAGTGGGAGTGCATCAGGCCATTTTATGCCAGTCTCTTCACATATCTTGGCTAGTTTGTTTTTCAAAGTTCCATTTTGCCTCTCCACTGCCCCCGCAGACTGTGGGTGGTAGGGACAGTGGAAATGCTGGTTGATCTGGAGAGCTTTACAAAGTTCCTGAACAATTTGACCTGTGAAATGTGAACCTCTATCACTGGACAGTCTTGTGGGGATCCCATATTTACAGATCACATCTCTCATGAGAATCTTGGCTACCGTGGTAGCATCAGCTTTCCAACATGGGTAGGCTTCTACCCATTTCGAGAACATGTCAACAATTACAAGTACATACTCAAAATTACAACACTTGTTCATCTGAATAAAAGGACCACTTGGTGGCGGGTGGGCTGCGTCTCTTCTTTTTGGTCCCTTTTTGGGATTATGCTGCTGGCATAATAGCACAACATAAGTAGATTACTGAGTAATGAGTTGTGTCGGCTGGAATGCAGCTGAATATCGTAACTGGCACGCCAGGATGTGTTTTTACTGGCCTTCTTCAAAGGGTAAATTGGGGTATTACATTTGCACTTAAAATGTACAATGATTCCTTGTGCTAACAATGATTCAATTACTGGCTCAATTCCCTTTTCTGCTTCCTTACTGATAGGATACTGTGGTTTGTTCGGCAAAGGTTTTCTTGTATCTATAGTGATTACAACTGGGATAGCTTTCTTAATGCGTCCTACGTCATTTGCATGCTCAGACCATAACTGCTCGGGCACAACTGCTAGCAAGGCCGCATCTGTGGTGGAAAAGTCGGAACTATCTCTGCAGTCCACCAATGGAGCTTTATGGGAATACAGAATGTGATAGGCCAAGTGTTCCTTCTCCTGAGGAATAGATAAGAACACTCCATCAGTAGTACATTTAATGTCACAATTCAGTTTGCACAACAAATCCCTTCCCAACAGATTTACTTCACACCCTGTAGTTAAAAGGAACGCATGCTCATCACTAGGGATGGGTATCAAGAACCGGTTCTTGTGTAGAACCGGTTCCCAGTTAACCGATTCCTTGGAATCGGCAGCCAAATTATTTAACGATTCTGCTAACGGTTCTCTGTGCCGTTGCGCATGCACAAACTTTTATAGTTTATTCAGACTGCAGCAAACATGGCAACTAGGAAGAAGCGTTCTAAAGTTTGGTTGTATTTCACACAACAAAATGACAACAACACCACGAAGGGAGGAAATACAACAAATATGAAGAAGCCATTGAACACACAGCATGGAATGAAGTTACTGGAATGTCATGTGTTCGATGCATGCAGCAGCGCAACTAACGCTTCATCTCTAACTAAGGTAGAGCTAAACTCCTCAAAAGTGTTTTGAGGAGTGACCACTTGTCACTGTGTGAAGCAATTTGCCTTTATTGTGTATAGTCGATTAAGTTATCTTCTGTCCTGTCGTTTAAAGCATACATTTTATCTCCGGCATTTGTCTCCCATTATTGATCACTTCACGTTAATTATCGGAGGGCGTGTGTTATCAGCAAACGTTCGCGTTGTCGTGTTAACCCATTATTAAACTGAGCATATCGATTTTTAATCCATTATTAAACTTAGCATTTTAATTGTTTAACAGAATGGCCGATGTTTGACACTGTCATATTATATGATTTGACCTTGGCTGAAAATCGAAGATTCTATAGCTAAGCTAGCGTAGCTAATAGAAGTGGAGAAGAGCAACGGAAAAATTTAAATGTGTATGTATACATACTGTATATGGTGTGCAGCATTATAGAAAATTATATAAAAGAAAATTAATGTAAATAAATCCGTTTGTGCTCTTTTTTCCTCCCCTTGCCCAATAAGAATCGATAAGAGAATCGATAAGGAATTGAATCTATAAGCAGGAATTGATAACATTTTAACAATTCCAATTCCTTATCAATACTCATCCCTACTCATCACTCAATGGACCAATATCAACTATTAACGGCTTGCTAACCACTGTTTGAACAAGAATCCCAGCTACTCCCACTGCATTGACTGTGTGTCTTGATTTTGGAAAATGCAATTGCAATAACAGATCTAGTTGCTCCTGTGTCTATCAGAAAAGGAAGGTCTCTGCCTTCCACTCTCAACGTAATCATAGGTTCATTATCACTAGACACAGTAACTACCGGCATACATGTTGATGTTTCGAGTCATAGGCCTCCCTAGTGTTGTTGTTGTCTCTGACTTTGAGGCGGCTCAAACGGCTCAGTATCAGACCAAGCCAGCTGTCTTTGTTGGGGGCGCTGATTCTGGGACTGTGAGAAACCATTGTACTCAGGGCGATATTGTTGGTTAGAGGGGGACAGGTTCCCATACGAATGCTGGGGGTTATTACCAAACTGCACTTGCGCCTGAGGGCACTCGTTCTCCCAGTGACCTTTCTTCCTGCAGCGTCGACAAACATCCCAATCCATGTCATCTGTCTGTCTCCCCCCCTCGAGTTTCTCCCTATTCCTTTACCTCTACCTCAGCCCCTCCCCTTGAATCCTTTTTCCTGTTGTTCTAAAGAGCTTATTTGCAAAGCCATTAGTTTCTCAACTTTCTTTCCTGCATTTGTCTGCATTAATGTAAAATTATGCTTTGCATAATCCATAATCATATCAACAGTTTTGTTCTCCCAATGCAGAACCTGTTTCTTGACTTCTACCTAGAGTTCAGGGAGCAATCCACACATGAACACATGACAAAGTGGCACAGGGGAAGCAGCCGCTGTAAACCCAGAATGTTTGTCAAATATCCTAGCCTTTCCAGGTAATCTGTAGGTAGGTTCTTCATCTTTTCTCTGTTTGCAATCATACACTTTGTTCCAGTCCAGCATACCAACTCCCATTTTTGGTATCACAGCTATCAAACGGCGTTTAAGTGCTTCATATGTTCCATTTTTGAGTTCAGCGTTTGGTGCAGGCCAGACTTGTGCTGCGTCATCCTCATCAGGAATCAATGCTTTTAGTTTTCTCAACACTCCAGGCTGGAGTGCTGCCTCTAACAATTGATTCAAATCTAGAAAAGTAGGTCTGTGTGCATTGATAGTTATTTACAGCTCTCTTACAAATTTAGCTGGGTCTTCTCTTATGTCAGGGAAACCCTTTCCTAGCTCCCTCAGCTCAGTCACTGACCACGGGCGATAAAGGTATATAGGCTGTAATGCATCAGGACCTGGATAAGCTTGCATAGGGTACATGGGCACTGGTGGGTCCAACTGGTCTGTGTTACACACCTTTCGTGTTTGATGTGTATGGGGATCTCTTTCTTTGCTTGATTGACATGAACCCCGAGCTGATCGCAAACCCCGACCTCTAGAGATTACCCTCTCTGTGTGTCGCTGTGGGTCTTTGCTCAACTGTCTCAATTTCATTAGCAGTAGAGTTTCTTCTGTACTTCTGGGTCTACCGGATCCATCACATCTGCAGTGGTGCTTGTAACAGCAAGTAACTCTTCAACCTTCTCTGGTAGTTTCTGTGCTGGCTGCACCTGGCCCGCTGCTTCACCTAACAATGCATTTTCCCTGTCTCTGGGTCTCCTCTGCATAGCCACAGCCATAGCAACAACATCATCTTCATCGTCGGTAAATAGGCTACAAATCTTAAGTAGTAGTTTCCCTTGAGACTTAGTGCTACCTTCAGCCTGTTTCACAACTACTGACTCCTCACAATTTGTTTTGGCACTGTTAGTCTGTTCAAGCAACTTCATGTTAGCATGTTCAAGCAATGTCTCAAGTTCCCTCACTCTTTGAAATTGTTCAGTCTGTCTCTCAGTCTGTCTCTCAAGACGCTCTAGTTCATTCCTAGCTTCTCTATCAGAATCCGTTTTAGCTTGAAATGACCATATTTTCTCAAGATAGCCAATGCCATGTCGTCTCGTAGCTTCAGTTATAATACTATATCCTAAACATTGGCCAGCTGACAAATTGTTTACACGTCCGACTTGTTTCCTTGTCTTTCAAAACCGCTTTTAAACTCTCCAATATTTTTACGTCAAATGTTCCCTCCAACGGAAAACAATGTGTCAGGTCATGATTAGTCCACACATGCCATTTCTCAATGCTTGACACTGCTTGAATTCCATGTAAATCAAACATATATCGGGCTGGACTGTTCTCAGGTAACAACGTCTCTATCGTTCTTGTAGTGGAAGTTAAATTACCCATACTGAATTACAATGTAGGCTATCTGTAACAAAATCTCGGTATGAAGCCAACTCTATTGATTTACTGCAGCAAGAATCACACAGCACTTTAGAACAGTCACAAAATCACATAGCACTGTAAATCTGTCACATAGCACTATTGAAGAATAAAAGAACAACAATATAATTAGCTAGTGAACTACAAATATGGCCTTTTCAAGCCAAACTATCCTCGCCTTCTGGGCTCTCGATCATGGGACGCGCATACAAAAAACTCAACTTGGGAGCGCGCCTACAATAATTTCCACAACTCCGTTACGTCATGAGTAACAAAATAACCACAATTCGTGCTTAAGAGAGACGAGTTAATCAATAAACTGCCAGTCTATCTTTCCCTCAGTATTTGATTATGTCCTTCGCTGATCATTTAATGCCAAGTTTGTCAGTAAAAACCTAACTGTCCCTTTACATTGTCAAAGTATTCCTAACTTGTTTAAAAACCACTTTACCCTTAAAAGTCGATCTCTCGCATAAAGCCTTTGACCCTAATACATTATGACCGCACACCTACTGTGCTTGGTTTTAAGAAAAACTCAAAACAACACTTAATACAGTTACAATTCAAACAAAAAATCCCAATAAGATCTCATGCATCTTAAAAGTAACATATACATTTTCTTGTTTGGTTCAACCCTGGTCTGTATCTGTAAAACCATACACTCTGTTAACAGATCCTTTTCTCCCTTTCTCTAAACTTAACAATGGTAGTAGAACCATGTACAAGTGTGCAGTCCTAGTAGGTGAAAAGGGAGTAGAGGACAGGGCTCAGCACACAGCCCTGTGGGACACCGGTGTTCAGGATGAGGAGGTGTGGTTCTCTAACCTGACAAACTGGGGTCTGTTGGTTAGGAAGTCCAGTATCAAGTTGCTGAGGAAGAGTTGATGCCCAAATCACTGAGTTTGGTGATCAGTTTGGAGGGGATGATGGTGTTAAATGCTGAACTGAAGTCAATGAACAGCAGTCTCACGTAGGTGTTGTTGTTGTCCAGGTGGGAAAGGGCGGAGTGTAGTGCCATGGAGATGGCGTCCTCCGTACTCCTATTCTGGCGGTAGGCGAATTGGAGGGGGTACAGTGTGGATGGCTAACAGGTTTTGAGGTGAGCCAAGACCAGCGTCTCGAAGCACTCCATGATGGTGGGGGTGAATGCATTATGGCTCGCTGCCTTGGAGTGTTTTGGCACTGGCACGATAAAGGTGGTTTTAAAACACGTGGGGACAGCTGCTTGGGCCAGTGACATGTTGAAGATGTCGGTCAAGACCTTGGTCAGCTGCCCAGTACAGGCCCTGAGCATGCATCAGGAGATGCCATCAGAGCTGGTAGCCTTGCGTGCATTGGTCCTGCTCAGCACACACGTTGGTGGGGGAGAGTGTGAGAGGCTGGTGGTCTTTGGGGAGCACAGCCTTGATGGCTGCCTCCTGGTTGTCCCTGTCCCGATTTGACACAGAAGAAAATTGCTCCTCGCGTGCAACAAACTACAATCCGACAACACGAACCGCCCCTTCTCCCAAAAAGCGAAACCAAAAAACAAATGTAGGAATGCAAATACATTTTTAAACAAAAAAGGTCAAATGCAGTAACTCTTCTCCTTGTTTCACTCAGACTCAAAACACAATTTAGCTTGCTAACCACCAGATGTGACGAGGCTGTCAACTAGTGATGTGTCGTTCCTTAACGATTTGTTCATTTTGAACAAAGCTTTAGTATGACTCGGGAGTTACAAGTAGTTTCAGAGAGGTATTTGTTAATTTTCTCGTGGCAACACATGATTTGAAAATTGCCATTTATTATCACACTAGCATTTAATTATCACGGCAAACAATTACACTGCTCTGAAAAGTAAGTAAAGTAAAACAAAGTTAAAATAACTAAACCTGTAATTATCACAATCAACTAGCAATTACGTGAAAATGAATGAGGTAAACAAATCCTTTCTGTTCCCTCTTCTGAGCCTATGCAGATCACGTGATTTTTTTCTCTCTCAAAGACTCGTACATGAAGACACGGTCGGGAGATGAACGAATCCTTCCGATTTCCTCTACCCAAATATTCCAAAACATTAGCCTTCTAAAATAATTGTCTGCCAAGCTTGTAAAATCATAGAATGTGTTACAGTCTTCATTGTCTGGGGGGAAATATTATGGTCACCTAGTGGCAGTGATGTGCGGTGATGTCAGTAAGATGCTAGGTACTGAGTTAGGAAAGCCAGATTACCTCATTTATTGTTTGGGCTAATACGTCAAAACAGTAAACGTTACACACAAGCGCGGCACACACGCACCGTCGAGTTCAAGACATTTCCAATCAGGATGACATATCGCACGCGCGCACACAAACACCAGTAGTTTATGTCCAGCATCAGAATGCAACCATCTTTATCCTTAATTATTGCACAGCGGCCAATTATGTTTGTCAGTCAGCAACAATGAAAACACACACTGCTCCATTGAATATGAAGGCAAATGGCTTGCAGTTTGCATTATTTTGAACCACACTTTGAACCACACGTGCATATAATCTACCACACGGTAGATTATATGCACATGAAATCCATCCGCCGCTCTTTCCTCATGAAGACGTCGATCACAGCGTTGTAAACCTGTGCGCTCCACCGAAGCTGTAGTGGCTGGTAATGTCAAGACCAGTTGCAGCAACTTTGTTGCTTCAGGAACAGTTGCTTCCAAGTCATGTTATTTTAAAAAGTCAAGAAGCTGTGTCTGTGATTTGCCCCTTAGTTCTTGTGAGCCATACAACCCCAAAAGATCACTTACATTTACATGTAGTCATTTAGCAGTCGCTCTTATCCAGAGCGACTTACAGTAAGTACAGGGACATTCCCCCGAGGCAATTAGGGTGAAGTGCCTTGCCCAATGACACAACGTCATTTTGCACAGCCGGGATTGAACCGGCAACCTTCTGATTAGTAGCCAGATTCCCTAAACGCTCAGCCATCTGACTCACTTTTCAGCCTGACAAAGTCAAAGTACCTTGAATACTTTGACAGCTTCTCCAGTTTGCTGTCATCAAACTGGCGCAACATCTCTTCAAACTTTTTGCAATCTACCAGTCCAACGAAATCGAGATCGGAAAAGTTATCCACAAACCTGGTCTTCATCTGAACATTGACTTTGTTCAGAATGCAGTAGTAGATTTGAGCTTGTTCTGTTTAGTTTGACAGCCCATCTTGTGTCTCGCGGTGAACGAGTTCCATCTCATCACATCTTTCATCAAAGTGTGCATGAAAACGGTCAAAATCTTGTTGCTTGCTGTCCAACACTTTCATTGTGTCTTTGATGCGATTACAGCAGAATCCGATATCCATGGTTTTGGACTGAAGGATGCTAAAGAGAGCATTGGTGTTATTGAAGATCAGTAGGAAACAGGTTGTCCGTTTTGAAAGCCAAAACTCAAACCCAGCAGACATTGCCAATGTTGCCACATTGCCAAAGTTCCAGTTGTTGGGATTGTCGCTGATTACTTTAAACATGGCACGTAGATCTGGAAGGTGAAATAAAATTGTTTGGAGCAGCCTTGAATTGGAGCTCCATCTGGTTGCTGCTGCTCTGGGGATGCGGCGTTTGAGAGTCTCATCCAGGAGATGGGTGCATTTGGATGATTGGATGAAAAAAAGCAGAAAGTCCCTCAGCTGTCTTGAAAAAGGTTCTGCACTCGGGGATGCATTTCGCGGACTGGGCTAGAACCAGATTCAACTTGTGTGCATAGCAATGCATGACTATAGCTTCAGGCACCTTCTCTTTAACCTTTGCCTTCTCCCCATTTAGCTCTGAGGCCATGACAGAGGCTCCATCGTATGTCTGCGCAACCAGTTTATCGCAGCAGTTGTATTTCTCTAATGTACCCCATACATACTGCGAAATAGCTGCTGCTCTCCGGTCATTGCTGACATCATCAAAGCCAAGAAAGGCTTCTTTACTTTATTTCCACATACATAATGTAGAACAACAGATATTTGGGCTTTATTTGTCACATCAGTCAACTCGTCCACCTCCACAGCAACAAAGGGGGCCGCATTTATGTCACTCCTAATGTCAGTGAGGAGCATGTCTGCCACTGAGTCCACCAGATCATTTTGTATTCTTTTAGATGTTCCAGAAAATACAGTAGATGTACGTAGATGTCTAGCCAACCTCTCGTCTTTCTCAGCAACTCGATGTAATTGCCCCTATTGCTACAGCTAGCGTTTTCATCTTTGCCACGAAAAGCAAGCTCTTGCTTTGCAAGGAAGCAGGTCGCATTTATCAGATCCTTAAATACCTCTCGGTTTTCCTTTACCTTTTCATTGTGGTAGGTTATATTCAGCCTCCTTTGCTCGTCAAGTGCATGGTCAATCCGAGATTTACCGAAGGTTTTCAGCGTTATTTGACACTGGATGTGAGCTGGCGACTTTTCATGCTTGGTTAAAGCTGCGGGCAGGTTGTTCAAATCACAGTATCCCGTTGAAGTCCAAAAAGTCTGACTCGTTGAAAAATCAGGCAGGGATTGCAGTACAGCCGCTGACTGTAAGCATAGCCACATAGACAATCTTTTCTTCCATACCAGTCTGTTTGAAACAATATGACAATTTGTTGTCCCTTTTGCTGCAGTAGTCCGTTTAATCTGGCGTAGACCTCCCTCTTTCTATTAACTCCTTTTTCGAAATAAAATCAATCTTGGAGAAATTCCTCAACTCTGTGATATCGGAGGACACCGCTGCTGTCATTGTGACTTTAAATTTCACAGGGATTACGCTTAAAATGTAGCTGGTGTAATGACATTAGCTGCGCAAATGTCCAGTAATATCTCGATTTTAATTGGTCCATGTTTGATATGTAACGTAGATGATTACTGGCATAACATTTACGTACAAAGCCACAGCAGTAGCACTAGCGCTAGTGTGAAGTCGGCTAGCTCAACCAAACATTCCGGTATGTTCCTATTCAGCCATGTCTTCGAAGACAACAAACTGACCACCTGGTACTTTATCAATGTCACAAGCTCATCCGTCTTGTTGGTGAGTGATGTCACATTACGTTTTTTTTCGGAAATAAAGCCGCGGCTTCTACCCCGATTTTACAGTTTTCTTGTGGCTGTACGGCTTATAGCCCGGTTTTAGAACAAAAAAGTGGCTTCATCCCAAGATCTCTACAGACCGTGCAGCTAATTTAATGCTCAACACTTGGGGCTTATTACTTGAAAGAAGAAACTGTGTCGTCTCAGTTACACTATCAGGGCTTGGAAATACAGTGACTTGCTAAAGTAAGCAAATGGCTAATAGAACATAACTTTTCATAATAATTTAAGTAAATTAAACAGCTGCAAGACCCAGTGAAATGTTATGTACAGCTAGCAAGCTAACATTAGCTAGCATCAAAAACGACATTCAACTTCGGTAGGCTATCCTCAAGTTACCTTCCTGACTCGTGGCTCCGTACCGTGGTAGGGAAACCTCAGGGTGAAAAGGCTAGCTTCCCTTGCTAGCCTGGCTCGTTGCTGGTACAGGGCTGCCAACTTTTCCAAAAACCTTGGCATGAGATTTCGTAGCAACCCCCCCCACCCCCCCCCCCTGGGGCGAGCTATCGCAAGCTTCACCCCCCCCCCAGGCGAGTTTACACGGCTGTTTGCGCGTCAATGATGCTTCACTCCGTTAACCTGCGCCTCGTCCGTTACTGTTTACAACGTTAGCTTGGCTACTTGTTTGGCGTTGCCTTTTCAGCGTGATATACAATGTGTGGCGTGAGAGCGTGAGAAATGTTTGAAATGCGTGTCACACGGCGAAACCGTGAGAGTTGGCAGCTCTGCTGGTAAATTTGCAGCCGGGACAAATCCACAGTGCACCGGAGAAACAGTGAAGGACTCCAAAGTAGCCTTTTATGCGAACCGGCCTTTCTTAGTTAATAATATTACTTGTAACAGTAAGTTGCTAAACGTTAACTTGGACGATGTACTGTGTACAGTAACCCAAATAGTAAAGTCATACATCGACAGGGAAAAAAACTGTCTACTTGTGTCACACATTCCCCGGGCCAAGTTGCTAAGACAACTGTAGGGGGTTAAATATTGGCCAAACAACCTAAACGAATTCCCCTATGGTTTAAAGGAAGATGGGAAACTGAACAGTGTATTAGCATGAACCAAATAATGCCAATACAAATAGAATTATAGTTATTTGACTCTATGGGTTAAATCAGAGCAAGAATGGTCAAAGTACGGTCAAAATGAAATACGCATTTAATAACATTGCAAATGAATGAAATCAATTACAAGGCAAACATGTTACAAAATGAAGGCTTTAAATCTTACCTACTCTACCATGATAATTGTAAATCAGAGAGAAAGCAAGAGTGGGACAGTAGGACAAGGGAGAACTGAGGAGAAAGGTCTCAGGAGATGAAGAATCCACAGAACAATGCATTACAATTCCCTTTATTCACCTGAACAACCAATCAGACCACATCTTGAATGGGGTGTGAGACCGTCCAGAAACTCCAGACTTTAGCATATGAGAGGTGGGGGCAGGTTTGACACCCAGCCTTACACAACTGTCAAACAAACCCACGTCACGCACACAAGTAACCTACGAGGCTCCCTCCAAAAAAGGGAAAAGATTCGTCTGGTAACACTTAGGATTTGCAAGCTAGATAAACTTATACTATATATGAAATAATTTTGTAGACATAACAATGGATTTTGCCACTAAAGAATTGGCTTTATTTCTGGACATACAACCGACATCGCCTATACTCGTGCATTGCTTGGTATTGTAGCGGTAATGCTCTTGGTACCCAGAATGCCCCGCTGCAAGCTGAAAACCTACGAAGTTAAGGGCATTAGCTTAGTTAGATAAGCATTGTTCAGAGTTCTATTGTTGTGTTCGTTCTGTTTTGATATGTGTAATGCTAAGGTCTGTAGTTTAGATAATTTGAGTGTTCACCATGATTGGGAATTTTGTCTAGTTAGATGGCTATCCAAGCTGTCCATTGGGAATGTGTTCTCTGATTAAATAAACACACAGCAAAATCGACAGACTCAAATTAACACTATTGGAGTTAATTTTAACACTTTTAAAGTGTCCCATGGGGTCCACACTCCAGTGTCAATGTAACACTTTTTAAAGTGTTGCCATTTTAACACTGTTATATAGTTAATTTTAACTCTTTTATAGTTGAAATTTAACACTACTCAAGCGTTAGTTTCTCAACACCAGTGGGTAGTGTTAGAAATTAACACTCACAGGAGTAATTAAATTAACTCTTAAAGTGTGATTTGTATACTATAAAGGAGTTGCCTCATTAACACTATAAAGTGTTATTGCTGTTACTCCCCCCCCAAAAAAATATTTAATATAAATGTCAATAATGAAAAATCTTGGTCAATAAAAAATATGAATGACAAGTTGATTACTTTAACAGTTTTATTTTTTCAAATGCATCAACATTACTTAATATTTTTTCATTACTGTCAATTTATCTAAATGTAACAATAAGGCACTATGTACGCTCTTCGACTATTCTCATTAGAGCACTGCTTGTCAAATGGTCTAAAATAAGTCAGTTCTTTCACAGAGATGACAGAAAACTCATTCATTTGGTCTTCAATACAGTATGCATTTAAGTGGTCATCATAGTACATTGTTTCTACATTACAGGATATTATGAAAGCACGCTGTTCATGTATTATAATATCACAGATCTTTTTGAACACAGGGAGATCATCGGTACATCCAGTGCATATGTACAACCCATCCTGGTACTCAGTACCGTAATATCTGACCCACCTTGTACTTGTAACATTTGAACAGGCTTCTAAATGTAATGTCTCACTAATTTCTTCCCCACCTTGCAAGTTGCAGATTTCTTTGGATGATGTAGGACCAAATTCAAACCTTCTAAAGCAATAATTTTCATAGTTAAATGCCAATTGACGCTGATGTTGTTTTACTAATGATTTGGTGAGATTCTTAAAAATTTTGCCACATCTTTTAAAAAAATTGTGTTTAGCTTCAAATCGCATGCACCAGATGTGGATAAGAGGGCCAATTTTTTTAATGCATCTGGGATAGTGTACCATCAAGTGGTGCTTGGGAATCAACTTCTTGTCAGGAAACAAAGCTTTAAACAGAGTGTGGTGATCACAGATCAGATGTTTCAAGTAACATATCATTCCATCAGTTATGGTGTAGGAGAACACTATATTGACAATCTGAATCAGAAGCAGCAGAAAGTTCCAGTGACTGTTATTCTTTTCAATGACATCACCAAATATTAGTGGAGTGTTACGCAGGAGACGCCATGACTGGATGGCATTCAAACCCAGGTGTTTGCTCTTATCATCCATTTTGACCCCACTTGGTTTGTTTTTACGCTCTGTGTAACCATAATTAAAGCTCTGTATCCTGTCTGACAATGTTTTCAAAGAGATATAGTCCTGTTTAACAAGGTATTCAAAAACCAGCTTAAGTTCGTACTGTACTACACCCTCCAGCAGATCGTGCATGATGTCAACAGCATAGTTGTCAGTGCTATGGAAATACTGTAAGGAGTTGAGTACACATGACTTTTTAACACCATATATTGACCGCAGTTCAGGATTTTCATTTAGTGCCTTACAATGTTCAGTATAAAGCTCTTTGGAACGGAAAATTAACCCAGGATGATCTTCAGTAAATATAGATTGAATGTCTTGCTTACTGATTAAACAAAATCTACAGAAATGGGTTGCGCTGAATGATTCTACAAAGCCCAACAAGCCATTTAAAGCCAAATTATCTCCCGTTACTTGAATGACTGAGCCAAACAATGGTTGTTCAAAACAAGGAAGCTTTAGGCCTTCAGTTTCTAAAAGCTTCAGGTCATCAATAAGAGGCTTTAGTATCACATCAAAACTGTATTTTTTCAGATCTTCAAAGTGAAACAGAACTGCAAGATGTACATTCATCAGAACTGAGTTACACTTGGGTGGAAGATTTTTTAAAGTAAAGTAGACACAACCTAGTTTGTGGATCCCCTTTTTGGAACCAAGAGGGTTAGCCGTTTCAAAGTCATCGTAATATAGTAGAATCTGTAAAGCATGCTTTTGCTGTGAGAATAGGGCATGGTTTTGGCAATATGACCCATCATTGATGTCTTTGTAAATGCCATTTTCACTGTGTTTGTCCTGTAGAAAGCTTTCTCTTACTTGATCATTTTTGAATATGGATTTAAGTGTACCCAGAATGGGTACATACATGCACTTGTCTGTTACAGGAACCTGACTGTATACCCTTGTTATTCTATCTCTGCGCAAATCCAGTCTCACCCCGAGGACACATTCTTTAGGTTCATTTATTTCCCATTTTTCCTCATAATATTTACGCCTTTTTGACTCTGTGTTTAATTCTGAAAAAGGATTACCTAATTGATCAAAACAATCATCTATTCTGGATCCTGTAGTGTCAGTACTTTCTGAAAACAATGTCTTAAGAACTGCATTTTGTGCCTGACTCTTAACATCATTGACAACTTCTTCCATTGAACAAACAATTGTTTGTACAGCACTTTCAGAGATACCCGATGCTTGCAAATGCGCAACAATTGATCCACACATTGACAATAGTTGACTTGTATCAACAGAGCTTTGTGAGTTTTGCAAAGTGGCAACAAAAGCTGGGCGATCATTTGAACATTCCGCCTCACAAGTAGAAGAAGTAGAAACATCATGAACAATGTCAATCTCTTGATCAATCTGACTATGCACCTTGCTGAGGTGCTTTCGGAAGCCACTATAAGTACAAAATGATAATGGGCAACGTAGCTCTCCACATTTTAAACGCAACTTTTTACCAGGATATAAACCATGTTGGAATTTTAAATGTTGACAAAGAACCACACAGGTTTTGTGGTTAGTTTTACATACAAAACATGTCAACATCTTCAAGGCTGTTTATCGGTTACAGCATCACGCTGCAGCAGTCGTGCTCGAACTTCTTTAACACGGGGGCTTTCCTTTGCTCTTCCGACATCGATGTTATAAATAGTAGTTTGGATAAATGTGTAGAAATTACAGAGAGCTTCGTCATATGAGAGACTGAAGACGTAGTGAGCTTTGAACAGTTCATCAAAAGCTGCCACTGATGTGTGTGCCTTGCATGGGATTGGTTTTCCATCGATAATAAGGTAGAACCTTTGGATATCTTTCTTTTGCTCACCCATGCAAAGGAGGAACGGTTGTCTTGCATCGGCACTCTGAAGGAAGGTAGTCATACTGGCTCCTTCCTGTAGGTAAGTAAAGGGACATAAATTACTATCACATCTCTTTCTGCAGATATAGAGCAAAATGACAATTGTCTCAGAATACCAAGATCCATTCCGAGATTCTTGGTGTAGATTCAGATCTATAATGTTTAAAAAGGAACTTTTGCATACCTTAAGATATCTAACAAGATGGCTGGTTGCTTGAGCTGAACTGATCTTGGCAGTTTTTTTCTGGCCCCTTGAAGTTGGAGGGAGCAGATGCAGCAGCAAAAGGATTGAGGACATATCGCTGTCCCATCCTAAAGGCATTACAAATATATGTATTTATTTAGTATAGTTAGTATAACATTGAAATATATATTTTAGCAAAACTTTTTATACTGACCGTTGTTGTCTTCAGGTTCGGGTTCAGTTGCTGACAGCAACTCATCTATATTCTTTAAAGACTTGCAGTCTGCGATGATTTTTGGCTTGAAGAAAGTTGACCACTTTGACAGGAACTTCTGAGAAACTTTGTCACCAAACATCATCGAGAAATCCTGGTCGATCTACAAACAAAGAAAACAATATTTTAATATAAAGGTTTAAGCATACCTGACAAAATTGATAAAAGGTCAAATACTGAAATGGAAGATTGAAAGAAAATTAAAGACATTATAGTATAGTGCAGTAGACTATTTTATTGTCCTGCACTGTACTATATTACTGTTCTATACTGGACAGGACTACTACTACCAAAGCAAAAGATTTTTCTTACCAATCCAGGTACATCAAGGAAACGAGGGAACACATCCAGGACTGAAGATGATGCATCATCACCAACCATCTTCTGTCGATACTGGAAAGTCGCTCTCATCTTCTCTTTAACCACAGATTCATCGCTGGAATGTCTTATTGTAGATATCGCCTCCCTGCAATCCTCACCAAATAGCTGTTGACAGGTTAACAGTGATTCTCGTCTGGTTTTCGGACCATCCTGAAGAACAGTCTTGGAACGAGCCCGTGAACCAGCAAAGGTGTTGCGTTGAACCGTCTTGATCCTCCATGAAATGAAGCCAGTATTACCCTCAGGATCATAGTAGTGTTCCTTTTTAAAGAAAGACCCAAACAGAGGCATCTCGTGCTTTACTTTAAGAATAAGTTACTCAACACAATAATTGTAGACAGTGAATATACTGCAAAACATATTACAAAAACAGGTGGAAAATGCAAGGGTGAGCAACCTATAAAAACTCATCTGAAACAAGATGAGTACAAACTAGAAAACTGAATAAAATATTGAAATCACACTGATTTGGTTTTCAGATAGAAACCAAGAACTTACATATCCATGTTTGGACAATGGATCTTGGAGGTATGGAAAAAGAGTCACAATTCCCAGTGCATAATTTGTTCTCACGCTTGACGGTGGAATCCTCCTTTCAAAATAAGTCATAGTTTACTTTTAAGCATGTATGTTTTGTAAGAATAAATACACCTTTACCACTAACACAGAACAGCATTATTTAGCTACGACACATGACTGTTCCAATAACAAAGTGACATGCAATTCTTACCCATGTAGCTCCATCATGTCTGCAACCAGGATGTTCACCATTTGTTTACGTGTTGCATCTGTTAGTGTTTTAGTCTTATCATACTCGTTGAAGACTTCTTCACCCTTTGGATTCGCCCTTAGAACACCATCAACTTTCTAATAATTAAAAAGTAATGCCATTAGAATAATTATATTATTCTAATGGCATTACTTTACTGAGAATATATTTACAAAACACTTGTACAAAAAAAAAAACTAATTAATTGAGGATTTGAAATGGATGTATTCAAAGCTTACTTGTCTTGCTTCATTCTGATCCATTAACCCTGTTGGGTTCCTCCTCTTTCTTGTGGATTCAAGAATAACTGTAGAATCTGAAGAATGGGATAAAGCTGGGGATAGTGCAGTCTCTGTCACTACCAAGGATGAATGGGATGAAGTTGGGGACAGTGAAGTAAGTACAGAGGAGGATGCTTGATCTGCGACCAGCTCAACATCCAGATCTACAAAATGGCAGACAGAACAAAGACAATTTAAATGTACCCATCAGTAACAAAACAATTTTAATACAAATTTAAAAAGTTCTGAGCATAATATATTCTTCTTTAATTACTACCCATGTATATATCATATGTATTTAAGATAATGATCAATAGTATATCAAATTATTGCATAGTTTGAGGTCCCTCAAAAATATATTTCGACAAAAAACTGTGCCTTCTACTTGGCGCTGCCTGTGATACCTCATCAAATCCCTGCCTCCACATCCTTACCCATTACTGGTAAAGGAATCTTGAAGGTCAAGACACCTGACTTGACAAGCTCATCAAAGATATCTCCATCCACCCCTGTTCCTGACATATCTGTGATGGTGAGCTGGCCCTCACTGAAGCTGTCTAGCTGCAGACTAAACTTATCTTTCACTAGAAGAATAAAAAGTATAGTACACAGCAATAACAATATAAATTAGTCATGGAGATTATTTTTTCATGTTTGGAGACAACTGTCATTAATATTCTAATAACACTCGTACTTTTGACCTCTTTATTAAGAGAATGGTTAACATTGAATGTTCAACTACAGTGAGAACAGTATTGAATGCAAAACATATAGCCATAAACTACAAACCTTCTTGAAGGAACTTATCAAATTGAAATACTTCATCAGTCTCTGGAATTTTCACATATTTTAGGACTCCTCCAATCTCCACTTTCGCCAACATTTCCTGTAAAATTATATAGAATAAACATGTTATTCAAGCCAGACTAATAAGGTCCAAATAGGAGCCAGAGTCATGCGTATCTAAAACAAGAGTTATTAGCACATGAAAACAACATGAATTAGCACAGTGCTAATAGTCTTTTATCAAAGCCTATTGAATTTCCACTTGTCCAGCAGCCATTTCTAGCCAGGCTGAGTCAGTCGGTAGGAAATAAATACCCACGTGCACCTGTTTTAAGCATCATCATTAGATACCAGCAGAAAAGTCGAAGAGCTTAGCTAACCTCAGCCCTAAGCAGAGCTTTAACATGGCATTCTGCCTAAAGGTAGTCAAACTGGAGTTGTTATGCACTTCAAAGTTTGCGCATATGTTGCATGAAATAATTCCATTCGATTGTGAAGAGAGTTACGCGATGTAACTCGTGGCGCTGAGTGAACGATATGCAAAAAAAAAAGCTTATTTTAGAAAGGAATCCTTCAAATTAACTGTACTATTGTAACTTCAAATTAACTATCTACACGTCTGATAATCAAAATGTTATTTAGATATACATATACACAGTCCTCATATCAGAATATTTGCTTCCACGCGGCTTACACGTGGGAGCTCTTAGCTAGACTACCTAGGTTTGCTAACTAGACATTTTTTTTATTCAAAAGAATGTTGGCATAACTGAAGTAACGTCACAACTTACATTGCCAAACTTTAGAAACTCAACAGAAATTCCATTTAGCTCACAGTTAGACTTAATAGACCAGTAATCAGAAAACGTGTGACAGTAGAAGAAACAAACGCTTGCTAACGTTAGCTTGCCAGTTACTGTATAGTAGGCGAAGACTTAGTTTGTCCGCTCTGGGCTAACGTTACGGTTGCTAGCTAACTGACATTAGCCCTGGCTGGAGTAAAAACGGCAGCCGAACAGTTAGCTAGCTATAAATATCATAGCTCTACCAATGTCTAAATACATATTTCCATCTGTATATCACTCATTAGGTAATCTAATTAACTGTTACTTACCGACACAATGCAGCAAGATTTCTTCAACTGACTTCGAACAAAAAAACTGATGTGCGTTCCAGTTGCGTTGTGCAGCGACTGAGGTAAATTACTTGACTCCCGCCATATGGTTGCTCTCGCGAGATTATTGTTCCCATCAGGCTAGAGGGTAGTTACACCAGAGAATGTTCTGGTTACACCCTAGCTGTGAGACTGACAACTCCGAGAGTTGGTTTCACAATAACAATTATAACACTCCATTTTGACCCCAACTCTTTTGTGGTGCAGTGTGAAATCCAACAGATTTAACAACATAAAGATTTAGATCAATTCCAAATAGAGTTTGATTGACTATATCTTAATCAACACCAGACTTTTAACTCTGCTTAATTTGCTGTGCAGTCGTGAGCATTGTTCCGCTCAACGCAAGCCGGCGCTACGGTATCGTTGTTCCCGTTTAAAGTGCGGCCTATATTCCAGTGTGGCCTGTACTTTACACCGCTCGGCCACCTGACCCCACAGGTGGCCGAGCGGTGAGGGAATCGGGCTAGTAATCCGAAGGTTGCCAGTTCGATTCCCGGTCATGCCAACTGACGTTGTGTCCTTGGGCAAGGCACTTCACCCTACTTGCCTCGGGGGAATGTCCCTGTACTTACTGTAAGTCGCTCTGGATAAGAGCGTCTGCTAAATGACTAAATGTAAAATGTAAATGTACTCCGAATTACAAACACAAAGCTCCCATTCTGGTGGGGTGTGGCTAATGGAAAATGAAGCTTGTTTTCCGAAAAATATGGTGCCTGTGAAAAGCCCCTGCTCCAGCCTGATACCGCAGGATTGCTGCCCTTGTCTGGTGACAATCAAAGGAAGGCAGGATTGCTTTGTCTGAGAATGACAAAGGTTTTTCTGACGCCGTCTGGTTTGACGCCGTTTTGTATGAGAATGACAGAGGTTTTTCTGACGCCTTTTTGTCTGAGAATGACAACGTTTTTTCTGAGACTGAACCCGTTTCGCCTGAGTCTGACGACTTTTGGTCTGAGACTTGACTTTTCGTTTGAGAATGAGAATTAAGTCTGAGATCTGAGGATGTCCTAAAATGAACACCGTATCCAGGAGAGTCAGTTAGAGCACAATTCTTGGACACAGCTTTCTTTTGTAGCTCTAGATTTATAGCTAGGAAATTACCGGAGTTTTCCGTTTCTTAGCCTACATGAATGGTGGTGTTGAAACAACACAGAACGTAGACAATTAACATCACACTCCCGACACAGTGTATTACAGAATATACAACAAATAATATGTTACCAATGCCATCATAATTAAACAAATATTATAAGGTCTATTAACCTTATGTTAATAAAATCCGACCACTGTCGAAAACGAAACTAACATTCCACAGTCCCACCGCTACATAGACTATTTATAAACTTTACAGAATTAAATAAGGTTAAACAATCATAGGACTAAGAACAACAACCAAACAACTTACTTTTATCATGAACGCACCATTTCACTAAATTAAAGATTGTGAGCATTAAAAAGAAAACGGTGCGGTATTAGCCTACAGCAGGAGACCAACCGTCATTTCTAATAACTCTAGCTGGCCAACAGGACTCAATGACTACAGACCTCGTCTTCCACCATCATCCCTGTGCCCAAAAAGCCAAGGCCAACAGGACATAATGACTACAGACCTGTCGCCCTGACCTCTGTGGTAATGAAGTCTTTTGAGCGCCTGGTGCTGGCACACATCAAATCCATCCCAGACCCTTTCCTGGACCCCCTGCAGTTTGCCTACAGAGCCAACAGGCGTGTGGATGACGCCGTTACCATGGCCCTCCACTTCACCCTACAGCACCTGGACTCCCCAGCATCCTACGCCAGGATCCTGTTTGTGGATTTCAGCGCTGCCTTCAACACCATCATCCCCGCCCTGCTTCAGGACAAGCTCTCCCAGCTGAACGTGCCCAACTCCACCTGCAGGTGGATCACAGACTTCCTGTCCATCAGCACCACATCTCCTCTGGGCTGCGTCCTTTCCCCTCTGCTCTTCTCCCTGTACACCAACAGCTGCACCTCCAGTAATCCGGTGTCTTGAGTCATCATTTTCAATAACGTAACGTAGGCCCTACAGTTGCACAATCACTGTAGACTCTACTTGGGGCGATTATTTCAGCGCCCTTTAGGCATCATTTTCGAGGACACTGATTGGCTAAATATGGTATATCTTGTCAGCAACAATCAGCAATTCACCTATCGCCAGCAGGTTGGTTGGCGCTCGATTTTTCTAGCGCCCAAGATGTTGAGCATGAAGCAAATCCCAAAACAGAATTTGTGTATATATTTACACACAACACGTTATTGTGTATAGTTAACACAGTCATGCTTAAAAGAGTAGTTATTGTTTAGAAAAATATATTACATGAAAAACAAAAATGGAAAACACTTTTCACCAGGGAGGGGCCCTCCCAGAAAAGGCAGACATGATTATCTTTCTCCATAAGATGCTAACTGACTGAAAAGGGACAGGTTCAAGTTACTGCAGTGCCAATGGTTACTTACGATCATCAAATATGTATACAAAAATAATCAATCATATTGATTCTCCTTGTTGTCATTGTATAATTTTAATGTCAATGTGCTAGAGTACAGTACAAAAATAACATCTGTCCAATGAATTATGGTGCTCAATGTATAATCATTTATACATTATACATATATATCAGTAACCTGCTGAAAATCCTGATCGATTTTCACAATATACAGTATCGAAAAAAGTATTGTGAAGGTATTATATCGAATTGAAAGGTATCGGTTTGGCATCGGTATCAAACATTTTCGAACGATACCCAACCATAGCCACAAGTGGTCCACAGATTAATTATTTATTTATTTAATTATCTGTAAATGTTGAATTATGACTTTGAGGCTGTAATAATCATAAAAAATAAAAGCATTGTTTTCTCATTACCAATGCTAATTATATTAGTGGTCTTTAAAACAATGCTTAAATGATCTTTCAGCACAGTTTAGTTTCTCATAGTGGAGTCTTTAATGTTGCAATAAAGAATGCTATAAATTAAATGTATATTTGTATAAAGCCAAATGCTTTGGGGTAGAAATTCAATACATGATCCCTGAGGTTGAACAGCAGTGTAATATGTCTTCTGAAATACATTTTTAATACGGTTGAGTCTAGTATTCGTATTCTGATAAACACTTGTCTTACTTCAGGGTGGGTTCAGCTGCCTTTAAGCATGCTATAGTGCAGCTTCTTATCAAAAAGGCTCATCTGGATCCTCATTTGCTCTCCTATTTCCAAGCTACCATTTCAGTCTTAAGTCTTGGAAAAATTAAATAATTTATCAAATGATAACATTTGTAGATAATCGTGGCATCCAGGAAAAGTTACAGTCTGGTTTTAAACCATGCCATAGTACAGCAACAGCGCTTTTAAGAGTTTTTAATAACCTTCTCGTAACTGTTGATTCAGGGACCTCTGCTATTCTGGTGCTTTTAGACCTGACTGTTGCCTTTGACACTGGATCATAGGATCCTTCTATCACGCCTTGAACAAGTGTGTAGGCATCTAAGGTACTGACCCTCTCACGTGTGGGGTTCATCAAGGTTCCATTTGGGACCCCCTCCTCTTTGCACTGTACAATATGCTGCCCTTGTGGTACATTTTTTAAGAAACACAATATTTATTTTCACTGCTTTGTTGACAATGTACAAATCTATTTGCTGATGAAAACTGCTGAAGTAGAGATTCTGTGCAGTCTTTGTTGGACCCATTAAAGGACAACGAAAACGACAACTTTCTCACTCTTAATGAAAGTAAAATATAGATTGTTATGTTTGGACGAGTTGACTTGTTGGGTGACCATGTTGGTTCTCTGGGCTCTTTAGCTTCTCTCTATCGATCTTTTGTTTAGAATCTTGGTGTTATTTTCGATTTTATGGCTTTTCGGCTCTTTTATAGGCAGATTATTTTAGTTGTCAAAACTAGCTTCTTTCAGTTAAGACTCTTAGCAAAGGTTAAGGCCTATCTCTCTCCCAAAGATTTCAATAGACCTTTCCATGCTTTTATTACTTCTCGGCTAGATATTGTAATTTTGTGTACGTGGGTGTAGAAGTCATCTCTTTGTTGTCTGCAGTTAGTGCAAAATGGAGCTGCCTGTCTTTTAACTGTAAAAAGAAAGCAAGAACATATCACACCAATCTTGGCCTCTCCACTGGCTTCTTGTCAGTCTCAGAATTTATTTTAAGATTATATTGCTTGCTTTCAAGGTTTTAAATGGGTTGGCGCCACCTTATCTGGCTGAACTTTTACACCACCATAATTCCAGTTATGACTTAGGAATTCCAGTTAAACTGATTATTAGGCTCGTCGATCATAGGACAGATTACTCACTAAAAGTCTTATTTTACATAACAGAAAATAATTTGGCCATGAGATTTGTCTCTGGTCCATTGGTATCAGTATGTGTCCTTACATTGGTACACCAACCATATTTCTTCATCTGAATTTTTCTGCAGCTTGTCCTAGTGGGGAAAAAGCAGAGGATAATGGTTGTGTCAAGTGAGTAATTAAGATATTATTTAGATTAATAAGTCATTTCTGCCATCACAGATCTTATCTTTAGAATGTGATCATCTGGCCATCAAGTTGACATTTATAATATATCTAAAAGAACTTAAAAAAAATTGTGACTTAAAACTTAAAAAACTGTGTTTCAGATGTTCATTTGGTCTTTCTGGATTTAATTGCAACGAGAGTAAGTATGGCCAAGCCGATCATATTTGCAGCATATTAATTTAGATCTTGTGTTGTTTTACGAACTGACTTGGTTGTTCTGTGTGTGTGTGTGCGCCTGCCTGCCTGTATCTCCCTTCTCTCTGTATAGGATGGCAGTTAACTCTGGTGATCGTTGGATCTGTGCTCGGGGGTGTGCTGCTCATCACGCTCATTGTTCTGTCTACAATGGCATTCAAGTTAGTCACACACACACACCAAACACACACACACTCATGAAGACAGTCTACATCCCTTAGAATGTTTTTTAATCTTTTGCACAGCCTACACAGCTTTCCACCAGTTATGCATACATAAAATAAATCTCCACAGCTATCCACCTCTTTGCTTACCAGAGAATTGTGTACATACAGAAAAAACTAAAACTTTGATAATTAATAGGAATTCTGAGGCAGTTCTATGGAGGTTTGCAGGGAACTCATGCATCTCTGCAAGTGAGCCTTAATAGTGGACCATGTCGTCTGCCGTCTGCCAATACAAAACTAATATCGAAGCTGGTTATCTAGAAGCTGGTCCAACATAGGCAACTATTCCATCAAGGGTCAATCAAATGCTCGCTCCTTGACCCTTTCTCCAAGATGAGATATCACCAAGCAAATGAGAACGTTTAACAGATTTATCATATTTAGAAAATAATGAAAACTGTTTGGACAGTGCTAAATTGTTTGACATCATCATGTTTGGTATTCCTATATTTTTCTAAGCTCTAAGTATGTACTATTCCTTTAGTTCTGCTAACCATACCTGAGTACCAAAAATCTCAAATGGGTGGAATGATTGTGACTTGTCTTCCTTAGACCATCAAAGGAGAAGTCTGAAAACAACATCTATGAAAGATCCTATCCTACCAAAGCTCCTGCTACCAATGTGGGAATGACCACTTTCCAAGCTAATGCTAACACAAGGGTACCTCAAATTCCTAGAGCCAAGGCTAACAATAGCTGGAATCATGGTAGCAACCTAGAGATGACGGAGAGTGGCAGCCAACATGCTCTGATCATCAGGGACAAGAGAGGGGTAAGAGAGTGGGAGGTGACAGAAGAAGAGCGTTAGAGTAACAAAGTGTTGATGAGGATATATAAAACATACAAGTATGAAATAATGTGTAGAACTGTTCAATTGCAATGGCTTTGCATCCCCAACAGCAGAGCTTGTGTTGGTGTTACTCAAAATAATAGTGTACCAGTCTGTTACATTTGAAAATTTGATTTTAATATTATAGAAAAAGTTGAATGTAAAGTGTGTATTTCTCATCAGTGATGAGGGTTATTTAAAATATAAGAATTGGTTCAGATTCAGTCAAAAGTAATAAAATTGGAATTTAATAAACAGAAGGAAAAATCCAACTAAGCTTAAAGGTTCCACTTTGATTTCCTTTGCTAAGGTAACCTTCATATGACCCTGTACTACTAGCCAGACTAGCCACCAATGAGAAATACACTTTATCTATTAACAGTATGAAGTTTCAACAATTCATTGTGTAATTTTCCAAGCCTTGCAGATTTTAATGCATTATTTTCTCATAACACGCTCATGTGTTTTATATAACGGTCAAGTGAGTGCCAGATGAACTAGCTAGCTACAGTAAAGACTTTTAAATATATTGTGAATCTAATCAAAGAAGGAAAAAAAAAAAATATGTTATAATATATTTAATCATATTTATTATCATTTTACACTGATCCCAAAGTATTTTATTCTTTTTAGAACCAGGACCCAGATGAGATGAAGAACCCATACAACAGGAATCCATACAACCAGAATCAGGGCCAGCCCAATCTTTACTACATGCATGACAATCCATAACTAGGAGCCAAGGCCCGAGAATACATAAACATGCACATTGATTTTGTGATTAACTAAACTAAAATGCACTCTGTATTCTATTGTATTGCAATTTCCCCTTTCTTACACAAAGTGCATATCTTTATAAGGGAGGGAGTCAGGTGGCTGAGAGGTTAGGGAAGCGGGCTAGTAATCAGAAGGTTGCCAGTTCGATTCCCGGCCGTGACAATTGACGTTGTATCCTTGGGCAAGGCACTTCACCCTACTTGCCTCGGGGAGAATGTCCCTGTACTTACTGTAAGTCGCTCTGGATAAGAGCGTCTGCTAAATGACTAAATGTAAATGTAAATGTTATAATGACTGAACTACCTCTAATAACGGTAATCTATAATGATGGATCCATCTCTATAATAATTGACCTTTCTTAAATGACCGAATAAGTTATTTCTGAAGGCGTGCCAATTTAAAATTGAAGATACATATCAAATTTATTTTATAAAAGAATATCTAATACATTTTTACTTCAGTTTGGTCTAATTGTACAATGTTTTACCTTTGCCAGTTGATTTTCTTTACATTCCTTCAAATGTACCTACCAAAATCAACAAATCAACTTGTGTACACTTTGCAAATGAACTTATTAAAATGTGATAAATGTAATGAATAAAGCATTAAAAAACATTTGTCGAGACAGAAAACCCACAAGAACAATGATGACCCACATGAACAACACATGACCTAAAGTCCATGTAGCACAGTATGACTGAGGCTCAAACTTTTGAAGTATTCAAAATGTTAACAAATTAGCACAGTATGGCTGAGGCTCATAAACTGTTGGAGTACTCAAAATGTTAACAAATTAGGCTGGCACATACATGTGTAGTGTCCTATGGACCAGTAAGGATGTGAGATTGTTTGTGTTTGACATGTGAACCAAGTACAACTCATGCTAGGTAAACCTGGCATATTACAGCAGCTTTAGTGCATCAGCTTGCTGGTGCAGAATTTAGCTGCACTTCATAACAGTAACAATTGTAGTCAGGCCTATGTGGTGGAATTGACTGTGCGCTGACTATAAATACTCAGTTTGCATTGCAATACCTGGCAGAAATTCAAAGAGAAACTCAGGAAACAGCAATAGGGAGCTGGCCCCTTGTGTACTTGTACTTCAATCATCAAATCATTGGCGTGACCTCTAGTGCTCATGGGAAAATATTGCTAAATGCATTTTTCCGTAGCGGGGGGTAAACATTATAGAACGAAAAATAAAATAAACATTGCATTCATTAATAATCATGACTTTTTATTACTTTTTATGAAATGATATTAACTGTCAGTAAAAGAAAACAATGTTTTGGGATTTTATGGTATAGATGCACTAGCAAAATTAATTAAATCTAATTTCTATATTTTATTTCAGTAATGTGCATGTAACCCTCATGATACAAATGAGAAACTAGGTTTGGAAGAACAATATGAGACTTGTAAAGTTAATGCCGAGAACTAATATTTTTTAAACAAGTTCATGCCGCCTTTTTCTTTAAAATAAAAGTTCAGTTGCTTTGCTAAATGTTTAGAATCCTATTTAACTTTTGCAAAAGTTATTTCTGAAAACAACTCGTAGAAACAGCAACACAGTAGATTACTTGCTGGTAAACTGCTCAGAATCCTCAAAGGAAAAAATGCATGTCAGTGAACATGTCAGAATGACAAGTCGTTGTGTCAATGTTTACAAATGCTTTGCCATGTTGTCAATATAACACTGTACTCTCAATTTTTTTAATGTAAACTATGGTTTAAGGCAGTGGTTCTCAACCCTGGTTCAGGCTTCTGCGTAGCTAGATTACGACTCATTCATTTGAATCAGGGGTGTCAGAGCAGTCCCTGAAGACCAGGGTTGAGAACCACTAGTTTAAAGGGGTCATTGCAGAACCGAATTTACCTTTTCACAGTTGAATAACGACAGTTCAGTGGGTAAAATGGACATACAGTGAACCTCAAAGTCCATTGACACCTCTTTCCTATGCAAATCTCACAATAAAAAAATGTAGCTGTAAAACTGTCGGTTTAGAAAAACCTCCACCTTTTTTGGCTCTGGTCTGTACCTTTGTCACACCCCAAAATTTGCTGCGTGCTGCGCTGTGTACTTCCACAGAATTACAAAGATTGGTTCCTAAGGAACCAAACACTCGATGGGCTGTGATGTTGGTTTATGAGAAGATCGACCCTCAATTACACATTTGCTCGAACCAATTCATTGAGGACAGTTTTGAAAACCTGGGACAATGTAAAGCAGGATTTGCTATAAAGCTGTTGCTGAAAAGAGGTGCTGTTCCGACCTTATCACATCACAACCGCAAGCTGTAGTATGATGTTGTCGCTAACAGTTATTAGCAATGCTAACGTATCCTGCCTGTATCTAGCATCGGTAGAATGTGTGATGATTTAGTTTATTGGCAATGGATTGTTATTTCATGTTCCTGACTGTGTTTCATTCAAATAAATAACCTGTGTTGTCATGTAAATCTACAATTCAAGATGCATGTTTGTCCAGATCTATTTTTCAACAAGATAGCTAGAGCTAACTAAAGCTGAGTTGAATCCCGATAGTTTGTTTACATTTACATTTATTCATTTAGCAGACGCTTTTAACCAAAGCGACTTCCAAGAGAGAGCTTTACAAAAGTGCATAGGTCACTGATCATAACGAGATAGCCCCAAACATTGCGGGTAGCCAAAACATGAAGCATACATTGTGAAAAACCAAATAAGTGCCAAGAACAAGGCAAGAACCATAAGAGCATGTAGTTAAACAAGTTACAATTTAACAACATGAACCTCAAAAGTGCAAGAGTGTACCTGTAGAAAGCAAGCAACAATAATATATTTCACAGCGAGTACAATAATTTTAAATCAGTTACAACTAACCAACAAGAGCAACAAGTCTCTCAATAAGAGTCATTGTGATCCTGGTGGAAACTAACATTGTTTGCTAAGCTGTAGTGCTTATACCTAAGTCGATCCCGTTTGCTTTGACTTGTACTTTTAGCTTGAGGCAATTTTTTCCAGGGTCTGCTTCTTTTTAATGACTGTCATCGAAAGCTGTTTACCTTATAGGCCTAACAGCTGTTTACTTTATAGGCCTATTAATTTCGCAAATGCGAACAGATAATCTAAACGGCGAGAACAGCATCTCTCTCAAAGACACAGCATGTCTTTGAGTTGAGCAATACACGGGTGGACTTCAACAGTGCCTGGCTCTCTCAGTTGTTCTCAAAATGGGGTCCGCAAAATAATTTGCCATCAATGATAAAATTGTGCTGTATCATTAAAAAGTGAAAAAATATATAATAATCTACAGATGGGGACCATTTGCACCAATTACATTTACATTTAGTCATTTAGCAGACCATCTTATCCAGAGCGACTTACAGTAAGTACAGGGACATTCCCCCGAGGCTAGTGCCTTGCCCAAGGACACGTCATTTTGGCATGACCGGGCATCGAACTGACAACCTTCAGATTACTAGCCCGATTCCCTAAATGCTCAGCCACCTGACAATCAAACAAGCGTATTGTGTCCCTTAAGGTCTTTGCACACTGGACGGGACACAAATAAATAATTCTATTGAATATTTCGAAAAATGTATGACGCACCTCAAAACGCGATTTTGCGAAAAAATTATTAAGGTTCTAAAATGATTCGCGCCACAGGAAAAAACAACAATGGACTCAACATCAAGCGATGATCAGCTGGTGCTTCTTTTAATTAATAGAATCTGAGACAGAAAACAAACAATATGAAAATAATTTTCCAAAGCCCTTTTATGTCATGAAGAAGATAAGATTGTTATAGTTAGCTAGCTTTAACATTATCTAGTGTAGTTGGAAGTTTAAACAAATACGTTTTACATTTGAAGCTTGATATACACACACCAATCGTCACACTGAAGCTCCTGTGCTATTCCTCTCCATATGTTGTCTTTAAACTCGTTGTCCTTGTAGTTATTTTCTTTTGTATCATATAAAACTGGGTGCTGAGAAGTAGTTTGATAGTTTGATTATGTGATGTAATCAACAATATGCGTTTTGATTGGTCAGATGTGTACATGTCGATGCAAAACCTCAGAAAAACTGACCTTGGTTTAAAAAATAATTACCGCAAAATCGCTCAGAGAAATAACGTCTCTAGTGTGAAAGCTTACTTTGACTAGATAAATATGAATTAATAAAATTATTATTCATTTGCGAATTAAACGCACGAAAAAAACGCGTCCAGTGTGCAAAGACCTTTACTCGCACCCACGTTAGGTTTAGGCAGAGCGAGCGAGGCCAGATATACCCCGAGCGAGACAATCTCACAAGGCACAGAGGACACACCTGCTGATGTATTAAATACAAAGGGTCTTTCCTCCTGGTCAGGCAGCTACTGTGACACAGAGAGCCGTCCAGGGTGAAAACAGGAGAAGAGTTTACTTAACCCTTGTGCTATCTTCAGGTCATTCTGACCCATCAGTCATTGTGACCCACCGTCGTATTGCGACAACTTTACCGCGTGCAAAAACAGACCCCCCACATTGCGAAAGTTAAAATAAAATTATTTTTATTTGTTATTTTATTAAAAAGGCTCAAGACGCACTTGTTCCGGGAGTACAACGGTACTTAGGAATGGTTCGCTTGACCCGATGTTAGTTTCCTCAAGGATCACAATGACTCTTGCTCAGAAACTTGTTGCTCTTGTGGTTAGTGGTAACTGTTTAAAAAAAAAAATTTTTACTTGCTGTGATATATTGTTTTTATTATTGTTGCTTGTTTTTTTTTCCACAGGTACACTTGCACTTATAGCGGTTCATGTTGTTTAATTGTAACTTGTTGTAATTGTAACTACATGCTCTTATGGTTCTTCCCTTTGGCACTTACTTTGGTTGTTCACAATGTGTGCTTCATGTTTTGGCTACTCGCAATGTTTTTGTGGCTATCTTGTTGTTATGATCAGTGACCTATGCACTTTGTGAAGCTATCTCTTGGAAGTTGCTTTGGATAAAAGTGTCTGCTAAATGAATAAATGTAAATGTATTTGTTTTTGAATGGGTAAAATTGGGTAAACACAACGATGGTTCGTTATGAACCTTTGGGTCATGTGACCCGAAGGCAGCACAAGGGTTAAATGGGTCACAGTTGAATAACGGCAGTTCAGTGGGTAAAATTGACATACAGTGAACCTCTTTCCTATGTAAATCTCAATAAAAAAAATTCGCTGTAAAACGGTAAGTTTTGAAAAAGCCACCTTTACCTTCACCTCAACGGTTACCGACAAAATCATACAACAGCTTGCGGTTGTGATGAACATAAGGTCGGAACGCACCTCTTTTCAGCAACAGCAACAAATCCTGCTTTACATTGTCCCAGGTTTTCTAAACGTCCTTGGTAAAATGATCGGTGTCGAGGGTCAAACTGCACATGGATCTTCTACGCTACGGTACATCATGCCCGTCTAGTCAATGTTAGCTAGACTCTAGCTCATCTGCTTTTTATTAACGCTGATTTGCAAGGAATGCAACAACAGCTAGATAGCGAAAACACCTAGACTGTAAACTAGTTTATCTTGCTAACGCAAGAGCATAGGTAGAATGTGTGATGATTTAGCCTAGTTTATTGGCAATGGGGCTAACGTTATTTCATGTTCCTGACTGTTTCATTCAAATAAATAAAACGTGAAATACGAAATACAAAATCCCCGATTTCCGGGAGATTTGACTGTAGAGCAGCAGCGTGCCACAACCCACCTGACGGCCAGGCTTGGCCAGATAACAGAGGAGCTGATCCACATGCGTGTCGAGGAGGGCACGGTCCGACAGGCTGCATCACGGCATCTGACAAAGATGACTTCGACCGATGATCCTGAAGCCTATCTTCACACCTTTGAGGTGATTGCCCGGCATGAAGGCTGGGACCCGGACAAGTGGGATGGCATCCTAGCGCCCTTCGTCACAGGGAAGGCTCAACGGGCCCACCAGGCGTTATCCCCAGAGGACGCCCTCCGGTACCCACGGCTGAAGGCAGAAATCCTGAACCGTCTTGGCCTTTCCCCATTGATGGCAGCGCAGCAGTACCATGCCTGGAGTCAGACCCCCCAGCCTCCCTGTCCGACAGCGAATCGATGACCTCCACAGGATCACACAACGTTGGCTGCAGCCCGACCCCCTCAACCCCGGCGAAATCACAGAATGGGTAACCGTGGAGCGTTTTCTGAGGACCTTGGGGCCACATGGCCAGCATACACACCCCATCCAACCTACAGGAGCTGGCGGTGGCTGTCGAAAAGGCGGAGGTTTTCCGGACCATCCCAGTCGCTCGGAAAAGGGACTGGGAAGCTGCGCCTTTCCTCCCCAACCTCAAGGGGCCCCCTCCGGTCAATCGGAGAGAAGATTGGCCCCGTCCAGGGCCGGCCCCAGCCTCCAGGGCACCCACTGCCTGGGACGAGCCCATGCCTACAGACCCAGGCTTGAACACCAACCTATCCAGGGAAAAACCATGGCAGGTTGGGTGTGCAGTACACGGCTCGGCATGGCCCAAAGCACCAACCTGGCCGGTAAAGGTGGGAGGAAGGACCGTAGAGGCCCTGCTGGATACAGGGAGCTCTATATCCCTGGTGCACCCCTCTGTGCTGAACCCTCAATACCGCACCGAAGGCACTCTTTCCGTTGTGTGTGTACATGGAGACGTCCATCACGTCCCTGCCACAACGCTGAAGATCCAGGGGACTGTGGCACAGGTCCGAGACCTAACAGTAGGCGTTGTCCCAGGCCTTCCAGTTTCCCTCCTCCTGGGGCGCGACTGGCCAGACCTGGGGACCCTATCACCTGCCAAAGCGAGGCCCCGGAGGAAGAAGAGGGCCCCGCCTCACCAACCCTACCAGAAAGTGTTAACAAGCCCTCCTCTTCCTGCCTGCTTGGGTCAAGAGGAGACCGAAGCCGACGCAGAAGGTGAGCCTCCAGACGTCTCACACCCCTTGTCTGTGTTTTCGCTTCCAGGCGGTGGGGGCTCCCTGAGGAGGGAACAGCGGGAAGACCAGAACCCGAAACACTGTTGGGGACAGGTCCAGGTGGTCGAGGGGGACCGACAGGGAGGTGGCCGGCTACCAGATACCTACTTCCTGGTACGGAATGGCCTCCTTTACCAGAACACGATACGCAGAGGTGAGCAAGTGGATCTGCTGGTCTTACCCAGGCCCAAAGTTCCAGCGGTGCTCAGGATGGCCCATGGCCACCCTCTGGGTGGACACCTGGGAGTGGCTAACACCCTGGAGAAGATCCGTGACCGCTTTGTTTGGCCCGGCATGAGAGGGGACGTAGAACGACACTGTAGACAATGCCCAGTTTGTCAGCGCACTGCACCTCGGCGACCACCTCCAGCACCATTGGTACCACTCCCCATCATAGATGTTCCGTTTCAGCGGATCGGGTTGGATATCGTGGGGCCCCTCCCTCCATCATCCCGGGGCCACGAATACATCTTAGTCATGGTCGACTACGCCACCCGGTGGCCAGAAGTCATCCCGCTACGGAAAGCCACATCCCAGGCCATCGCCAAATAAATCGTTCTCCTCACCAGTCGAGTGGGAGTTCCCAAGGAGATCCTGACAGACCAGGGCTCCCCTTTGTCTCCCGCCTGATGAAGGACCTGTGTGGGATGCCGAGGGTCGAACATCTCCGAACCTCTTTTTACCACCCCCAGACAGACGGCCTTGTGGAGAGGTTCAACCAAACCATGAAACGACTGCTCCGACGAGTGGTGGACGAAGATGGGAGGGACTGGGATCTAATGCTCCCATACGTCTTCTTTGCCGTCCGGGAGGTTCCCCAGGCTTCCACTGGGTTCTCCCCGTTCGAACTGGTGTATGGCCGACGACCCTGTGGCCTCCTGGACTTGGCGAGGGAGACCTGGGAACAACAGCCTTCCCCCTGTCTCACCACCATTGACCATGTGAGAGCCATGGAAGACCGGGTGCAGAGAGTGCTCCCTCTTGTGAGGGAACATATGGAGCAGGCCCAGATGGCCCAGAGGAGAGCGTATAACAGACAGGCCCGCCTACGCGTCTTTGCTCCAGGGGATAAGGTGATGGTGATGGTTCCAGACGCCCGGAGCAAGTTCTTGGCCGCCTGGAGGGGCCCATACATCATCGCCGAGACGCTTAGCTCGGTCCACTACAGGGTGAGACAAGAGGGAAGACGACGGGAAAACCAGGTCTACCATGTCAATCTGCTGAAGGAATGGGAAGGCGAGGAAGACCCCGTCCTATCTGCCACCGTCACTTCCCCACAGCTCCTCGTGCCTCTCGGTGACGACTTGTCCCCAAGCCAGCGCCAAGACCTTCGAGAGCTAATCAGCCAACATCACAACGTGTTCTTGGAAAGTCCGGGCCGCACCACACTCATCCAACACAACATCAACACGACCCCCGGGAAAACCGTTCAGCTACGGCCATATCGCATACCAGAGGCCCGGCGGAAAGCGGTTGAAGAAGAGGTGGTCCGTATGAGAAACCTGGGCATCATTGAGGAATCCCGCAGCCCTTGGTCCAGCCCAGTTGTAATGGTCCCCAAGCCGGACGGATCCTGGCGGTTCTGCAATGACTACCGCAGGCTGAATGAGGTTTCCGCCTTTGACCACTACCCCATGCCTCAGGTTGATGAACTGATAGACAGATTGGGCTCAGCACGTTTCCTCAGTACCATGGATCTCGCGAAGGGCTACTGGCAGGTTCCCCTGGCCCCGGAGGCCAGAGAGAAGACGGCATTCAGTACCCAAAGCGGCCACTGGCAGTACAGGGTCCTGCCTTTCGGCCTCCATGGGGCACCAGCCACGTTCCAACGACTCATGGATGAAGTCCTGCGACCCCATGGGGGCAATGCTGCAGCCTATCTGGATGATGTCGTTGTCTACTCCGTATCATGGGAGGATCACCTGGTCCACCTCCGGAAGGTCTTAGGGGCCCTACGACAGGCGGAGCTTACGGCCAACCCTAAGAAGTGCTGCTTGGGCCTGACGGAGGGTTGCTACCTGGGCTTCACCATTGGACGGGGTCTTCTTAAGCCCCAGACGAAAAAGGTACAGGCCATCCTAGAGTGTCCGAGGCCCAAAACCAAGACCCAGGTTCGAGCATTCCTGGGCTTAGCCGGGTACTATCGTCGATTCGTACCCGGGTTCTCTGCAGAATCCGCCCCTCTCTCTGACCTTACCAAGAAGACCATGCCAGAGCAGGTCAAGTGGACGGCAGACAACGGAGCAAGCGTTCCAAAGGTTAAAGAGGGCCCTGACGACTGAACCAGTGCTGCGTAACCCAGACTTCTCGAAGCCTTTCGTTGTCCAGACCGACGTATCGGATACGGGCCTTGGTGCGGTCCTATCACAGGAGTTTGAGGGAGAGGAACACCCTGTTCTGTTCATCAGTAAAAAGCTGACTCCCGCAGAGAGGAAGTACGCGGTGAAAGAACGAGAGGCCCTCGCCATCAAGTGGGCGGTCCAGGAACTCCGTTACTATCTACTGGGTTGCCACTTCACTTTGATCACGGATCATGCCCCATTGCAGTTGATGGCAAGGGCCAAAGACACCAACGCTCGCATGACCAGGTGGTTTTTCTCCCTCCAGGACTTCTCGTACAATGTCCGTCACCGGTCCGGGGCCCAACACGGCAATGCCGATGGCATCTCCTGCCTCCACTCTCTCTGGGCCTCCTTCCTCTCTCCTGCTGGGCCCGGCTTTGCTCCTGGGGGGGGGGGGGGTATGTGACAAGGGGGCCTTGTCAGCCATGGGCCTGGCAGCCCATTGGCCTTGTTACCGAATCAAAGCCTCAACGAGGCACACCTGTTGCTCATCTACCCCACTCCTGGTGAGTACAAAAGGGGACAACAAGGGGTGATATGGTGGTTGATGTGTTTTTTATGCTACACAGACTCGCCGTAAGGAGAGAAGAGACCAATGAAAGAGCCAGGAGGGCCGGAGGCAAAGACCCTTGAAGAAGAGACACGCCAACATAACTTTGTTTTCTTTAAATGTTTTTGTTTTGTAACAAGAGGTGCTATTAAAACCCTTCGGCTTAACTTCTCCCTTGGAGTCTGTCTCCGTGCTTCACAGTACCCGAATGGCAGGCGCATGTACTCGTACTTCTTCCCTTCGAAGGCAAAACACAGAAATCTCCTGTGCTTCAGTTTGATAGGCACATGGAAATACGCGTCCTTCAGATCTATGCTGATCCCAAAGTCGTTCCGCTGTACACAAGACAGCAAACGCTTTATCGTTAGCATGCGAAAGGGCCGTTTGGCCACACTCTCGTTGAGCATCCTCAGATCTAGAATTGCCCTCATCCCCCGTTTTTCTTCGGAACCAGAAAATAAGGGGAGTATAGACCCGAGTTCTCCTGGTCTCGGGGATCCGGGATCACTGTCCCTTTGATCAGCAAGCTTGCGCGAGTGCCTTCATCAGGCAGGATAACAGTGTCTCCCTCACCCCTCTGAAAGGAGGGGGAATCCGTATGAACTGGATGGCATAACCCTCTCTCAGTATCTTGTCTAGCCAGCATGGCAGTGTGCACGACTCCCGCCACTCTACATAACGCAGAGAGTGGCGTGCGTTTAGCTGCACCGAATCGGCGCCACAGCCCAATGTAGGGTCGACTTGAAAGGGCTGGGGCTGCGCCCCATAGCCAAGAGAGGTCTGAGCCCTGTCTGCACTATGAGCCTCAAGAGGTCTCACTGCGCGACCAGAGTTCTGTGCGTACTGTCGCAGCGGTGGCTCATGTAACGTGATAACAGTCACACTTTGTGTTATGGTGCCCGGAGGCGAGTAGCGGTCTGGCCACACGCTTGCTAGCTGCTCGATGGTTTGGTGTCGCTCGTTGTGGAAAACTCACGCTCCAAAACTAACTCATTAGCCTGCTCAACAACAGTACGAGTGCTCAGCTCTGTACCCGTCGAGACCGTAAGAGGCACTGAATGGAACACTTGTCTTTCTTTGAAAGAGTGAAGTGGAGGTCCAAACCTCTTTATTCCACACACATACAATGGAGAGGGAACCAAAGTCTCGGTCCCAGCCTGCGTCGCCGTGGCCGCTCTTGCAACCCGACGGCGGGCTTGTTTCCTCCTGCTCTGAGGCGCACCTGTGGAAGCAGAGGACACGGGAGCAGCTTTAAGCTTCTTCTGCAGGAGCATATGCCCTAGCTGGTGCTTCCTCTACTCCTCCAGTCGTGAGAAGCGTTCAGAGGCTGACGCCACAGCCAGTCCAAACAAACCCTCGCTAGCCTCTGGAGCGTTGAGGAGGGCAGTCTTGTCCGCCTCCCTCATGGCTGTGAGAGACAACCAGAGGTGGCGATGTACCCCCACGCTGTTGCCCATCACTCTGCCAGCGCAAATCGCTTGCGCCTGATTCAGATGTAACGCCGGGAGATGTAAGGGAGTCAGGTGGCTGAGCGGTGAGGGAATCGGGCTAGTAATCCGAAGGTTGCCAGTTCGATTCCCGGTCATGCCAACTGACGTTGTGTCCTTGGGCAAGACACTTCACCCTACTTGCCTCGGGGGAATGTCCCTGTACTTACTGTAAGTCGCTCTGGATAAGAGCGTCTGCTAAATGACTAAATGTAAATGTAAATGCAAGACAACGCAGAGGAGACGGTAGGGGCGGGAGCCGGCTCCTGGTCATCCTCTGAGGCTGAGCTCAACACGTTCCCTTTTACCTCAGAGGTTGATCGCAATGCGTCTGGGAAGAAAGCCTCCAAAGTAAGGTCCCGCCCAGACGGTTGCGCCTCATTAGCCGCCTCGAGGTGATCCTCAAACTCTGAACTCTCCTGGTCGAAGAGCAGAGCAGAGACCACATCCTCGAGGGGCTCCTCCACCTGAAAGAAATCGTAGCGCAGCCGCCTCTCCGAAACGGAGAGACCAGCGCACAACTGACAGACAGGGGAGTCCACCAAACCGTCCCTGGCATGCCGAGGTCCCATGCACACAAAACAGAATTCGTGGCGGTCTCCATCGGCATCCAAGTAACGGCACCTGCATTGGGCTCTTAAAAGAGCCTTGCGTGGGAGCGGTGGAATGTAAATACTAATTTAGAAAATTCTTCAAGTCACTAAATTCAGAACTAACCCATGCTGAATTTTTGGGGAGGATGAGTCAGTACTTATATAGGGCACCTGTGTGAGTGACAGGTGCGGATACATTTTGATCTTCAGTCATTAGCTGCACTAGGCAGCGGGTAAACCAATAGCAGCAGAGCTCCCCTATGGGGCGGAGTTCCAAGAAATAGAACCGTCCCTTCTCCCACTTTTAATTTTTTATTGCATAAAGGCATCATTTGTTTTTACAGCTTTCTCATTAAAGGAAACTGCCCACCTGTCAGTCACCACTGCCCTCCAGTCTGCCAGAGCGGCTTCAAGGTCATCCGTCATCATTCTGCTGGACCTTTCTGCAGCGTTTGATACGGTTAACTATCAAATCCTGCTGGCCAGATTTTCTGAGATTGGGATCACTGGCACTGCACTTCAGTGGATCTCATCCTACCTGTCGGGAAGCTCCTACCAGGTCTCCTGGGGAGGCAAAGTGTCAGCTCTCCACTGGTGTCCCACAGGGCTCCGTCCTTGGACCCCTCCTCTTCTCCCTGTACACCACCTCTCTTGGACCAATCATCACCTCCCATGGCTTCTCCCACCACTGCTATGCCCACTGATCCGGGGATCTCAGCTAGGATCGAGGCCTGCCTCACAGACATCTCCGCCTGGATGACCAAGCACCACCTCCAGCTGAACCTCGTCAAAACAGAACTCCTCATAATCTCGGCTAAACCCTGCATCTCCCACGATCTCTCAATCACCCTGGCATCTGCGACGGTGACCCCTTCATCCTCTGCCAGGAACCTTGGGGTTACCATGGACGACGAGCTCTCCCTCACGGCCCACATTGCTGCAGTCTCCCGGTCGTGTAGATTCACCCTCTACAACATCCGGAAGATCAGGAGATACCTGTCTGAGCACTCCACCCAGCTGCTAGTCCAAGCACTTGTCCTCTCCAAGTTGGACTACTGCAACTCGCTACTCGCTGGTCTCCCAGCATGTGCAACCCGCCCTCTTCAGAGGATTCAGAACGCAGCGGCCCGCCTGGTCAACAATCTACCCAGACGCTCCCATGTTACCCCGCTCCTCATCTCTCTCCACTGGCTACCTATCATGGCCCGTATCAGATTCAAGACCCTGGTACTGACCTTCCGAGCAGTGAACGGGACTGCACCCGTCTACATCAAGTCTCTCCTGCAGCCTTACACCCCCACCCGTCACTTTCGGTCTTCTTCAGACAACCGCCTGGTGGTCCCACCGCTCAAGACCGCCCGGTCCCAACACAAGCTCTTCTCCTGTCTGGCCCCCCAGTGGTGGAATCAACTCCCCACCTCCATCAGAGACACTGACTGTCTCTCCACCTTCAAGAAAAGGCTCAAGACGAACTTACCGAACGGTACTTAGGAATGGTTCGCTTGACCCGATGTTAGTTTCCTCAAGGATCACAATGACTCTTGCTTAGAGACTTGTTGCTCTTGTGGTTAGTGGTAGCTGATTTAAATTTTTGTACTCGCTGTGATATATTGTTTTTATTATTCTTGCTTGTTTTTTTTTCTACAGGTACACTTGCACTTATAGCGGTTCATGTTGTTTAATTGTAACTTGTTTAACTACATGCTCTTATGGTTTTTCCCTTTGGCACTTATTTTGGTTGTTCACAATATGTGCTTCATGTTTTGGCTACTCGCAATGTTTTTGTGGCTATCTTGTTGTTATTATCAGTGACCTATGCACTTTGTAAAGCTCTCTCTTGGAAGTCGCTTTGGATAAAAGCGTCTGCTAAATGAATAAATGTAATGTAAATGTAAGCAAAACATAGCTGATTCGTTATCCAGACTGTTGGGACAGGATACTAACAGTAAACAACATATACATGGATCAGAGGAGTATGTAAGGTGTGTGGCCATACATGCCACGCCTCGGGCGCTGACGACCAGGGAAGCAGAGGAAGCGTCGGCAGTCGATAAAGAACTAACAGAAGTGAGAGAGGCTATAGGAAGTGTACATTTTGATAAATGCAAAGCTTACGCAGCCGTGTCAGGTGAACTATGCAGAATAGGACACATTGTGCTAAGAGGGACACGCATTGTCCTCCCTCAAATACTGAGGACAAGAGCAATCACTTTGGCACATGAGGGTCACCTGGGAATTGTTGGAACGAAACAACATCTCAGGAGTCAGGTGGCTGAGCGATTAGGGAATCAGGCTAGTAATCTGAAGGTTGCCAGTTCGATTCCCGGCCGTGCCAAATGACGTTGTGTCCTTGGGCAAGGCACTTCACCCTACTTGCCTCGGGGGGAATGTCCCTGTACTTACTGTAAGTTGCTCTGGATAAGAGCGTCTGCTAAAATGACTAAATGTAAGTAAAGTGTGGTGGCCGGGAATGGACAGAGCGGCTGAAGGACACTTTAAATCGTGCCCCGGGTGTCACACTGTAGCCCGCCCAGACCCACCAGAACCACTTAGACCCACACCGCTGCCAGATGGACCATGGCGTGACATGGCAGTGGATTTACTTGGCCCACTTCCAACAGGCCAATTGATCTTAGTGGTGGTAGACTATTACAGTCGTTACTATGAATATGATGTATTAACATCTACCACGCCACCAAAGGTCATTGACTGTCTAGAAACTATATTTAGCAGACATGGTCTGCCAGTCACACTGAAATCAGACAACGGTCCTCAATTCAGGTCGGAGGAATTCCACAACTACTGTGGAAGTAACGGAATAAAACACCGCCTAAATGGGCCCAGGCAAATGGAGAGGTGGAGCGTCAAAATGCGTCACTGCTGAAGCGGATCCGCATTGCCCATGTGGAAGGACTGGACTGGAAACGGGAACCTAGAAGATATGTCACTGTCTACAGAGGCATTGCTCACACAACGACGGGGAAAAGCCCGGCAGAGCTGCTTTTCAACCGGAAGATGAGAGGGAAGTTACCAGAGATGACCGATTCACACACAGACCTGGAAGTTCAGGATCGAGATGCTGAACAAAAGGCAAAGTCCAAGGTGTACGCTGATGCACAGCGAGGTGCTCAGTACTCAACTGTGAACGTGGGGGACGAAGTTCTACTCTATCAAGACAAGGTGGACAAGTTCACAACTAACTTCAACGCCACGCCGCAGAAGGTGGTTAGCAAAACGGGGAACTGTGTGGTGGTTGAGTCTCCGGCGGGGGTGAGGTACACCAGAAATACATCCTTTGTAAAAAAATATGTCAGCAGGACACCATTACAAACATCGGCAGAGGAACTACAGGCACAGGATGTACAGATGGCTAACGCTGACACGCAAGGGCAACCAGCCATGTCTGTGTCAGTGAAAGAACATAATCGGCCTCATTATGAGACGCAAATGGACAGGCCGAATAGGAAGACCAGAATGCCTAAGAACCTGTCTGACTATGTTATTAAGTGAGCTAGACAAGTACAAACGAGTTTACATGTTTATTTGCATTAAGTTTGTTTAAATAAGGTCTGCAAAATATTTGTGTTAGATTTGCAAAGGTAGACTCTGATTTTGTTGATTTAAGTAATTGCATTGTGTATGACATCAGTTAATGGGTTAAAGCGTTCAGTTTCAAGATATGGTTATCCACTGAAGAGTAAAGTTCATGTCCAAGTAAAGGAGGGATGTCATGTACTGAATGTCATTACTAGGCTTCCGTAGTTGTCAGGAAGTGGTATTGTATGGCGGTGCAAATAAAGTGGCTGGCGCCAGGTGCAACACCAAGGAATCGCTGGTCATGGTTTAATTCAGGAGACCAATAAATACATAAACATAACAAATACAAACTCAGCAAGAATATGGTCCACCACAAATCTGCAAGTAACAAATGTGAGACAGATTCTGGATGCTCACCACAGAAGCTACAGTTGGAATTAATGTCCTTTTTATATTTCTTTAAATAATGACTAGGTATACCTTTAAACAACACTAGAGTTCCAGATGGGATGGCATTAAACACTATAGTGTACTCTCTGAGAGTAATGGGAACATTATAAAGAGTCAAGAAATCCTCATAGCTTAGTAGTACACCCTCAGCATTGAAAAGTTTACTCACCAATAGGATGTTGCTGTTCAACCATTTTTCCATTAACCCTCGTGCTGCCTTCGGGTCACATGACCCAAAGGTTCATAACGAACCATCGTTGTGTTTACCCAATTTTACCCAATACAAAAACAAATTAAAATAATTTTCTTTTAACCTTTGCAATGTGGGGGGTCTGAGACAGCCTAGCTGTTAAAAGAAAATGCTTCACTTTGTCTTTGTATGCGGTAAATCTGTCGCAATACGACGGTGGGTCACAATGACTGATGGGTCAGAATGACCCGAAGATAACACAAGGGTTAATAAAGATTTGTTTCTGTATAGTATATTCTTATTGTTCCAAATGAAGTATTTATGTGGACAAAAATTGTGTTTGTATATCAGAGACCAGGCTAACAGAACTTGTCTATGGAAAGCAGATCATTTTGCAGGGATCTTATCAATATTATAATTACAGAGTAGTACAAAGTTGAAGCCTCCCAAACGGGAAAAGATAAGGTATAAAGTTCCATATTGAAGTTGGATTTTTAAAGAAATGTTTGGCCCAATACATTTTAAAAACATTGTGTAGAATGAAATATGATGTCTTCTCATTTCCCCTGCAAGAGGCAGCCTCATAGCTGAATCAACAAATACATTTGGCAGACCGGTGTAAAAATTGACCTAATCTCTATGACTTAAACGTCCTTTTAAGTTTTCCCTTCTCATGATATTTTCAGGCATTTAGCCTACTCATATTGCATTCATTCATGAATAAAGAACCCCCTTTGAAGATTATTCTACGACGTTACCGGCAGTAGAAGATGGAATCGCGATTCAAACATTACCATCTGCTAACTGAAAAAATGCCCTCAAAAACTTAAATAAGCTTAAAATTTATTTAGTGGAAAATCGCTCATTCATAAAAAGCTCACTGGTAGCGATCATTGTCAGTAACAACGCAAAATGCGATATAGCCCTGTGTGGAGAAGCTGCCCCGGTAAATTCTACTACGGTACAGTACTAGACTACTGCTGTGTTCGTCTCGGTAGCGATTGCGTTGGTTGAATTCGATTTAACGTTCCGTTGTAAGGTTTAGGCTGAAATTAATTATTTTCATGAACAGATTGACAAAGTTTAGGCTGTGGCAATGAAGTTCAGGTTAGTGGTCAGAGACTTTTGATTTAAGTAAGGGGAGTGCCGAACATGTTCTGTCGGCGTTTGATTTCCTAAACAGCTGTGTACTGTAGATGTTTTTGTAGTGTGTCTCGCATAGGCTACAGCGTTGCAGTGAGCAACACTGGTTTGAAACCACAGGTAATGGTAATTTCACCAACAAATCGTTTACTAATGTCAGAATAAATCCTACAACGAAAATATATATGTGAGGAATGTTTATTTTAACGATTGAAAACAGATAACGCTACATCATAGACTACTGTAGTATGTGTTGCCCGGGCAACACAGGCTAATGTCATGATGCTAATACGTCAGTGAAATAGTAGACTACTGTTTCCGAAAGTAGATGTACTTCCTTAATAATATCAGCTTATACTGTACATTACACATCACAATTGTGTGTCATATCACAAAGTAATAAATAGTTATCACCCTGGCCTCTTTGCTTGTGGCGTTTCTGCAGCTGCCTTCCAGTAAAGCTATAGTTAGCCTAGCTATCTCCCAAGTTAACAGATGCGAAACGAATGTTCTGCCAAAGGTAGTCACGCGTGTTTTCGTGACGTTAGTGACGTAGTGACGTTAGTAACGTCAGTGACTGTGGCTAGCAAATTAGCCACCGTTAGCTTCACTTTTCGCCACAAAAACGTAATTTCCACTTAAACCATACAACGGAACGTAAATTCCAATAGAAGCAACTCAATCGCTACCAAGACGAAACTTTTGACACCTACGTTGTCTATGTAGGCCAAATATTGACTGCGTTTTAGGGGGGAAAAAGAAATAAAAATAATAATAATAATATATATGTGAGAGAACAAAGGTTGTGCTCTCGCCGAAGGCTTGAGCACACCCAATGACAGATTTTCTTATAGTGTGTGCGGTTTTTCCGTATGAAGTTAAACAACAAACGATCAATTGCTGTAACGACCTTATCATCAACATGTATGGATTGTATGGCAAGCCGTTTTAACATTTATTTCTAAAAACGTACTAGTCACTATTTAAGTTACTAGTACTTATTATTTAGTTACTAGTAACTATTCCAACAGTAGTGACTAATCCAATAGTTATGTACTGTCCTCACCAAACGTTGCTCCTAGAGAACGTATGTCTGGCTATACAGCAAGCTAAAGACTCCCTCAATCATCCCTTCAAGGAACAAGCAAGTGTCGAATTGGCAGGTTTAATAAAGAGAAATTGTAAAACTGTAACACAGAAATACAAAGCCACGGTAAGTATATTCACCCTTACGCCACAATGTCACAGGATTAAACAAGATGACAAGTACAACATACATGTAATAACTGATGACAGTAGAGTAGCCTAACTAAACCGAACGGAATTAGCATGCTAAATCGCTAGCAAAAGTGCTAACCACCTGGCGATCTCTATACAGACCTAATTGTACAACAATAACGAAATATTATCGTATATAACTGTATATTAACTTGAACACTTACAGATGATGCCGTCTTAAGTACTCCATACGCCACCTGGCCCAAACCGTGTCGGCTGAAGGCCAATATATGCTTCTGCGTTTTTCGAAAAACGGACACATGGGAACGCCCTCGTCTCCGTGGAACGCCCTCTACGAGCTCTCCGTCAGCCCTCGGAGAGCCCCGGAGAGCTCGACGTGCACCTCCTGAATTTTCTAACCCGAATTATACTTCTCCGACTCCGTTACGGACAGACGCACGCACGGAGTCGGACGGATTGGTTGAATTTATAGTACTCCGAAGGCTGTGGGTGCTGAAAACAATTCACTGCCAGAAGAGCAGTTGGCGCTGCACTGCGATGCTAACTAGGTTATCGAAAAGTTATAGCAAATTTACAAATTAGCCGTTTCATCAATAAAATAAGCACATTTTCAGCAACTACACTGCCCATTTCTCGTCACATTTTAATTCAGATGCTGATTTACATGTACTGTTGCCTGAAATATGAATTGTAAAAACTTACAATAATGGCGGTCAAAGGATTTTGTTCTCTTGTTGGTCACTGCAACCCCGCCCCTGACGCAAGCGGTTCTTAATACGGACCAATCACAGCCAAGGGGTATCCGTAAAATGACGGACGGACGGATAGTCAGGAAAATCAGGAGGTGCACGTAGAGCTCTCCGAGGGGCTCGGAGAGGGCGTTCCTTGACGGAGAGGGCGTTCCCTGTCTCCGTCTCCATAAAAACGCAGATGTATAAATCGGCCTTATCCGTCGTAATTTCGGAGAGCGACGGAGAGCTACGGAGACCCCCTTGGCTGTGAGGGATGTAGGCGATGTAGGGATCCCTGTAGGGATGGGCGAACGATGCCTTGTGAAGCTTTGGTGGTTTCTTCTGGATTGTGCCGGCCCAAAGAGCCAAACTATCGGCGCATTGAAAATGAACAGCGTCATATAGCAGCCGTTTAAACTGGCTGAATGAGGCGTAGTGGTTGTCTCCGAAGGTAGACTACCCTACGTTATTTAATATTTTAATTAAGGCTACATGTGTTCATTTTTATCTGATATTAGTGCTCACACATTAAAATGTTGTGATACATCTGAAGGCCGTTAGAATTATATCATTTTCTCACAGTAAAAGTTAAAGAATATCTTCCGAGGCTCCCTGCACTGGGGCGCGAACTCGGGTAACCAGCCTCGCATTATCAATACGTTGTCGTACAACGCTTTAACCAGGTACACCACCGAAAAAGCCGTTACCTGTTGATGCGGGTGGACGGACTTTATACGATATGGTTTTTATATCAATTAAACTAGATTACACAGATTTTTTCTTATTCTTAACATTTGTGATATGTAGGCCTATTGTGAACTGGAGGGACTTTATTTTTACTAATTATTATTACTGTTGACAATGTTGACGAATCATCAACATTTGTTTTCTGGGCACTGTATAGACCTACCTAGTCCTATCATGTTACGTTTCATTTCAATAAAATAACACAACACTCAAGTGCACAGATTTATAATTATTACAATACGGATTTGGCTAAATAATAATAATAATAATGATGGAAGAAACTCGAGCGATGCCTGGTGCTGCTTCTGTGAGATTTGTCTTTAACAAGAAGCGGTGGCTTCGTTCCTTCTATGGCTCTGGTTCAGAAGAGCGGCAAAACTTCGAACCAGTTTGTGACGTTTGAAGCATTGAACGTCATCTATCACGTGGTTTCGTAATTTGATACAAGCTCCAAAACACTTTTTCGAAACTGTGCGTATTGGTTTTGCGACACAAGCATCGATGCGTCAGTGTCATACGTCCCATCCCTAGTGATTGGTCAGTATTAAGAACCGCTTGCGGCGGGGTTGCCGTGATAAACAGGACGAACAGAATCCTTTGACCGCCATTGCTGTAAGTTTTTACAATTCATATTTCAGCTAAACAGTACATGTAAATCAGCATCTGAATTAAAATGTGACGAGAAATGGGCAGTGTAGTTGCTGAAAATGTGCGTATTTTATTGATGAAACGGCTAATTTGTAAATTTGCTCCGACTTCTCGATAACCTAGGTAAATAAACACTCCACGACGACTTACAAAAAAACGTTGCGCCACCTACTCTTCTGGCGGTGAATTGTTTTCAGCACCCACAGCCTACGGAGAACCATAAACGAAGTCTATCCGTCCGTATCCGTGCGTATCCGTGCGCCCGCCCATCCGTAAACGGAGACGCAGAAGCATATTTCGGCCTTAAGACCTCGTGAGTGAGATGAGAATGTCCAACCTGAAGGAGCATAGAATCTAAGATGCGGCGAGCTATCCCTATCATACTTTCCCAAGCACCTACCATGTGGGAAGAGTGAGGGGGGTTGAACACCCATGTACATTTCTGGCTTGAGAGGTAGTTTTCTACACTTGTCTGGCCAGAGTTTGGAAGATCCAGCTTCAACTCCTTGTTTGCTCCAATGAAGTTGGTTCCACAGTCTGAGCGCAACTGCTTAGCATGGCCTCTGATTGAGAAGAATCTCCTTAGCTTATTGATGAAACTGGAAAATCTCATTTACATTTAGTCATTTAGCAGACACTCTTATCCAGAGCGACTTACAGTAAGTACAGGTACAATCCCCCGAAGCAAGTAGGCTCAAGTGCCTTGCCCAAGGACGCAACGTCATTTGGCACAGCCAGGAATCGAACTGGCAACCTTCCTACTAGCCCGATTCCCTTCCCTCCATAATCATTGATTCAATGACTTCAATGTGGATGGCTCTGGTACACATAAATGTGAATAACACTGCCCATCTTTTGCTGTTGGCCTGCCGCCTCTCGTGCGGCGTGCGGTTACCTCCCAAGGTTCTATACTGTAAAACTTAAATTAATGTTAATAGTATTTGTTTCAATCACTGAATGAAGCCTGCCATATTTGGGACAAGAATTGGGACAATTAAATTGCTTGCACAAAACTCTTGATCAGAACTCAGCATTTGTTTATTGTTGTCGTTCATTTTACACCGCTATGCGCAGATACCGCGACGGTGCGGGAGAGAGAGAGAAAGAGTGCGTGTGTGCGAGCGAGAGGCCAAGGTCTGCGGTCTTGGCCATTAGTTCATTTACTTCTTTTTGTGTAAGTAATATGTTGTTAAATATGTTTAAACTTAAATAACTTAGGCCTACCTACAGTATACAAGTTGTTGTATCTCGTCGTATTAATTTGTCCTGTTATTGACGTGCCTAATGCACAACCAGAAATTCGAATATATTCGAATATATGTGTTTTTTTAAAGGAAATATTCGAACGTCATTTTTGAGCAATTTTTGCCGTCTTCCATGCAAGTCAACTGTCAGCAGTGACGCTGAGGCGCACGCCCACCCGCAAAGCAGACAGACGCGCCGCTGCTGCCGTGGATTCTACATTCTAATATAAATTTTCACATTCGAATTTCTGTTTTTAACCACTATTCGAATATATATTCGAATTTAAAATATTCGTTGACAGCACTAGTTACTAGTATCTATTCCCGATTTACTAGTAACTTTTCATTAGATACTAGTACCTATTCTTTAGTTTCTAGAATTGATGGCTTAAGGGCTGTACAGTAGTTCATCCACCCTTACATTGGGAGTTAGGGTTAGTCTGCCGGGTACGAGTCTTTGGATAATTTTTCACATGACCTGCATAGGCGCAGTACTTGTAGCTAGAGGAAACATAAATGATTTGTTCATTTTGACTGGGTCTTGGGGTACGGGTCTTTGGATCATTTTTCACGTGACCTGCATAGGCTCAGAAGAGGAAACAGAAATGATTTGTTTACCTCGTTCACTTACGCGTGACTAGGTTTGTAAGACGTGAATGATATTCGTTCACAAGTAATAATTACAGGTTTTGTTATTTTAACTTTTTTGTACTTAACTTACAGTTCAGTGCAGTGTAATTGTTTGCCGTGATAATGAAATGACCATTTCAAATCATACAAACTGTCATGATGCATTATTTTAATGCAGGAAAGAAAAAGGTGCAGTTGTCCAGAGGTGTATTTGTCATACACTGTCGGTGCGCAGTGCTTAGCTTTTTTGGAGGCCAATGGGAGATTAAGGCGAGCGGGAGTTCAGGGATCGTGACGATTTATTGGCCCACAATGATGACTGGTTGATAAATCGTTAAGGATATCCGAAAAGCCATTCTTTTGTATCTCTGTACTGAGTGAGCTGGGCCCTGTGTTGGAATGCATTTACATTTATGCATTTAGCAGACGCTTTTATCCAATATTCCCAAGTTAAAGTCAAGCAAAACTCAAGCACATCAACTGTAAAAGTTCTCTGCAACTAGGACTTTTCAGCAGGAACTGGCAGACAGGTGAGGGAAAGACAATCCACCCTCGGTCATGTGATGCCCGAGGTGTGTGATGACATGATCCGCCTGTCCCCAAGGTACATTAGATTCCCTTTCACTGCGGTTAACGAGGCCGACATTAAAACGGTTTCCCAAATGTAATCAGTGCTATCGACTGCACACATGGTATGTTAAGAGCAGGGTTGATTCTTTTTTTGTAAATCAACCCAATTTGCTGTGGTCAGTGCCTATCAACAGAAGAGCTACTGTAGCTCAAATTGAGGAAAAGGTTAATGCTGGTTCTGATATAAAGGTGTCAGAACACCTTTAGAGAAGAAAGCAAGCTGGCAGAGCGATGCTTTGAGCAATGTTCTGATGGGAAACCTTGGGTCCTGCCATTCATGGGGATGTTACTTTGACACGTACCACCTACCTAAGCTTTGTTGCAGACAATGTACACCCTTTCATGGAAACAGTATTTCCTTATGGAAGTAGGATAAGGCTAGCCTGGTCCTAACCAGACTCTCGTACATTTTATTTGTACAGAGAGTCTGGGATTGCTCTATTGACAAGCATTAACTTCCTTTAAGGCGGGTACTCTGTTGAAGTTTAAAACTATTGGATCTGCCCGGAGCCACCCAAATTAGGGCGCAACATTAACGTCATCGTTAACAGCCACTCCCTCTGTTCGCTGATTGGACCGCCAAAAATGTTTCTGGCAAAAACTGACTAATATACCGAAAGCCCAGACCTAGTACAGAAGCTAAATGAAAATTGAAAAGTACGTAGGAGGGCAGAGCCAGGCTAGGATAAGGCACCCTGCTATAAAGCAAACATTTATCAGAAATGTTTTGAGGAACACAAGTTTAAGGTTTTGAAGGCACACAATATGCATCTAGGAAAATGTATTACATTTTAAAGTTAAACAACAATTAGGTGCACTTTGAGAGCAAAATTAAGAGGATAGATCAATGTAGAATCTGTGCTCTTGTAAACAATGTCATGTTCTTTTAACCATAAAGACATTTTTTGTATAGCATACATTATAAAAAACAATTAAACAAACGGGATTACCTGTGTTGAACTAATTTATTTTCTATAAGTCAAAAGCATCACTTACTGTAAAGCTAACACACATCCAATAGACATCATTTTTTATTAAAATTGTTTCTATTAGATGATGTAAGATGGGTCTGTAAACCTCTGCCCACTCAGCCTCTGATTGGCTGTGAGGTTTAGGCATTAGAAGTGACGATTGGTTCCAGAGCCAATGTAAAGTTGCGACGCACGGGTAAAATGCTGTGTTGGACACGGCCACGCCCCCCCCCCCTTTTTTTTCTCATCGTATCTGCACGAATCACGTAGGTTACCCATTTTGGTTTCAAAAAGGTGAGCTTCACCTAAGTTAGCATGCCTGTACATGACATAAAAGATCTGCTGCTCACGTCTTGGTGCCAGATACCACAGCACCCCTTCAGAGGTCTAGTGGAGTCCAGCCTCTATGGGTCAGGGATGTTTTGGCGGTAAAAGGGGGACCTACACAATATTAGGCCGGTGGTCATAATTTTATGGCTGATGTGTGCTACTTCAAGATGCATGCCATTCATCTTAAATTGCACACCTTTTTTGCTTAGGTGTAATTATTCCATATCAATATGTACCACCACAATGTGTGTGTGATTTCTCAATAACCCTCCAGGCCTCTGTGAAGTGTGAACCAGATATGACAAACCTGCTCTCTGGGGTTCATAGGGTGCCCCAATACAATTGTTACTGAATAAATTGCTATGTAGGCTCAACTTTATCTTAAAACAAAAATAAAATGGAATGCAAGGTCACTGATTCTCAGTACATACATTTATTGTAGAATGAATCTAGGTTAACGTACATAAATCAAAAGAAGAAAAATATACAGGTTTGAGAGACTTGGCGACATAGGTCATGAGCACTGAGCTGAAATTGACCAAAAGTATTTACTTCCACAGTTTCTTGATAGACATGTTCTTCTCACTGTCCTTCTGCATCACCTGCAGCACATACAACATGAGTGTAGTTATTAGCCGGTACACCAGATCATACTTAACAGGCTCACAATGAAAATGGGCAGTAATAATGCAACAGGAATAATGACTCAAGTATGGAATGTGTGAGATAAAAAATTATAACATTTGCACATAACCAGACATCCCAGACATATTCCTATATTAACAAGCAAGTTGGCTACTGATGCACCAATGAGAAAGAAGAGAGCGCCTATTTAGGCATTGTATTATAATAAAAAATAGCCAGTAGTTCCTGTGGTGTTCATTTAGACCAGTCCTCTGCACAGTTCACCCTCTACATCACCAGAGTCAACAATGTGTTTTAGAAGATCACTACACCAGTTTAGAAAATTCATCCCAGCCTGTTAAAATATAATGAACAAGAGACAAACCTTCGCAACAGCCATCTCAAAATCCTCTTGGGTGACATGCACTCTCCTCTCTCTGAGGGCATACATCCCAGACTCTGTGCACACACCCTAAGAAACACACCAACACAGTTAGACAGGAGATTGTGTGTTGTTTTTTATCCTTCTTGGTTTCATCCCCTGTATCGTACAATACTAAGAGTTTTCCAGCATCGTACCTTAACTTCAGCCCCAGAGGCTCCTGGCATGAGCTCAGCGATCTTCCTCAGGTTGATACCTCGAGTCAAATTCATTTTACGTGAGTGGATCTTCAGGATGTCCAGTCGGGCCTAGGAGGGGGACAGAGAAATTACATGGAGTCATGAAAATCATTATACCTGCCATGATTCTAGAACTGAATATTATTAGATACTGATTTTATTAGATACTGCATTACAATGCAGTAAAAAGAGTCTGGACTGTACCAACCTCCTCATTAGGAGGGGGGAACTCAATCTTCCTGTCAATGCGTCCAGGTCTCAGAAGAGCGGAGTCCAGAATATCAATGCGGTTGGTGGCCATAATGACCTAAGGGACAATTAAGTGATAATTACAAACATTACAGATGTTACGTTCATTCATTAATAATTGTATTACTTTGGAAAAAAAAATAAAATAAGCAATCACAATAGTTACAAACGATTCAACTACATATATCAAAAATAAGGGAGGTCAACGGAAATCAGTAATAAACTATTAAGTTCTGCTTTTTCTACATATTCCCCACTAGTTAACTTAGCATTGAGACGTTTACTAGCAGGCAGGTTTATGTCCAAAATGCTACAGCTTAACTAGCTATGTGCACTGTGATGTCATTGTTAAGCAGTCTTGATTTACCTCAGGTGTACTGCTTGCCATCAACAATTACTTTTTTTCTTGTTACGCTAGCAGTGCTTTCTATGATAATTATTTAATGTGATGTACGTCTCTGCCCTTTGTTGTTATTCAAGTCCCTATGCACATCATTAATTTACACTATTACATTATTTTCCTTTATATGCATTTATAATTTTACTTGATTTAGTTACCTTGAAATGTTATAGTATTTGTATCTTATTTAGCTATTTCTTTAATCATTGCAACGTTGTTGATCAGAGTCTCATCTTAAGCATTTCACTATCCAAGTGTCACTCTATAATAGCAAATAAAACACTGACAACACAAACTTCATTCAAATAACACGTCCAATATCAAATATGCGCTTACAATATAAATCAGGGCCGTGTCTGCTACCCTTGCAAGGTCTGACCCAGCTTGTCTAGAATCCTTTCATTCATACAGGGTTTCTGCAGGTTTCAATAAGTCAAATTTAAGACCTTTTTTAAAGACATTTTAAGACCATAAATATTGAAATTTAAGGCCTACATCAGCGGTCCCCACCTTTTTACCAGACAGGCTTCATGTAAGACATATTTTTACGGACCGGTCTTCAAGGTGTGGCGGATAAACACAACAAAATCAAATGGTACGACCATCATAAGTTACTAATAATATATAGCCTATAATATGGAGAGAAAAAAAAGTAAATTCATGAAAAACACAATTGACCTAAACGATGTGTGAGTGGGAGCCCTGCGCTTGTTTCTGTGCAACCAAACGGTCCCATCTAGGGGATCTATTTTTTTCACATTTTCTGCGGTTATTCAGACTGAAAATCTGTGGAATTCCGCTAACCTTCCTGTTCTTATGTCACAATGACCGAAGATGTTCCACAGCAGTTTGACGCCAAAGGTTGATTGAATGTTGACAGATTGTGTGTGTATTGATCCATCCTCTTAAATATCGCCTGAAAACTCCCTGGTCCTGTCTATTGCTGTAATTTGGTTGATAAGTGTTTCCGTGTCAATTCTTCAGGGCTGAATCTTGGCATTTTTGGGCAGCAGTGCTCGCGTTTGACGTCAAACACGTCACAAAGCAAGGGAATCAGCAGAGGACAGCCCAGGCAGATAACCAGTGGGCTGATGTATGAGTTTTTGGTCTTTATGTTTCTAGTTTATTGTAGAAAGACCTTAAAATAAATAAATAAAAAAAAACCTTCACCAATGATTTAAACATCGAGAAATATTGTCGTTATACGCGTTATTATGCTATGAGTTTACTGGTCTGACCCACTTGAGATAAAAGTGGGCAGTATGTGGCCCCTTAACTAAAATGAGTTTGAGACCCCTGCTCTAGAGCTCCGCTTTGTAGGCTACGACAGAATACTTTGCTGCTACTTTGTAATAACTTTCTGCGGCCAGCGTTTCTGGAAATGAACGAGGGTAAAACCTTTTTTTAGACCTAACTAAATTAAATTGAAGACCTCGGATGAAAATCTGGCAGTTTTTAAGACGTTTTAAGGCCTTAAATTTAAAGTTCTGAATTTTGGACTTAAGAATTTTTAAGACCCCGCCGCAACCCTGTTCATAGTAAGCCATGATGTGTTATTTTGCCTTTATAACAAGGTGTTTCAAATAATATGTCAATTTCTGTTGCACCATCCCCCATACACTGCTCCATGTTCACTCACATTCCTCCTTACATGGAAGGACAGGCTCCATGTGGGTACGCACCTTAATGTTCTTAGTGGCCTCAAAGCCATCCAGCTGGTTCAGAAGCTCCAGCATAGTCCTCTGTACCTCACTGTCACCCCCAGAGCCACCCTCCAAACGCGAGGAGCCAATCGAGTCAATTTCGTCCATGAAAATTATGGAGGGTGCGTGCTCCCGGGCCATCACAAACAGCTCCCTTACCATGCGGGCACCTGGCAAGAAGGAGTGATGGCATACAATATGCATCTAGTCTATTGGTATCAAAGATGCTTACGTGAAGTATGAGATGCCTTCAATCACAATAACAATGCAGGTTGCCTGTCATGATTGTGGATTTGTGACTCACCCTCGCCAATGAACTTCTGCACCAGCTCAGAGCCAGACACCCTGATGAAGGTGCAGTCAGTGTGGTGAGCCACAGCTCTGGCCAGCAGAGTCTTCCCTGTGCCAGGAGGCCCGTACAACAGCACACCCTGGACATACAAACACACAGATAAGTATAAATCATTCACCTTTCAGGTCCACACCTTCTGTTTTAATCTGGGCCATTTTTGCCATGTTATTATTTAAATGATTCTAATACTTTCAAAATGTCAGAAAACCTGTATATAATTAAAAAAAACTGTAGGGCTTAACTCTATGGTGGTGGGGGGGTTTCTGAAGGACAAGTGTCTAAAAAGCTTACTGTCGAGCTCTGATTTCAGTCTACGGAATCAAGTATTCAACATAAGTCCTTATGCCCAGTGAAGTAATTTTCGGGCCATAAAAGGTAACAAGGTAAAGGTTCTTACATTAACAAAAAGTGTTATATTTCCCAAAACATCCATTATTGTAGTAGACCAAATTATGCCAATTTAACTTTTTTGTGGAACCAACAAAGCATAACACACAAAATGCTAAGCTTGGAACTCATTGCCTGGCCCAGTTACCCACCTTTGGCTGTGCAATACCCAGTGCCTCAAAGAGCTCTGGGTGCTTGACTGGCAGTTCTATCACTTCCTTGATCTCTTTGATTTGCTTGTCAAGGCCACCGATCATCTCGTAGGTGGAGTCAGGCACCTTTTCTACCATCATGAGTGACACCAGAGGGTCAACTTTATTTGGCAGGATCTTGTGAAGGGTGTAGCTGTCATTGCGTAGAGCCACACGGCAATTTGGGGTAACCTTGTGTGATAAAAAAACAAAACATGAAATTGTTAGATTTTGTCAAACTGTATAGTTTCTTCTTACCAACATAAAAATGACAAAGCAAAAAAAACATTAACAGATTCTCCACATTATTTTATACAGCTTGACAATTTCAAGTAATAATTGAAGAACTACCTAAATCTAGCAGGTTTTCCCAAGAAGACATATGAAGAGGTCTGAATACTTTCCAAAAAATGCTATACAAATACATACTTACATCATTGATGTCAATGTTCTTATCCACATCAACAACAAACTTTCCCTCTGGATGCACCTAAAACGGACAAAACTGTAGTCAGACTGTTGAATTGTGCACAATGAAAAAATTATTTGCACAATAAGTAGCCACAAAAAACTGCTCACTTTGACCAACACTTTCTTCTTGTCCATTGCCCTCACTACCTCTCCCACATAGGATCCTTGTTCCTGTAGCAGCTGCAACTCCTCACGAAGCAGACGCACTGGAAACATATTACACAAGACTGATTGGTTTGTTATACATAGTCCCATCAAATACTTATGGGATCTTTTAACCTTAAATAAGCAATGGTAGCTATTATGTTTTTTCTAATTTCACTTCAAAACTAATCTAAACAATGGAGTATAATATAATGCACACCTTTTGCATTAAGCTCATTCCGCTGGGCCTGCAGACGTCTCAGATTCTGGCTCTTGTCATTCACGGTCAACTAGAGAATGGAGACACGTGAGGGAAGTTTTTCTCATCTCAACGGTTATTTTGCACACCAAAAATGTGTTTTGGAAAAGCCTGTTTGTTAACTCACCTGCAACTCCTCAATTTTGGAAAGATAATACTGCCTGAGACCAGAACCACCTTTATTGTCCTCCATCTCCATCTGCCAATACAAATCAGGTCCACACAGTTTAATGTGGACTCATTTGGTTGTTCTTTTAATGAACACTTGACCGGTCGGGATTTCACTCTAATATTACTGTAACTGTTAGCTGCTCCTGGTATTCTCTAATTCCTGCTCTCCTCTCTGTCCCCCCTCCACACATCCCTTGTGGTGTGGGGGGTGTGAGCTGACAGCTTCTGCCTGGTCGTGGGTCGGTCAATGCTGGACCTGGTCGCCAGTGGACGTCCATCTGTGACAGTCTGCCAAAGCTGGATCTAATCGCCAACCGGAAACCAGTCTCCATGACGGACGACAGCGAGTTCCGGTCCCTTTCCTCACCCCCCGGCCTGTGATGCTGCACTGGTCACAGTCCCCAGCCCTGTGGCTTCCTCTGCAATACTGACATTTACCAACTGATCCAAGCTGAACACTGGATTTTGATGTTTCAACACCCATTGACACTTCCCTGCTGTATGACTATGTTAAGCCTGTGTTCTGCTCTTTTTCACCAACCGTCTCTGGAAGGGATCCCTCACTGAACTGCCCCTCCCAAGGTTTCTTCCATTTTTTCTCACCTCTTGTGAGTTTTTCTGAGAGATTTTCTGGGAGTTTTTCTGGGAGTTCCTTGAGGGTTTAGGTTGGTTGAGGGGCAGTTCTATGGGTGTATGCCCTCTGTGACATTGCTTGTAAAAGGGGCTATACAAATACATTTTGATTTGATGAACAGCTCTGTGAATCCCACATAGTCCTAAGTATCCAACTGGACACTTGATCTGGGATTGGATCAGCCTGGTTGGGTCACCTGGAGGTGGGTGTGTGATGTTGAAAGACCCAAAAACACTATATAAAATAGAGTTTCCATTGACAAATTATATTTAGGAAAAACATCAAGTTCTGTACCCTATCAGTATTATATCAGTTGTCACCAAAAGGTCAAAATAAGGTTACACTTATCTGTGAGAGAAATTTCTACCATAGATGGTACCGACGGTACCCCAGAGGTGACACAGGCAGACATTTTAACAACCCAGTCATTCATGTAGGTGTTCTTTGGGTGTCTTAGAGATCTATCTTCCACCTTATGATTACTTTTTAAAATGTTTTTACCTGTGTTTACTTAGAAATGGGTAATTCGTAGATAAGTTGATAACCCTCACTGCAGTAATATTGGCGTGGAGACCCTTGGTCAGAAAGAGATTTTGTACCTGTATCCTAAGGCATATTTAAGACTAGACAAATACAGGCTTCTCGTTTAAGAAAATGTAACAGAAAGCACACAGAAAACACTACAACTAGTAGCATAGCTAAAACAGACTGAATTTTCCCTGTCGTTTAATAGGATAGCGTCTTGGAATTACGAGCGCAATAAAAATCGACAACGTTTGAGTTGTCTTTATACTACATGGACATTTTAAAATAAGTTGTACATGGTAAAAGTATTTTATCATTAATTAAAAAGTGTTTTGTCGCTTAAATGAATGAACGGAAGACAAAAGTAGCTTAAGAGACGTTACCCATCTGAGTCTTTCGACGGAAAAAAACTCAAAACCTTTTAAAACAGAACTGTTTTTTTTTCTTGTTACATAGCTACAGTAGTTAATATCTGTACTTTATAGTAGTTACATTTATACAAAGCCATGGTTTCACCGGGAATGACTGTTAAACCCGCATTTCTCTCAAACTTGTTTTTCGTCCGTAACTTAGTCTAGAGATAGTTTGGCTTTATCATTTAGGCTACCAATTCACCCAACGACTATGAAGATCACAATAATCCACAATCATGCATGTCAATGAAAGTTAGTGACAACCATCCAGTAACACAACAATTTTATAGCTACTGTAGCTAGAACGCTTACAGTACTAGAACTAGCTAGTGCTAGCTGCTTAGCTTAGTCAAGCTACAATGAGACAGCAAACCGTCAGGATCCATTGTCATGTTCACTATCCTCACACTAGACACAAAAACCAAACATGTTACGAACACCAATTTAACGAAATACTTGTTTTTTGTTCATTATTAATGTGTTTACTATTTAAACAAATTGTTTAACTATAAGAATTTAGAATTAACAACAGAAAATGACTTACATGGTCCATTCCGTCCAACGCCATGTTGAAATCTTCAGCTTCCGGTATGGCGAAAATCTTCTTCTGTTGAGTTTGTGTCAGATTGCACGATTGAACGTTTATGAGGTGCATCGCCGTCTCCTACTGTAAGGGAGTGTAAAAGAAACCAAACAACCAGAAAACCCAAAACTATATCCTCACCCCAGTTTCACGAAGGACTGTGAAGAAAGCCCTACACATCTCCCTGCTGCTAAAAAGGAAACTTCACCCAATAAGGTTGGGTGTTATTAAATCACTCATTTTGTGCAATTTAAGTGGCAGTTGTCAGCCATCTTCAAATTGTTCCGTAGGCTACTGCAACCTGTATATAAGTCTATAAGAGACTTGTTGCTCTTGTGGTTAGTGGTAACTGACTTAAATTGTTGTACTCGCTGTGATATATTGTTTTTATTATTGTTGCTTGCTTTTTTCCACAGGTACACTTGCACTTATAGCAGTTCATGTTGTTTAATTGTAACTTGTTTAACTACATGCTCTTATGGTTCTTCCCTTTGGCACTTATTTTGGTTGTTCACAATGTGTGCTTCATGTTTTGGCTACTCGCAATGTTTTGTGGCTATCTCGTTGTTATGATCAGTGACCTATGCACTTTGTAAAGCTCTCTCTTGGAAGTCGCTTTGGATAAAAGCGTCTGCTAAATGAATAAATGTAAATGTATAAGTCTATGACTGCAACCAATTGGGCCGGTGTTGCGTGAAAAGATTTCTAGAATAAATGGATAAGGTGAATTGGTGTGGTGTCACAGAAAGGGGCAGGGCACAAGTCTATCAGGAAGCTCCGATGAGAAAATGCATGCACAACATGTCCTAGATTGCCCAAATTCACCCTACGTAAATAAATACACTAGGAGGTGACTCCCAGATACAAGAGTGTTGACAGCACTGAGAAATCCTCACAATATTACAAGGCCTGTCCTGGGGGTTGTTCCATCAACGTCGATTAAGGAAGTCTTGCTTACTTCAGCGAGAGTTCCGTTCCATTAAGGTGGCTTATTCTAGTCTAGTTCTAGCTACGTAACCAAGGTAACTTATACTTCTCTGCTTCGGAACTAGCCTGCTCCGTGTCGAGCTAAACTAATAGTCAGGTTCACTGTATATATTTGGGGGGGATTTGCTAAACAATAAATTTTTGGAAAGGTTATTGTATACAGACATCCTTGTATACAGACATACAGGCTTCCTTCAGATTTTAACAGCTAAACCCACATTTTCAGGGTCAAGGAATCCAATGTGCTAGTTACAAAGCTACAACTTTACCACATTAACCCATAGATGAATAAGTGGGTCAAAAAAGACCCAGTGTGGTTGTTTTCTTGCAATATCATTGTAATGAAAAGTTGTTCGCATTTAATATTCCATGTTCCTCAAAATCATCATTTTATCATCCCATTGAAATACATCCACAATATGGGTAAAAAAATTACACATCACAAGCAGTTGGTCAGATAAGTCGGAATTCCTTTTATTGAAGAGTTTAAAATTAGCTAATGTAAAACGTGGATGTTCTAGAACTATCGACATGCACATTTAGACCACAATATGATTAAGCAACCTTTTTAATTAGACAGTTTCTATACATCATCATCATCGCTTTCATTAGGGGTGTAACAATATATCGTGGTACAATACATTGCGGTACAAAAATTTAACAATATGTATTGTGGCGTCATGACGATATTTTTCGATATGACATTTGTTTTATCCTATTGGTTGAGCTACCTTCGCGCCACATCTTGCACCTGCGTCTCACGTACACACAGCATTGAGCATTCACAGCAGTGTTGCCAGGTCCCAGTTTTCCCGCGGAATTGGGCTACTTTTGAGGTGTTGCCGCGGGTTGAATTTTTTGTCCGCTGGTTCGGGCAGACCTATTTTGCATGCAAATTACATGAATATCTTTAAATAAAAATACATATTTTAAATGAAATAATTTATTTATACCCAAATCCTACCAAACTGACTCCAGATCAGCACTGTGCGTGTGTGCCTAATGCTCTCAGTCTCCTGAGAAAACCTCCTGAAAACTTCTTTTAATGCTGGCATACTAAACATTTGGTGTTACTTTGTAGATATTACAATACATTTGGCAATGATAGCAATGCTGTTGGACTTTTAAAGCAGTGTATATGGTTTGGCAGGGGCATATTTTGAGTTCTGATATTGGGCTGGTTTTTGGGCTGGTTTTATTGGCCATTGGGCTGGTTTTGTCACACAGACCTGGCGACCCTGATTCACAGCTTGAACGGGGCCTAGCAGGGTCTAGCAGGGCAAAATGAGTTACTCCCTTGAGTAACTGATATAGAACAGTGGTTCTCAAACTGTGATACACGTGACCCCTTCTAGTGGTACGCGGAGGAATCTCAGAAATATTTAAATACTTTAACCATGATATCATTGAAATGTGATTTTAAATAAGTTTTGCCTTCCCTATAATATTTGCACGCGCTAGGAACTTACTGTTCCCGGGTAGTGGCGCATGCAAACATCCACAATGTTTGCACGATGTTAACTTAGCTTTGATTCATGTAAAGTAGCATGATTATACGTCAAAATTAGGCAAGGTAGCGCAACGTGATGCAAACGTTACAAGCTGATGCTGCACATTATTTGAGACACGAGTGGATCTCTATATTTTTGTAACTATTCACAGGGCATTTGTCATTATCTCCATTACTTCAAAAAGTCACGTGAAAGTGTAAGGGTTTTCCTCTCCTTCACTCGCAGTCCACCGGCGTGCGAATACAAACAATGACGTTATGGTGGCAAAATAAATTAACACATTTTAACTTTTTACTGATGATGGGCTTATCGTATTGATGCAGCCACAAAAAAGAAGAAGTTTATTTAGCCTCTTTCTCCAGAGGGGCAGATCAGCCAATCAGGGCAAACAGGCTGTTGCCCGGGCAACACTAGCCTGTACCTGTGCACGTCCCTGAGGGTAGGCTTACTACTGTAGCGTCGGTCATAATGGTGGTACTTGGAGTCAAATATTTTCTGAGGTGGTACGGGTGTAAAAGGTTTGAGAACCACTGATGTACACAAACATTATTACTTAACATACAGAAGTTCAAATAAAAATATTTGAACATTCTTGAAGTTGATTTAGAATTATTATTTTTTCTTTCTGGGGGGTTCAACATATACGTATCGTATCGTGACGCCAGTATCGGGATACGTATCGAATCGTGAGCTGAGTGTATCGTTACACCCCTAGCTTTCATACATCACGGCTTGGGAATCGTCATCGTTCTGGCACTGGCTGCTGCACTGACACATGTCAGTACAGGCTAAGTCCTTAGCTCTGCAGGAGCACCTCCCAGAAGAGCAGTAACATTTACATTTGCATTGAACCAACTCAAGGATGGCCTTTGGGGCTGGGAGCACCTCTGTGGTCACTGGTTTGAGCATGCCATCCGAGTGTTTGAAATATCCGTTTTGCAGAGGATCCAGCTGTGGATCCTGCAGAGCAATGGCTGCCTGTGCCCATACTCTTGTTTGGACATGGACTCTCAAGATGTGCTGCTTCAGAGCTCCAAGTGTTGGAGGGAGCTTGTCACTTTCATGTTTGCAGAAGAGATGCCATCGCAGTTGAGGGATTGCCTTGATGTTGATCCTCTTGGTGTCACGGCCACAGCCGTGCCCCCGTGTTGTTTTTGGTTTTGCCCTGCCCTAGTGTTTCCCTGTCATTGTCTTCACCTGTGTCGTTAGCTTCATTGTGTCCACCTGTGTGTCGTTTGGTTCTGTGTATTTAGGTTTCTGTTTTGTGTCCAGTCTTGGTCTTGTCATTACTACTACCTGTGTCGTGTGAGTACCCTTTCTGTAGTGAAGGGCAAATCGAGGCTTTTCGAAACACCAATACAATTGAAACATTAGAGTCGGGGCCTTTGAAACGCTCAAAACCTTTACTCAACAGCGACATCTGCTGGCAGCTACGAGTATACCAAAACTAACAGTCTTATAGCTAATTCCACATTGAAGTCTTAAGGATCCTTGTGGTTGAATGGAATTATTGCCGTCCTGCAATACAGATGGCGTGGTATCGAATTCGGGAGCGACGGCTTTCATCTAACAATACTATTAAGCACAAGTATGATTTTCGAGCTGTATGAGCCAATAAACTCAGTATAAAGTTGTTACATATATTTTTTTTATATACACACAACAGCACACAAACAGACAAATAAACAAACAGGATTTCGCTAATGGCACACAAGTAACTAACTTTCTCTAACGTTCTCTAACTGTTTCTGACGTTCTCTAACTGTCTCTAACTGTCTCAAACTCTCTAAAATCTCTCAACCAAGGTCTCACGCATTCAAAACCTTGGCTTTGTCGCCTCATTTTATACCCCGACACGTCAGAGTCTTTTGGCAAGTACGAGACAGGTTTCGTTCAAGATCACGTCACAAAACGTTTCGAAACACGTTGACATGTGACCGGAAGTGTGTTTAAAACCCGTCTTGAAACGTTGTTTACGATGCAGTGAGTGTTGAATGTGTCGGGACAGTATCGACACCGCAGTACCGAGCAGACCATCACTACCTTTCTGTGTCCCTGGCGTGTTCAGTAATAAACCCTCTTGTTTTCGACATGGCTGCGTACTCTCGTGTATTTGGGTCCTACCCCTCCTCACACCGTGACACTTGGGTGAATAAGCTGCACATATAAAGGATTCCAGGGCTGACAGCATTCCTTCTGTCACATCTGCTTCATCCAAAAGCATCTGCAGAGCTGTGACAATATCTTCAACTTCTTTGAGGTAGACCTGCAGCCAGGTTGCCTTGCCTATGCGGGAGAACCTTCCAGTGTTGTCAGCCCCAGTGAATGCATGGAAGGCTGGCAAAGCCTTTGTCTTTCTTTACCTAGAGCTCAACACAGTGGTTCAATCTGCACAACACCAGAGGCCATAGAAATGGACGTGTTCTTCAACATGAGATGCTGTGACTAGCACTAAAACATCTGTATCTGGTGAGAAAAACACCAACTGTGCATCATGTGGGTTTTCACTGTGATGCCAGCACAGCCTGGTGGATCAGCAGTGTGTCTGCTTCTTCGTGGTTGTTTTGATCAGCTTGGAGGATCCCTTGTTGTACTGGCAGCAAGATCACTCTTATTCTTGTCATGGGAGAGGACCCTGCTCATTGGGATGTGTTTGATGTTGGTGTCATCTCTGACTTGATACTGAATAGAAGCTTTTCATTGTCTTCGTTTATCTGTAGTTGCACTCTTCAGAGAATCTGCCCTATATGTGTCAAACACAAGGATGATTTCATCATAATCTCGTGTTAGTTGCATCAGTCTGTCATTGAAGCAGCCACTCAGATCCTTGACTGTCAATACAGTCGCTGTTTTTTTGCTCAGCTTCTGCACAAGCACCATACTGTCCAGTGTTGCCACAATTACTTTGAAAAAGTAATCTGATTACTCCTTTAAAAAGTAACTTAGTTACTTTACAGATTAAAGTACATAAAAATGACAACCGGTTTTGCCAACACTCACTTTATAAGAAGTGCATTTTTAACAGTAATGAACACAACAACAATTAATGTATACAACGAACCTTGATATTTCAATCTTTAGCTGACAAATACTCAAAATAGTGATTGTATTTCCAACTCGAAAATGCGCATCTCTCTCCTCCTCCATTGTTGTTTGTGTCGCTGCGCCTACTTACATTTACATTACATTTTGTCATTTAGCAGACGCTCTTATCCAGAGCGACTTATAGTAAGTACAGGGACATGAGGCAAGTAGGGTGAAGTGCCTTGCCCAAGGACACAACGTCATTTTGCACGGCCGGGAATCGAACTGGCAACCTTCTGATTACTAGCCCGCTTCCCTCACCGCTCAGCCACCTGACTCCCTTGCTTCCATTGTTTCCAAACATCTCCACTGTAACTTAGCCGATGAGAGGCAAGACACAAGTGTAATGTTGATTTATAGACCTAAGAACGCACTTGGAAAAACGACTCAAATCGTAGGCCTAGCATACTTGGGGGAAAATAAGTAAGTAAGTAAGTAAAGTTTATCTGTATAGCACCTCTCGCAGATAAAATCACAAAGTGCTTCACAACAAAATGCAATATAACACTACAAATAAAGAATACAGAACATTTAAATAGAAATAGAAACATGACAGACAACCATAAAAAACCCTCAACTAACTAAAAGCCTGCTTGAATAGCAAAGTCTTGAGTTGCTTTTTAAAAGCTTCGACAGAAATTGCACACCGTAGAAAGGGAGGCAAGGCATTCCACAACCTAGGGGCCACTGCTCGGAATGATCGATCCCCTCTAGTTTTAAAATGGGTACAGGGAACCACTAAAAAATCAAACCATAAAAAACGCAGCGAGTACAGTAAATCTGAGATCATTTGCAAACCATTACTTTTCTAAAAAACATGGATTTAGTTGCGGTTCGTTGCCTTTGTTCATGTAATAGTTTATTAATCTTATTTGTCACATATAATCAAATCGAGATGGCACCGGAGCAAAGGGGCTTGAGGAAAGTGGCGACTCAGTCACTGGGAGGGAGTGGTAGGTCTATGTATATACACGTGACGTGACCCTCATGCTGAAAACGTGACTTAATTGTCGCATAGGCTACATGACTTCACTCCCAGAGACGCAAAAAAAAGAAATCAAATATATATTTTACTATTAATGACAAAATAGTAACGCACAGTGACTTGGACAAGTAACTTTAATCTGGGAGTCAGGTGGCTGAGCGGTTAGGGAATCGGGCTAGTAATCTGAAGGTTGCCAGTTCGATTCCTGGCCGTGTCAAATGACGTTGTGTCCTTGGGCAAGGCACTACACCCTACTTGCCTCGGGGGAATGTCCCTGTACTGTAAATCGCTCTGGATAAGAGCGTCTGCTAAATGACTAAATGTAATCTGATTACTGGTTTGGAAATAGTAACGCGTTAGATTACTTGTTACTGAAAAAAGTGGACACGTTACTGGCATCACTGATACCGTCCACCAGTGCTATCTTCCGACTTCCCTGATCAGTAGACGTGAGGTCTGTGAGTCTTGTATCCATTGCATCTTGGTGAGTAGAATTTCCAACTTGAGGCGGCTGATGGTCTTCATGGGGCATGTCTTCTTTTGTCAGCTTCTCAAGTAGATGGATTAACTTGGACTTGTCATGGCATGGCAGAATTGTTCCATCAGGAGCGAACAGTGCCCTTGGTGTCAGAGTGAATTCATAGTTTCCTATGGCTTCTTTCTGGTTGATGTCTCGGTTTGACCTGGCGAGTACCATCAGCCTTGCAAAAAGGTCCTTGGTGTCCTTCAGATCCATAGTATTGTCTCTGAGTTTCACTGTACTCTTCTTGTTCCCAGACAGGAACATCTTGTTGTTCTCTTTCTTTACAGGGGCCCAGAGGCTGACATCTCCATTGATACGCTCTGACACATAGTTTTCATACAACTTCTGGCCAGTGACATCAGCATTCAAGATGTGTTATACACACTCATCTGGGATGTAGGCTTGCGTGATCACATTGTGCAGGCTGTCACCTTCAGTGGTTAAGGGGTTTCCATGGCTGAGTATGTCTGCCTTGATCTTGTCGATTGTATCATGTGCCCTCTTGACTGCACTTGGCCCAAGCTCATGATGCTCTGTGATTCTGTCAGCTTCCATGTCAAACTGACTCTTGAACTCTTTCGAAAGACAAGAAAGTTCTGGTGTGACCATGAAAAATCTCTGTCTGGCATTGGCATTGTTGGAGATGCCAATGATCCCAGAGCTAAACATCATTAGCTTGTTCAGGTGTTCGCATGCATGGTCTGCCCCAACAGACACAAAGGGAATGACATTCTTGGTGACTGATATATTGCCTGCTCGTAGTTCCTCCCATGTCTGAGGGTGATTGGTCCTCATGTCTGCGATGTATCTTGGCCAGAGACGCTTGTACTTGATGCGGTCCATGGCAAAGAACAGCTTGCTCTGTGCTTCTCCAGCTTTTAGATGGAGTTCTAGGTCAGCATTCCGAGTTGCCGCTATAAAGGACAGGATTGTTTCCACATGATGTAGGTAATTCATCATGGCCTTGAACATTGCATTCTGGGATTTCTGTTCCTTCCATTTCTGGAATGCTGTGATGACCTCAGCAGTAGTCAAGGCTTCCAAGAGGATGCTGTTTGCTTGCTTCACAGATTCAGCCTTCGTGTCTTTCCCTTCATAGCAGGCAGCTTCTACTCCCTCTGTAGCCTTCAGGCACACATCTTTCAGTTGTGAGTTGTCCTTGAGGAACTCTTCCAGAGCCATTTCAGAGAGTGCTACATATGAGTAGATATGGGCATGGAGAGCTTGCTTATAGTGTGTGCATTTCAAGATTTGACTTGTCGTGGCAGGACCATACACATAAGCTTCCACCCAGGCGTCATCTATGCCCGAGTTCTCCATGGAGGCACCAAGAGCTCTGAGGGCTGCCATGACATCCTGAAACAAACCCTTAAATTGACTGGCTACTTAACCCTCGTGCTGCCTTCGGGTCACATGACCCAAAGGTTCATAACGAACCATCGTTGTGTTTACCCAATTTTACCCAATACAAAAACAAATAAAAATAATTTTATTTTAACCTTTGCAATGTGGGGGGTCTGAGACAGCCCATCAGTTAAAAGAAAATGCTTCACTTTGTTTTTGTATGAGGTAAATTTGTCGCAATACGACGGTGGGTCACAATGACTGATGGGTCGGAATGACCCGAAGATAACACAAGGGTTAAGCCTGAGCACACTTCTAAGTTCATAAGACAGAACTTTAATAAGCACAATGCATAACTTTAATAAGCACAATATATTCTTTAATCCCTCTTTTGATCTCTGAAAACACCATAAACATCAATCAACATAGCCAGGACCAACCACCGCCTCCTCGTCCTGGTCAACCAGCCCCAGCAACGGCATTTGGAACCCCGTCTTCGGGTTCTCCACAGCCGAGACAATGATCCGGTTGCACAGGGACCTGATACATGGGATACAGCAACACCCACACAGAGCAAACATGCACAACATACCAAATTCAATTTGATGCCCTGACAGGCGGGTATGCATACCTCCGGTGGATTGTTCTGTCTATCTCTCCAACGGTTGTGGTAAATAAAAAAAATATATACATGAAAGCCTATGACTAAGCCGAGCAATCCCAGCCAGGCTAACCCTGTAACACACGTCATGTTGATATTGATATAGCACACTCTTAAGTAAAATAGCGGAAACCTTCTTAGTCCAGTACAATTCTAGTGTGGTCAAGCAGTATCACTCTTGACCTAGTCGTAACCCTCTTTTCCGGACTCTCACATTCGTAGCAATAGCAAACGGTTCACTGGCCCTCCTGGCCCTTCTCCACCAACTTCTGCAACGTACGACTGGATTCTGGAGCAGCACAACACATGCTCCAGTGGTACCACGTACTTCCTTTCCCCAGCACCCTTAGGGCGTGCAAGGTTCTCTCGATGACCTTGAATGGTCCTGTCCATAAATGTACAACAGGCTTCCCCGAACATCTGATGATGTATTGGGGCAGGTGGGGCAGGGTCTCCAAGGGGAAGGGGGGGGTGGTTCTTAGGCATTCTGGTCTTCCTATTCGGCCTGTCCATTTGCGTCTTATAATGAGGCCGATTATGTTCTTTCACTGACACAGACATGGCTGGTTGCCCTTGCGTGTCAGCGTCAGCCATCTGTACATCCTGTGCCTGTATTTCCTCTGCCGATGTTTGTAATGGTGTCCTGCTGACATACTTTTTTACAAATGTTACAAACCCTCCCCAGATGGAAGGTAGTTGCCTAGGGCGGGGAGAGGATGCAACGCTGCAACCCCAATAGCTAACCAGGAAACGAGACCAGGTGACAGGGAACACAGGGATATGTATGTAAATGTTTATTGGCTGGATAGGTAACCCCGACAAGGGTACAAGGGAACGGAGAGCGTTGCCAAAGAAAAGAACGAAGTAAAACCACCCTGTCTGCCTATCCACATCCTAACTAAACAAAGGTACAAAGGGTGGCACCCGCTCCTTACCTAGTGTTTCTCCAACAGGTAACTACCTACGTGATGGGAGGTGTAAACCCATGGGTAGCTTGCCTGTCCCATTGTTCTTTGCCGGGGGGGCGAAAGAAAAGCTACACCGAGTGTAGACCAAAACGAAACAATACAAACAAAACAAGGGAAAACAAACACGAACGAACCGTCAAAAAACAGAACGTCACAAGAACAAGCAGCACACTGAAACAAGGTCTGTCAGCTCTCTCCCCCTCCTTGGTCGAACTGCGCGGTGTCTTATGCCATCTCCAGTTGATTGGTCGGGAGCGGGATACGGGACCGGCCAATCAGGACGCGCCTGTGAGAGGAGGAGGCAGCGGGGAGGGGACAAAAAAGGGAGTGCGAACAGAACCACAGAACACAGAACAGCACACAACAACAAGGGCCGTAACACAAAGGATGTATTTCTGGTGTACCTCACCCCCGCCGGAGACTCAACCACCACACAGTTCCCCGTTTTGCTAACCACCTTCTGCGGCGTGGCGTTGAAGTTAGTTGTGAACTTGTCCACCTTGTCTTGATAGAGTAGAACTTCATCCCCACGTTCACAGTTGAGTACTGAGCACCTCGCCGTGCATCAGCGTACACCTTGGACTTTGCCTTTTGTTCAGCATCTCGATCCTGAACTTCCAGGTCTGTGTGTGAATCTCTGGTAACTTCCCTCTCATCTTCCGGTTGAAAAGCAGCTCTGCCGGGATTTTCCCCGTCGTTGTGTGAGCAATGCCTCTGTAGACAGAGACATATCTTCTAAGCTCCCGTTTCCAGTCCAGTCCTTCCACATGGGCAATGCGGATCCGCGTCAGCAGTGAGGCATTTTGACGCTCCACCTCTCCATTTGCCTGGGCCCATTTAGACGTTGTTCTTAGGTGTTTTATTCCGTTACTTCCACAGTAGTCGTGGAATTCCTCCGACCTGAATTGAGGACCGTTGTCTGATTTCAGTGTGACTGGCAGACCATGTCTACTAAATATAGTTTCTAGACAGTCAATGACCTTTGGTGGCGTGGTAGATGTTAATACATCATATTCATAGTAACGACTGTAATAGTCTACCACCACTAAGATCGATTGGCCTGTTGGGAGTGGGCCAAGTAAATCCACTGCCAGGTCACGCCATGGTCCATCTGGCAGCGGTGTGGGTGTAAGTGGTTCCGGTGGGTCTGGGCGGGCTACAGTCTGACACCCGGGGCATGATTTACAGTGTCCTTCAGCTGCTCTGTCCATTACCGGCCACCACACTTTACTTCTGAGATGTTGTTTCGTTCCAACAATTCCCAGGTGACCCTCATGTGCCAAAGTGATTGCTCTTGTCCTCAGTATTTGAGGGAGGACAATGCGTGTCCCTCTTAGCACAATGTTTCCTATTCTGCATAGTTCACCTGACACGGCTGCGTAAGCTTTGTATTTATCAAAATGTCCACTTCCTATAGCCTCTCTCACTTCTGTTAGATCTTTATCGACTGCCGACGCTTCCTCCACTTCCCTGGTCGTCAGCGCCCGAGGCGTGGCATGTATGGCCACACACCTTACATACTCCTCTGATCCATGTATACAGTTAGGTCCATAAATATTTGGACATTGACACAATTTTCATCATTTTGGCTCTGTATACCACCACAATGGATTTGAAATGAAACAATCAAGATGTGCTTTAAGTGCAGACTTTCAGCTTTAATTTCAGGGTATTTACATCCAAATCAGGTGAACGGTGTAGGAATTACAATACATTTTATATGTGGCCCCCCCCTTTTTAAGGGACCAAAAGTAATTGGACAATTGGCTGCTCAGCTGTTCCATGGCCAGGTGTATGTTATTCCCTCATGGGAGTTCGTTATTTCATTGACAAGGAGCAGATAAAAGGTCTAGAGTTCATTTCAAGTATGGTATTTGTGTTTTGAATCTGTTGCTGTCAACTCTCAATATGAAGTCCAAAGAGCTGTCACCATCAGTGAAGCAAGCCATCGTTAGGCTGAAAAATCAAAACAAACCTATCAGAGAGATAGCAAAAACATTAGGTGTGGCTCAATCAACTGTTTGGTACATTCTTAAAAAGAAAGAACGCACTGGTGAGCTCAGCAACACCAAAAGACCCGGAAGACCACGGAAAACAACTGTGGTGGATGACAGAATAATTCTTTCCCTGGTGAAGAAAAACCCTTCACAACAGTTGGCCAGATCAAGAACACTCTCCAGGAGGTAGGCGTATCTGTGTCAAAGTCAAAAATTAAGAGAAGACTTCACCAGAGTAAATACAGAGGGTTCACCACAAGATGTAAACCATTGGTGAGTCTCAAAAACAGGAAGACCAGATTAGAGTTTGCCAAAAAACATCTAAAAGAGCCTGTACAGTTCTGGAACAACATCCTATGGACAGATGAGACCAAGATCAACTTGTACCAGAATGATGGGAAGAGAAGAGTATGGAGAAGGGAAGGAACTGCTCATGATCCAAAGCATACCACTTCATCAGTGAAGCATGGTGGAGGTAGTGTTATGGCGTGGGCATGTATGGCTGCCAATGGAACTGGTTCCCTTGTATTTATCGATGATGTGACTGCTGACAAAAGCAGTAGGATGAATTCTGAAGTGTTTCGGGCAATATTATCTGCTCAGATTCAGCCAAATGCTTCAGAACTCATAGGACGGCACTTCACAGTGCAGATGGACAATGACCCGAAGCATACTGCGAAAGCAACCAAAGAGTTTTTTAAGGCAAAGAAGTGGAATGTTCTGCAATGGCCAAGTCAATCACCTGACCTAAATCCAATTGAGCATGCATTTCACTTGCTAAAGACAAAACTGAAGGGAAAATGCCCCAAGAACAAGCAGGAACTGAAGACAGTTGCAGTAGAGGCCTGGCAGAGCATCACCAGGGACGAAACCCAGCGTCTGGTGATGTCTATGGGTTCCAGACTTCAGGCTGTCATTGACTGCAAAGGATTTGCAACCAAGTATTAAAAGTGACAATTAGATTTATGATTATGTTAGTTTGTCCAATAATTTTTGGTCCCTTAAAAAGGGGGGGGCCCACATATAAAATGTGTTGTAATTCCTACACCGTTCACCTGATTTGGATGTAAATACCCTGAAATTAAAGCTGAAAGTCTGCACTTAAAGCACATCTTGATTGTTTCATTTCAAATCCATTGTGGTGGTATACAGAGCCAAAATGATGAAAATGGTGTCAATGTCCAAATATTTATGGACCTAACTGTATGTTGTTTACTGTTAGTATCCTGTCCCAACAGTCTGGATAACAAATCCAGGAGTCAGGTGGCTGAGCGGTGAGGGAATCGGGATAGTAATCCGAAGGTTGCCAGTTCGATTCCCGGTCATGCCAACTGACGTTGTGTCCTTGGGCAAGGCACTTCACCCTACTTGCCTCGGGGGAATGTCCCTGTACTTACTGTAAGTCGCTCTGGATAAGAGCGTCTGCTAAATGACTAAATGTAAATGTAACAAATCAGCTATGTTTTGCTTGCCCGCAATGTGGACAACTCTAAAGTCATATGGTTGTAGTCGCAGGACCCAGCGTTCCACTCGCGCACAGGGTTTGGAGCGTGAACTGTAGATTGCTTTGAGGGGTTTGTGGTCCGTCACAAGGTCAAATTTCCGCCCGTACACATATGGGTGTAGTTTCTCACAGGCCCATACAAGTGCCAGAGCCTCATGCTCAGTTTGTGAGTATTTACGTTCACAGTCGGTCAGACTGCGGCTCACATAACTAATGGGAACCATTTCACCTTTCTGTTCCTGCACAAGTACCGCCCCTAGACCTACTGGGCTAGCATCAGCGATAACCTTGGTGGGTGCCTCATTATCAAAGTATGCAAGAGTCCCTGCTCTACATAGAGCATCTTTCAATGCTTGAAATTATTCATTTTGTTCCTGTCTAAACTCAAACGTAGTGTCTTCCCTTGTCAGCCTGCACAGGGGTTCTGATAAGGTTGCAAACTGTGGTATGAACCTACCGCTGTAGCTGACCATCCCTAGGAACCTCAGAAGAACTTTCTGGTTCTCTGGCATCCACTATTGCTTTCACCCGGTCTTCTGTTGGACCAACTCCTTTCTCAGACAGGAGTATACCCATACAGACCAGCCTGTCCATGTTGAATTGACACTTTTCTGGGTTTAGAGTCAATCCACCATCCTCCAGTCTCCTCAGCACAGCATGTAACCTGGAATCATGTGTCTTCTTATCTGGGCCATGCACGATGGTATCGTCTGAGATATTTTCCACGCCTTCAATACCCGCCAATGCGGATGCAATTTCTTGCTGGTATTGCTCACTGGCAGATGACACTCCAAAAATCTGACATTTGTACCTATATACCCCGTTGTGGACCGCGAATGTTGTTATCTCCCGAGATGCTGGGGTCAGTTCCAACTGATGATAACCCCACTTCAAATCCAGCTTACTGAAAATCACGGATCCATTCAGCCCTTGCAGTAGCTCATCTACTGTGGGGATAGGATAACGTCCTCTGATAATTGCACGGTTTGCCTGTCTCATATCCAAGCACAGTCTAATATCAGAATCAGACTTCGGCAGAATAACAACTGGATTCACCCAGGGGGTGGGGCCATCAACCTTTTCAATTATGTCAAGATCTAAGAGTTCTTTGATTTTACCTTCAACAGCCTCCCTTAGGTTAAATGGAACTCGCCTAAATGGCTGTGCCACTGGTTCCACCTCTGGGTCTGTGTGTAAACTAATCTGTTTTGTTTTAAGTTTTCCCACCCCATGGAAAACCTTGGGGTATTCCTGCTGGAGCATTCCCTTCAGGTCTGATACTGCTGCTATGTTAGGTCCAATCCTCAGTATTCCCAGCTTCATTGCAGTCTCTTTTCCAAGCAGCGGTTCTCTCTTTCCCCATATGACAAGGAATTCTGCCTGCTCACTGTGTTTTCCTACTATGGCCTCACATGTGAAAACTCCCTTAACAGGAATTGTCTCGCTAGATGAGTATGAGAATCATTTTCTTTCTGTTTTGGGAACATATGAGTGGCACTTAATGTTCTCCGCCTTTAGTTTTCCCCAAGTATTCTCATCAATTATATTCCCTGTTGCCCCAGAGTCAATTAACATATTTCGGCATACCCCTCCAATAGAGACACTCAGTCGTTCTGTCATGATATCATCCTTAACAACAAAGGCATAATCATGAAGTTGTTCAACGTGATTAATCACGTTTCTTCGTTTTGCATACCTTAGAGAAATGGTCTTTCCCTTTACATTTGTGGCATGTCTGTCCACGTGCTGGGCAATTGGGGTCTTTTCCAAAATGATCATTATGACCACATATGTAGCACTGGTTTCGTTTCGCCTTGTCATCAAATTTTGGTTTTGATGTTTTCTGATAACTCTCCTTTGTGAGAGAGACGGTTCACGTTGTCCATGCCTGCCTTTTCTGCATCACAGACAGACATAGCCGCCATTTATTCCTCAACTCTCTCGCATTGGGATGCTATTTCTAGAGAGTGTGCCAACGTTAGCCCTGGGCCATCCTCAAGTAGTTTACGTCGCACATAATCCGAACTACAGCGACTCAAAACCGCATCCCTTATCTGATTGTCACGATCTTCCCCAAAACCACAGTCCCTAGCAAAATGGCATAAACGGGTAACAAACTGTTGAGTGGTCTCAACCGACCCCTGCGCCAACCGATGGAACGATTGACGGGCAAACGCTGCATTGACTCTAGGTACAAAGTAAGCGTTCAGGGCCTCGACTGCCCTCCCATAATCCGTTGCCTCTCCCGTGTCCAACAGGGTAGAGAAAATGTCCTGAACGTCGGGTCCGGCATGGTGTAGAAGTAAAGCTCTCCTCCGCTGTCTCATTGCGTTTGTCGCATCGTCGGCAATAATCAGTCCCTTGCCATCTGCATACAGGTCAAAAGAAGTTAGCCATCTTGTCCACCTCGACCTCAACGTGGCAGGTTCCGAGTAACACTCGAACTTAACGTAGGTTAACAATCCCTACCTCGTCGCCAATGTTATGTTTATGTATTTATCGGTCTCCTGAATTAAACCATGACCAGAGATTCCTTGGTGTTGCACCTGGCGCCAGCCACTTTATTTGCACCGCCATACAATACCACTTCCTGACAACTACGGAAGCCTAGTAATGACATTCAGTACATGACTTTTCTTTGCTCTCTCGACGAAGGCGGTCGCATTTTTCTCTCCTCCCCTCCCTGACCTTCCCTGCTTGGCTGTGTCTTGTCTTGTCTCAAGATACTCTCTCATCATCACTCTCCGAAACTAGAAGCATGGAATTAATTAGCTGGTCTCTCAATGCTATTGACACCATCTTCTCGAAGAGAAGCTTGGGTTCGGGGGAACCCAACTGTCCGGACGGGACGTTCGCAGCTGGCTACACGATGGACGCGTGGGAGAATTGGCGTGTCGTGTGTCTAGCGGCGCTTTCCGTGGAGGACGTTGAAGACATCTTCATATTCGGTACCATGATTACAGGCTTTCTGCTGTTTGGAATAAGCGCTGGCTTTGTATATCGGAAAATCAAGGAAACGGCTGCAGCCATCAAAAGCCCCGTTAGGCTGCCCGACATGATTGATGCGTTGGGCAGAGCTGTTGGAGCTCAGACTGTGAACTTAACAGGGATAAGTTTGCGGCTCTGCAAAGGAAGATGGAGGACATGGAGACATTCCTGAAGGGTGGACGTGAAAATTGAGTGCGGCTACTCGTCAAAACAACTACCCCAATCTTATCCACTTTCGGCCCCGTAACCAGCACAGGCCTTGGCCAAGGCCGTCGCTGGAAAACAACTCCCCTGGAGAGCGCTGAAGCGAGACTATCTTGCTCCTCCCTCCCCCCCCCCCCCCCCCCACCGACATCTGTGGTTTGGTCTCTGCCTGGGTCATGACCAAGGATGTCTCCTGGCCAACACAATCTGCATAGGGAGAATCAGACTGATTGTGGCCTAGGTCGAGGGCGCCAACCCAGACCTACTCACACATTAACTTTCACCTACTACAGATATCACCACCCCCCCACCCCCATCCAACGCCTTCGCCTGTTTTTGTAAATGTTGTTGTACTTATGTGCTGAGGTTTTTTTTTTCCTCCTCTTTCCTCATGTTTACCTTGTCTTGTCTTGTGTATTAGAAACTGCAAGTGGCAGCTCGGATCTAAGATGGATTCGAGAGACCGCAGATAGAGTGCGGCTAGTTTAGATCAACACTTGTATTATTGTTTTGTTGATTTTATGTAAAGCACTTTGAGCTGCAATTCTTGTATGAAAAGTGCTATATAAATAAAGTCTTACTTACTTACTTACATGACACCGTCAAACCAATCTCCCGGTTTAACTCCTCCACTCTTTGGTTTACAGCTTCACCTGGAACAGAATTTAGCAGAAGATATCTCTTTTCTAGTTAGCATTTTTTATAAAATTGGTTAACCATTTGATCCGCCTCTTCATCATGATATGTGAAAGGTGTAAGTTGTGGTATTACATATGATCTTCCATAATTCAATTCAAATGGTGTTAATGCATCTGGTATAGGACTAGGAAAGACTTCAATCCACTCAGTAAACATATCTATAATTACCAGGCAGTATTTTCCCTTCACATTTCTTATTATCAAAGATATGAAAAACCATTGTCATTATCCCAAACCAGAATTTAATCTGTATGCTTCTCAAATAAAACATAGACCAAATAATGTTCTTAATGTAGCTATTAACCAAACATTCTTCCCCAACTATATTTTCTATAAAGGTCAGATAGGTAGAACGTCATAACTCGTTTTGCTGCAGTTCAAAACGAGCCAATTAGCTCAAACCATCATAACCACAATTTATCAGACTTGATGAGTCTTCCCAAATTATTTCAGAACTGAATGTTATAATAACCCTCTTCATGCACTAATACCATTTATCAATACAACATTATCACAGCCTAACTGTTTATCCCAAACAGTATGCCAGGCTCTGATAAAACTCTCAAATAAAACTTAAAACCAAATTACAATTAAACTCCAAATAAACTTACATTTAGTTATTTTCGCTTTCTCATTTTTAACCAAATTACATTGAATACCTTTATCAAAACTCTTAAAAACCCTAGATTTGACTATTTTGACTTAAAATGTTATCCCATATACCCTCAAAGTCTATTTATAGTTTCCTCTTCAAAACATCAGTGTTTAAACCAATCATCTCTTCACATCCACAAAACGTTCTCTTGTTTCATTTCATAACCTTCCATGATCCTCTCTAAACCAATCTTTTATGTAACTTTCTAATCGCTTCCTCATAATTTTTCACATACATTTCCTCAAACCATTCTTTGACCAACACAGCTGGTTGGCGTTTACCGTCTATACACTTAATTTCGCTCTAGTATAACTCTTTCAATTGTATTAGGGGCGGCTGTGGCTCAGGGGGTAGAGAGGGTTGTCTGTTAATCGCAAGGTTGGCGGTTCAGTCCCCGACTCCTCCTAGGTCATGTGCCGAAGTATCCTTGAGCAAGACTCTGAACCCCAAGTTGCTCCCGATTGGCAGGCCGGCACCCTGCTGTCGGTATGTGTGAGTGAGAGTATGAATGGGTGAATGAGAGGCAAACATTGTAAAGCGCTTTGAGTGCCGCTAAGGTAGAAAAGCGCTATATAAATGCAGTCCATTTACCATTTACCATTAGAACCTATTTATAAACCAGGGGTATACCCTCTGGGATCACCTTTGTAAGATCTCAACGTAACGGGACTCTTTTAGCCCCCACCTTTCTCCATCTCTCCTCGGGATTTCTGTAACTTCTTGGTCAAAGAAAAACTCAATCTTTAACTCAATCTGACTCCACACAAATATTACAAGTTCAGGGACTCTAACCCTTGGAGAGGACTCTAACCTCTCCTTGACAAAGACAAAACACGTACAGGGACTCTCATCCTTTTGGAGAGGATTCTAACCTCTCCTTGACAAAGACAAACCACGTGTTGGGACTAACCCTTTTGGAGAGGACTCTAACCGATAATATCAGCTTTAATGCAGCAGTTGGAAATCAACAAGTACAGAGCTCTGGGGTTGTCTACGTTTCCCTACCCGCAACAGAGTTTTGGGTTTGTTCACGAAGTCCAACTGGCTATCTGTCCCTGCCCCAGCATATATTATACAGTGCAATTAAAACAGAAAGATGAAAAGAGGGTTGAGCTTGTTCTCTCGTGCATCAGGGAGTTGTTCTTGCCTACGCGTCCCACCTGCTCGGGTGCCGTCTCCACTCATACAGCCTTTTTCCCACACTCTGTGGTCGAAACTCGTCTGGATTGTTCCTTTTTCTCCGCCCGCACCCCTGACTCCACCCGCCCTGTGTGAGACACAATGTTTAAGCCTGAGCACACTTCTAAGTTCATAAGACAGAACTTAAATAAGCACAATGCATAACTTTCATAAGCACAATATATTCTTTACTGTTACAAATATCCATGAGGACTGCTCCTGGTAGCCTAAATCGTTCCAACCGGTACTCGTCACTCTCTGCAAATAAATCGGTATGGTCACGGAAGATGCGTTCCCTCCTCAGCGATCTGCAAAATTTTGCAGCAGCAATAAATACGCCATTGTGTGGTGTAGTCCTAGTGTGCGTAATAAGTAAGTAAGAGTAAGTAAGTAAGACTTACTCTTACTAGATAGAATAGGATAGATTCAAGATAGGATAGATTCAAGATGGCGCCGATGAAGGCTGCCTCGGTCGTTAGGTGCACTCTTTTTTGTCTTGTTTTGTCTGTTAATTCAGTGTTCTGCCAAGATTTCCGAGGTTCTCTAACAAGAGAAGTACTTCTAAAAATCAGGACTACAACTCCTGTGGATTTATTTCCCACTTTTCTGCTTCCAGCGGCAGAATTAGTGGGAATTATAGTCAAAGCCACCCTCGGCTTTGTCCTAGCAGCGAAGCGTCGTAGGAGAGGCAAACGAGCCGGTGCTCTGGTGCGACTCCGTCGGCGTGGGGCACGCACAGCGTTACCGGGGATATTTCTCTCCAACTTGCGTTCACTGAGCAACAAACTGGATGAACTTCAGCTTCTGGTGTGGAAAAACAGAGACTTTCATTCATCTTCCGTTTTGTGCTTTACGGAGACATGGCTGAGTGAACTGATCCCAGACTTTGCGCTACAGCTAGCAGGTTTCTAACTGCTGAGAGCGGATCGTGACCCTGTGCTCTCTGGCAAAACGAAAGGCGGTGGTATTTGTTTTTACATTAACAGTGGCTTATGTGAAGATGTGACAGTGATTCTGCAGCACTGTTCTCCTGATCTGGAATCATTTTTTATTAACTGTAGATCTTTTTACTCGCCACGAGAGTTTGCATCATTCATTCTGGTTGGCGTCTACATTTCTCCGCAGGCTAGCGTCAACGAGGCTCAACGTGTGCTCGCCAGCCAGATACTGAGTGTGGAGCATGAAAATCCGGATTCCTTGGTTATTGTGCTAGGCGACTTTAACAAAGGCAATCTCACTCAAGAACTCCCAAAATATAGACAATTCTTCAAATGCCCTACCAGAGAAGGAAACACCTTGGATCACTGCTACTCTACAATCAGCAAAGCATACCATGCGGTCCCCCGAGCAGCACTGGGTCACTCTGACCACGCCATGGTCCACCTGATTCCTGCATACAGGCAGAAGCTAAAGCGCTGTAAGCCTGCTGTGAGGACATCAAAACAGTGGACCAGTGAAGCTCTGGAGGATCTGCGGGCGTGCTTGGACTGCACTGACTGGGACATGTTCATGACTGCTACCAATAGTCTGGATGAGCTCACAGAGGCTGTGGCATCATACATCAGCTTCTGTGAGGACTGCTGTATACCAACACGCACCAGGGTGAGCTACAACAACGACAAACCCTGGTTTACAGCTAAACTCAGAAGGTTGAGGTCAGCGAAAGAGGCCGCGTTTAGGAGTGGGGACAAAGACAGTTTCAAGGAGTCGAAGAACAGGTTTAGCAAGGCGGTGAGGGAGGCTAAACGACTGTACTCGGAGAGACTAAAACACCAATTCTCTGCAAACGACTCTGCTTCTGTCTGGAGAGGGCTCAGGCAGATTACCAACTACAAGCCCAGAGCCCCCCACTCCACTAACGACTCCCGCCTGGCCAACGACCTGAATGAGTTCTACTGCAGATTTGAAAGACAATTGGATAGTCCTGAACTACCCCTTCCCACCCAGGAGGCCTCCCACCTCCCCCCTCTACAGTGACGACTCTCTCCATTCAGGAGGGTGAAGTTAACAGAATTTTCAAGAGGCAGAATCCCCGCAAAGCAGCTGGGCCGGACTGTGTCTCTCCAGCCACCCTCAAGCACTGCGCTGACCAGCTGTCTCCGGTGTTTACCTACATCTTTAACACCTCCCTTGAGACATGCCATGTGCCAGCCTGTCTCAAGTCTTCCACCATCATCCCTGTGACCAAAAAGCCAAGGCCAACAGGACATAATGACTACAGACCCGTCGCCCTGACCTCTGTGGTAATGAAGTCTTTCGAGCGCCTGGTGCTGGCACACCTTAAATCCATCACAGCCCTCTACTGGACCCCCTGCAGTTTGCCTACAGAGCCAACAGGTCTGTGGACAATGCAGTTAACATGGCCCTCCACTTCACCCTACAGCACCTGGACTCCCCGGCATCCTATGCCAGGATCCTGTTTGTGGACTTCAGCTCTGCCTTCAATACCATCATCCCCACCCTGCTTCAGGACAAGCTCTCCCAGCTGAATGTGCCTGATTCCACCTGCAGGTGGATCACAGACTTCCTGTCTGACAGGAAGCAGTGCGTTAAGCTGGGAACACAAGTCTCTGACTCCCGGTCCATCAGCACCGGATCACCTCAGGGCTGCGTCCTTTCTCCTCTGCTCTTCTCCCTGTACACCAACAGCTGCACCTCCAGTCATCCGTCCGTCAAACTCCTGAAGTTTGCGGACGACACCACCCTTATTGGGCTCATCTCTGGTGGAGAAGAGCCTGATTATAGGTGGGAAGCGGCCAACCTGGTGACCTGGTGCAGCCAGAACAACTTAGAGCTCAATGCTCTTAAGACAGTGGAGATAGTTGTGGACTTCAGGAGGAACACAACCCCACTCACCCCCATCACCCTGTGTGACTCCCCAGTCAACACTGTGGAGTCCTTCCGCTTCCTGGGCACTATCCTCTCCCAGGACCTCAAGTGGGAACTGAACATCAGCTCCCTCATCAAGAAAGCACAACAGAGGATGTACTTCCTTCGGCAGCTGAAGAAGTTCAACCTGCCATAGACAATGATGGTGCACTTCTATTCAGCCATCATTGAGTCCATCCTCACCTCCTCCATCACCGTCTGGTACGCTGCTGCCACTGCCAAGGAAAAGAGCAGGCTGCAGCGTATCATCCGCACTGCTGAGAAGGTGATTGGCTGCAATCTGCCTACCCTCGAGGACCTGCACACCTCGAGGACCCTGAGGCGAGCGAGGATGATTGTGGCCGACTCCTCCCACCCTGGACACTCCCTGTTTCAGTCACTCCCCTCCGGCAGAAGGCTGCGGTCCATCAGGACCAATACCTCACGCCACAAGAACAGTTTCTTCCCTTCCGCTGTTGGCCTTTTCAACAAGGCCAAGGGACCACACTGACTCTAATGACTTCCTGCTTAAAACACACGGCTTTTGCACTGCATTACAAAATTGTATCTTGTACATTTGTATTTTTTGTAATATTTGTATTTTTGTATTTTTATATTGTAATTTACGGCAACTTATATTTTATTTTATTGTATATTTTATTTAATTCTAATTCCACTTAGTACTGCTAGTGTATGTACCTTTAGTATAGATAGTCCCTATATGTTTATTGTATGCATCTTCCTGCCAAAGCAAATTCCTTGTCTGTGCAAACTTTCATGGCGAATAAATCCCATTCTGATTCTGATTCTTTATTTATATAGCACATTTCCTACAAGAATTGTAGCTCAAGGTGCTTTACATAAAATCAATAATACAAGTGATAAAAGTAATAATTAAAATAGCAAATTATAAAAACAATAATATAACTAATAAAAGTAGTAAAACCCTTCTGAGATAAAATTACTTAAATGCTTCGGTAAAAAGGTAGGTTTTAAGCTGTCTTTTAAAAATGTCTAGGGTGTTTGCTTCCCTAATATTTATGGGTAATTTGTTCCATAGTTTTGGGGCGTAATTGACAATGGCCGAATCACCAATCTACTTATGACTGCTTCTGGTGACCTCTAATAGGCCTGCATTTGATGATCGCAGTGTTCTAGCTGGTGTGTAGTTTATAAAGGAGTTAGCAATGTAGCTAGGTCCTTGTCCGCGTAGAGCTTTGTATGTGAGGAAAAGGACCTTAAAGTCAATTCTGAAGGTAACAGGGAGCCAGTGTAAAGTAGCTAGGACAGGACTAATGTGTTCTCTCCTTTTAGTTTTGGTTAATAATCTAGCTGCAGAATTTTGAATGAGCTGTAGTCTTTCAGTGGTTTTCTTGGGAAGACCAGTGAAAAGTGCGTTACAGTAGTCCAGCCGGCTGGATATAAAAGCATGAATTAACTTCTCTGCATCATTTTGGTTTATGAATGGTCGTACCTTTGCTATATTCCTCAGGTGAAAGAAAGCTGTTTTGGTCACCTTATTAATGTGAGAGTTGAAATTCAAATCTGAGTCCAGGATTACACCGAGACTCGTCACCTCTGGTTTAAGACAGGGGGTTAAGCCTCCAAGATTCTTAATAAGCATCTCTCTTTTGGATTTGGGGCCACATAGTAGGACTTCGGTTTTGTCTTCATTTAATTTAAGAAAGTTATCATTCATCCATTTGTTTATTGCCAACAGGCAGTTGGTAATGGAATTGATGGCCGTTGCATCGTTGGGTTCAGTGGATATATATAGTTGTGTGTCATCCGCATAGCTATGGAAATCTATGTTATGTTCTCTGATTAGGTCGCCGAGTGGTAACATATAAAGAGAAAAAAGTAATGGACCTAAGCAGCTTCCTTGAGCAACCCCGTAGCAGTTCTCATGTTTCTTGGACCTATGGTCTCTTAAACTAACATAAAACTTCCTTCCTGTTATATATGATTTCATCCAGTTCAATACACTATCCGTGAACCCAATAAGCTTTTCCAGTCTATTGATTAGGATGTCGTGATCAATGGTATCAATTGCTGCACTGAGATCTAACAGGATAAGGATAGAGACTTTATTTGCATCAGAATTTAGTCTGAGGTCGCTAATTATTTTGGTGAGAGCAGTTTCAGTACTGTGATATTTCCTGAAATCTGACTGCGAGACTTCCAGGATGTTATTTTCTTCAAGAAAAGAATTTAATTGGACTAAAACTATCTTTTCCAGTACTTTACTAATAAATGGAAGGTTTGATATTGGTCTGTAATTTGCAAGTAGACTTATCTAATTTGGGTTTCTTTAATAGGGGCTTTACAACAGCTGTTTTGAAGGCATCTGGGAAGACGCCAGTTCTAAGGGATGTGTTTATAATCTCTAGCACCGGACCTGAGACACTATCAAACACTCGCTTAAAAAATGTTGTGGGTATAGGATCAATATCTGAGGTTGTGGAGTTAGATTCGTTGACAATTTTGGAAAGTTCACTAAGTGTGATACAGGTAAATGTGCTCATGGTTATGTTGCAGAATCTACTGATGTCAGTTTCGACCCCACTATTAATAATACTAGCTCTGATCAAAGTTATTTTGTTCTTGAAGAACAAAGCAAGCTCTTCACATTTAACTGCTGAGGATGGAGGTGGGGCAGGGACAGTGTTTAGCAGCTGGTCAATGGTGGAGAAAAGAACTCCAGAATTTCTGGCATTTTCTGTAATAATGTTGGAGAAATATTCTCTCCTTGCTAGACGGATGGTGTTGTTATAGGTGGTTAGTGTATCTTTGTAGAAATTGTAATGGATAGTGATCTTTGTTTTCCTTCATTTTCTCTCTGCTGCACGGCATTTTCTTTTCGTTTCACAACATTTTTATTTCTCAGCCATGGGGAGGTTCTGCTTGTGCACTTCTTTTTGGTTTTCAGTGGTGCAACAGAGTCTAACACAGATAATAGTGCATCATTGAGGTTCTCTACCATTTCATTCAGAGAGCAATCATGGTTAGTCGGCTCATATAGAGGAAATTGTTCAGAAAATGTCATCATAGCTGTATTGTCTAAATATCTTCTATGGACTAAGAATTCTTTTTTGTTTTTTGTTAGGATAATTTCCACATTAAAAAGTATATAATGATGGTCTGAGAGGGGTAGATCAGTTATTGAAATATTATTGATATTTAGTCCAGTTGTTATCACTAGATCTAGTGTGTTTCCGTGCCGGTGTGTTGGGTCTGTTATGTGTTGAGTTAGATTGAAACTGTCGAGGAGATTTAAGAGCTCAATAGTTCTTGGGTATGCTTTTTTATTTACTTGGATATTTAAGTCTCCGTTTAAAACTACTTCGTCATATCTAGTGACACATAGTGATAATAATTCAGAGAATTCTTGTATGAATATTGGCGAGTGCTTGGGTGGCCGATATATAATAACAAAAAGTATTGATTCGGTTTTGATCTCTATAGCAAGATATTCATATGATATGAATTCACCTAGCTCAGTGATTTTGAACAACAGTTTAGAGGAGAAAATAGCTGCAACTCCTCCACCTTTTTTTGATGTCCTAGAAACTTGGTGAAAGCTGTAATTGGGGCGGACACGCTTCTATCAAAGTTGCTGTTGCCGTGTCATTGTTTAGCCAGGTTTCTGTTAGACAGATGCAGTCTACGTTGTTTTATTAAGCCTACTTTGGGCCTATAAATACCTTGATAAGTCACTTATTATTGGATGGCAAGGTTCCCCTTTAACATAGTTGATGTGAATTGAAGGCAAAGCAAGGCTAGTTTATTTATATAGGTCTAGCACAATTCACACACAATGGCAATTCAATGTGCTTTACAAATGAGCAGAAGTGTAAGTGTATTGTGTATTTATTAAAACAAACATATAACTGTGTAAAATAATGACAATTATAAAGGAGAGAAATATTCCATTTCAAATTAGAACGGACGAAAATGGTACTACTTATTTTGCGCAAACATGTCAGCTCTCAATTGTGTGTAAGAGTGCTCTTGGGTGTGCGTAAATTCTGTTCTTACCTAAGAACAAATACCAAAAAGGAAAACATTGATAAATGCCAGAATCTTAATGAAAACGGTGTAAGTGGGGTTTGAGCAAACCCTAACCCTATTTGTGCAAAATAAGTAGTTATACCGTTTTCGTCCGTTCTAATTTAAAATTTTATATATTTCTCTCCTTTATAATTTTCCAACTAATAATTTTCATTATTTTACACATTCTTTTTGTTTTTTTTTAATAAATACACACTACACTTACACTTCTGCTCATTTGTAAAGCACTTTGAATTTCCATTGTGTATGAATTGTGCTAGGCCTATATAAATACACTATTTTACAATCGCTATGACAATTTTTTCAATACTTTTAACAAGTTTCCTAAACTCTTGACACAGTTAGCACAACATCCGTCTGTATTGGCTATACCATTAACACATTTCTTGTTGCTTTGACACAAAATGCATAGAATAAACACAAATGTTAAATGCCTGAACTTCTTTTACACACAAGCTTAACCAAGACCAAAACAATCGATTTTTACTGCCCAATTTACCAATGCTTTCACACTGTATGTCGGAACAGATAACATCATGTTCAAAACCTAACTTATTGGCTAAAGTCAAAGTGAACAGCTGTTCATATTGTAAATTGAAATACAAACATATCCCCTGTATTTTATTCCATTGCTACTGAGAAACAGCTGGTTGAAGTTATGCAAATACTGTAAATCACAGCTGATTCCCAACTCGGAAACACTCAAGTGTTTACAGTAAGAGGACCTCTTTGGGCTGATCTTATGTGGAAAAAGAACAATACAGAGAAACACGAAGAAAGAAAGAATATGTAATGCCTGCACGAGGGAGAAGAAGACCATTACCAGGACAAGGGAGAGGAGTGGGACAAGGGCAAGGTAGAGGGAGAGAGTTAAAATGTGTGGTGGTGCTCAGAGAAGGGCCAGAGCTAGGGTAACTGATGAAATATTGTAAATGGCAGCTATATTGCATATTTCTTGCAGTAATGTCCTGTTGCAACTGAAGCCTTTACTGCAGCAATTATGTTTCTGTCTTCTTTTTTTCAATACAGTAACCGTACATTCTATAAAGCTACTCTGAGATGGGTCATTCATTTTTTGTTCTGAATTTCTGCAACAAAAGAAACAAAATGCATGCATTTACTAAACCCAACAAAACAAAAATGTAAAGAGGCTTCAAAAGAAACTGCATTGCAAAACACAATCTATGATCCATATACTGTGCGACCTGACACATATACTGTATAATATAATGCAGTTTCTGTAATTTCATCTGATGTTAGTGTTTTTTTATGACATGTGCTATGATTGATTAAATGTTCCTGTTGAAAGAGAACGTGTGTTAGTGTTTTGGTAGACATGGTGTAATGTTTAGTGTATTTTTGTGTTATGAAAATGAGTGTTTGAGTTTAGTTTACAATGTGTGATTTTGAGCGTGAAATTAACAGTTTTGCCAATTGTGTGTGGTAGGTGTGTTGGTGCATTAAGAGTTAAGGAAACTTGTTAGATGTATTGAAAAGATTGTCATAGCGATTGTAAAAAATAAATAAACTTGCTTTGCCTTCAATTCAAATCAATTATGTTAACAGGGAACGTTGCCATCCAATAATAAGTGACTTATCACTGTATTTATAGGCCCAAAGTAAGCTTATTCCGCACACTAGGACTACACCACACAATGGCGTATTTATTGCTGCTGCAAAATACTTCTTCAGATACAGCGTTCACTGCATGAGTAATGGCATTCCATGCATCGGTTTTATTTATTGCTTTGTATCCACCGCTGACGCTACTAAATATGATGTGTCGTTTGTCGCTAACTTCTTGCAGCTGTACCTCCACTTCAGAATTACTAAAGTTTTTCTGTCTTTTGGAGTCGAGGCCTCCACCGTCTTTACCACGTCTTTTCGAGCTCACAAGCTTTCAACTTACGACATATTGGGATTCATCATTCTAAGACCACACCTGCGAACAATTCTGCTGTTTAGGAACACGTCATGAATCACACGTATTACTTTCTTAAGAACAAATGTAAGAAATAACTTAAGAGATATTGGTGAATGAGGCCCAATGAACCTGACTATAAGATGTGATACAAATGATCTCAAACAGGCAGAAACACATTGGGCCTCATTCTCGAACGCAGTTAAGAAGAATTTAAGAAGGAATTTCTTCTGAATTTGATTTAGGCAAACATTTGGCATTCATGAAAGGTTTCTCATCTGGGATTTGTTCTGAACTTCAGAAGACTTTCCGAACTCGACATAGCAGTCGTAAATCGGCCAGTTGTTTCAAATGCGATTCCTTAACCCTTGTGTTATCTTCGGGTCATTCTGACCCATCAGTCATTGTGACCCACCGTCGTATTGCGACAAATTTACCTCATACAAAAACAAAGTGAAGCATTTTCTTTTAACTGTCGGGCTGTCTCAGACCCCCCACATTGGAATGGTTAAAAGAAAATTATTTTTATTTGTTTTTGTATTGGGTAAAATTGGGTAAACACAACAATGGTTCGTTATGAACCTTTGGGTCATGTGACCCGAAGGCAGCACGAGGGTTAAAAAAACACAAGGGGAATTGCATTTAAGAAAATTCTCCGTGTTAGAAGTGTTAATGAATTTGTGAGAAATCGTTGGTGATTGCGTTCACATCAACTCTGCAGACATCCTCGGATCAAAATAATTATAATAATTTACCTTGCTTAGTGTGCACACTGTTAGATCCAGTGGAGAACAATTCCACTGCTCAATACTGGTATGATGTTGTATGTGACAAATAAAACCGTTAAATTGCACTTGGACTTGAACATCATATAAATTCAACAAGGCCATCCAATTATCACTGATCACTCGACCTATTTAAAAGGACGAATGTGCACCCTAGGCATACAATACGGCACAATTGCTTTTCGCTTGGACATAACGTGCGTTCCTGTTGCTTTCCTAATTGTGTCGATTCTGACTGCATACGTCATTGCTGTTGCGTGCCCTTATAAGGAGCTGTCGGGGCGTGTATGTATGCAAATTCAGGAGCACGAGGACGCGCTTTCAACTTAAGAAAACTCTTTCGAGGGAGCACCAATATGGCGTGAAATTAGTGCCAGGAGAGCGAGCTCTGTAAAAACGATTTGTAACTTTCCGTAGAAGAAAAAGATTTGTGTACTTGTAAAAATGTATATATGTATTCGGATATTTAATTAGACGACCAGTCATTAAACCAATTGGTTTTGTAGGTTGAACATATAAAACACAAGCCACATTTCTACACTGATGTTAAATTGAAGGCAGTGTGATTTTCGTGGCATTTCGTTTGAATATAAAGTTGACAGTAAGCTATGGTAAGTCTGCATTATGGAAGATTTCTGTTACAAAAATAACTATTAAGCTTTCTTTGCCTGGCGAGAACAACGACGGAGCTAAGTGTTCATGTTAACAGTTTATTTAATCCGATACATGGGTTGGAAATCATACTCAAATCACGAAGAAAAAAAACAACATATGTGATGAGTTCCATCTAGAATAGCCCTATATTTAGCCCTATAGCCTATTTCTAAAAAACAAGTGAAAGGAATGCTATACAGTGACAGCATACATTTCCGTAAAGTTTGCATCATGTCTCTGATTCTTATCGGACTTGTACCCCATTCTGCCACTGCAATGCCTTAGCTCACACGCTCGCAACCATATAAATCTATGCTCGCGACTGGTTGTCGCAAAGTATGACGTGTACAGCTAGTTGCAAGCGTGCACGAGGTCTCGGAGCTAGGGAAAAAAAGAGCCACTGTTTAAAGCTAGACCGGAAGAGTCGGAAGTGGAAAGATGGCGCGGTCCAGTTTCGTACTCTCGCTTGCCTCACTGCGCCACTGAGCACTTTTCATAGAAATGAATGGGAACGCCATCTTGGAAGACAAAAGTTGCTTCCTATAGTTATATTAACTCTATGGGGAGCACAGCTCAGAAAACTTCTGCTGCGTAGGAACACATTTTCAAGCGTTCATGAATTTGGCGGATGTATTTTTCTTACGTTGTTTTTCCGAAGCCTGTAAGAAACATTTCAGAAGAAACTTCAGAAAATGTTCGAGAATGAGGACCAATGTCAAAAGACAGTTCCGTCGAGTTAATTCCTGCACGCATAGCATTTTGTTCAAAAACATGCAGACTTTTTGAAGTGCAGACATGAATGAATTGACGTGTTTACTTCATCTCCAAAGAATGTATTAATTTAAATAAACAAGTTGAGAAATAATGCCACTTTAACTGTTTTCAAAAGCCATTGGTTAATTGACATAAAATAAGGCCTTAGAAACTAGAGCATCTAGACAAGTTACAATCAATTATGGCATATCCGTTCTTGGACAACCCTGTGGAGAGGGGCGGAGCAAGGGTTGTGTCTCAGGGGGGGCGAAACTGATTGGGGCCCCCCTGTTATTAATATTTTGCAGTGCAATAAAATATAACAATAAAAAGTAACCAATGGCAACCTCTATTGTGAACAGCACATATTAGCCTATATAATAAATGTGTTCAGTCATCATAGCCCATAATGTGCGGACAAAATGTAGGCCTAGGCCACTAGCCTCGCATTCAGCATTCATTAGAATCTTTCACACACAGTAGGCCTACACAAATCCATGCATAACATGGGTTTAATGATCTGTCCATTTACCAAATACACTATATTCAAATTCAACGATAAGATGTCATAAACCCCCCAAAATGAAGTTAAAGACAGTAGCCTATAGTCATCCTAACAGTGACAACTAATAATAAACAAACATAGGCCTATATAACAATTCTTTCAGCAACAATTTGCGCAAGCTACACGCAAAACCAAGCCCCCATGAAAAAGAAAACGAGTGTGCAACACACACACGCGTGACGCGCACTGCAGTTGACCACCTACAGGCATGCTACGATTGAACTAAAATTCCACTAGACTATAATAATTTTCTTTTCCGAACTGACATGTATTGTGCATCTCTCAAAACCAGCAAACTCATAGCCTACACACAGGTCAAAACACAAAACATTTATCAATTTCAGACGGCTGAAAGTCCTCTCTGCCTTAGCACTGCTTATCGGAATTGTCAAGTACCTAAATGCGATAAAGAATGGCAAGGTTGGGGAAAGCACAGTCCATGTCGTTGTCAATGAGAAATGGTAGGATGCTGTGTGTGTTTAGTTCATGTTTTTCCATGCTCAGCTCACGGTACATGGTACAAAGTGTAACAAATTCATCCACCACATAATTGGCCTTAGACAGATATTCCGAATAGAACTCTGCAAGAACTCTAACTTTCCGAGCAGCATCAGGGTGACAAAAATGTTTCGGGTTCATCACAGCAAATTTCTCAGCCATTCTTCTGAAATCAGCAACGCGATGCTCAAACTGCGAAAGTTTACTCATCTATCCTACTGTACGTCTACTACGTCTCTACGTCATGTAACCAAATTGAAAATGTATATATATTTAGTAAAATGGTCTTTTAGTTAATCCCCATGCTTGATGGAGTAACAGGAATGAATGAGACACTAAAACCACCTGATGATCACGACAATCCTTGTTCATACAACTAGCCCAGAAACACTGCGCCACAATAATAATCTCACCTACATCTGAAGGAATCTGATATATTTTTGCGAAGAAATTGCACACAACTATATGGAAAACTATATTTAGTAAAATTGTCTACCATGGATACAATCAACGTTTTGTTGCCAAAGAGAAATTATGAAAAAAGAAAAAAAAATCATAGATCACGAGGCCCCCTCGGGTGCGGGGCCCGGGGTTTACGGCGCCCCCGCCCCCACCCCCCCTCCGCTACTGCCTATGGATGAAGGTGCTCAGATTATACAAAGAGCGTTTATCCCACCAGCCCCAAGGGTCTTCAGAGACAGAAGTAATGCTTCCCTGACCAGTATGTGGAAGAGGTATAGGTTCAGCAGGCCCAGCATAGTTTATCTTGATAGATTTTATTGTCATTCTTAAATATTGCCCAGGGTGCTCCTTAACGCAATAAATGATAGTGTGCCCTCTATAAATGTCAAAACATGTCTTAATGAGTTTCTTTAAGGAAGATAAAATGTGATGCAGTACCCTATAAGGTGCCCTTACAATGGTCTATATTTGACTGTTCGCGTGCCCTTACTTCCAATGGAAAAGGGTGCTGTCATGAAGTTCCCTTTATGCTGCCCCTACATGACAGTGTCCCAAATGGTGCCCTTTCCAAATAAGACGATTAGATGCTGTGCCCAACAGTCTCCCCTACAATGTGCCCACTAGGGCAAGCTTTCCCAAGTGAGGCTGTGAGGACACTTGGGGTGTCGTCCCATTCCCATTGTTACACTGGTGAGAGCCCATGTCGTGCAGTAGCAATTAACATAGGCAGACTATGTTAATTGGAAATATGGAAATATGGGACAGCTGTCCATACACTGTCAGCCAGAATAGTAATAATTGGATTTGGATTAAATATGCACGCGTAATATTATAATTATATATTCTTAGTCATGCTGAGCAATTTTAAATGACTGTTCTGCCAAGCAAAGTGTGCTACAGTTTGGGTCACCTTCTGATCTGAAAGATTGTGCTGGATCTGTGCAATAATACTTATTTCAGTGAATCCCCATTTGAGTCATGGTTATCTTTCCCTTTGATCCTAAAGCTCAGCATTTAGCCTATCAGTTAATAAATGTGTGTGGCGAAGTATTGCTGCCACGTTCTTTTTTGAGCTATTATTCTCAATCTCCTGTTGAGAATATTGACCATAGGCTACTGTCAGAATGGTTTCAGACAGCTCATCAAACTACGCTAATTAGGCTATCAGTAGGCCTAACTGCATATAGTTATGTTAAGTAGATTTGGTATGCCTACAATTTACGCATTTTAACGGTCGTAATGGTTTGACAAGTTGTCTCCATTGCCATGTTAATTGCGGCAACATTGCCCTTTTTGGGGACAACTCCAAAAAACTCAAAAAATCAATTTACGCTGCTGAAAATAACACCCCTCTGCTGGTTTTGCTTTTTGCGACATAACTCCTCTTTTCGACGATCGCCTGATCTGGGCTGCACAGTCCAAGCTTATTGGGGTCTAGCTTGAATTAGCGTTGTCTGTTAGTGGAACAGAACGTTAGTGGAACGGCTTGAGGTTTAAGTCTAAGTTGACGTTTACCCAAGTGAGACTTATTCGTGTAAGCGCGACTTGCGTTAGCGACGTTGATGGAACACCCCACTGGTGAGAGTGGGACCTGTGTAGCAGGTCAACCTGAATTTGCAGGTAGGCTACATTAGATGACTGTCATGCCTATTAGAGGTCAGTAAAATATAAAGTAAAGATATGTCGTCCCATAGCGGTTCCATAGCCTTTAGTCAGATATATTTTCATCATAATAGATAAATATTGGTATTAATAAGATATTAATTGTACAAAAGTTAGTTTCTAAGAACACAAAAGCAAGAACAATGCTTTTAAAGTAGGTTTAATTTTCAAAATGTACCAAGTTTACAAATTGATAAAATATGAAAGCCTTTGATTAAAAATATAAAACAAGCAAAATATATTAAAAGTTTTTTGGTGAGAAATTTCCTGTGACATAAGCACCAACACTGTCAAGGCAACAATTTTGGCACTGGCCGAAATTTTTACTTGGAATGTTACTGAGCATTTGGAGATCTTAATCCAGTAAGTTTTTTTGATTATAAAAATGTATCTGACAAAATGATAATTTAATACAACCACTTTCTGCTTTATTAAGTAGCCTACTATGGTATGAATTCATGTTTCAGCAATAACAAATTATAATTTAATGATAATCATTTCACTAGTTCAACTCTTTGTGGTGATTATCCCCCCGAAAAAGCACCCAGAAATTGTATGCAACTTCACGCCACACTCTTCCCAGTTCAGCAAGCAGGACAGTCAATGTTTGTGAATGAATAAAAAACACGCATGCATTTAACAAAAAACTGACAGTTACACCATTTCAAGATCAACAACAAAGGATTACTCTGCTAAACATGTAAATAAAGTTGTGTTGGTCACAATACTTGAACAAATAATACATTTTCATCAAGTTATGGGAGATTGACTATGCCAACACTGGTTATTAAACCTGTGTGGTGTCGTTAAGCCATTCTAAATTAAATGTATTCCTTTTTTAAGTACACCCTTATATGGCATACAGACAGTGAACAACACAAACATCAAACCGACATCAATACAACATTCAAGGGGTAAATATAAAACATACTCTTAAACAGTAGGCACATGGTCTGGTTTCCTTACAGAATTTAGATTTCCTGTGTGCCCTGTCCAAAACTGATTCTAGTATACCTACTTTTAACAATCAACCAGAATGTAGGTATTGGTTTGAAAGATTGTCTTAACCACTTCCAAAATGTCACTCACTTAAACAACTTACAAGGCTTATGTTTCAAACAAGTTTCCAAACAATTTAAGCAAAATATTAAGGACAATGCTACAAAACTAATGGGCTAAAGGACTATTCAAAACTAATGTAATGTACAAAATAAACAACATTTTATGATTAAACCAGGGGCGTAGACAGAATAATCTTTTTGGCTAGGTCAAAAAAAATATGGATATGCATCTTTTCATATTTTTTTTAACTTATTTACTATTCGATGTGCACCCGGTGCATCATTTTTCGGACATATTTTCATTTTTGGGTAGGCCTTAGAACAAATTGGGTAGTCCGGTGACTGCACAATGGCAAAGGATCAAAATAATCCAAATTGGACTGATGGCTGTGAAAAAACTTAAGTTGTATGTTAGATAGGTGTTAATTTCAAGCTAATGAAAGATAATTATTTTTATTTTCCTGATGATTTTTTCCAATTCAGATCGGGCATGTCAAACTAATTGAGGGCACAGCCTCTTCTTTATTGATGCATTGTACCAACAGCATTGGGGATGTCCCAATTTCCCTTAGTGAAATCTATGCAGGGGTTTGGCTGGCCCATCAGCTGTGGACACACTTTAGGTTTGGAGATGGACAGTAGACAAAATGAGATAAAGAAACAGCAGATGCAAATTTATCATGTTACATACTGTGTGCGATGAAGGCTTAAATTTGAACCCTACATCTCAGCCATTATAACACATTGGTGTCTTTTGGTGTGTCAGGATGTGAGCAAGATGCTAGCCAGTTCCAGTTCTGTGGATGACATGCAGATCTATGGTTGTGAAGGCTTAAGTGAGCCGTATTCCCAGCACCTGCTCCAATTCTTGTCTTCTTTGCTGCACCTTAGCAAACATAAAAAAGGTGATCAGCCTCTCTACAGGTGCACTATGGTGTACTCACCATGTGGGTCCTCTAATATAATAAGACTTTATTTATATAGCACATTTCATACAAAAATTGCAGCTCAAGGTGCTTTACATATAATCAATAAAAATAATAATAAAAGTAATAAAAGTAATAAAACCCTTCTGAACATCAGGCCGCAGTCTTTGCGGTATCTCGGGCCAAAGTCTTTGTAGTTTCCCAATATAAATCTAAATGTAACTCAGCAAAAACACAGGCCGCAGTCTTTGCGGGAATCCAAAACACATAAGCTGCAGTCTTTGCGGTATCTCGAGCCACAGTCTTTGTGGTTTCCCAATATAAATAAAAATGTAACTCAACAAAATACAAGCCGCAGTCTTTGCGGGAATCCAAAACACACATGCCGCAGTCTTTGCGGTATCTCAAGCCACAGTCTTTGCGGTATCTCGAGCCACAGTTTTTGTGGTTTCCCAAACAAGCCGCAGTCTTTTCGGTATCTCGAGCCACAGTCTTTGTGGTTTCCCAATATAAATAAAAATGCAACTCAACAAAAACACAGGCCGCAGTCTTTGCGGGAATCCAAAACACATAAACTGCAGTGTTTGCGGTATCCTGAGCCACAGTCTTTGCGGTATCTCGAGCCACAGTCTTTGTGGTTTCCCAATATAAATAAAAATGTAACTCAACAAAATACAAGCCGCAGTCTTTGCGGGAATTCATAACATACAAGCCATGGTCTTTCCGGTATCTCGAGCCACAGTCTTTGTGGTATCTCGAGCCACAGTCTTTGTGGTTTCCCAATATAAACAAGCCGCAGTCTTTGCGGTATCTCGAGCCACAGTCTTTGTGGTTTCCCAATATAAATAAAAATGCAACTCAACAAAAACACAGGCCGCAGTCTTTGCGGGAATCCAAAACACATAAGCCGCAGTCTTAGCGGTATCCTGAGCCACAGTCTTTGCGGTATCTCGAGCCACAGTCTTTGTGGGAATCCAAAACACACAAGCCACAGTCTTTGCGGTGTCTCGAGCCACAGTCTTTGTGGTTTCCCAATATAAATCAAATGTAACTCAACAAAATAAATCAAATGTAACACAATCAATAAAAGCAGTAAAACAATTCAAAACACAATCTGCAATCTTTTGCGGGAATCCAAAAAATCTATAAAAACAATAATGCAACTAATAAAAGTAGTAAAACCCTTCTGAGATCAAATTAGTTAAATGCTTTTGGTAAAAAGATTTTAAGCTGTCTTTTGAAAATGTCTAGTGTGTTTGCTTCCCTAATATTTATGGGTAATGTGTTCCATAGTTTTAGGGCATAATTGACAAAGGCCGCATCACCAATCTTCTTATGACTGCTTCTGGTGACCTCTAATTGGTCTGCATTTGATGGTTGCAGTGTTCTAGCTGGTGTGTAGTTAATAATAGAGTTAGCAATGTAGCTAGGTCCTTGTCCGTTTAGAGCTTTGTATGTGAGGAAAAGGACCTTAAAGTCAATTTTGAAGGTTACAGGGAGCCAGTTTAAAGTAGCTAGGACAGGACTAATGTGTTCTATCCTTTTAGGTTTGGTTAATAATCTGCTGGTGCACATGTCATGCACTAACCTACATGAGAATATGATACAGTGGACGGATAGCCCCCCCCCCCCCCCCCCCCCGTTGAATGACTCGAAAAAAGATTCGTTAATTTTACTGAACGAGATTCAAAGAACCGAATCAGTAAAATGATCCGATCTTCCCATCACTACAACTCCGTTGTCCGGCAACGCGGACGAGACATCTACCCTTTATATATCTATGCGCGTGACTACCTGTAGCAGAACATTAGTTTCGCATCTGTTAACTTGGGGGATAGCTAGGCTAACTATAGCTTTACTGCAAGGCAGCTGCAGAAACGCCACAAGCAAAGAGGCTGTTCCATGGCCAGGTGTATGTTATTCCCTCATGGGAGTTCGTTATTTCATTGACAAGGAGCAGATAAAAGGTCTAGAGTTCATTTCAAGTATGGTATTTGTGTTTGGAATCTGTTGCTGTCAACTCTCAATAGGAAGTCCAAAGAGCTGTCACCATCAGTGAAGCAAGCCATCGTTAGGCTGAAAAATCGTTAGCTGTTTCAACGTTGGCTGAATCTAACAACACTTACCACCGGAGAAACAGCTTACTTTTTTATACAGTAACTGAACATGACAATATTCAACACTGAGAATAGCTCAATGGGCTGGCATGGTGACCTGTAAAGTATAAGGTAGTTGGTTGGAATCCAGCCATTATCTTTTGGCCTGTCATAATTTTGATTATCTGTTTAGTTAAACAGGATGACATCATTCTGAAATACGATGCACAATTTCATGCAATTTCACCTTGAAATGTCAACCGTTTCTTAACCTTTGTCCAAAAGCTGACCAAAGCTAATACTCTGCCCTTTCTATTCATACAATCTCAACAGTTGGTGTGTAGCAGAGAGGATAGAGAGACTGACTTGTAACCTTATGCTCATGAGTTCAAATCCCCATTCAGCCTGTTGTTGGCCAAACATGAAGTAGTTTTGCTCCCTTGTTGTCCAACTCTCGATCTTCTGCAGTGTACATAATATTTTGCCATTTTGCGGAGGAACCCGCATCGCTGCTTGCAGCTATATTTATTATTATTTTTCTTCTCCTTGCGCCCCAATATCTCAAAAAGTCCCTTGTCATAAATTTTCTAATTTGGCACATTGATACTACATCCAAGTGGGTACCCCCACACCAAATATGGGCCACATCGGACCATAGGGGGCGCCACAGGCCACGCCCAAAAGTCCGATTTTCAAAGTGATGGCATTTCCACCCCATTGCTCCAATTCTTCTGAAACTTGGTGTGCATGCCTCATTTTTCATGAGGAACAAAAAAGCCTCAAGGACCCATAAGGTCCGCCATGATGGATTTTCCTGTACTGTAATAATTTGGGAAAACCTTCAAAATTCCTCTTCTCTTGAACCAAAGGTGAAATTGACTTGAAATTTGGTACAGATATGTATCATTGACATATTTAAAAACGTTACTTAAGGCAATTGAATCAAGTACAAAATGTCTGAAATGGGTGTATTTATGTAAATGTCCACATTGCCTCAATATGTTTGTGTCACTAAATCAAATGTATTTTTGAAGGATGGTTCAAACCTAATAAGCTTTAAGGTGACATGCCTCTGAAGTACCATGCAAAGTTTCACCTTGATATGTCAAAATAGGATTGAATTAGAGCTGTTTCAACCTTGGCTGAATCTAACAACGCTTACCACAGGAGAAACAGCTTACCTTTTCATACAGTAATACCAACAATAACATGACAATATTTAACACTGAGAGTAGCTCAATGGGCTGGGACGGTGACCTGCAAAGTATAAGGTTGTAGGTTTGAATCCAGCCACAAAGGTTTGATCCTGTCTTAAATTTAAATATCTGTTTAGTTAAACAGGATGACATCGTTCTGAAGTACCATGCGCAATTTCACCTTGATATGTCAAAAGATCATTGAATTACAGCTGTTTAAACTTTGGCCAAATCGAACAATCCGTGCTTCAGGAGAAACGGCTTCCTTTTTTTGTACAGTAACTGACCATGTATACTCAGCCTTGAGGGTAGCTCAATGGGTTGAAACGGTGTCCTACAAAGTGCAAGGTCACAGGTTCGTATCCAGGCACAGTCTATTGGCCTGTCATAATTTTGATTACTTGTTTAGTTAAACAGGCAGACATCATTCTGAAATACCATGCGCAATTTCACCTTGAAATGTCAACCGTTTCTTAACCTTTGTCCCAAAACTGACCAAAAACTAATACTCATATCACGCAGTCGGAGCACAGCTAGATAATCAGCGTCAGCACCCTTGGGTACCCAGCATGCAGTGCGGCATATCAAAAAACGCAAAGACTTGTGGAAAATAGTTGGTTACAACAGCCGTGCAAGGGATTTCAGTTGTTGTGTTCGTTCAGTAAGATGTTTGTAATGTTATTGTTTGTTAGTTAATATAATCTTGTTGGTCACCCTGATTGTGCATGTTGTGTAGTTTAATGGGACCAGAGAGTCGGCTGCTGTACTATCACAAGCTATTCTCGAAAGCAGTTGACCCTAACCCTAGCAACGTGAGCTCTGCCTAGCCCCGTTGCCCACATCACTATTGTTAATTGTGCATTGACTGAGATTCTGGAAAGAGATCAACTCAAGATAGTTTCAATATCCTATAAAAAGCTAATACTCTACCCTTTCTATTCGTAAAATCTCAACAGTTGCTGTGTAGCAGAGAGGGTAGAGAGACTGACTTGTAACCTTATGCTCATGAGTTCAAATCCCCATTCAGCCTATTGTCGTTGGCCAAACATGAAGTAGTTTTGCTCTCATGTTGTCCAAGTCTCGATCTTCTACAGTGTACATGTTTATAATATTTAGCCATTTTGCGGAGGAACCCGCATCGCTGCTTGCAGCTATATTTAGGTTCCTCCGGTAGGAGGGAACCTATTGTTATTGTTGGTATTCTTATTCTTATTTTTCTTCTCCTTGCGCCCCAATATCTCAAAAAGTCCCTTGTCATAAATTTTCTAATTTGGCACATTGATACTACATCCAAGTGGGTACCCCCACACCAAATATGGGCCACATCGGACCATAGGGGGCGCCACAGGCCACGCCCAAAAGTCCGATTTTCAAAGTGATGGCATTTCCACCCCATTGCTCCAATTCTTCTGAAACGTGGTGGGCATGCCTCATTTTTCATGAGGAACAAAAAAGCCTCAAGGACCCATAAGGTCCGCCATGATGGATTTTCCTGTACTGTGATAATTTGGGAAAACCTTCAAAATTCCTCTTCTCTTGAACCAAAGGTGAAATTGACTTGAAATTTGGTACAGATATGTATCATTGACGTATTTAAAAACGTTACTTAAGGCAATTGAATCAAGTACAAAATGGCTGGAAGGGGTGTACTTATGTAAATGTCCACATAAGCCAGGACAAATCGCCAAAGATTTTAGGCATGATTTGAAATTCCCTTCCATGACAAGTTATGGCACCCCAAACAACCTTTTTAAAGCACTACGAGTAAGTTATTATTTACAGCAGCAACCCAGTCATCCCGTTGTCCCGTTTTTATGTCCCATATATAAATAGGACTAAATTACAGCTATTATTAACCAAATCTGATAATGCTTGCCATTGAAGAAACGTCTTTTTTCTGATACAAAAACTGAACAATGAAATGTCTAAGTCTGTTAATGGCTCAGTAGGATGAGACACAGTGCTGATGTGCAAAGGGTGGTGGGTTCTAATCCAGTCAGAGGTATAAACATTTTTTTTTTATTCTGACAGAAATTACAGTTTCAAGTCTTCTGGTTAATCCCAGTGTAACTGTCTATTATGTCAATTTTACAACACAACTTACCATTTTGAAGGAGGAATCCGCCATTACTGCTTGCAGCTATATTTACTTTTTGTATTCATTGTAACATTGTTTCAAACTGACTGATCTTTTTCCATCTGACAGCCAATTTTCAGCACATTTAGAGGCATCAAACATTTCCAGGGAGGGCGCCTCTGTACTGATCCGAATGAGGTCCTCTGTGGTGGATGGATTCAAACTACTCATTAATGGGAAATGTAGTTTTTATGTGGTATTCGCACCGGTGTTCATGAACTGCGCTCTTGGTTTTCAGCATGGCTTGCGGTAGGATAGAAGGGGACTCAGTTGGGGGGTTAATTTTGTTGACGGAAGCATTATTTAAGTTTCTATTGTTAAACTCGTGTTTCTTTTGGTATGTGTCGTGTGGACGTAAGTTTGCTTAGTTCTATTGTTCACACTGAGTGTGAAGGTTAGCTAGCTTGATCGTTAGCTAGGCTGTTACAGCGCAGGACAGATCCAGTAGGCTATCGCAGGACGCAGCCTATGAAGTTTATCTGAGTCATGATTATTAGTATAATAAAAAAAGGAGGAATAAATGTTTCCGGTTGCAAATAATAATGGTTTGAGACGCAAAAGAAGGTCTTGTGTTAATAGCGCTAAATTATTTTGAATGCATTAAACAATTCAAATTAATTGCTAAGATTAACGCGTTATCTTTCCCAGCCCTACTATTTTACAAAGACTGGCCTTCGGAAAAAAAGACAAATGTTGCCACATTACGTTGGGATGCTGTTGGAGCAGCAAGTTGCCTAAATAAAGCCTATGCAATGTTTATGATAGCTGTCAATGCGAAAAAGGAAAGCTCAGAGGAGGTGAAAGGCTTGGTGACCGGCGTGGAGAAATGCGCGTCTAGTGTGAACAGCCTCGCGCCATTCGTAGCCAATCGTGGCGCTTCGCGGCGCTTCAGGGCGCTTCACAGCCAGTGTGTCCCAGGCGTAACGCTACAACTTGCTCGCTGCTATCACAGCTGTAATGAAAGGTCAAAGTATACAGTTTCAGCACCCCTGCTGTTTGAAATGTGTAGCTCGATTTGTTTAACATCTCAACCGACTTGAATTGTTACAAATCGAATATCAATCAGCTCAGAGTGCATCGTTACATCCCTATTCAAAACCCTTATGCACACCTAACTCAATCTGCTAAACTTAACCTGTGCATTTGAGAACGTTTTTAAGAGGCATTCCCTCCTCATCATTGCCTCTTATTATCAAATATTTCAAAACTTTCACTTTTAATATATAAGCAAAAATAGCTAAGACATGTTTTCAACTTGTCATAATAGGGTATCATGTGTATATGATATAAATCTTAAAAAGATTATAGGCTGTGATCATGCGGTAACATTTGATAAATTATTAACAAGCCACCAAACTAAGACTTGGATAAGTATTGTTGAATGGTGGTTGGCCATGGAAAGGCTGCATTGTTTTGACATTATTGATTTTATGTACCAACTCACAAAAACAAAATTGGTGGATTTGCACAAACAATGATATATCGAAAGGTGAAGGTCTGAATACTTTATGTTTATGGATAAATGTTCTTCTAGAAGCAAACCTTTGCGTTAACGTATCTGCCCACAGCCTCAGGAACCCACGGGGCCTGGTAAAATTCTGTTCGCCTCTCCTCCTCTGGGTTCCCTGCAACATCCATCATCAGCTGGAAAACAAACAAAAATATGACATTATGTAGTATAAAACCAGACCACATGATGTCAAGCAATCGCAGTAGGGCCTAAATTTGTAAAGAGGACTTTAAAAATCCTACTTAAAGGGCAACCGTTAAGTTATTTTATTTGTTTTCATTCAATCTAACATTAGTGTGCTCTAATACGTGAAAATAAAAATGAATACTGAACAGATTTTAAGTCCTCTAGGGCATAGTGCCTGTGATGCAGTTGGTGATTAAGATCCGTATTTGTGAAACACACAAATACATATTACTTGAACTATAGTGCCCCTGATAAAGATCAAATCACAATTGAAACTAGAGAGGGTACAATTTCTGGGGAAATCGTGAGGTGTGCTTGTGATGGTTGCAAATAGTTTTTTAATTTAAATTTTACAACTGATATTTCTGTATATTTTAAATAAGTATGCATACTTATTATTTATGAAGACGGCATATATTAAGAAGCATACATTTGTTGCTGCTCAAAATTCTAAGAGTGAAGTGTAGAATGTCTTAAGATTCCTATATGTTTAATGTATGCACCTTCCTGCCAAAGTAAATTCCTTCCTTGTCTGTGCAAACTTTCATGGCGATTAAAACCCTTTCTGATTCTGATGAAACAGTGTTCTCTTCTCATCTCCCTGAGATTCTTCTCTGGCAGCCTCACATAGTTGAAATAGTTGCATGAAAACAAAGAAATTGGGCAATCCTTTGTAAAAACTGTCCTAACCTATATGACTTTATAGACGGGAAAGTTTTTCCCTTCAAGTGATATTATTTTAGCATTTTAAGATAAGATAATCCTTTATTAGTCCCACAGTGGGGACATTTTCAGGATTACAGCAGCGCAGAGATAGTGCAAACTTACAAACAAGAGTAGAAAGAACAACATAGTGCAAAAACAACAATGTAGCAAAATAATTTAAATAAGTAATAAAAATACAGTAGTAGGTAAATATATTGCACAGATTTGTTGTGTTTGGTGGTCTACTGGGAACACAGCTGGTTGTACAGCCTGACAGCAGCAGGAAGGAAGGACCTGCAGTACCTCTCCTTCACACACCGGGGGTGAATCAGACGGTGGCTGCAGGAGCTGCTTAGTGCTTCCAGGGCCTCCCGCATGGGGTGGGAGGTGTTGTCCATCAGGGATGATAGCTTAGCAATCAGCCTGTCTCCCACCACCTCCACCGTATCCAGTGGGCACACTAGCACACTGCTGGCCTTCCTAATTTAAGCATGTACTCATATTGCATTCAATCAATGATAAAGAACCCACTGTAACACCCCTATGTTACGTCCCACTAGTCAAAGTGGGACGAACAGGCCCTCAGACAACTGGAGGCCGTAACACCCCAGCCGGGATGTTAATAGAGGAGTCGGGTATCAAACAGTAGAAGCACTGGGGTGTTTATTAACAATACACAGACTGTTGTGGGCCACTGTCTACGCCTTAACTAAGAACAGTAAAATGCCTAATAAAGCTGCTAACCTAATACTGTAGCCTGACTAACTATAGGCTACAGCCAAAAGACCCCCTGGACACACACCCAGCTATACCACAACCCCCCCAGTCTCCAATAAGAACCTGAACATTTAACACAAACTTCAATTCAATTCAACTTTATTTCACCATGTATACAGATACTAGCAATTTGATTTGGTATTCTCCATGCAGGCTATAGCATCACAAATAGAACAACAAGACAAAACAGAAAAACAATACAAGGACAGATAGTACCAGTATGAGCAAAATAATAAATAAGAATGGAGGTAGTGCAACAATAGTAATGTTAAATAAAGTGCTATAAAGTTCATGTGTAAGAACTATTTAGGAGGGCTATTGCTTGGGGGAAAAAACTGTTGAGGTGACCTGATGTTTTGGTCATGATGGCCCTGTATCGCCGTCCAGAGGGGAGACGGTTAAAGAGACTGTTGGCAGGATGTGAGGGGTCTGCCGTGATATTTATTGCTTTCCTGAAGGATCTGGAGCTGTGAAGGTCATTGATGGAGGGAAGGGGGCAACCGATGATGCGCTTTGCTTAGATGAATGTCCAATAACTATAGAATAGACTAATGCGTTCTGCAGAGAAGGGAGACTAGCGTTGGTCACGGTTTGGAATGTTTTTTTTGGGACAACGTTGTTAATGCGGCAGGCGTGTGTTGCTTAGGCGGCTGCCTTAACTGAAAAGTGCTGCGGGAAACCCTGGCAGTTCATCAACGCTCAGAATGTAGCTCTAAAACAGGGGCACTCATTGGACATAAGCTCATTCTCAAAAGTCCCAACTGGAAAATGTTTGCTATTTTCACAGCCGTGTAGAGAAGATCTTCGTGACCAGATTGGCATCTAACTCATTTTCACCGTGGGCCACATCAGCATTAGGGTTTCCCTCAAAGGGCCAGTTGTAACTACGATGTAACGATCTTTACGACGTAAAAACATTGTTTTTAGCTGTAGCTTTTGTGAACATATTCTGCTGCGATTGCAGTCCGGCTTTTATTTCTTGGACAATCTGCTGTTTTTCTTGGAGGATAAATTTGGCATATTTATCTCTGTGTTTGGTGTCAAAATGCCGACGGAGATTGTTCTCTTTAACGACCGACATCACCTCAACACAAAATACATATCGTTTTTTCTCCTTGAAGCAAAAGAATTTAGGCTATTCACGTTCCCATCTTTCTTGAAACAGCCTTCCATCCAGGGCCGGATGCAGCCTGCTTTGACTGGGGGTGCTGTGAACATTTATGGGGGGTATCGTGATTACGGAAAGGGATCGTATTATTTTTTATATTGGATATGCTGTTGGAGTGCTGTCATTCAAACCATGCTCGCCTCCACCCACTTGGAAATTTGCGTTAAACACCGATGTGTATATAGACTACACTGCTTTCTAGAGGCGGGATGTGCACTTTGCCATAACATAATCGAAATTGTGAGAGATGTATGTTTATGGTCAATGCACGCTGTAAAGCAGCGTAGACTTATTTCAATAGGCCTACACCATTTAAGCTCCCGCGGGCTTGAGTTTGACACATGTGGTTTAGGCTGTGGATTGAAATTCAGGTTAGTAGTCAGATTGTTTCACCAATTACAAAACGAATGTGGGACTTTTGATAAATGAAGTTCCAGCGGCGTCCTTGGACTAGAGTCTTGCACGGTTTCATTTTTCGGAACTGTAACCGAACCACGCAGGCAACATCAATTCCGAGATCAAACCGACACCCGACATAAGGAACAGATTTCACCCCCGAAAACTGAACCACCCTCATTTAATTGTTCTGAGAGCCGAATCCTTACCCGTTAAAAAAAGACTCCAAACAGCAGATTTAGCTTGCGCAGGTTGCACAATAGTGTATTCCCCGTTATAACCTTTTGTTTGATTTCACCATTTAGCATTTTGATAGACCCACTGAATTATCTTTTGGAATGTATATTCTCAATTGCAGGCAACAAAACAGTGGATAAATTAGTTTTTTTGTTGTTGCTACGCACTCTATCATAACGTCTTATCTGATAGGCTATTAACTGAGTATCATGCAAATTAGAACATTAAACACATCTTGAAACATTTTATTTTAATAACGTTTCCGACCCGCAATATATTAGTTTTGAACCGCGCAAGCCTTCCCTTAAGCCCAAAAATTATATTTTAGCGGGTTACCTGCGGGGAACCACGGCTACCCAACCCGGTGCCGGACTCTACCTTGGACCCTTTTTACTGGGGCATGTGCCCCAGTATAAATCTGCTGTGCCCGAGTAAAATCTGAAGTTTGAGTTTTAACAATTTACTTCATTAGTCAGTGCATTCATTTAGATTGATAATCCCGGAAAAAATAAACACTGTATGCCAATCAACGCTTGTAAAATCAAAGCAGTTTAACACAAGCCGATGCCCACAGAATTCCATGTCAGCGTGCTCTTCTGAGCTTGCCAAATAGCCACTGTAGCACGCACACAGAAGTCAGACTTGAGGTAGGCTAAGAAAACATTACAAAACGAAAGAACGTTTCTAAATAATAGGCCTACAGATCATCTTATTTTGACTAAAGCATAAAAACAATATTACATGAAGCTCAAATAACAGTATTTGCACTCAAATAAATGCGAAAAAATGTGCGCGCTCGCATTAACTATTGATGTCCCTGCCAAAGCTGATATCAAACTTGCGTCCATGAACTGTTGTATAGTGGGTTAAGCAAGGGGAGTTTCTATAGCCTACCGTATTTTTCGGAAAATAAGCCGCATTTTCTATAAACCACACCCCACCAGAATGGGAGCTTTGTGTTTGTAAATCTGAGAATAAACCTCACTGGAATATATGCCGCATTTGATACAGGAACAATGATACCAAGCAATGCACAAGTAGCCTATAGGTGATCTTACAGCATGCCGTTGTGTAACACACTTCGAAAACGAAAGTAAGTAAGTGCGTAATGTATGTTTTCTATTGCCCGGGGGAATTAACTAATATTTACCTTTAGATGTCTGAGTTCTAAATATTTCCGACAGCCCCCAAAGCGTAAGTTGGGGAGTAGAGCATTCAGCCGCTCTGCTCCCCATCTCTGGAATTCACCACCACCCCAACTCAGAAATATTGATTATATCCCCCATTTCAAATTGGAACTCAAAACCCATCTGTTTAAAACTGCTTATTCCATTTAATGTCAATTACTCTGCCTTCGTCTGTTGTTTTTAATGTCTTATGTACCCTGTACGGTGTCCTTGAGTGCCAAGAAAGGCGCCTTTTTAAATAAAATGTATTATTATTATTATTATGTTATTTTTCTGAAACGGTAGCTAGCTAGCTTTAGTTACCTTCCGGGCTAAGTTAGCTAGCATAATACTCGTAGCAATGCTACTACCATGCTAGTGTTACTTGTTAGCCTTCTCATTAGTACATTTTGAAGCCATACTAAAGCGTTTGTGGCATAGTTTTTGTCCATCGGAAAATATTCAGTTGAAATGTTCTAAATCGCATATATGCGACGTTACGCTGTGAGACCCGCATTCGAACAATCACATATGTGCGACACTACTCCTTAACGGGCTAAATAGCATTCATGAAAAAAGTGTTTCTACTGTTGTTTTGTATATACCGCACAACCACAAGAAAAAATAAATAAATCGGGGTATAAACCGCGGTTTTATTTCCGAAAAATACGTTAGTACTGCATTCCGGCAGCAAGCTTGGAAGAAAAAAAAGGGATATGAAAAGGGGCCGGTGCCCCAGTATAGCTTTATGTCTAACAACGCCCCTGGGAAGTGCCGAAAATGTTCTGTTGCCGTTTGGGTTCCTAAACAGCAGTGGAATTGTAATTATTTCTTACCAGTGTCGCATACAACGCTACAGTGAGCTACACTGGTTTAAAACTTCAAGTATATAATGATAATTTCACCAACAAATCATGTACTTATAATCTAATATCATAAATCCTAAAACTAAAATGTATTTGTGAGGCATGTTTATTATTTTAACAATTAAAAACGGATGTATCACAGACAGCTGTCATGTGTCATCCAACAGAGGCTAATGTCATGATGCTAACGCCTCAGTGAAATAGCAGACTATTGTTTCCGAAAGTAGATGTACTAATAATATCAGTGTTTATCGTTTTGTACATTACATTTCACAATTGTGTTTTTATCACATTGATAAAACAAATAGTTATCACCCTGGCCTTTGCCTGTGGCGTTTCTGCAGCTGTCTTGCAGTTTTAAGTTTCTACCTATCTCCCAGAAGTTAACGATTGCAGAGGTTTGTGACGTTGTGATGTTTGTGACTGTGGCTAGCTAGTTAGCCACCATTAGCTTAATTTTTTGCCACAAAAAGTGGCAATAGTGGTACCTGCGACCTTTCGAACAGAGTGCCCGGTTCTCCTAATAATTGTGGGAAACTAAGGTGGGACACAAAAACAAACAAACACACACACACACAGATTCTTGGCATTATTAGAGAGATTTAGCTGTGTCCTGCGAAACACAACTTTTTACCTCTTTTGTAGATAAAGTTTGATGTCTTTCATTAGAAATGTGGTCGATTTAAATCTACATCAACAGAGGTCAACTTTTGTTTAGGTTCCCAAGCAAAAAAAGAGCTACTTTTAGAGCTATATAGGGTCTGTTGGTACATAGGTGAGAAAGCTGCACTTCATTGCAGCCTCTGCATGTCCCAAACACTCATGTTTGGGACTCACTCAAAATGTGGTGTGTGGGGAACATGACATGACCAATGATGGTAGGAGGTTGCTGCCTAATGACGTGCCGTCTGTGCACTCTTACGATCAAGCATCCTTGTCCTAAGAAGCTTGAATCTCATTTCAGCATTCATATGCTGCCTGCCTTTGTGATGTTCTTAAGGCACTTACTTTTTGGAAAGGTTAGCAAGTTAGTCATTCAAGAGGAGAAAACTAGCTTGCTACTGCAGATGGCAAGGCAAATGTTATGAATTACACTCACTGGACTCAAAAATACATTTCTGAAACCAAGAAAACTATAATATACTTCATCCATCTCCTGAAACGTGTACAACTAATTCGAATAATATTACTGAAATACTCAACTATAACTCTCTATCTCTTTCAAACAACAAAAGTCACAACATTTCTTAACACATTGAGAACAAAGAGCCATTAGCCGTTTATCAATCCGAAGAACGCCAAGAAGGTACTTGTGTTCTTGAGAAAAGCGTTCTTGACGAGAATAGTCTTAGATCGTGAGGGTTAGAATGTAATGCAGTGACTTTTGAGGAAATCAGATGCATTCCTGCTGATCAAGTCACCAACCCATGCATCTTTGATAAAAGGGGTGGATCGAGAACAAATCTGGGCATTTTTTGCGTTCTTGGTCAATTGCATTCTTCGGATTGGAACAATACTTGGCCTTGAAAGATGACGTCAAACAAGTTCACGAGAACACAAGGACGGGAAAAAAGCAGATTTATAAACAGCAACTGAGTCTTTACACCCCAATAATGCTGTGTCGTTTCTATTGGATGATACAATTATTGGATGGACAGCATGTCAGTTTATACTGCAAAAGCTTTGATTGGTGTGAGGACATCCTTCAGAAATGATCATAAATACCATGTATGTCTATGGAAGGGGGTGCAGCGTATAAGCTTCGTAGGTTTTGTATTGAAGTCAATGTAGCCATAGGAGGATGGAGGCTAGCTGTTCTCTGACTGTTGAGCTGTGCTGTTGAGTTACTGTGGACCTTTATTGCAAAACCTTGTCATTCCCCCCACCCCCACCCCCCCTTTTTGTACGATTGTGGACTTCCACAATTAATAAATTCCACATTCCACATGCATAGTGGCATTAATTTGAGCCCAAAATAGTTTTGGAGTTTTATGTAAAATAAATATTATGTTGGACTATGACAACCCAAATTTTGGGCCACACAGTGCTTAGCAGCCAGTGTGGCCGGTCCAATTTCATGACATGGGCGCCAAAAGGAAAAAGGCTCCGCTTTCAGGTGCTTTCACAGCTAATTGCAGTGCTTCGCTGCCAGTGTGTTAGATATAATTACCCCCCCCAATGCAGCTAACTTTAGATCAGGTTTTAGTTATCAAGTTATAGTTATTTAAGTTAAACTGCAACTTGTTTTTGTTGTGCCATTGAGGTATATGCAAATCCTATCCTTTTTCCACAGTGCATACTTGCCCACTCCATTTCAGTTAATAGCTGGAGTTTTATGTTTTTGCTTTGCTTGTAGCTGCTAGGTAATCACTTCAAGGTAGGTCTCTGAGGTCAAGACTGGGTATAACCAACTATATACAACTCATATTGCATGACAGTAACCAACCTGAATCAATTTTAGTAGTGGCACAAGGATATATATTGATTTGTAAAAGTACTAACAGAACATGCTAAATTACACTCCTCCATTTAAGGACTGTGCACTATAGCATGGTATAGTACCGTTTGTCATATACATACATGCAGGGGCGCCGTATAAAATAGGTAAATATCAGACCCCCCACATTGTGAAGGTTAGAAAATTATTTTTATTTGTTTTTGTATTGGGTAAAATTGGGTAAACACAACGATGGTTCGTTATGAACCTTTGGGTCATGTGACCCGAAGGCAGCACAAGGGTTAAAATAATCCAGTTTGATACGTTCATTTAGATTGATTTATGGCTGTTAAATGACATCTATAGATACAGACTTTATTATTCCCATCATGAAGTGCAATTTATTTGAGAAGCTTGCACACACACACACCCACACACCAAAACATCTATTGGATCTAATCATTAGATCCAATAGATACAAATATGCCATATACCAATAAATGAATGTTCTGTAGTGTGTAGACATTGTCTCCAAAACATTGTCAATGTTCTGTAGTGTGAGTATCATTTATTGGTAAATGGCATATTTGTATATATACTGTATATATCACGATATATATATCACATGTATTGTGTACATCCTACAGAGCCAGGGCCCTCTCAGGTAGAGCTAGAAGGAGGAAGAAGTGTGGAAGCACAGGAAGAAGGGAAAGAAAGTTACAGTGATGATAAGGATGAGAGATACATGGTGGAAGAAGACAGAAATCATAAAAAGGATGTTGACCCAGGTTTGTGGCCAGCAGGTTTGACTGACAGGGACAGGGAGGCTTTTGTGAGGGCACTGGCCAGCAGAGATGATGATGATGTACACATGCAGACTTGCATGTACAAATCACCAGCAGTAAAAATTGTGCTAGTACTAGTATTGAACTACAAGAAGCAAGACAGTTGCAAGCCTTTAATTAGAGTTATGTAAAGCTTTTGATGGGACAGTTAGGTCCTAGATTTGTGGTGACAACAGCTGCGCACAGGTGGCCCAATTCGATTCTTTTGTCATGGGGCCCAAAATTCCTGGTGGCGCCCCTGGATATATCTGAAGTCTGTAACTGGAACATATGCATGGATAATATAAGTCAAGTAGTACCTTAAGGTCCCGGCTTTGGGACTTGAGCCAATCCTGGATGAAGTCTTGGGGGTTGTTACTGAAGCTCAACATGAAGTCTCTCTGAGTCTTCAGATGGTTGATAGACTCTATGGTTTCATGGATCTGTGAGGTGTTGAGTTAAAGCAAGCCTTGTGAGACAGCCAATAATATTGGCTGTACCAATATTATTGGCTATATTATTATTACATTATATTAATTAATATATATTATAGTATTACATATTATTGGCTAATACCAATAATATGAAATGTTTGTCCAGAATAAGCAACTACCAAATTCAGACACCTCTTTTGTATTTTTTTATTTGAACAGGTCAATGACCTCAGTGTTTTATATACATAAACTATTAACCAATTAACATGGGACATTATTTAAATGACATTTATTGAAAAAACCTTGGGCCACATTACACATTTTTCTATCTTGGACTACAATGAAAAGACTGAGTAGTGTCTATTCAATGTCTCACTATAGGTTTTCAGACTATTCTGCACACACAACTGTTGTCTTTGAGGAGCACAAATCAAAAATCTAAAGTCATAGTAGAGAAGGACAGCGTTTTGTGACACTTATACTTTTTGAGGGAATATACTTCCTGCAATATTTTGACACCAAAACAAACAAGGACGCCACAGCTCGCAACCACTGTTGTTTGTGTATTGTAATTTTTATTTTAATAGCGTGCTGACATTATTAAAACTTTCATAAGTTTACCACAAATCCTAACATTGATCCTCTATTTCCATAGTCCACACTTGCCCACTAGTCCATTTCTTTGTGTTTTGCATTGTGCGTTTCTTGTCTCAAACTTTCTGTTTTTCCCATAGGTTTTAAAACTAAGTTCAGTATGTTTACTCTGGAATTATTGGCAACCCTGATGAAGATGACTAAAAAGGGTTATAAAAAAATTACATTTTGGTGATTAGCTTAATTTCACCCTGAGAAAATGTTAACAATCCAAAAATCTAAACTCCCTTTGCAAACGAAGTGCATAACATTAAGTGACGAGCCCTGATAAAATCAATTGTGACCTAGCTAACTGGGATTGATTCTTGCACTCACACACACACATAATGATTACATCTATCATTACAGCATGATTAGCCTAGACTACTGTAAATCAGTCTAATAACAAATTGTTCCCAAATCTGACAATTAAAATTGTGTAGTGTGGCCCTAGTTTAAGGCAAATCCAATTTAAGTGTGAGGTAAACTTTAAGTATATCCAGTCATTTCAATGAAAGAATCAATGTAATGGACCTAGCCTGGAAAGAAAAGGCTAGATTATCTGGATTTGTCAATGCCAAAGTTTAAATTAAGTGGACTATGACATCACTGTAGTGGTTGGCTTAATCAACTGTACCTTCATTTCAAGAGCAGCAAACTCCTGCTGATTAGTTGCAGAGGACAGGAAGCTGTTCATCTGAACTTTGAGCGGGTCGTCCACCTCCACATCAATGTCATAGCATGCAGTCTTCTTGAGGTCATTAGGGTCAACACTAGGCAATAGTGAGAATTTGGCAGAAAAGTACCAATCATTTGATTTTGATCATTTCTTCCAAAATCACAACCACCATGTAATGTTGATGAATTTACAAACTTGGGATACGCACACGTGCCCATGGACAAACCTGATGACATGATGGATGATTATGGGGTCAGGATGCTGCAGTAGCCCAGCCAGCTTCATGGGAATCTCAGTAAATCTCAGACGAGGACAGACAAAAATCTAGAGGGCCATCAGACAAACCATCAAATGATCACCACAACCCTAGCCCTACCAATGCACAAACAATATTACCTTTGTATTCTATAGAAATCAACCTTCAATCCCTCTATAATTTCACCCATTTTGTTGTTTCTTAGGGCTAATCAGATCACTTCCTAATAAAGAGGCAATGCTAATACAAGTTATTTTCTGTATTTACAGTAAGAGGAGCATATTAAGCACAACACGTTAATGTGAAGTACTGACAGCACAAACTACATTGTTTGACAAAAGATAAGATTTAGGAACACATTCTAATACACAATTGTTTCCTGCCTGGTTGCATGTTTCATGTTGGTACCTGTCTCAAGTAGCGGTTGCAGTTAATGTACTCCTTCTCCTGGCTGTCCTGCAGCTGGTTGACCTTGATGTAGAGCCACAGAGCCTGCATGATGCTGGCACGTGTCTGAGTGTGGATGCCTAACAGTCGGGCCAACCTGGGGTCCAGTTTATATTGAGGTGGCTGTACCAGTGGACGAGTTTGGAAAGCAAACAGAGGCTGGCTTCATTTATCGGGCTTGATCAACATGTTTCATTCAACATTTTCCAACATTAGAGTGGGTGTTTTTGATTGCCCTGTTGAGTTTTTCTTAGAATATGAACTCCTGTGTGCCGCTTTCCTTTTTGTCTCAAAAATACAAATTGCATAATAGTAAGATTCATAAAATGTATAATTAGTTATTTACCTGGTGATCAAGCACGAGTAGTAAAGTGCATTTTACACTTGAATCTCCACGTCTCTTCACCTGGAAGCCATCAGTTTCCTGGGTGGTAGGCATCCTGTGCCACTGAGACAACATAATTAGAGTTCAGGCTTGAACAATGAAATTACACAATTGAGCCAATTATAATTTCTGCAATTACATATGATAGTGTATATCCTTATCAAGCAGGTCATACCTCTACCAAGTGGTTGTCTGGCCCATAAAGCTCCTTGTCAAGCTCAATTACCAGACTTTTAAAAAAAGATGAAAACTTCCGTTTTTGCTTTCCAGTCTATCAACAGAAATGTGAGAGATGAGGGAGAAATAAGTTTACGAGCATTATTTTGTAGTTGAATGGTTTAATTACATTGTGTATAGAGCTGCATTTATTGGATCTTACAACTTAGACTCATGAATAGTGTTGCTTTCGTCAACGAAGAAGGAGTCAGATTGTTGAGCGGTTAGGGAATCGGGCTATTAATCAGAAGGTTGATGGTTCGATTCCTGGCCGTGCAAATGACGTTGTGTCTTTGGGAAAGGCACTTCACCCTACTTTCCTCGGAGGAATGTCCCTGTACTTACTGTAAGTCACTCTGGATAAGAGCATCTCCTAAATGACTAAATGTAACGAAAATTATGACTAAATATTGTCGTAAACGAGACGAGACACAACGTAAATGCTGGTCATGTGACGATGACTATAATTAAATGTATAAAGCAATATTGTTGACGAATAAAAACGAGACTAAATGTGGTTTACAAAATAAAAACAAGACAAAATGTTATAACGTTATTTTGCCTCGTTTAGTTGCTTTATTATGATTAGCCAACTCAGGAGGCTGTGGTTAATGTGTCTCATTTTAACGTTAGCTTTAGATGTTAGCCACTGGAGCTGAAAACGACTGAGACAAACGTGTGTGACTAGCATGTGTGTATATTTGTTTGTGAGAGAGTGTAAAGTGGGTTGACAAGAATGACTAGTGTGTGTAAGTGTGTGTGTCTTTGTTTGTATGAGAGTGTAAAGTGGGTTCTTAGTTCCTACCTGACTGACTGTACTAAGAATCCCTTGTTGGCCAAATACTGTAGCTAGTTTTGTCATTTACATAGCAATCACACTGAACTGAATTTGGCATCAACAACATGACTTTGAATACCTTATTCTAGACCAATACATACATTTAAACAAATGTTTTAGGCATTAACATGCCTCCCGAGACTACTGCTTTGACTACTTCTGTTTTGATTAAAAAGAGACAATTAAGATAATTAAGGTCAAGATAAAATTTAACTAGACTAAATGCCATCAGTTTTCATTGACTAAAACTAGACATAAATAGTCATGGATAAGTCTGACTAAAATAAGACTAAAATGCTCAGACTTTTAGTCGACGGAAACTTGACTCTACTAAAAAGAGTATGAACGTGACTAAAACTAATAAAAACTCAAATGACAGCTTGACACAACAGATCTGTAGCACGCGAACTTGGGGTTGATGAAAGGCGAGTGGTAAAGTCAGCTACCTCGCTTTACTGTACATGTAACTGTCGCAATTAAATTATACTAATGTATAATTTGTTTTCAACCAATGTCATGATTTAGAATTATATAATTGCATTCAGTAGGCTATTATTAAGTGGTTGGTAAGAGTACAGTGCCTTTATTTTGAAGGCCGTGGAACGCTTGTGATTGATAGAGAGCGTCAACAAGCTAACAGCAAACGAAACACAGACAATTTAATGCTCTGATAAAAGTTTGAAGTTGTTATAGCTTATGTTAGCGATTGGGGGAAACCTCTAATTCCCTTGTGTACAGCATACAACCAACGAGGTATGTTGTTTTGTGTCTGTATTTTACTTTGGTGAACGTTATTTAGGCTACATGCTGCGCATGTCATTGTATGTTCATATTAAGCTAATGTGGTCTTTATTTTCTCGTTATACTGTGGGTTTAGTTTTCACGGTGGATTTGGAGAAGAAGCTTCAAATATATGGAACGCCGAGTTAGTCAAAATTAAATAAATAAATAAATAGGTAAATAAATATATAAATACATACATAAATAAATATGGCTATGAAAAAAATTCTGAAATTTAAAAAAGATGGCAATAAATATATAAATATAGCATTATATAATTATATAGCTGAATCCATTTACCGACATCAATAAATAAATACATTTATTTATTTCAAAATGACGTTTTTGTAAAGACAACATTTATTTATTTCATGGGACTTTTATTTCCTAATGCCACATTTATTTTTTATTTTTTTCCACACCACATTTATTTCCACATATATTTCCACACCACATTTATTTCCACACCACATTTATTTCTGTGCTGTATTTATTTCCGATCTCACATGCAAACGAGAGGGGCGTGGTTATCTTCAGACCAACGCAGCTCCACAAAAGATCGAAGGCAGACAGGACACCTAGATTCGGTAGATGATGGAAGACATTAGTCGTGTCAGAGATCGCATGCTGGCCTTATAGATCAAATGTATCAGCATGGCTTGTCAGGATGTATTATTTTGGCACACATTGTATATTTTGTAGAGGTACTTGGGCGGATAAATGCTAAGTCTTAAATGGTTTGAGACTCAAGCACCGTGTTTTTGTGCAAGACGGCAAGTGTAGAAAGCCACAACAAGAATCTTCCTTTAGGGTTTAGCGTATTTTGATCGTAAACTATTGTCTGGGTTCACAGTGACAATTTAAGTAAGCTAATTTGTAAGATGTAGTTTCATAAGGGGCTGTGGTATCGTGGGAAATTTGGCTATTGCCTCAAGACAACCCCAAATAGGCCTACGCGATTAGCCTACACATTCGGGTAATTTCTGGTGTGCCCACGATAACCAGCTGTTTTCGATGAACCCAGGCCATACAAAATGTTGCTTAAGTGCCAATAAATTTGTGACTACAAGCTCCTTTCATCCATGAGCCTGAATAGCTTCAACGGACCAACAATCATGTATTTTTGCTCTAGTGCGATCGAATCCCACTTCATGCCAGCTTGCAACTGTTTTATTTTCTTAGCCTACAGCAGCAAATATGAGATGCGACTTGAAATTCGCCAATAATGTTGAATGTTGTGTGAATTTGTGACGAATCTGGTGATAGAGGCCAACGGCAGCTGCTGCTGTTAGGTGAACGCACAGCTCACATGCTTACAGAAACCAGGTAGTCTGGAAACCAGGGCGATATCACCACGGCTGTCCAGCACCTGTGCTAAGGGGATAGCTGTAGAGCTACCTGTATGGGGGGTGACAGTGGCATCGCACTGCCGAAAAGCATACAATGTAGACAAGCTTTGCCCACAATGTCTGTGTCGTCTCTGCCTTTTTATCATTGGTTCCCAATGGGAGTGATGGCGGTGACCTAGTAGCCTACGTGTGGGGACTTGGTCTTTGATAGCTGCGACGTAGCGCTGAAGTTACCTTTGTAAACATTGCTTTAGCTTGTGTGACGTGTAACTCGTCTGCAAAGCTAACAATCACTGCCACCACTACGTCTTCCTAGGTGGTATTTAAGACTTCAATATCTATGTTCTGTAGAGCACTTATCCGCCCAAGTACCTCTACAAAATCTACAATGTTTGCCAAAATAATACATCCTGACAAGCCATGCTGATCAATTTGATCTATAAGGCCAGCATGCGATCTCTGACACGACTAATGTCTTCCATCATCTACCGAATCTAGGTGTCCCTATCTGCCTTCGATCTTGTGTGCAGCTGCGTTGGTCCGAAGATAACCACGCCCCTCTCGTTTGCATGTGAGATCGGAAATAAATACAGCACAGAAATAAATGTGGTGTGGAAAAGTCTAAAAAAATAAATAAATGTGGCATTAGGAAATAAATGTCCCATGAAATAAATAAATGTGTTTACAAAAACGTCATTTTGAAATAAAGGTATTTATTTATTGATGTTGGTAAATGGATTCAGCTATATAGTTATATAATGCTATATTTATATATGTATTGCCATCTTTTTTTAATTTCAGAATTTATTTCATAGCCATACTTATTTATGTATGTATTTATCTATTTATTTACCTATTTATTTAATTTTGACTATACTTCCATACAAATAAACCTGTAGCAAGACAGCCACTTGTGCCAAGTGGGAATTATAGTACACTTTACTTGTGTAATAAATACTGTTTTAATTTAACCAATTAAATAACCATTTTAAGATTTTTTTGGTGCAGCGTTTAATTGAAGGCGGCGTTTATTACACAATGGTCATTTTTGGTGTGGCGTTTATTCATGTGCGGCGTTTAATCAAAGAAATACGGTAACTAAGTTGGAGGTAAAAGGAGGGGGAACTATTCAAAGTTGACTGAAGAAAATGTACAAATTGCAGTTTCAGTTCCTTGTTTTGAAGGGAAACTGATCTGTACAGACATCTGGTTGCATGGTGGAAGACAAAGGCCAATAAATTTTTTGAAATGCAGGGACTTGAGGGAATTCCTTCAGATTCTGAAAAGCAATTTTCTTACAAATGAACATCATCCAAAATACATTTTAAAAGCCTATAGATTCTGTCACGCTTTAAATTTAACAAGCAACTTTCAACAAGGAATATGCACCACAGAGTTTTGTACAGATCTATTAACACTCAAATACCTTCTACACAAATTGGCTAATAAGGACACCACCATATGCAAGTACTCTGAAACAAAGCATGTTCTTGCAGGTCACAAGATAACAAAATATTTCAATGATTAATACTGCTATATTTTCATCAAAACTTACATCCTCTAGTAGTTTGCCCTCCATCCTTAGTTCCCAGGATGAAACTTTATCAATTTCTTCACCTTCTGGCTTGCCAGGAGTACAGGTGTTGGATATGTAAATCCTCAATTTGCGTTTTTGCTGTAGTGGATGGAATTCAGTCATAGAACAAACACCACACCATGTGAACAGAGCGTCACAGTAACAAAACATAATAACCCTCCTTGGCCATGGCACTTTAAATAACAAGCTCAATACAAACAAGTGGCTAATTAGTTAGCTAGCTAAAGTCTTTGTGAAAGGGATTCTGGACAGATGTTCCTCATTTAATTTGAGCGTTGTGTTCCAATATGGGTTATTTTTTCCCCCAGTTTTTTTTTTCTGGGCTGAACTTGCATCTAGAAGTAGTGTTTTAAGTCAATAGAAAGAGCCACACTGGTTTTTCAGATGTTCAAGTTCAAGTCTTTTATTGTCAGATGCACAGAACAACACAGGGTCAGACTAGGCACTGAAATTCTTAGGACAAGACAACGCATACATTACATTACAACGCAGAACATACATTACATCTATGATAAGATAAAATATAGTAAATCTCCTAATATACAAATAATATACAATATTCAATACAGTATACAGATGTGTTGTTCTAAGTGACAGTACAGAGCAATATTAGTGCCAGCACAAATTGAATCTGAATGTACTCGTTTTAGAATTTATTTGTTTTATTTGAATTTGAAATGTACAAACTGTATTGTATACTAAATTATGCCATTTGGCAGATTGATACTGAATCTAATGGTTTAAAATCAAATTTCGACATTATATTCGACTTCTATGTATTCAATTTTGTTGTAGGCAAACGCAGCTAGCCTAATCAGTCACAAATGATTTGGTAGTTGACAACACTCTCCCTCTTCCAGAGTGCCGAGTCTGAACATATTAGGTTAGCCAATGTAGCCTAACACAAATTTTTCGCAACCACACAAATCGTTAGCTAGCATATGTGACAGGTGCTGGTATTAGTCCTCATGTACAGTACTGTGCAAAAGTTTTAGGCAGGAGTGAAAAAATTCTGTAAAGTAAGAATGCTTTCAAAAATAGACATGTTAATAGTTTATGTTTATCAATTAACAAAGTGCAAAGTGAGTGAACAGAAGAAAAATCTACATGAAATCAATATTTGGTGTAACCATCCTTTGCCTTCAAAACAGCATCAATTCTTCTAGATACACTTGCACACAGTTTTTGAAGGAACTCAGCAGGTAGGTTGTCTCAAACATCTTGGAGAACTAACCACAGTTCTTCTGTGGATTTAGGCAACCTCAGTTGCTTTTCTCTCTTCATGTAATCCCAGACAAACTCGATGACATTGAGATCAGGGCTCTGTGGGAGCCATACCATCACTTCCAGGACTCCTTGTTGTTCTTTACGCTGAAGATAGTTCTTAATGACTTTCACTGTATGTTTGGGGTCGTTGTCATGCTGCAGAATGAATTTGGGGGCAATCAGATGCCTCCCTGATGGTATTGCATGATGGATAAGTATCTGCCTGTACTTTTCAGCATTGAGGATACCATTAATGCTGACCAAATCCCCAACTCCATTTGCAGAAATGCAGCCCAAAACTTGCAAGGAACCTCCACCATGCTTAACTGTTGCCTGCAGACACTCATTCGTGTACCGCTCTCCAACAATTTGGCGAACAAACTGCCTTCTGCTACAGCCAAATATTTCAAATTTGGACTCCAGCGCACCTGCTGCCATTTTAATGCACCCCAGTTCCTGTGTTTTCATGCATAGTTGAGTCGCTTGGCCTTGTTTCCATGTCGGAGGTGTGGCTTTTTGGCCGCAAGTCTTCCATGAAGGCCGCTTCTGACCAGACTTCTCCGGACAGTAGATAGGTGTACCAGGGTCCCACTGTTTTCTGCCAATTCTGAGCTGATGGCACTGCTGGACATCTTCCGATTGCGAAGGGAAGTGAGCATGATGTGTCTTTCAGCTGCTGCAGTAAGTTTCCTTGGCCAACCGCTGCGTGTAAGGTCCTCGACGTTGCCCGTTTCTTTGTGCTTCCTCAAAATAGCTTGGACAGCACATCTGGAAACCCCTGTCTGCCTTGACATTTCTGCCTGGGAGAGACCTTGCCGATGCAATATAACTACCTTGTGTCTTGTTGCTGTGCTCAATCTTGCCATGGTGTATGACTTTTGACAGTAAACTGTCTTCAGCAACCTCACCTTGTTAGCTGAGTTTGGCTGTTCCTCACCCAATTTCATTCCTCCTACACAGCTGTTTCTGTTTGAGTTACGGTGCGTGTCCACTACAGCGGAGAGGAGCGGCGCGGAGCGTCGGATTCCAATTCATTTTCAATGAAATCGGGCGTTGACGCTCACGTATGGCATTGTGGGAAGGCGAGCGGAGCGTTGCAAGTTGGATTTTCTCAACTTTATGTAAATGACGAGCGTGAAAATGCTAGCGTTGGCCAATCGGATTGGTTTCTTGTTTCTTGTAACGTAGCAACTGTTGTTCACAGTAAACATGTCTAGGTTTTACAATTTCAAGATGGAGGAGAAACTTATCGTATGTGTCTGCACACCCAGTTCTGTTCAGAACAAAGTTATGTAATGTGACAAGCCTGAATTTAAAGGTTACATTAAACTAATAATGCATGTTGCAGGGTTGCCGACGTTGTCAGTGTCCCTAGAATGTTTTTACACTTTTAAATTCAGTCTCGTCACATTACGTGACTGTTCTGTGCCACTGCTAGCTTGCTAGCCCAGCCTACAAACGACTGGTTGAGTGACCGGTGGCGTGACCGGTGGCGTAACATGAATTCTACTGTAATCTTGCACTAGTAAAAATTCAGTATTAATGTTGTGTAAAAGTGGTATTTTGATCGATATTGTGAGTACATGAACCCAAGTCTGCACGCTTGGCCATGACTACAACAGTGACCTTAGAGAACTACAACTCTGTATTAACTTGTCTAACACGCCCCCGAGTGTGGTGTACTGTGGGAAGGCAAGCGGTGCAGAGCGTTAAAAAACGCTGTAGTGGATGCACCGAATCCAGATTTGAGGTTCGGCCGAATACCGAATCCACTGGTTAAGATTCTGCAGAATTCGAAACCGAATACCGAATCCTACTTCCATCCTCAGTTGATGAACACAGTAAACACATTAATGAAGTAAACAACATCCACAGCAGTGTATTTTTCATTTCTATTTTATTTTTACTGTAAAAAAAAAGAATTGGCAACATTTTGCCAGGAAGACAAGTGGGAAAAACTATTTTGACAATTACCATATGCCCAGTGGCGACTGGTCATTAGGGGCAGGTGGTTAGTGGGCAGTGCCCCACCTGTTATCAACACAAAGAACTGCAACAAAATTATGTTGTTTTTTTTTCGTTTACTTCGAATCATTTATTATCTATTAATATAACTCCTATATCTTCCTAAATTGTTTCGTTTCATTCGTTTGTGTTAGTATTTTATTTCATCTTCATTGGTCCCTGCCTTGCTGCTTCAGACTGCGTTCTGCCGATTCGAGTTAGCAGAGGCTAATCGTGAAGGTGGGGCTCTGGTGGGGCTAGCCCCTCTCTCACAATGCAATGTACATTGGACGAGGAAAAGTATTAATACGCATGCTCAGAATGTAATGTAATGTTATGTGGATCACACAAATTTGATGCCAAGTGGGGCTGAGAGCCGGTTGCCCCACCACAGCGTCATTTCGTATTTCAGACTTGATTGGCTGTCTGTCTTTCTGGCGCCAACATTAGTCGGCAAAAAGAAGAGCGTGGTGGGGCTAGCCCCTCTCTCACAATGCAATGTACATTGGACGTGGGAAAGTATTAATACGCATGCTCAGAATTCTAATCCATCAATGTAGATCACACGAATTTGTTGCCAAGTGGGGCAGAGAGCCGGTAGCCCCACCACAGCGTCATCTTGTATTTCATACCTGATTGGCTGTCTGTCTGTCTGGCGCCAACATTAGTCGGCAAGAAGAAGAGCGAGTAGTCCTTTTTTGCTATGTTCTGTTGAAATACTACACTACCCACAATCCCACGCAAAACAACACTGATATCTTATTAGGTTACCATGGCGACGTTTACCACCCCCTTGACCGGTTTAAGCGATCTGAAGGTTAAAATGTTAGTTTGAGCAGGAAAAGAAATGAAACGTACATATGCCAGTGGTGCTGAACGTATCGGACAACAAAAGAAAAGCTTATTCAGTCTACCAAAAGTTACCTCTTTCTTTGGTCCAGTATCTGTAGAGCTAGCTCTAACCCTGCGCCCGGTGACCTGCATGTCCACGGTGCTGAAACACGGAGCCCATCGTTGCTATTTATGATACCAGTAGTCTAAGTTCGGTTCAGTGTCAGTCAGACACTTTTTCTTCTTTGCTTTTGTTAAAAAATTCAAGTTGACGGGATGTTTGAGTCAGCCCAGACAGCTGAAAATATACTGCGCTAATCAATTAGCTAAGCAGTGAAGTTGCCGAAAGGGCGAGGCTTATTCTAACATAAAACGCTGTATGTATATCGTTTTAATCAAATACTGGTAAGGTTGGATTATTTCTATGTTGAGCTGCCAGTTCATGAAGATGAAAGTGCACATAATAAAATAATAAACCATTGATGCAAACCAACAGGAATCCTTGCTTTTTCTGCTCTATTATGTTTTATGTGGGTAGGGCCCCATATAGTTATTGAAACGGGCCCCCAGATGCTTAACCCTGTGAAGCCTGACACATCAACTAATAGACAGAAAATTCAGTTTTTTGTTATTTTAGTGTTTATTGAACCTTTAGTCAAAACATTAAAAAAATTATACATGATTGTCTGTCTGTTTGGCGCCAATATTAGTCAGCAAGAAGAAGATCGAGTAGATTGTCCCACCTAGCTTATAAAATGAATACAGTTGATTTCCTACTTGAGCACCGGTTTGAAACCCTCAAATTGGAGGAGAAGCTTGAAATCAAGCGACTTGGTGCCCATCAGCCACGGGATATTGCAATTACTCAAGCTGCTGGTAAAGTTAACCGTGGGTTTAATGTGGAGTGGTTTGTAAAGAAAAAGTGGCTAACGGTGAGCATTCAAAAGACCGCACTTTTCTGTTTTCCATGTCTGCTATTTGGTGGAGATGGTACTTGGTAGGGTAAATGTCGCAGCCCAAGTTGACAGTGCATACAGACGCTCCATTGAGCAGCATAAGAAACAGGTCGAAGAGAACAGGTACGTTCTCAGTCGGATCATAACCTGTATTCAACTGTGTGGAAAATGTGAAACAGCACTGCGGGGGCACGACGAGTCGGCGGACTCCCTGAATCCAGGTATTTTCCGATGTATTTTCGAGACCATGTGTGAGGGTGATTCCAGACTTCAGAGGCACTATGACGCTCAGCCCATCTTCAAAGGGACATCTAGCACTATACAAAACGAACTGTTAGACATCATGTATGAAGTGTACAAGGAGGAGATAGCCAAGCAATTGGACGAGACATCATTTGTTGCGGTACAGGCAGATGAGACAACTGATGTCTCCTGTAAATCCCAAATGGTGGTTGTGTTGTGATACATGTTGCCTGACTACACAGTGACAGAGAGGTTTTTGGAGTTTGTGGAAGTCAAAGACAAAACTGGACTCGGCCTCTCTAATAGCATCAAGGGTGTGCTGGAACCACTGAAGCTGGGAGAAAAGCTGATCGCTCAGACCTATGATGGTGCGGCTGTAATGAGTGGAAACGTCCGAGGAGTACAGACGCTAATGAAAGAGACATACCCACATGCCCAGTTTGTTCACTGCTATGCTCACCAGCTGAACCTGACCTTGCAGCAACTTTGTTCAGCAAGGATGAGCATTCTGAAGGTGTTTTTTGCAGATTTAACAGCTTTTGCCACCTTTTTCTCTGGCGCTCCAAAACGTGTTGCGGCACTTGCTGAGGCAACACAGAGACGCATTCCAAGGCCACCAGCTGTACGATGGAACTTTAAAAGCAGAACTGTCAATGCAGTTTGGGAAAACCGCGCTGCGTTGCTCCTGTGTATGGAGAATATACGCACACAACCAGGATGGGATGAGGCCACCATAAGTGAGGCATACGGCCTGTCCAAAAAACTCCAGGACCGAGCCTTTCTGCAGCTGCTGGAATTTTTTTCCTTCCTTATGCCAGAAGTTGATGTTTTATACAACACTCTGCAAAAAAGGAGCATCGATGCATCTGGGATTGGGAGTGCGCTTACCCGTTTCAAGGAGAATGTCCAGGACATGCGGAAGCAAACGGATGAATGGGCTGCCACCGTTCACGATGGAACAGACGATCCAGGCCGACGAGTGACCAACACAGCGCCGGTGATGGAGGCATGCGACACTGTCATCTCCCAGGTGGAGCAGAGGTTTTCACAGAGTGACCACCTGATCGCTGCCAAGCTAGTTGACAGCTCGCTCTTCCCACAATTTGTCCTGTCATTCCCTACATCTGAGCTTGACTGTGCGGTGAAACTATGGCCTCTAGGAAACGAGGAAAAGTTGAAGTCTGAGTTGACCACTCTGTACCGCCACACTGAGCTTCACACTGGCAAGACGGCTCTGTCTCTGTTACGATCCATCCATGAGAACAACCTAGAGGAGGCTTTTGCTGAGACCGTCACTCTGCTGAAAATTATCATTACAACTCCTATGACGACATCCGAGTCAGAGAGGAACTTTTCCACCTTGAAGAGGGTAAAAACCTTCACCCGCAACACCATGGGACAGCCGCGACTCAACGCATTGGCCACGTTGTCCATCGAAAGCCAGCTGATTCAGCACCTACAAGACTTTGTTCCCAAAGTCATCGAAAAGTTCGCCCAGAGGAAGAACCGCCGTGCCACCTTTCTCTTGAAGTGAGCCCTCAGCCTTGGTGAGTGAAAGCATATTGTATCATCCTGTCTGTAAGAAAGGCTGGTGGGATCAGCCAAATGGGAGACCGACTGCATTTGACGGACTTCTGTCAGTTGGAATAATTAGACAATGACAGTTGGCCTTCTGTTGAGTCAGTTGGTAATATTGCTGTGGGTTAATTAATATGCATTTTTCGGGTTGCAGGCGGTAAAGTAGGGGTCTCGCGCTCTCGCTCGGCTACCTAAACTGGGCGGGACGAGTCACGAGAGATGAGAAAAATAGAAGATTACAGTTTGCCTACTGAGAAGAAAGAAAGAAGAAATATTGATTTACTAACCTTAGAATAAATGCAGTAGTTGTAAATTGATTGCGAGAAGAAGATTTATTGTTTTGCAAATAACGAATGCTTTCGATTTTGTTTTGGGACGTTATATAGCCTATCACAAAATCGGTTGTTGCAAGTGCTGTTTTGTATAATAATCTAATTGATAAGGTTAGAGTGAGGGTTCCTAGATTAGTTTTTCTACTTGATTTGTGTATTGTCATATTTGTGTGTTTCTTGTCATTGAATTGTTGACCAATTGTTGTTTATGATTTTTTTTTAAAGAAGACAAATTAAGAAAAATAAAACAGAGGTAATAGAGAAAACAAATATCATAAAAAATAACCTTTTTTTTTACCTCTGAAATATAGCTCATGTGTCAGTGTGTTTCATTCTGTTGTGTTAAGTGAAACACTCGTTACAGTCTTTCCGCTTTGTTGGGGCCGTCAGTGGTGTTGAGCTCATTGCTGTTCGGGTATGGCCCTGTAGACAAATTGGTTCTGAGCTTGGTTGCATTCCTAATTTAGGTTTGCAAATGCGACAGTGGTAATTTTACATGTGTGTGTGAGAGAAGGAGAGCAATTACACAAGAAGGTCTCTCCAGTAGGCCTATGTGTCGGCTATTACAACACCTGGTAGAAGCAAGCCGCTCTGTCGTTAAAAGTGTTTTGTGGAGCCATGCTGTTTGTTGATGTGTTAAATAAAATGGTTTGTGCCCCACCAATTTTTTACATATAAAAACGCCACTGCATATGCCTATGTTTACCCTATCTCAAGATCCAATCAATATCCAAAATATTAGCCTTTTAGATATCTTGAATTTCTTTCGGATGTTTCATACGCAAATGTTTTAACAGCGGAGATGTTGTGTATTGTTTAGGGTATTTGCCACCATGAGATAAATCGGCATTGCAAATTGAACATGCAGCTCGACTTGAATCGCCTTCTTTTGACTTTTTGAAGTACTGCCAAACAACACTTTTTCTGCTTACAAGTTCCATTTTCACTTTCTCTTAGCCTACTGTATTGAACGGTCCACCTAAGTAAACACCTTCCCGTAATCAATGGTGGCATCATTATGTCGACCAGCGTAGCACGCGTAGTGCAAGCGTAGGGTTCGGTCGGTGGAAAAAAATTCTAAGGTTCGGCCGAAACCGAACTCCGTCAAAAACAAATGTTTGGCTAAGAAAGGCATACAAACGCATGGCTGTCGATTATCTGCATGTTTAGCACATAATATGCACATAATATGCATGTCTGGGCATGTGTGAGTATTTCTGGGCATATCTTTGAAATGTGAGTGTGTTATACTCAGTTTCAAACCTGGCAACAACAAAAGGACACAGAGAGAACGGTGCCAAATTTGAAACTGAAAATGTGTAAGCAAAACATTGTAAAAGAAACAATCAGACTTTTTAAACTTTATTTAGATCTTATAAAACGTTTTCAAATTTTTGAAACATATTTTTTCAGATGAGAATAAAAAATAAAATAAAATGACATTTCAAAAAAAAAAAAAAGTATATTGCCCACATAATCATACAGTATGATCAGATTTGGAGGTGCTGATTCCCATCCCAGCCGCTTCGCATTCAGTTGCGAACCGCTCCAGTGAGAGGTGAAGGTCACGGCCCGATGAAGCCATCAGGACCTGAGGTCACCAAACCGGACCCCCTCAACGCCCTGGCTGCGCCTAGAAATTCTGTCCATATAAGTTATGAACAGAATCGGTGACAAAGGGCAGCCCTGGCGGAGTCCAACCCTCACCGGGAACAAGTAAGACTTACTGCCGGCAATGCGGACCAAACTCTGGCACCGGTCGTACAGGGACCGGACAGCCCTGATCAGGGAATCCGGTACCCCGTACTCCCGGAGCACCCCCCACATGAGCCCCCGAGGGACACGGTTGACGGCCTTTTCCAAATCCACAAAACATGTGTAGACTGGTTGGGCGAACTCCCATGCACCCTCCAGGACCCTGCCGAGGGTGTAGAGCTGGTCCACAGTTCCACGGCCAGGACGAAAACCACATTGCTACTCCTGAATCCGAGGTTCGACAATCCGACGGACCCTCCTCTCCAGAACCCCTGAATAGACTTTCCCAGGGAGGCTGAGGAGTGTGATCCCCCTAAAGTTGGAGCACACCCTCCGGTCCCCCTTTTTAAAAGAAGGGAACCACCACCCCCCGGTCTGCCAGTCCAGAGGTACTGTCCCCGATGTCCACGCGATGTTGCAGAGTCGTGCCAACCAAGACAGCCCTACAACATCCAGAGCCTTAAGCAACTCCGGGCGGACCTCATCCACCCCAGGGGCCCTGCCACCGCAGAGCTTTTTAACCACCTCGGCAACCTCAGCCCCAGAGATAGAAGGGCCCCCCCCGATGTCCCCAGACTCTGCCTCCACGTCGGAAAGCGTGTTGGTGGAATTAAGGAAGTCTTCAAAGTATTCCTTCCACCGATCCAGGACGTCAGCAGCGCACCATCCCCACCATATACAACGTTGACAGTGCACTGCTTCCCCCTCCTGAGTCGCCGGATGGTGGTCCAGAACCTTTTCGAAGCCGTTTGGAAGTCGTTCTCCAGGGCCTTGCCGAACTCCTCCCACGCCCGGGTTTTTGCCTCCGCGACCGCCAAAGCCGCATTCTGCTTGGCCTGCCGGTACACATCAGCCTATGCCTATGTCGTCAGTCAAATTCTTTTTACTGTTTTTTTTTTGTGGCATTTCTGCCTTTAGTATTTTATGATGGACACGGTGTGTTTGGACAGGAAATGTGGGAAGAGAGAGACAGGGCACAGCCTACATGGTGCGTGCATTAGTCTGGTGAGCCACTGGGAAGCCCTAGATCTGCAGTCAAATTCTACCACTATATCACAGTCTACCATCATTTTTCTTTTTCAGATTTCATAAGAAAGCTTTTTGAAACCACTAACAAGATCTAACATGATTGGATGGTGATTGGCAGGTGTTAATGTCAGCCCTAATGGCCCTTGTATGCATGTAATAATCTAATTTGTTTGGAGCAGTTTGGTTAGTGTGTTTCTATAGAATTGGACAGTTCCAGGGAACAGTTCCAGGGAACAGTTCCAGGGAACAGTTCCAGGGAACAGTTCCAGGGAACAGTTCCAGGGAACAGTTCCAGGGAACAGTTCCAGGGAACAGTTCCAGGGAACAGTTCCAGGGAACAGTTCCAGGGAACAGTTCCAGGGAACAGTTCCAGGGAACAGTTCCAGGGAACAGTTCCAGGGAACAGTTCCAGGGAACAGTTCCAGGGAACAGTTCCAGGGAACAGTTCCAGGGAACAGATACGAAAAAGTTTAATTGCCTACCCATAATACGAAGTTAGAATATTAGCGTTACCGCTATAGGCTTCTTGATGGCTTCCTGAATTTCCATGCGCTTGCGTGCGATGGTCTGATCCAGCTTCCTCTCAAAGGCAAGAAGGTCCATGTAGGCTTGGGACTCAGGAACAAGGTCTCTGATCTATGATGAAAACAATCGTTTTCAATAATTGAGTTCCAGGTTGTCTTTTCCAGTGTGTAGGTCTAATTAGACATGTTAGCAGTATCTTCCTTTAAAGGGAAGAAGTTCGACTCACCCTTTGGGGAAGCACCTTGTCAGCCATCTTGCGCCTTTTCCCACTTACAAGACAAAGTAGATAAATACATAAATTATAGATACTATTATTTAAAGGTGGGTGGTATGAACGGTATAGAAATAAACCGGTATAAATTTGGCCTACGAAATGGATTTTGACTATATTGTGTAACCGCGGTAGAGCCTTCCAGAAATAAAATGTGTCACAGACCCATTAACACCAGGCACGGCACACAATTACCGTACAGTACTTTATTGCAAAAATCGCAATAAATCTACGCAAACATCGCAAGCAATCTTATGCATCCTCGTGCATTCAAAGTTTAGACTACAAAAACTTGAACGTCAAAGATTTGGCATGAAAGAGTATAGCCATGCAAGAAAAGATGCCAGGTTGGTTAGAATTATGAAATGTTTATTGTAGGCCAACAGAATTATATTCATCCATGTAATGACTTGTTATTTAGCTCAATATTTGTATTGAGCTAGATAACAAGTTCTTGTTATGCCATAAACGTACTGTTGAAAGCTAGATATTAGCTCTTTTTCCATGGAAAAGCACTGCAAAAGTTTGAAAAATTCAACCCCATCCAAATCCGGTAGAGTAGCTGCAGCGGTGCATATTACATTGTCATGACATTTTAAGAAGAATTAGATACATTGCTTTTAACAAGTCACTTATCTGTGTAACTGGGTATAAGGTGTCATAATAATACTATTACATAAATATAATCCTATTAAAATAAAAGGCCTACTGATATCAGAGGGTAGATGGATAGATATTGCTTTGCTAGCAATAGAACAATCAGGCATCAAATGACAGGTCCTTCATTTTGTTTACACACTCAAACATTCTAGCTACAGTATAAACAAGAAACACATTATGTTTTGCATATTTGCCAAAGTGTTTTGTTGTGTTTTCATCTGAGCATAGATCTTTATGCCATGTTGTTTTTTATTCATACCAGGGTTTTTCCTGCATAGAGAACATTTTGGCGCGCGCCAAAGCCGTTTTCCCAAGCGCCAATGACAAATCCCGCCAAAGGCAAAAAAAAGTCTGATGGAAAAAAAACAAAAGCTGTGTTCATCACGTGTGCAATGCATGTCAGCGAATATGTTCTCAATAGTATGTTTCAAGTAGGCTACAGCCGACCCTCGTTCTGTTTTGATCAATAGTAATCGAGTTGATAAGCGTGTCTTCTTGTCTGATCAATACGCAACTAGGAGGTGCGCGAATGGACAGAGCAGCCAGTAAACTGTCGTTCCGCTGCGAGGGCCAGCCCGACGTGCACGAATACACCTGTACAAATGCAAATGAAATTTCCACTCAAAATGCTGACAAAAGTTTGATTTACGATTTCCAACGCAGCCTCCATTGGTATTCTTAACCTGGAATGATAATATATAAGGCAATGTTTCCTCTATGGCTAAATTTCTGCCGCCACGGTATCAGAAATGTAGCCTGGCTTTGCCCTCCTACTTACTTCCGCTCAATTTGGATTTTGCTTCTGTACTAGGTCTGGGATTTCAGTGCATCAGTCGTTTTTTGGAGAAAAAAAATGTGTAGGTCCAATCAGCGAACAGAGGGAGTGGCTGAGAACGATGACGTTAATGTCGTGCACTCATTTGAGTTGTAGTTCAGTAATGGCGGCGGAGAAAGATGCGAGCGAAACTATTCTGCGGTTGTGGCAACGCTGCCGAATATCCATAAGTTAAAGCCGGAGCAAGAACAATCCTTGCTGAGTTTTGTTGGTGGTCATGATGTTGTGGCCCTCCTCCCCACGGGGTTCGGGAAAAGTTTGATTTTCCAGCTACGGCAGCTAGCTCCGTTAGTGGGTTTATTGTTATTATTTGCTACAGAATGCTTAGCCTATCAAGATCAAATGAAGCAGGCAGTGTACTGTGGCCTACCTTAATCAATAGGCTAGGCTACTACAATATTACATTAGCTATTAGACTATTATATTAACCTGTTCCGAAATGGAACAGGTTAATGGGGGGGGGGGGGGGGGGAGGGAGATGCAAAAAACCTGGGAATAAATACATTGATTAGGACACCTGTAACAACATACTGACCTTCTTAAATCATGCACATTAGACAAACTGTGCGCACCACTCACCCATGCCTTGGGCCTGCAAGTCCCACTTGCTGGTGAAGTTGTTGCTGCTGGTGAAGAAACCTCTTTCTGGAGACGTCTACAGGTGAGAGCCCCATTCCAGTGCGTGAGGGCATGTTCCCACCAAAATAGGGTCCAGGATGATGACCCCCCATGGACCGCATTGCTATCCTGGGAGTCAGTCCAAGGCGCTGAGGAGAAGAGGAGTAATTTTATTTTAAAGAAAGGATAATGGTGTCCCTATTGCCTTCCATTAGCATTGCAACGAAAACTAATAAAAGTGACATATCTCATCCATCAGATACTGAAGCGCAATCGAGTTGAAATTTTCAGAGGTGCTAATTGTCTATGGGAATAATATTAAGGAATGTTAATAAGTAATTAACTTTGATTGGCCTACTGTATGTCCCATGTCATATGCAGACAAATTTAGTAATCAGCAATATCCTAACAATATCCTAAGGGCTTGAAATTTACTTTTTTAATTGGTGGCACTGCAAATATTTAGGAGAATCCACTGACTATTAAGGACCAAAACAAAAAATGTATGTTGTACAGCGGTTCCGTGTGGTGCTGAGAATATAATTTACATCCTTGCATACTGTGCTAGCTGTGTTATGATAGTTATTTTCGTTTTGACTGGCAATGTACTGACGTTGCTCGTCCACAAATGCCCTATTAAACGCATAGAATAGGGTCGCTTCTCTTGCTAGATTTTTACAATCTACCGCCCCCCCTGAAACAAATTCTAGGGTAAACACTTATCTGCATTAAAGTTGAGAACTTAAAGAGGAAGTTTAATTGGTTATGTAACGTTGGTCCGGTCACTGTATACACTACTGTAGTACCGAGCGTTTTATAAAGAAATTAATACAGGTCGCTTCTCACAAATATATTTTTAGTTCACACACACACAATTTTGGGAGCATATGAGACCAAAATGGTCGCAATTTCAAGCCCTGTAAAAGCATTTAACATAACATGATAAATCAAGTTATAACACACAGTGTATTATTGAAGGATGGCCAAAACTAGTAGGAGAATGGTAGCTAGCTAACAAATCATACCCAAAGCGACAAAGAAATAGTACATATTGTACAGAGGTTCTCACTTATTTTGAGGGTTCTCAAGAGGAGATAAGATTATGATGTGTGAAGCTACATATGTTAGGTTCTGTAGGGGGGGGAGGCAGTGCCCTGTGACAACAACCTTGGACCCCCTAAATCTTGAGTCTGAATCATTATCAACATGGTCTTTTGCATTTTAATGCCTGCCTGTGAAGAAAACAATGTGACAACAAAAATGGTTAATGTAACTGGCCCCTCTAACAGTAAAACTGGCCTCCTGGTCCCCAAAACCCTAGGCCCGGCCTGGTCACTGGAGGTAGAAAGCTTAGCATGAGAGATGTGATTGTTCCCTTGACATCCCTGTCATCCTGCTTAGCTGCTTTAACAGGATGACCGTAATAAACTGATAATGGTGAACAGAATGGGATTTAATTTGGATCCTGGTTGGTGGGATTCATCAGGTTGTTTCAGATTTAGAAGGGTGCTGGCTGAGGAACAGCACATTTCAAAGTTTTGCACTCTGAATTTGGCACTGAAAATCATGGGGTGGCACACCACAATTAAAAGCCATTACTGAATTTCAGAAATGTTATTATGCTGTTGGAGCACATGTAGGCTAGTTGAAAACTGGTTAGATAGCCAGACTGCTGTCTACAGAATAGAAAAATATAGTATGGGCATATTTCGTTTTTCTGTGAAAACTAAATAGTGAGAACTAGAATATTGACTTATTTGATAGTAAATACCTTATTTAGCTTGATTATTTTTATAAACACTGTGCTAAAGAGTGCATTCCGATTAATCCCAAATCTTCTTCAGGCTGCCATGTCTGGATTTTGTTCTGATATGCACTGACAACTGTTCGACTTTACATTAGCCATAACAAAGCATGTCAAATCAGTTGATTTTGCCAGTCATACTCAGTCATCATGTTGTAGAAAAAGTTCTCAATTTCGAGTGTCATAAAGCACTTGGATTGCCTAATTGTACAAATGTACTAAAATATGTTATTGAGGACATAAAATAAAAACGTTTCTGTTTTAGTATGTCAATATAGGGTAATGCGTAGATTGATAGAGTAAAAATGTAATCCAATTTCCAGTAATGCAGACAACTGTTGGTGGCTCGGAATGTAAATTACCTGGTTGTATTGCGAAGCAGTGTTGAAGGATCGGTAGCCTGTGTTGATCAGTGTTGGCATCCTTATCGCAGCATTCTTATGTCCGGTGATTATCGAGTTTACACTGGGGTTCATGAGAGGACCTGAGTGGCAATCAAATTAAACAAGTTGGTTTGGTCGTTAGCTAAAAAATGTGCTCCCTAGTAAACTAGGCAATCTATCCAGTGAGCAGATCAAGTTATTTTCCTTACCAATAGATGCCAGCTAGTACACTATACGATCTAATGCTGTTGCTGTAGTGAAGCTTGTAACTTTTAGCAAATGTAATTTCCGGGATGGTTCGTTGGCTGACGCTAGCTAACACGTTAGCAAGATCGAGTCAGTTTGTTTAGTTCTACGTAAACTGCGAAAGGTTGTGGTGATAAGTAGCGAGAGTAGGTCTACATGTTGTTCACTCCAATCGTTGGATATGCCTGGGCAATTTATTAAATTTCGTTAATAAGAAGTTGATAAACAATTACTCTAGCTAGATTATTATGTGTGCATGTTTGTGATGTAGTAAGCGCGACTCAATTTCTTCGTAATACAGTGCAACCTCTGCTATGACTAGCACCGCCTAGTATGTGTTTGCTTGTTGCCAGCAGAAAATATGTTGTTATTTTCTCTTTTTTGGGATGTTAATGCGTTTACGTACACAACTTTGATGATTTTATTGTTGTTTTTAGTATATTTAAGTAAAATATTGTAACTTAATACTTTAAAGAAAAATAAACTAAACAGAAATCGAATCTGAAATCTAAAATTAAAACGTTTAGTCTAAAATCTACTGGCAAATTACCAGAGGTCCGACCTCTGACGTAATTTTGTAGTTCACGCTGTCCAGGTTGAATTTATATTTTGAGCTCTCGAGTTCTGGCACAAGGCAGAAGTTGGTTTCTTGTTCTCCGGTTATTAAACTTTGACGCGTTGGATCTTTTAGTAGGTTTGCACTATGGTCTGAAATGACTGGCTGTTATGTATTATAGTTTCATTATTTGACAAGTAACTCACTGTATAAAAATAAGATAAAGCAGCTATACTGATTTGAATCTGATTTTCTTTCCCCCTCAAAATATGAGTGGCTTCCAGGTTTTCAAAACACTACTTTACAGACCTGCAAACTTGTCGCTTTTCGGCGACAATCGCCGTTTTCTTGGTCAATTGGATCATTTACTTGAATCGTGTATAACCGGAGAGGTTTTGGGGGGGGAGAGGGGGGCGCGGGTGTAGGCTGCCCTTCTTCTGCATGCCATGCCGGCTTAGAATTGCGAAACATTATTGGATAATTCTTATAATTTACATTTCTCTGGGCCAATCGCAATCTTAGCACTTTTTCTTTTGACCAATCGGAATCTTAGCACTTGCGTCAGAATCTTTAAGCACACAGCGTCAACTGTTACTTGCACTGTAGTGATGGGCATTCCGGCTCTTTTTCGTGAGCCGGCTCCTATGGCTCAGCTCACCAAAAAGAGCCGGCTCTTTTGGCTCCCGAACGGCTCTTTAAAAAATACATGTTTTAACTATGAATTTGACTATGATGGGTGTGAAAACAATTTGAATTAAATTATGAAATGAAATATACTCGACCGTAACCACATATCTTTAAAAATGCATTGATTTGTCATCTCCTCCGAGTTTTGACTACTCTCTGACTGTGTGAGTTGGCTCGGCCCTCCCTCATGCAGGATTGACAGGAACAGAATGTGAGGATGATCGTGTGCGCCTTTAAGCCTACAAGTATTTTTTTGTTATTCTTTGAATTAGTCAATTATTTTAAATACAATTAAAATTCATTCTTTCATAATCATTTAGTTTTTATAGGCTGTATTAATCTATTAAAAATAGAGTCGGCTCTTCAGATATGCGAGCCACCTCCCGACGTTCACCTTCAAGAGCCGGCTCTTAGAGCCGGATCGTTCGCGAACGACCCATCACTATTGCACTGGCCAGCTTGCCTACCGAAGTTGAGTTAGAAAATGTCGTTAGCTATGCTAGCTAACGTTAGTTTGCTAGCTGTATATAACATTTCACTGGGTCTTGCAGGCAGCTGTGTGTTTAGCAAGTCGCAGTGTTTCCAAGCCCTGATAGTTTAACTGAGATGACGCAGTAGATACGACGTGCAAATATGTGCGAGGCTGGATTGAACTAGCACTATATGGGATAGACTGTTGCACAGTACTACTAGTACTAGTAGATAGTACTTAAGCTACTACTAGTAGCTTGTGCCGTTGTGTACTGGTAGGCTGCAAGGTGAACCACGAAAAGTCTTTTAGAAAATGATTCCCGCTCCACAGTCTGGCATCTACTCAATCTTTAGCTCATAAAAAAAGAACGATTCGTGCTAAGCTACCAAAAAAAAGTTTGTCGCTGAAATTCCAGTCGATTATCGTTGCGTCTATGTTTTATGCAGAACTAGTTTCTTCAGAGCGTAATAGGATTTTGGTGGCACGGTTCGACACGTGATTGTTCTACACCAATAAGGTAGCTGCTTTTTGTCAACATGGATGGATATGTTTGGCAAATAGTGGATGGGACCTTGCACGTAACAGAAATTCGGCCCCTGACAGTGTTTTTCATGTGATACACTGCGGCTGCAAAAGTGCGTGTGAGACAGGCAGATGTTCATGTTTTTCTGCAGGACTGTGTTGCACACTTATGTCGTTGTTGTAATTGTGCCAACACAAAAGAAACTGAGGAACTGGGAGATAACTGTCCTGACACTAACATTGAGGACTGAGTGTCCTTAATCTGTTATTCCTTATTCTGTTTTGTACAGTTTTATATATCATATTTCATATTTTTCATTACGATTGTTTTTGAATGATTACATTCAAATTTGATTACAACAACGACATAAGTCTGTCCCCCCCCCCCCCCCCAGGTTAATGTAATAGCCTAGTTTAATAACTAATGTGATATTGCACATATTTTTGTACTATTTCCCCTAAAGCAATAAGGTTAGGCTACTTAGAGACCTTCCACTCAAAGTATGTTCTAGTATGTTCTGTTGGCCTCTTCAACAAGGCCAAGGGACCACACTGACTCTAATGACTTCCTACTTAAAACACATTGCTTTTTGCACTGCATTACAAAATTGTATCTTGTACATTTGTATTTTTTGTAATATTTGTATTTTTATATTGTAATTTACGGCAACTTATATTTTATTGTATATTTAATTCTATTCTAATCCCACTTAGTACTGCTAGTTTATGTACCCTTAGTATAGATAGTCCACATATTTAAATTTTAGGTCCCTATATGTTTATTGTATGCACCTTCCTGCCAAAGCAAATTCCTTGTCTGTGCAAACTTTCATGGCGAATAAATCCCATTCTGATTCTGATTCTAAATGGCATAAATGCTGCCAATTATTAATTTACGTATTAATAATTGACGTTGGTCAGTAGCCTATCGATTAAGGTACTCGAAAGCATGTACACTGTCTGCTTCATTTGAGCTTGATAGGCTAAGCATTCTGTAGCAAATAATAAAAAAAAATCTTACAGCCAGCAGTGTGTATTTTTTTGCCTCCCCTTTCGAATTCAGAATTCAAATCACTAAACAAAAATTTATATCCAGAGAAAAGTGGATTTTGAGGGGTATAGCTCCATAGACCTCCATTCATTCTGCACTCGCTCGTTAGCGCCCTCACATGGAACTGCAACCAGTTCAGAACCCGGAAGTTTCCCAAGAGTGGCAGTTCTCCCTACGCCTGGGACACACTGCCTGCGATCGGCTGCGATCTGCTGCAACGCGACTGGAAGCGCCGCCTTTTTTTCATTCAGCGCCCATGTTATCAAATGGGACCTATGGGGGGTGACAAGTATGGAAGGCCTAGTATGGGGGGCGGATAGGGACATGGAGAACCTGCCTAGGGAGACTGTCGTGTGACGTCTAGCCTACTTCTGGATAAGTTGCTTACGTCGTCGCATCTATTTGTGGATAACGTCGTCGCCATACTTTGAAGTAAAGTACTCATTTTTGAGTACATTTATAGTTATAAAGTTTTTGCGAGTTCAGATCATTTTGGAGCTTTTAACACTGAGAAAATTAAGGCAATGTCAGAAGATGACTTGCCTTCTCAATGTGTCATTCATTTCCGTGTTGTTAGTCGGTGATTCATTACAACATTTGTTGTCTAGCCCTTCAATCTGTCAGCAAAATGTAGGCTAGTTATTTGGCCGCTATAGGATGCCACACACGTTGCGTATCAGACAGATGTTGTGCTATAAATGCGTAGCCCGACATTAAAAATATTTTAGAGTCGGATGACTGATTGCGTTGTTGTACCCAGTCAAAGGAATTAACACACAGGAACATCATAAACATGCAATGGTCTAGCGGCAGTTATCCTGACAAAACATGTAGCCTAATGTTATTTATGTATTATCAGGACATGGTCCAAGTAAGCATACACATTATAGGCTATGTTATGCCTATTCAATTTAACAACTTTCAGAAGGACAAGACAGGCAGTGGATAATGTCTTAATATCTTTTTTTTGGTAGCATATGCCACTTTCATTCTATCCTTTGTGTAGCCAAAACACTGCTTTTTTAAAGACAGAATAGAATAGATTAATATGTAGTCTACATGTTATTAACTTTGATCTTTCAAAGTCAAGCTTCTCTCCCTATCCCTGTTGTGTCTAAGCTGACTGACGCATCCCAAACAACCTCCCATGGAACAGAACAGAACATTCAAACAGCCTCCTGCAAGGACATGGGCCCTGCACAGATCTGCACCCCCCGGATGAATTACCTTGTGATGGAACAGCTCAGTGACAGAGACTTTCCCAAAGAAAAGCTACGCTAGGACAGCCACCATGCTATTTCATTGGACATACCGGTCATCATCACAAACAGAAAATGGCATGGTAAAATGCATGGTTACAAACCTGAAACTAGTGTTAGAAGTCACAGAACTATCCATATTCTTCCAACAGATGTATCTACCCCTGTTTTATCTGTTAATACCCCACAGATGAAACTGGCCCTTCTAAATGTTAGATCACTAAATAACAAAACATTTCTAGTTAATGATCTGGTCAAAGAAAACAACTTAGACTGCATCTGTCTAACAGAAACCTGGCTAAACAATGACACGGCAACAGCAACTTTGATAGAAGCGTGTCCGCCTGATTACAGCTTTCACCAAGTTTCAAGGACATCAAAAAAAGGTGGAGGAGTCGCAGCTATTTTCTCCTCTAAACTGTTGTTCAAAATCACTGAGCTAGGTGAATTCACATCATATGAATATCTTGCTATAGAGCTCAAAACCGAATCAATACTTTTTGTTATTATATATCGGCCACCCAAGCACTCGCCAATATTCATACAAGAATTCTCTGAACTATTATCACTATGTGTCACTAGATATGACAAAGTAGTTTTAAACGGAGACTTAAATATCCAAGTAAATAAAAAAGCAGACCCAAGAACTATTGAGCTCTTAAATCTCCTTGACAGTTTCAATCTAACTCAACACATAACAGACCCAACACACCGGCACGGAAACACACTAGATCTAGTGATAACAACTGGACTAAATATCAATAATATTTCAATAACTGATCTACCCCTCTCAGACCATCATTATATACTTTTTAATGTGGAAATTATCCTAACAAAAAACAAAAAAGAATTCTTAGTCCATAGAAGATATTTAGACGATACAGCTATGATGACATTTTCTGAACAATTTGCTCTATATGAGCCGACTAACCATGATTGCTCTCTGAATGAAATGGTAGAGAACCTCAATGATGCACTATTATCTGTGTTAGACTCTGTTGCACCACTGAAAACCAAAAAGAAGTGCACAAGCAGAACCTCCCCATGGCTGAGAAATAAAAATGTTAGTGAAACGAAAAGAAAATGCCGTGCAGCAGAGAGAAAATGGAGGAAAACAAAGATCACTATCCACTACAATATCTACAAAGATACACTAACCACCTATAACAAAACCATCCGTCTAGCAAGGAGAGAATATTTCTCCAACATTATTACAGAAAATGCCAGAAATTCCAGAGTTCTTTTCTCCACCATTGACCAGCTGCTAAACACTGTCCCTGCCCCACCTCCATCCTCAGCAGTTAAATGTGAAGAGCTTGCTTTGTTCTTCAAGAACAAAATAACTTTGATCAGAGCGAGTATTATTAATAGTGGGGTCGAAACTGACATCAGTAGATTCTGCAACATAACCATGAGCACATTTACCTGTATCACACTTAGTGAACTTTCCAAAATTGTCAGCGAATCTAACTCCACAACCTCAGATATTGATCCTATACCCACAACATTCTTTAAGCGAGTGTTTGATAGTGTCTCAGGTCCGGTGCTAGAGATTATAAACACATCCCTTAGAACTGGCGTCTTCCCAGATGCCTTCAAAACAGCTGTTGTAAAGCCCCTATTAAAGAAACCCAAATTGGATAACAGTCTACTTGCAAATTACAGACCAATATCAAACCTTCCATTTATTAGTAAAGTACTGGAAAAGATAGTTTTAGTCCAATTAAATTATTTTCTTGAAGAAAATAACATCCTGGAAGTCTCGCAGTCAGGTTTCAGAAAATATCACAGTACTGAAACTGCTCTCACCAAAATAATTAGCGTCCTCAGACTAAACTCTGATGCAAATAAAGTCTCTATCCTTATCCTGTTAGATCTCAGTGCAGCATTTGATACAATTGATCACGACATCCTAATCAATAGACTGGAAAAGCTTATTGGGTTCACGGATAGTGTATTGAACTGGCTGAAATCATATATCACAGGAAGGAAGTTTTATGTTAGTTTAGGTGACCATAGGTCCAAGAAACATGAGAACTGCTACGGGGTTGCTCAAGGAAGCTGCTTAGGTCCATTACTTTTTTCTCTTTATATGTTGCCACTCGGCGACATAATCAGAGAACATAACATAGATTTCCATAGCTATGCGGATGACACACAACTATATATATCCACTGAACCCAACGATGCAACGGCCATCAATTCCATTACCAACTGCCTGTTGGCAATAAACAAATGGATGAATGATAACTTTCTTAAATTAAATGAAGACAAAACCGAAGTCCTACTATGTGGCCCCAAATCCAAAAGAGAGATGCTTATTAAGAATCTTGGAGGCTTAACCCCCTGTCTTAAACCAGAGGTGACGAGTCTCGGTGTAATCCTGGACTCAGATTTGAATTTCAACTCTCACATTAATAAAGTGACCAAAACAGCTTTCTTTCACCTGAGGAATATAGCAAAGGTACGACCATTCATAAACCAAAATGATGCAGAGAAGTTAATTCATGCTTTTATATCCAGCCGGCTGGACTACTGTAACGCACTTTTCACTGGTCTTCCCAAGAAAACCACTGAAAGACTACAGCTCATTCAAAATTCTGCAGCTAGATTATTAACCAAAACTAAAAGGAGAGAACACATTAGTCCTGTCCTAGCTACTTTACACTGGCTCCCTGTTACCTTCAGAATTGACTTTAAGGTCCTTTTCCTCACATACAAAGCTCTACACGGACAAGGACCTAGCTACATTGCAGATGCAAATGCAGGCCTATTAGAGGTCACCAGAAGCAGTCATAAGTAGATTGGTGATTCGGCCTTTGTCAATTACGCCCCAAAACTATGGAACAAATTACCCATAAATATTAGGGAAGCAAACACCCTAGACATTTTTAAAAGACAGCTTAAAACCTACCTTTTTACCGAAGCATTTAAGTAATTTTATCTCAAAAGGGTTTTCCTACTTTTTAAAGTTGTTTTCTCTCTTGAACAGAGATCTTATTAGGATTTTTATTTATGTTTGAATTGTTTATCACTTGTATTATTGTTTTTATTGATTGTATGTAAAGCACCTTGAGCTACAATTCTTGTATGAAATGTTCTATATAAATAAAGTCTTACTTACTTACTTACTTTTTCCCATTTTTGATACAGCCTTACATTTTGTTTTTGAGGTAAGTAAGTAAGACTTTATTTATATAGCACATTTCATACAAGAATTGTAGCTCAAGGTGCTTTACATAAAAACAATAATACAAGTGATAAAAGTAATAATTAAAATAGCAAATTATAAAAACAATAATATAACTAATAAAAGTAGCCTAGTAAAACCCTTCTGAGATAAAATTGCTGAAATGCTTGGGTAAAAAGGTAGGTTTTAAGCTGTCTTTTAAAAATGTCTAGCGTATTTGCTTCCCTAATATTTATGGGTAATTTGTTCCATAGTTTTGGGACGTAATTGACAAAGGCCGAATCACCAATCTTCTTATGACTGCTTCTGGTGACCTCTAATAGGCCTGCATTTGATGATCGCAGTGTTCTAGCTGGTGTGTAGTTTATAAAGGAGTTAGCAATGTAGCTAGGTCCTTGTCCGTGTAGAGCTTTGTATGTGAGGAAAAGGACCTTAAAGTCAATTCTGAAGGTAACAGGGAGCCAGTGTAAAGTAGCTAGGACAGGACTAATGTGTTCTCTCCTTTTAGTTTTGGTTAATAATCTAGCTGCAGAATTTTGAATGAGCTGTAGTCTTTCAGTGGTTTTCTTGGGAAGACCAGTGAAAAGTGCGTTACAGTAGTCCAGCCGGCTGGATATAAAACCATGAATGAACTTCTCTGCATCATTTTGGTTTATGAATGGTCGTACCTTTGCTATATTCCTCAGGTGAAAGAAAGCTGTTTTGGTCACTTTTTTAATGTACGAGTTGAAATTCAAATCTGAGTCCAGGATTACACCGAGACTCGTCACCTCTGGTTTAAGACAGGGGGTTAAGCCTCCTAGATTCTTAGTAAGCATCTCTCTTTTGGATTTGGGGCCACATAGTAGGACTTCGGTTTTGTCTTCATTTAATTTAAGAAAGTTATCATTCATCCATTTGTTTATTGCCAACAGGCAGTTGGTAATGGAATTGATGACCGTTGCATCGTTGGGTTCAGTGGATATATATAGTTGGGTGTCATCCGCATAGCTATGGAAATCTATGTTTTACATTTACATTTAGTCATTTAGCAGACGCTCTTATCCAGAGCGACTTACAGTAAGTACAGGGACATTCTCCCCGAGGCAAGTAGGGTGAAGTGCCTTGCCCAAGGACACAACTTCATTCGGCACAGCCAGGAATCAAACCGGTAACCTTCAGATTACTAGCCCGACTCCCTAACCGCTCAGCCACCTGACTCCCTATGTTATGTTCTCTGATTATGTCGCCGAGTGGTAACATATAAAGAGAAAAAAGTAATGGACCTAAGCAGCTTCCTTGAGAAACCCCGTAGCAGTTCTCATGTTTCTTGGACCTATGGTCTCCTAAACTAACATAAAACTTCCTTCCTGTGATATATGATTTCATTCATGATTTCATATATGGTAGCCTCTGACCCTACACCCCTAGGCTACTGTGTATTGAAGAGGTTTGTCCTTAACCACTGATCAGTTAACAATAATTAAATATAATGATTATTTTATTACTTTTATACTGTTTGGAATACTCTGAATATAATAAAAAATGTTTGATCTATACCCTGCTATATCAAGCTAATGAGAACATAACCCTTGGTCATGTCTAGGAGAGAAATATAGAGAATCTATGAATTATTTTGCTTGTATCATTGATAAACTGACATTTTGCTGTTTGCTTATGCCTGCATAGCCATAAGTTAGTTATTTGTGAGGTGTGACCAGGAAATGCCTGTGACACTAGTGTAGGTCAGAGGTCACAATATTACCAAAGTGTATAATGCCATGCAACTTTGAACAAGGAAAATAGAAAGAGCGTCAAGGCCATTTCTAGGAGCCCTATCTAAAGGCCTAAACAAAAGCTATCAAGACTAGCATGCAGCATCTTCTTTCTGTGCTTGCAAAGCTATGTTGATTGGTATCCCCCCTGACGTTTCTTGTGAGAGTAAAACCCCCAATATTGTGATACTATTTAACTGCCCCTGCTCTTAACCCTGTAAGTTTGTCTGCAGTTGTAATTCAATGGTATAGAATCATGTGTTAAAGCTTAATATTATGAGCAATATCAATAGGCTAGTGACAAATACACTTTTGTATCATGTTCTAACAGTCTGCTGGTTTCTGTTAGTGTAGCGTCCACACAAAAAATGGAAACCACTGATGGTCTGAAGATGTTTAATTTGCTGTCTTGCACTTCTACACCAGTGCTAAACAGAGAAGTGTACATTTACATTTAGTCATTTAGCAGACGCTCTTATCCAGAGCGACTTACAGTAAGTACAGGGACATTCCCCGAGGCAAGTAGGGTGAAGTGCCTTGCCCAAGGACACAACGTCAGTTGGCATGACCGGGAATCGAACTGGCAACCTTCGGATTACTAGCCCGACTCCCTCACCGCTCAGCCACCTGACTCCCTCAAGTGTAGTCAGAAGGCAAAATTATAAATTAAAACTCCCATTAACAAGGCTACATTCATTAGTAACTCATTAACACCACCAAGTTAGCAAACACATCAAATAAACTCAATACAATTACATTACACTGTTGCCACATGTTGGGAAATAACCAAATACAAGCAATATAAAAAATGTAATGAATGCAAACTTTACAAGCATGAAACACACTGTATTGTGGTCACCTACGTAGTCCTAGACTATTCTAGGTTGTGGTTCAGTGAAAGCACGTCTTCTTCAGTAGGCTATAATTGTTAAATCCTACTTGAGAAAGGACAGTTCACAGCTGTATGACTCAATAGGAAATTACCATTACCTGAATGACTTGTAGTGATCGGGAGGTTATGCCTGTTCTGATGATGGGATAAACCATGTTAGATTGTTGGCTCTATGTGCATTGTTTGGTTCTCCTTTCCCTGTCTGTTTCTGTGTCTTTGTTTCTGTTGCAGGATGGCAGGTAGGTAGAGGAGCTGTGATTGCTGCAAGGGTACACCTGTGATCTGTGCCTCGGTCCTTAATAAGCTGAGCCCTTTAACAAGCTGGGTCTCTCCATACTAGCAGGAACATCATCACTGTTTGCTTTTTAGTTTGTAATGATTCTCTACACACTCTACACTTGCACTGATCCCACATCCACTCCCTACACTACTGATTTACATGACCCTCACATGCAACCGTTTCTTTGTAAGCACTTTTTATTGAATAAATACACTGTTATCCTTATTTCTGTGGCTTGTCACTTCCTGAAGTGTATCCATCTTCATATGAACCCGGTTATGACAGCTTTACACAAGTACTGGTTGGCTACACCTAATGCCGGGCTTATACAGATGTGTGTATTGGCACTTTGAAAGGTTTGAATTATTATATCCACATATCAATGTATAGTTGTTCAATCCACTGCAACAATAGGACAAAGGAACACCAACAAAATGTGAATAGCCTACAAACAATGAGCATCCCAGGCGATTCTAGGTTTTAAAACTGGGGGTGCAAAAACATGCTCAAAATTAATACTATATCTTAAAATGTATACTTAATCATTAGAGTACAACAAACCATGATAGAACATACAACTCTGACATCACTTTAACGTGTTCTAAAAACATTTCTTCGTTTTTTTACATTAATTTGAAAATGTAATGTTTTCATCCCAACGGTATCAAGTCGTGCATTAGGATTTTACCGCAGGTGCAGCCTGCAAAACTCAATACGTTTTGAAAAAACAAGTCAGTGACGGCGGCGACGTAGCTACTTAGTAGGTGTGTTGTTTGGCAGCGACGTGTGTCTCACACGGCTTAGTGGCGACGTACTTATCTCAGACGTACTTAGTGGGCGTAATGTTTTTTTATACTTTCGAACATGCGTCGCCGCGACGTCGCCGCCGGTAGACGTTCCTTACATGCCGTCGCCGTCAAGTCGCCGCCAGTCTCTGGTTTGCAGTCCCATTAGTCCCATTCAAAAATCCACACGGTCAGGCGGCGACGTATGGTTAGGCTGCTCCTTCTCCTAGGAATGTCCCTTTCCGCCCCCCATAATCACCCCCCATAGGGACCGGCCACACTGGCTACGAAGCGCCGCGATCGCCTGCGATCTGCAGCAATCGTTTCGGCAGCTGGTCGAATGTTTTCGCGAGACGCTTGCGAAATCGGCTGCAGGATGATGAAATACACCATATTAGTTGATATATTTGAATTTAAAAAAAAGTTATTAAGATTTTACTCCATTAATTGTAGACTACAGTGCACATTTGTAAAGTTGTAGACTTTATAATTACACAATGTTGGTAACGAACGGCCTTTACATGTGGTTACTGTGAAGGAATGATAACATACTGCTAATCAATGCTGCTATACCAATCACTACCTTATATACATATATACACATATATTATGTAATGCTCTATACTAAAACATGTATCCAATTGTGATCAATTGATTTAATAAAGAACATATGAGATCATGCAACAGGATGCTTTCTGTGCAAGTAAGGTCGTGCTGAAATGTATCTGTGTAAAGTAAGATCATGCTAAATTGTAACTTCGGTGTGTGGGCAAGAATGCCGATGTCAGGCAGACTGTTTTGGGAGGCGAGTTTGTGATGCTCAGGGACCGCAGTGACCACAATAGGGCCTCTCAGCGCTTGGGAGTAAAAGTGTCAACTTAGGAGATAAGGTAATGTTGGAACAGTAACTCTTCTCTGCTTAAGGACGGGTCAGATCAGCCGGACTGACCACCTTTGGATATACTCTGTTCTGAGGTCACATTCAATTGGAGAGCCTGCCCCTGTCCCCCCTTTCACACTACCCGTCCCCTTGGAGACCCTGCCCCACCTGCATCCCCTTGGAGACCCTGCCCCACCTGCATCCCCTTGGAGACCCTGCCCCCCCCCCCCCATTTTCACACTGGATGATCTACCCCTTCCCCTTGGAGACCCTGCCCCACCTTTCCCCATACATCATCGACCCTGGCCTGGTCTGCCTCACCCCTTCTCCTGGAGACACGACCCCCCCCCTTCCTGGGAGGCGCAGCTCCCATCTCCCTGCATGCCATCAGGACCTTGGGGCGATCTACTCCCTTCCCTGGAGCCCCCCTCCCTTGGATTACCTCAGACCTGTGGGTCTTGTCTGCCCCCCTCCCTGAGTAGACCTGTGGGTCTTCTCCGCCCCCTCCCTCTCCGAACATCACCAGATCCTTGGACTGCCCACCTTGTGCCACCATGAACGCCCTGGACATTTAATTGGACAACCACATTCCCACTCCACGGTCTTCTGACCAATCGCCTGTCACAGACCTCCCTCTCTGGGGTGGGGGGGGGGGGGGGGGGTACAAGACCTGTCTCCCGAGGACAGGGAGACAGAACTGGGTGTGGGCAGAACTCTCTCTGATCTCTGTCACGACCACTTTCTCAACGAAGGCCTTGGTTTGTTCTATTCTGAGACTCTGTTTCTGTGAGACTGCTGTTGCATCATCGACTGATTCATTGTACTAGACTACGAACATCCTGGTGTGTTGTTTTCATTGTGTATCTTGTGATTGCATCATTACTTACATTAAACAACAAATAACTTGGTCCGATGTTTAACCTTGTATTATTCTCCACTACCCAGTTACACAATCCTTAACATTACCCTGATGAAAACGAATGAAAATAACCAGATTGATCTGTTGAGCTAGCATGCCCGTAGTTGTTTTGTTTGCTTGAGAGAAACGAGTTGTCACGCGTTGCACACAACACACACGCGTGCAGACATAGCCTACCGAGAGAGAACCCCCAAGTCGATTTGTAAAATCAGCATCAAATGAATTCTCGAAGTTGAAAAGCACAGGGAGTTGTTGTATGACCCCCAGCAACAATTTTACAAGGACAACGTAGATAAGGATCAATGCTGGGATATAGCCAATGCCATGTTTATGCAGACATCGCAAGTCTCCCGGAAGGTCCGGGAGTCTCCCGCATTTCAATAGCGGCTCCCTGACGCCCGCAAATGCTGTACAATCTCCCGGAAATCGGGGATTTTGTATTTCGAACGAGCGAGAGACTGTCCAATGGTCATTTCTGGTAGAGATAGGTGCATATGTACCATGTGAGCCTAAAGGAAGCTCAGTCAGAGTAGCAGAAAGGCTTGGTGACTGGCGTGGAGAAATGCGCGTCTGGTGTGAACAGCTTTTGCCGATCGTAGCCGATCGGGGCGTTGCGCGGAGCGTCCAGGCGCTTCGCAGCCAGTGTGTCCCAGGCGTAGACATTCTCTGGTAGTTGGCCTACTGTCTTCAATGCCACAGCTAAACTTTATGCAGTAGCGGTTAGAACCGAAACTGTACTGTACTGTAGCGAGTGGTACGTGACAGTGGAGCGAGTGGTACGTGACAGTGGAGCGAGTGGTACGTGCCAGTGCCTCCACTGGTACGTGACAGTAGCTAGTGGTACATGCCAGTGCCTCTACTGGCACATGACAGTTACTGTTCTGTTGATAGTGGTAGCAAGTGTCTCGTGGCAGTTGCATTGGGTGTCTTGCAGCTTTAGTTTACTGTCGTGTAACTGCCCCGCGGTCATTTTAGAATAGGAGAACAGGCTATAAACTTTTATTTAAAAAAATAAGTTAAACTGTTTGTGCTAACAGACTCTGTTATGGCAGTTTTTGACATAGTTACAATATCTATGTTTCTTTAAGCGGTAAAAAGTAAGTTCCTTTGTTATAGACAGACGAATGTTAGAAACTGAGGCTCTGTGGTGTGGTTTACTCTGTAGAATGGACACTCAGATTGTCTTAAGGTATTTATGGTGTTGTTTTATGATACCTAACTAAGAGCCAGAGGGTCTTAGTTAGGTCTGTGGGTTGGGGGAGATTGTTATCTCAGTTGAGCGAGCTGACCTAACCTTTTGGCCAAGGAGATTGTGTCCTGTGTCCTGTTTGTGTATCATTAACCATCTCCTTCTTTAGAGAGGGAGCTGGGGCATCAAAGAACTGTGGGACACTTGATGTGGAGTCAAACTGTCACTGAGCAGTGCTGACCAATCACAGAGACCGCCATATTGATGGATTGACCATCAGAAGAACCATTTGTTCTAAGTTTATATAAGGCAGGGTTTTAGGGTTGTTCTTCACCACTCTCTCGGACGACCTGTAGGTTACATCTGCATGTCTTTCGCTATGACCGGTCCAGAGTACTCTGTTAATTATTAAATTGTACAAACTAAATACATTTATTGAAACCGCCATCTCTTGACTGTTAAAATCTGTGTGCCACTAGAATTTTTCCACAACAACTCCAAACCTACTTTTGATGTCTCACTACAAGCTCACCATACAAAGTAGTTGATTTAGACATTATATTGCATAAAGTGTAATGGTGTGACTTTAATGTAAAGCAGACTTGTACACACGTAATGAATTAGTAACAAATTATTTTACTCAGAGTAACTGAATTTAAACGTGCACATGAGCCACCGTTGTAGACTCTCGTCTCTAATGCACATCGTTATCAGCGCCTCCTAGTGGCGTATATCATTAATTGTAATAACTGAAGTCAATATAGGTAGCCTACATTTGCATTTCGATACTCTGAGTAAATATAGTTGTTAATAATAGTTCATTATTTGAATCATATGAAGAACCTTGTCAATAAATGACACCCTATGATTGCAAATGTACTTTCTGGGTATTATACATATTGGAAACTACAAACTCTCCTGGATACAAATCTGTTTAAATCACTCAGATATCTTTATCACAACTGAAGTTACATCTTTTTAAAGTCGACCTGTGTCAAAAAGTGATATGGGAGAAAATCCTTTTGTTCGTAATGACGTTGTGAATGTAAATGTCAGTTTAAGTATAGGCTACATTAATAACTTCTCAGCAAGTTATTTCATTGATCAGTTGTTATGGGCTGCTGCAGCACTCAAAAGAGCAGGCAAACTAAGCATTTGATTTGACATGGCTTGAAAATCTTGCTAGCTGACATGTCCAAAAACCGTTGAAATTAATAGTTTTTCATAAGTAATCATATACTTTTTGTACATTACAATGAAGTTTAGGGTGTTAACTATACAAAACATCAAAAATCTCAATTTTGACAGAAAACGATTTTCGATCTTTTATGGCTTATAGCCAACAATGAGCGGCCGCGACATCCACGGGTTTCCACAGGCCGCCACACATACTTAAACAATTCTATTCTAAAATGGCCGCGGGGCAGTTAGGCTACATGACAGTAAACAAAAGCTGCAAGACACCCAATGCAACTGCCACGAGACACTTGCGTACCACTATCAACAGAACAGTAACTGTCATGTACCAGCGGAGGCACTGTCACGTACCACTAGCCCTTGTCATGTACCAGCGGAGGCACTGGCATGTACCACTAGCTAGTACTGTCATGTACCAGCGGAGGCACTGGCATGTACCACTAGCTACTGTCACGTACCACTAGCTCCACTGGCACGTACCACTAGGTGCCAGTAGAGCCACTGTCACGTACCACTCGCTCCACTGGCACGTACCACTAGCTACAGTACAGTACAGTTTCGGTTCTAACTGCCTCTCACTTTATGTCAAAAGAAACATTCTAATTTCCGGCGCTTTCAAACAATCAGTGAAGTGTGGCTAGCAACAGCAGCTAGCTTGCCTCTAGCAAACTTCTTTTGAATTAGCCATTTTCCCCTAAATTAATGTCAAACTTATTTACGTTTTGAGGGGCATATTTTCAGTTAGCAGACGGTAGGCCTACTGTTTGAATCGCGATTCCATCTGAAATACTGCCAGTGACAACGTTGTTACAGTAGCTTGTTTCAAAGGGGGTTCGCTTGTTTCAAAGGGGGTTCGCTTGTTTCAAAGGGTGGTCTTAATGAATTATGCAATATGAGTAGGCTAAATGCTTGAAAATATCACTAGAAGGGGAATACATTTTCGTTGTAGGATTTATTATGACATTAGATTACAAGTAAACGATTTGTTGGTGAAATTATCATTACCTGTGGTTTCAAACCAGTGTAGCTCACTGCAATGCTGTAGCCTACGCGAGACACACTATTAGGCTACAGTACCAGTAGCTAGAACAAAAACATCTCCACAGCTGTTTAGGAAGTCAAACGGCGACAGAACATGTTCGGCACTCCTCTTACTTAAATCAAAAGTATTTCAATAGGTGACACTATCTGACTACTAACCTGAACTTCATTGCCACAGCCTAAACTTTGTCAATCTGTCATGAAAATAATTAATTTCAGGCTAAACCGTACAACGGAACGTTGTATCGAATTCAACCAACGCAATCGCTACCAAGACGAACAGAGCAGTAAGTCTAGTAGGGCCTACTGTACCCTACTAGACTTACTGCTCTGTTCGTCTTGGCTGCCCTCCTACGTACTTCCGCTCAATTTTATTTTTGCTTCTGTACATAGGTCTGGCCATGAGGTACGTAAGTCAGATTTTTCAGGTTGATTTTCTACCGGCGAATCAGCGAACAGAGGGAGTGGCTGAGAACGATGACGTTGATGTTGTGCGTTAGTTTGTGTTGTAATTCCGTAATGGCGGCGGAGAAAGATGCGAGCAAAGCCATTCGGTCCGTTGTGGCAACGCTGCCGAATATCCAACAGATAAAGCCGGAGCAAGAACAAGTTTTGCTGAGTTTTGTTGGTGGCCATGATGTTGTGGCCCTCCTCCCCACGGGGTTCGGGAACAGTTTGATTTTCCAGCTACGGCAGCTAGCTCTGTTACAGTAGTGGTGAAGGACTTGGCTAAGGCGAACGCTAGCGTTTGGTTATGGCAGATCAGAGTGGCTCTGGGCAGATCCAATAGTTTTAAACTTCAACAGAGTACCCGCCTACAAGGAAGTCAACGTTTGTCAATGGAGCGAGGCCAGACTCTCTGTACAAATGCAATGTACGAGAGTCTGGTTAGGACCAGGCTAACTGTAGGCTACTGTAGTAGTAGGAATTTACTGGGGCTGCTTCTCCACACAGGGATACATCGCATTTTGCGTTGTTACTGACAATGATTGCTACCAGTGAGCTTTTTATGAATGAGCGATTTTCCACTAAATAAATGTCAAGCTTATTTACGTTTTTGGGGGAATAATTAGCCTACTGTTTGAATCGCGATTTCATCCTCGTTGTTGGAATAATCTTCAAAGGGGGTTCTTTATTAATGAATGAATGCAATATGAGTAGGCTAAATGCCTAAAATATCAAGAGAAGGGAAAAACTTAAAAGGACGTTTAAGTCATAGAGATTAGGTCAATTTTAACACCGGTCTGCCAAATGTATTCGTTTTGATTCAACTATGAGGCTGCTGATCACCATTCCCTCTTGCAGGGGAAATGAGAAGACAACTGCCGTATTTCTTCGAATAAACGCAGCGGCGTTTATTAAATAACGTTCATTTTTGGTGCAGCGTTTATTCGAGGGCGGCGTTTATTCGAAAAATACGGTATTTCATTCTACACTTCACTCGTATTTTCAGTTGAAAATGAGCAGCAAAAAAAAATGCTTTTAAATGTATGTAATCTTTATAAATAATGCATTTTTATATAAAATATACTGAAATATCTGTTGTAAAAATGTCATTAAAAAACTGACTCCTCTGCAACCGAAGCAAGCAAGCAAGCACACCCTACAATTTCCCCAGAAATTTTACTTTTATTCTTGCATTTATTGTATCGCTGTGCTTTTTAATAATTATGTTATGTCCACTGTACTGTCCTGTCTACAGTGTTGAATGTATCTGTTTTCAAGCTCTTGGTGCAGAACAAATTCCCCTCGGGGCAATAAAGGTTTTAATTCATTCATTTGTGTTGATTATTTGTCTGGCAGAGAGACAAGCAGTCACTGCTCCTCCTGGTGGTGGTTTAAGGAAATGGTTTGAGAACAGACATTGGGTGGAGTGACAGCCAGACTAGAAAATAAGTATTTAATCTTCCTTAACTGAGTCTGACTCTTTGTTCTTCATTAACTACACAACACGCATCAAAACATTTCCTTTACTTTTTCTATTACCTACACCTGTTATTTTTTCTTAAATGTGCACTTACTACACAGCTTTATTTTGGTGTTTGCTCCCCCTCCTGAGTGAACCTTTTTATGTTTGTGTTTGTCAGGGCGAGCACAAGTGTCACGTGAGTTCACCCTGTCTACCAACCTGAAGAGACACATGCTGATTCACAACAGCATTCGGCCACGTCTGCTTCAAGAGCTTCGTTCAGAAGCAGACCCTAAAAACCCACATGATCGTCCATCAATTTAGTGCAGGGTGTGTAGTTTTAAATTGGAGGGATTTAGATTGTCCAGTAAGCAGATCCATACTCCCGGGCAGAAAGTGGAGGGAATGCACCAATAACTTGGGGACCAAACGTTGTTAGGAGGACGAAGGTGGGTGTGTAGATAGGTGTTCATTTTATAGCCTGATGTATTTATTTAGCTGATTTCGGTGGTTGACACAGGGTTGACTTAGGCTGTGTCTACTACCGCGCACTTGTGCACTTCGAGCACTGACTTTCAGTGCTTAGGGCGCTTACACTCACAAAACCAGCAGAATTCAGGGCACTGAAAGTACCCGGATGACGCACTGCAAACGGTCAAAAAATGCAGTGTACAACGATGGACACTACTCTGTTAAAATGTAAGCCTATTTTTTATGTTCTCAGGTTACATGACTGTAAATATTATTTACTCTTAGCGACACAAGAGGGCGCAAGAGCACACAATAATTAATGTGATGAATGTTCATGTATTGTATTGTGACCTAATGGACTTCCCGTACATGGACATTTTTATGCGTAACGTCTTTACTTTAAAAAGTTAGTTCGCGATCAACCCAACTGGCAGATGGCCACATTTCATTGTTCTGAAATAAATGTCCTATAATGAGAGAAGTCGTCAGCCTCCTTCATACGCATCGTCAGCAGCACCACTCTGCTGATAAAATTCAACAGGTTATGGGCCCAGGAGACGTTTGGAGGAGAAGATAGTCGACGAAAGCCAAGAAAGTTGCAACGGATCGCGTGCTGAGGAAGGCTGCTAACCTGAGAAGAGGGGCAAGCTAGCATGTCAGAGCAACGAAGGGCAAGTAGCAGCAGGCTACATCAACTGGTATTCGACGGCGACGAAGCAAAGTATGAAGTTTGGGAAACTAAATTGTTGGGACACTTTCGTTTATTAGGGCTGAAAAACACTGTGTTGAATGAGCCAGTAGAAGAAGCTGAAAAAGCAGCAGATCCTGAGAAAAACGCGGACGCGTATGCAGAGTTGATCCTACTGCTAGATGACAAAAGTCTGTCTCTGGTAATGAGAGATGCGCAAGATGATGGCAGAAAAGCATTAAATATTCTGAGAGACTATTATGCAGGGAAGGGAAAGCCTTGTATAATTAGTTTGTACAACACGCTGACCTCACTTCAAAAGTCCATTGGCGAAAGTGTAATGGACTATATCATTAGAGCAGAGACCGCCATAACTGCCCTGAGAAGCGCGGGAGAAACGCTGGGGGACAGTTTGCTGGTGGCTATGGTGCTGAAGGGATTGCCAGAGAGCTTCAAGCCATTCGCAATTCATGTGGCGCACACCTACGAAAACATCACATTTGCTGACTTCAAGACCAAATTGCGGAGTTTCGAGGAAACCGAGAACATCAGAGCAACCGGGTCGAACGATGACAGCGTGATGAAGACCCAGGGGAGAACCGGACGGCGACCTCCCAGTAGCAGCGCACATGGACCGGGCAAAGACGACAGCGAGATTGTGTGCTTCAAGTGCGGGACCAAGGGGCACCGAGCGAGAGCGTGTCGACAGAAGACGTGGTGTAGTGTTTGCAAAAGTGACACACACAGGGACGCGACATGCAGACAAAAAGACAAAAACAGAGACCGAAGGGACGGCGTGAGCAAAGTGTCGGAGAATGCTGAGGTAAAGGAGGACTTAGCGTTCAAGATGGCGGACGGACGGGCCAGTGACCAGCGGAAGCCGGCGCGCACCATCCAGGAAAGGGGCCTGATGGTGGACACCGGGGCCACATCCCATATCATCAACGACATCGCCTTGTTCACAAGTTTCGACAGCACCTTCAGGCCGGAGACTCACAGCGTCGAGTTGGCTGATGGGACCAGATGCAGCGGCGTCGCTCAGCGGAGAGGCACGGCAGTGGTTACCCTCATCGACAGCAGTGGACGGTGCAATGCAAAACTGTTGGACGCTCTGTATGTGCCGTCGTACCCGCAGAACATTTTCTCGGTGAAGGCAGCAACCACGAATGGGTCCACAGTCGTCTTCAAAGAAGACAATGATGTCTTTATAACCAGATATGGTACCAGGTTTGACATTCATGTGTATGGCAGGTTGTACTACCTGCACACTGAGATTGAGTCAACTGATGATAAGTGTAATGCAACCCACGACATCCAAGCATGGCATGAGATACTAGGCCACTGTAATTATGATGATGTGCTTAGGTTACATGATGTTGTTGATGGTATGCAGATCAAGGGAAAAATGAGCAAGCCTGAGCAAGAGTGTGAGGTGTGTATTCAAGGGAAGTTTACACAAACTAGAAATAGGAACCCCGATGCCAGAGCAAAGGCTCCTTTAGAAATGATACACACAGATCTTGCAGGTCCAATAGCCACTGAGTCATTAGATGGGTACAAATATGCACAGTCTTTCACCGATGACTACTCAAATGCAGTATTTGTTTACTTTCTAAAGAAAAAGAGTGACGCAGTGCAGGCAACTGAAAAATTCCTTGCAGATGTATCCCCTTATGGGAAGGTGAAGTGTGTGCGATCTGATAATGGAACTGAGTTCACAGGTGGTGAGTTCCAGGCGCTGCTGAGGAAAAGCAAAATTAGGCATGAGACGACAGCTCCGTACTCACCACACCAAAATGGAACAGCAGAACGTGGGTGGCGTACTCTTTTCGAGATGGGCAGGTGCATGCTAATTGAAAGTGAGTTACCAAAACACCTTTGGCACTACGCAGTACAAACAGCAGCAACGGTACGCAACAGATGCTTGAACAAGCGCACAGGGCTGACTCCTTACGAGATGTTGACAAACAAAAAGCCCAATGTGTCCAGAATGCAACGATTCGGGTCTGTTTGCTACAACTATAAGCAGGAAAAGGGAAAGCTTGACTCCAGGTGTGATCAGGGGCGTTTTGTGGGGTACGATAAAAATAGCCCAGCGTATTTGGTGTACCACCCAGATACAAACAAAGTGCAAAAACACAGGCTGGTGAAATTTGTGAGCAAAACAGCTGCAGAAAAACAAACACAGACAGATGAGCCAGATCTAAATGATGACAGTGTGGGGCACAGAGTCAGGACTAGGGGGACGCAGGGGGTCAACAGGAGTGCAGAAAAGGCTCTAGAGCAAAATGAACCCGGTAAAAGTCCACATTGCGATAGTCCAAGGGCAGCAAATGAGTCTACTGAGCATAATGAAACTGTTACAAGCGTCGATCCTGAGAGTAGGCGGTATCCAACTAGAGAAAGGAGGGCACCAAATTACCTAGACGACTTCGTGAGAGAAGACAGTGATAGTGACGGGATGCATGTCACAGTAGACTACTGCTGCAGAGCAGTTTGTGGCATTCCGCAAACTTATGGTGAAGCAATGCAGTCAGACAATTCAAAAGAATGGAGAAAAGCAATGAATGAGGAAATCCAGTCTCTAAATGAGAATAAAACCTTTACCCCAACAACACTACCCGTGGGCAAGAAACCAGTGGGGGGTAGGTGGGTTTACGCAATCAAGTCTGGTGTAGATGGGAATGACCAGTACAAGGCTCGATTTGTCGCCAAGGGCTACAGCCAGAAAATGGGGGTAGACTATGGGGAAACGTTTTCACCTACAGCAGATCTAACCAGTGTTAGAATTGTGATACAGAAGGCAGTGCAGGAAAATTTACTGGTCCACCAAATGGACGTGAAAACCGCGTTCTTACACGCCCCCATCGACCACGAAATCTACATCAATCCACCAGAGGGCTATGAAGAAAAAGAGGGTGTAGTCTATAGGCTAGAGAAATCGCTTTATGGTCTCAAACAGTCTGGAAGAAACTGGAACAGGGTTTTACATGATTGCTTAACTGAAAATGGTTTCACACAAAACCAAGCTGACAACTGTGTTTATTCCCAAGAGTCTAAAGAAGGGAAATTAATCATAATTGTGTGGGTTGATGACTTGATCATCGCTGCAAGCGATGAAGGAAAACTGAAAAGGGTGAAAGGGATGCTTGCAGAGCAATTCAAGATGAAAGATTTGGGGCAACTCAAACATTTTCTTGGTATTGATTTTGATTTTTCTGATGGATGCATTAAGATGTCACAAGAGAAGTACATTAACAAAATTCTACAGCGTTTCAACATGTCAGAATGCAGGGTGAGAGATACTCCTTGTGAGAAAAAGCTTGAATACAGTAATGATGCCGTTAAAATGACAGATATCAGGATGTACAGAGAGGCCGTGGGCAGTCTGATATACCTGACGACCTGCAGTAGGCCTGATCTGAGTTTTGTGGTGAGCAGGCTGTCACAGTACCTAGCCGAGCCTACAGAGGAGCAATGGGTTACTGTGAAGCATGTCCTGCGATACCTTAAAGGTACAGCAGGCAAAGGTTTAACCTTTAGGAGAAGCACTGAGAATCTTGGTATAAAAGCCTACAGTGATGCAGACTGGGCGACTGATATCAGTGATCGCCGCAGTACCTCGGGATACTGTGTTAGTCTTAGTGAAAACAGTGCACTTGTTTCATGGAAGTCTAAGAAGCAACCTACTGTTGCACTTTCCACATGCGAAGCAGAGTATATGGCACTTGCTTCTACTGTTCAGGAATGCCTTTACCTAGAACAATTACTGGAGAATATGGATGGTTACCAATACACACAAATGGTAATACACGAAGACAATCAGGGGACGATTGCTCTTGCCAGAAATCCTGTAAATAGAAAGCGTTGTAAACACATAGACATTAGGTATCACTTTATTAGGTCTACTGCGAATGAGGGTAAGGTGAATTTAATGTATTGTGCTACTGATGAAATGGTCGCTGATGTGATGACGAAGCCTGTCAGCAAGTTCAAACTGGGAAAGTTTGCAGGTCTTCTTTTTGGTGACTAATATGTGTAAGCCAAAGGTACACATTTGTTTAACTTGTTTTGGTGTTTTTTGTGTTACCAACCTGAGTACAAGTGGGGGTGTTAAAATGTAAGCCTATTTTTTATGTTCTCAGGTTACATGACTGTAAATATTATTTACTCTTAGCGACACAAGAGGGCGCAAGAGCACACAATAATTAATGTGATGAATGTTCATGTATTGTATTGTGACCTAATTGACTTCCCGTACATGGCCATTTTTATGCGTAACGTCTTTACTTTAAAAAGTTGGTTCGCGATCAACCCAACTGGCAGATGGCCACATTTCATTGTTCTGAAATAAATGTCCTATAATGAGAGAAGTCGTCAGCCTCCTTCATACGCATCGTCAGCAGCACCACTCTGCTGATAAAATTCAACATACTCGCCATAAACGGGCGCCATATTGGCTACGTAGCGGAAGAGGAGGAGCCCTTTTCGGCAGCTTTTCATTTCATTTCTAAAATAATGGCGGACGAAATGACTCGCGAGCAGATTTGAGTCCGTCATTTCCGCCTTAGATTCGCAGGTGTCACAATCAGATTTGCGTCCGTCATTTCCCGCCAAGTGGTTAACTTAAGTGTTCCATTTGAGACAGCACTACTCAGCGACGGAGTGCACTACAGATGTAAGTGCACTGTATTGCAGTGCACTGCATTGCAGTGTACTTAGTAAAGTGCGCGGTAGACACAGCCATCGTGAAGTCCACCGGTTCACACTTTTGAACAGAAGGTGGCGGTGATTCACCTCACCTACCATAAATTCAGTAAAAGAAGAAGTCAATAATGCTACAAGCGATAGCTTCAGTATTTAAGTATATGGTTAGACTATGTGTGTGGATGTGAACGTTTTTTTTTTTTTTTTACATCACTAGCAATTTCCTAAGTTTAGACGGTAACTTCAGACATGTTGTAGCCTGTCTCATATAGCTGATAAATACCCTGAGGTGCTGTGGGTTTTATATCAGTCTATTCAATCAAACCCCCAGTAAGATAGCCTACTTGGAAAATAATGTATTAAGATTTAGGATAAACCAAAAAAATGGAGACATGCTTGCCTATTAACGAACAAGGTAAATATCATCCCACTTACTAGTAACTTCATTCGGAGGCTTTCTTACTTAGGAAAAAACTTAGGCTACTAGTCTTTCTACCAGGTCCGAGATGAGATGAGGCGACGGCCACATGGCTAGAGCTACCTAATTCCTTATGATGCACTTAATAACTCAATCACCGTCCATGCATTTGGTAATAAAATAACAAGAACTCTACACTCTATATTAGAGAATGCTGCTTAGTAGCCACTCAATTAATATAAAGAAAGCGAGTTTACAATCCATTCGAGCAGTTCGATTCCATTTGTGTGCCATCATGGATTTTTCTGTACAGTAATATGAGAAAACACCTAATTCTAAGCGTTCATTGGTCCAAAGCTAGAAAATTGGACTACATGCGTGGAATCTGTGCTCATGTAGCCTACACAGTCACACGAAGTTGCAAATACAAAACCACAAATGGCTGAATTCATGATGTGTGCAATGACAAATTGTGTAGGCATGTTTTGTGTGTCCAAGACAAATCGTAGGTTCTTCACATTGACCAAATATGAAGAAGTCATGGCCACTTACACTCATTTGATAGTTCAAGTTGTTACAGAATTACGAGGGAGACAGGTTTGGATGTTTGTGATTGTTCAGCCACCAAGTGTCAATCAAAACGTTGAGCATCGCCCACTAAAAAAAGTTTAAAAAACTCAAAGCCTGACCAATTCTAATTCCTATAGTCTGTTCTGAAAGTGGGATGGTTCCTATCAGTATGCACAACCAGCACCTCTCCTTTTTTGTTATTTAGAGTACCAGAAATGTTAATTGCGTACCAGGACCTCTTGGAAACAGCCATTACTCTCTCCTGCCAAAGTCTGAAAGCTAGAAACATGTAATGTTGGAGCATAGACAGACAACATACAATCACTGAACCTAAATCAAATAGTCGTGTTCCCTCAGAGCAGTCTCAACCAACCAGCACTAACTTTGACCTTGTCCTAACAGTGCAAAAAGCATGTACCTGTGGATTGAGCTGTTACTGCTGCTGATGTTTGCATTAATATGTTCTTGCATTACAGCCTGGAGTAAGGCGGATCTTCAGAGGCTATTTTCTGGTATGAAAGGCAACATACCAAAAAGGGACATGAGTGCATACACTCAGAGGCAAAAGAAAATGAACTGGGAGAAAGTGGCATTCCATCCATATACAGCAGAAATGTGTGACAGGAAGTGGAAAGAGCTCTCAAAAAAGGTTGGTGACTTGACTGCTGGTGTGTGAGAGCTTTATGGTCAGTCCAATGACTTTTTTTTACTTGGTGGCACTGTTGCTCCCAACTTTAAAAAGTTAGGAGTACCAGCAAAAATGTAGGAGCACTCACCAAATATTAATGAGCACCACAACAAAACATTTGATGTTATAGATTTATAGGGTTCTCAAGTTTTATCAAAAGTTTGGCGTGAGATTACCATACCTTATCATACCATACCACCATCTCATGTTTTAAACAGTTCAGGCAGCCCCGCCTGAGCAGGGCATCAAAAAATGGGTTGATACTTGTGATGTTCCTCTCCACAAAGTCTTTAGTGAAAGGAGAAAGGCTTGTGCGCACTGAAGAGAAACCAGAGTCTACTGAAGATTGAAGGAAATGTTGTTTCTGATTGGCTGGTCGGTGGCATTTAACTCGAGACACTTCACTTCCGTATGCCTGTGCCTCGTACATTAAATACGTAGGCCTCATTAGCGAGCGTTTTGTGAAGAAATTAAAACAGGTCGCACCATAACGATTATTTGCACCTGCACAAATGCTCCCAAATATATTTTGAGGTTGTACAGACACAATTTCTGGAGCATATGCAACCAAAATATTCGCAATTTTAAGCCCTGCAAATTTCGTGCCCACAAGTAACTTGCTTTGGTTTACAGCACAAAACATTTTCTAATACTGAGTGAGCTGATGTATACAAAAGTACTAGAAATCTCAACTCAGATGGCATTTTGCAGCACTTTTAATGACTTTGTTGAATTTAAACAATTTGTATTCTTATTTTGTTTACACAAGATCATGCATGATGTGATCAAATGGTGTCAGTGAAGCAACTTGTGTGTTTTTCTGGCCAGATTCGTAAGAGTCGTACTCTCTCTGACCTGATCAGTGATGCTGAGGTTGCTATTGACAGTCCGTTCAAGGGAGATAACTTGAAGGTAAGCGAAAAGGCACTCATTCCAAAAATGCCTGAAATTGGTAGCAATGAGACATGAGGCTTGTAGATTTTTTTTCTTCTCACCCTTGTTAATAGGCTTCTATATAAATATGTTGTTAAAATCCATTTGTCTCCCTGTGATGTTGATCATTTGAAGAGAAATGACCTGCTGTACTGTTGATAGGTATACGCTAAAGGCCTGAAAAGACCATGTCCTCCAAACGCCATCTTCTATCAGGAGAAGCACAGAATGTTTGAGGAGCAGTACCCAGAGATGAATGCTGTTGAAATTTTGAAGTTGACCAACAAAGAGTACAAGGGTCTTCCAGAGGAGGAGAAGGTTAGTAAAAATAGAAAAACAACACACAAACCTGACTGTCTAAAAGCAGTAAATGTCTCAGATTGGTGAGGATTTGGAAGGAAATCAAAGCTTTCCTGACTGACTCACATTGTAGCCAATTCCCTTGTACAATAAATGTAACTTGACAATAAAAATGAAACTCATGATAACATAATAGCAGACCTCGGTGCACCCGTTGAGTATTTAAGTTTATTATGCTGGGATATCTTTGCGGCCAAACGCTGCCTTTGTCCCAAATGTATCAACCCATCTATGATGTTTCTTCCTCAAGCTAACTGCTTTCATTTGCCTACCATTCTACTCCCAGGAGCAGCAACAGCTTTAGATATTGTGTCCAGTGAAAGGCCTGACAGAGGTAATCCTGTTACTAAGTAATGCTTGTTTTGTTTTTGTGAATAGGGTATATACATCGAGAAGTTCCAGGCAGCAAAGAAACGGTATACAGAAGAAAAGGAACACAGAAGGCAAGTAGAAACATCCTTGAAATAGCGTAAGAGAATTTTACAAAGGAAACTGTGGAAAAAAGTTAAAAAATCTATCTCCACTGAAACGGTGTGACCATGAGTTTAGGATCTAGAATCTAGTAAGTATCAGACAACCAGCTGAATGGAGAGAGAAAGATTAACAAACACCTCCACATGAAGATGATCTGTTCAGACAAAGCGGTACGAGCAAAGTCTCTCTGAAACATGTAGGTCAGAGGATGGGGTTTATAATCACATGGAGAAAAACAAAGATAACATGTCTAAATGGTGTTTGTTATTATAGGCATGCGGATTCCACATCATAGACCGGTGACTGTCATCAGAACACAATAGGTTATAGTAGGAACACTTATACAGTATATGAATGGATAAGATGGAATTTATGAACAGATAAAGCAATAGCTGATCTACTTGTTGGGATTAACATAAGAACAGAAATCCCTGATTTCTTCAGCATCACCTTTTAATATAGAAACAAGTGACAGGAAACGCCAACATATAGTGTCTTGCATGGTGTTGAGCCATCACAAGATTCAAGATCTGCTTCATGGTACACTGTTATTTCAAAATATATTCCCTCATTTGGTGGTTGGAGGATGATGGTGAAGAGCGTTAACATGTCTATCTAAATCTCCCATAACTGTTCAACTAGGTTGAGATCTGAAGGCCCTAGCACGAGGCACATAATATTCATACTCATCAAACCATTCAGTGACCCGTGGTGCCCTGTGGAGGAGGGATCATCATAGGGCGAGCTTCTGGAAGGTCAGGAGGGATTGCATGACTTTCCTTAAACACTTTCATCAATAGGCCATTAACAAGCCACCTTGCCAACACAAGGCAGAACTGCCCTCTGTTGGTAGGCCATGGCATGGCTGCAGTTACATTTGAATCAGAATACAGTTTAATAGTTTACACAACAAGGAAATTACTTTGGTGGGCCGGTGCATACAGTAAACATATGAATTCTAAAAGTGTGTTCAGTCTTAATATATAAAAAGTACTAAATGTATTTTTTGTTGTTGATATTTACAACAAAATACTGACAAACTGTACAGTATGCAATCAAATATAAAGTAACATAAAGTAATGAGAGTTCAGTAGGCTGTGAATCAGAGTAGAGTTAATGCAATGCTAAGTATTTTATAAGTGAGTTAGTGTCAGTTGGGGGTCCTGGGCCTTGTTGATGAGGCTAGCTGCAGACCGAAAGAAACTGTTCTCATGGTGTTAGGTTTTGGTCCTGATGGGCCGGAAGGGAGTGGCTGGAACAGTGTGTGTCCAGGGTGGGAGGAATCAGACACAATCTTTCTCGCTTGCCTCAGGGTCCTCAAGGTGTGCAAGTCCTCGAGGGTAGGCAGATTGCAGCCGATCACCTTCTCAGTCCTCTTGTCCTTGGCAGTGGCAGCGTACCAGATGGTGATGGAGGAGGTGAGGATGGACTCAATGATGGCTGTGTAGAAGTGCACCATCATTGTTTTTGGCAGGTTGAACTTCTTCAGCTGACGCAGGAAGTACATCCTCTGTTGTGCTTTCTTGGTGAGGGAGCTGATGTTCAGTTTCCACTTGAGGTCCTGGGAGAGGATAGTGCCCAGGAAGCGGAAGGACTCCACAGTGTTGACTGGGGAGTGGCACATGGTGAGTGGGGCTGTATTCTTCCTGAAGTCCACAACCATCTCCACTGTCTTGAGAGGGTTAAGCTATAGGTTGTTCTGGCTGCACTAGGTCACCAGGTTGTCAGCTTTCCACCTGTAGTCAGACTCATCCCCACCAGAAATGAGACCAATGAGGGTGGTGTAATCTACAAACTTCAGGAGTTTGACAGACTTGTGACTGGAGGTGCAGCTGTTGGTGTACAGTGAGAAGAGCAGAGGTGAAAGGACACAGCCTTGAGGGGATCCAGTGCTGATGGACCGGGAGTCAGACATATGTTTCCCCAGCTTCACGCACTGCTTCCTGTCAGACAGGAAGTCTGTGATCCACCTGCAGGTGGAGTCAGACACGTTCAGCTGGGAGAGCTTTTCCTGTAGCAGGGCCGGGATGATGGTGTTGAAGGCAGAGCTGAAGTCCACAAACAGGATCCTGGCATAGGATGCCACGGAGTCCAGGTGCTGGAGGGTGAAGTGGAGGGCCATGTTTAGTGGTGGTGGGGGAGGGGGCGTCTCGGGTGGGTAGGTGTGGGTAGAAAGTCTTTAATGGAGTGGTGGGCTCTGGGCTTGTAGTTGGTGATCTGCCTGAGCCCTCTCCAGACAGAAGCAGTCGTTAGCTGAGAACTGGTGTCTTAGTCGTTTAGTACAGTCGACTGAGTACAGTCGTTTAGCTTCTCTCACCGCCTTGCTAAACCTGTACTTCGACTCCTTGAAACTGTATCTGTCCCCACTCCTAAACGTGACCTCTTTGTCCAGCCTCAGCCTTCTGAGTTTAGCTGTAAACCAGGGTTTGTTGTTGTTGAAGCTCACCCTGGTGCGTGTTGGTATACAGCAGTCCTCACAGAAGCTGATGTATGATGTCACAGCCTCTGTGAGTTCGTCCAGACTATTGGTAGCAGTCGTGAACATGTCCCAGTCAGTACAGTCCAAGCACGCCCGCAGATCTTCAATAGCCTCACTGGTCCACTGTTTTGATGTCCTCACAGCAGGCTTACAGCGCTTTAGCTTCTGCCTGTATGCAGGAATCAGGTGGACCATGGCATGGTCAGTGACCCAGTGCTGCTCGAGGGACGGCGTGGTAGGCATTACTGACCGTAGTGTAGCAGTGATACAGAGTGTTCCCTTCTCTGGTTGTTATTTGGGGAGATCATGGCTGAGATTGCCTTTGTTAAAGTCGCCTAGAACAGTAACTAAGGAATCCTCGCTCCACACTCAGTATCTCAGGGATCTCAAGTTTTGAAGACGGGCAAGAGTGACATTCTTCTCCCCCCCCTCCCCCCTTGGGGGGGTCAAAATTAATTAATTGATTGATTTTTACCAGACATCTTTGAAAGACAGATGTAATGATTATGGCATCCATGGCCAGGATATAAATTCTAAAATATGACATCATTTTAAAAGTGAACTCTAACATCAACTATGCAATACACTTACATTTAGTCATTTAGCAGACGTTCTTATCCAGAGCGACTTACAGTAAGTACAGGGACATTCCCCCGAGGCAAGTAGGGTGAAGTGCCTTGCCCAAGGACACAACGTTATTTGGCACAGACGGGTTATCGAACTGGCAACCTTCAGATTACTAGCCCGATTCCCTAACCGCTCAGCCACCAGGAGTCACGTGACTCAATTAAATGTATTTAGTGGTAATAAAATTATTAAGCCTATTTGGAGAGAGGCGTTTATAATGTGACAATATGTCAGTCATCGTGTGATAACGAAAATATGACTAAGCCTAGAATACTTCTGAGAAGGTGTTTATCAGTGAACAGGCTGTAAAACTGTTGGCTGAGTTACAGACACTCATAAAAAACTGATGCTAATTATCTGGGAAACATTTTCTAACATAAGTCAAGTTGTCGTTGTTTGTGTCAAACAAGTTGTGAATTTGTTGTAGCATTAAAACAAGAGATCATGACTTACTCTGTGCTCAAAGTGATGCTCGAGCTCCAGTGATCCTCTGTGGGTGAACAAAACTATCAGAAGATGTTGTAGCAGAATCACGTGAACAATTCCAGGATATGCTTTTTTTCATTGGTTGTTGCGTTCAATCTTACCCAGATACAATAGTGCTATTTTCTGATTGGCTATTGTGTAGCACTTTCTGTTTTTTTGATCGGTTGGGCGCTGCTGCATATTACATGTATTATAGTTTTTCTGCGTGAGAAATACAATGTGTGGCGGGAGTGCGTGTCAAAAGACCGAAATGAGTGACTGTCACGCTCAATGCTTGACACTTGAGAGCCCTGGTATCTGGTCGGCGAGCTCACGTTGTGCCTCCTTGACGCTAGCCTGTTGAGGCATGTAGACGCCGACCAGATTGAATGACGCAGACATCCCAAGTCTCCCGGGTCCGGGAGTCTCCCGCATTGCAATAGCGGCTCCCTGACGCTATTGAAGGTTGAACTTTTGTGGGGGGGACGAAGTTGCACCAGCGCACCGGCCCGTTTTCCCTAATCACAGGATAATACTCAGAACAACTATAGTTATTTGCAAGGACCCTTCTCGCTAACAAGACAAATGGACCCAAACCATGCCAGGGAAATAGCCACACAGCTTAACAGGGCCCCAGGACCCCTTACTGTAGGGGTCAAACATTCTGGCTGTTACTGTTACATTGCTCAATGCCACGCATGCAGGAGCAAGTGCCCCTCTTGGTAACAACATGCCAATTGACCCACCAGGGAACGTGTTGGAGCAGATGTGCTCAACGCTGAATGTAAAATTGTAGCAAGTGTAGCAAATGCAGTACATGCCATAATAGCCCACTAAATTAGCCTACTAAATAGCAAACTCAATTGAGTTTGTTGTCCCTCCCGTAGATGCAATGGCACTTTTGTCACTGAAATTAATTTCATGATTATTCGCTTTTGTCACTGAACTGAACTTGTGAATCAGTTGAGCAGTCTTGGTGATTGTAGCTCTGACCATTTGAGTCCAAATAATTTAAACTCTTTAAAATCACTTTGTTTCCTGTTGATTGAAGTCAGATGGGCATTCTCAGTATTTGAATACATGTCACAGAGCATGACAGTGTTAATCGCTTAATTGGATCATGCAGTACACCTGTATGGAAGTATTGGCAGTCGTTATGTTTCTTATTTATTCAGGTTTTTCCTTCACGTTCTCACTTGTAAAATACTTAATGATATGCACTATTTTGTACTTCCTTGATATTTATTTTATGCTTACATTAGAAAGGTATGTGCCGTTGTATTGATATTAAAAGTATCATGTAAACCGATTGTTTTTCAGAAATCTGTGTCTGGATTTAATTGGTTTATGTAGTCCTGTGACACTTCATGGACTCCCGAACAGCGATGAACAGGAGTCTTTGCCGGCTTCCACAAAAGTGAGTTTTTTGTTTTGTAAGTAACCAGGGCTCTGTTCCATAAAGCCAGTTTACCGAAAGAGCCAGGCTTATGTCAGTTAGCTGAAAAAGAAAGTTATTTTAGGATGAAGTCACCTGCATTTTGACGTGGTGGATCGATTTGATCCATGTTCTACCTTTTGGGCTGTCTAAGAATTATCTTGACTTCTTGAATTAGTCAGATTGCATGAACTGGAATTGGCCTTTATGGAACTGCTTTAGCCCCGACTGACTTGTTAAGTCAAGTCAGCTTTGGGATTTTAAGTCCAGCTTTTTTGAGCGGCCTTTATGGAACAGGCCTCTGACATTTCATTAAATTCACTTATGTTGTTTACCCTGTCTGTAACTTCCATGTGAAAAAGTTGGGAGAACAGTGTGAAGGGGAGGCGGTGAAGATGCCTGGAGCACGGTCAAGTTGCCAAGACTCCTCGTTCGTCCCTCAGATCTGGATGAAGGTCTGGGTTTCCACATGGTCATGGAAAACCCAGAAGAGTTAGGAAATATTTAAAAAAAAAATATTTCTAGACTCAAAAGTCATGTAAATGTGTACAATAAAAGCATATGTTCCCATTGGCCTAACATAATGTGTGCCAGGGGTTTGTTTTCCCATGTAGATGGGAAAGCTCTTTTGAATAACTGAAGATGCAGGCGTTAAATACAATTTTCTTTATAAAAAAAAGTGTGTTGGGCAGGGGGACAGATTAGCCTTTTTCAAAAGTGGGTGGGTTTTCATGTTACACATGTACACGTGTCTAATGTGTACATGTATAATGAAACCTACATTCCTGGTGCGTGCAGAGGGACATCTGTCCAATGCCAGCTGTATTTTAGCTTCATACTTTATACCCACTTAGTGAGATAAGTAATGTGTTGCTTTCGGTGACTTAGGCCAAGCAAAAAAAGAGTTGAGCCTGAAGAGAAGCGTGTTGAGACCATGGTGAAAGCACTGTAGGAGAGGTGCCAAGTTGAATGGGTAGCTCATTCCACCAGTGTGGAAATGGTGTGACTGGCTGGGGAAGTCCTGGAGGATTGTGTGGGCCACTCCTGTTGGGGGTCTGAGACAGCCCAACTGTTAAAAGAAAATGATTCACTTTGTTTTTGTATGCGGTAAAGTTGTTGCAATACGACGGTGGGTCACAATGACTGATGGGTCAGAATGACCCGAAGATAACACAAGGGTTAAATAAATGGGACCCATTATTCAATAAAACCGTGTTCTTTGGGTATCCTAAGCCCCTCACTCACCTCCAATCCAGAATGTGTGTTCTGGCTTGAAGATGGTGTCCCTCAACACTCACCAAGACCCGGGCCGGGAATTTTTTTTGGACTTGAACAATGGTCAAATATTGCAAAGTGTAAAATTGATGGAGACAAATCCCTCTTTGATACTGTCGGAGTATCAAGGGTATCTTCTTGTCCACATTGAAATAGGAATTGCTTGTAGGCATTAGTTTGGAAGAGAAACAAAAAATTGGAAGATACTTCAAATTGGGTGAGGATGATTGATAGCACAGAAAACTTATGCAAAAAAAAAGAAAGAAAAGAAACGGTTAAGTTTCATAGTGGTGATGGTAAAATTGCAGTTTTTATGCCAATGATTTAGTTATTTATGTCTTAAGGCAGGATGGGGGGATTGCTCATTAGCTTGCACATCAATACAATTTACCCATGTCAATTACTAATCTAACTACTCATCTCTGCATCAACTTTTGAGAATTTATAATAAGTCATAGATCGATTCTAAAGAATGCCTGCCAATTCTGGCTTCACAAGTTAACGTTTTGTTGAGAAATGTGAAGAACTGTTGTGGCAGAATTCCCACAATAGTAGTCACTAGTAGCTCTTCCTGTCATATGGAAACTTAACACCAGCACATTTTCAGACCATTCAGCCATTCCCTTGCACCCACAAGCGTAATCTTACATCTTTATAACCCAAAATGTGTTTCTGTTTTTTCAATCAGACAATAGAGGAGTGCCCCATGGACACACCAACTAAGGCCAACAAAGAGGTTAGATGAGTGGTGTCAGCTCACAATCAAAATACATTACCCTGACTATCAGTAGAATGTAAAACCTCCCAAACTACCTCATCAAAACAAATCTAGACATGTTGTCCTCAATCAAGTGTTGATTGTAAAAAAAATACATTTACACTATGATGTACCGCAGCCTTCCCTGGGCATCTCAAAGCCAACTGACCCAAAGGAGAATAAAACACTGTTTCCTGGTGAACCCAAGAAACCACCTGAGTGAGTCATTAAGCCCTGAAGGCTTTTTTCATAAGCTGGGAAATTAGACTGACTTTTGATAAGACAATTGACTCATTTAGTAAATAGTATAATTGAAATACAATGTGGAAATGGATTTGTCAGTATAGTGTGGGGGTCATGATTCTTGATGTGCACAACCTTCTTTGACGCAGGTGCACTAGAATAATTAATTGTAATTCTGTATTGCTTGTGTTCACTTCAATCAGATGGGGTAAAACATTGTTCTGCAATGAGCAAATGGAGAAGTTAGAATTGCATCACCTCAGTACCAAGCAACGCCTGGCCATGGTCAGACCTCGATGGAAGGAGCTAAACAAGAAAGAGAAGGAGGTCTACCAGAGGAGAGCAAAGAAAAGTGTTCTGAAATACTCAGTGGAGCTACAAATCTGGTTCAGTGTATGATTGTATTATCTTTTCACACTAAGGTGTAACAGTTATAGTAAACATTTTCTTTGGGGGGGGGGGGGGGGTCCTGGCACCATCCTTTTGGAATAGCTTTAAGAGCTACAGGCTTTTTTATTCATGTGGGCCTTTTCCAGGTGGTTGGTGTCTGCTGTGCTTCTAAAGTGTACCTACTTGTTTTTGTTTATATTTAATATATATATATATATTTCATATGTACACATGTTTGTATACAGTTATGACTTGAGACTACAATTATGATTTTCTGTGAATTTAATTGACATCCTTTAACTGGTGGTCCTAACATTTACACTTTTCAGCATTTGTCAGCCATCAAGAAAGCAGAGTTCTTGAAGCACAACCCAAGAGTATGTAATTATGTTGTTGTTACTTGTATTTATATGTGGGTCTTGCATATTTGGGTCACTGTGTTACAAAAATGTATTCTCCTCAGAAACATGCCATTTTGAATCATTCCAAGTTCTGCAAAGAAAAAAAAAGAACAAAAGAGTCACAAAGGTCCAGGAAAAGAACATCTGTAAGTGGATTTAACACATTCCTTTTACTCACAGTGGAGTTGGGGTGTCCAACACCAACATCCTCTGTCTGGGGGCTTACAGTGTTTCTCCCACCATAGGACTCGGAAGATGATGGGATCGATGACACGTCCAGTGAAGAGAGTGAAGATGACAGTTCTGATGATGAGGTTAGAAGACCTCTAACCCATAGTTTTGTTAATTTACCACATTACATTCATTTAAACTGATCTATTAATACACTTTTAGGATGAGAACGTGAGTGATAAAGAAGAGTGCCTGAAACAGAACGTGACAGCGAGCTCCAGTGATGGTTCCAGTTCTGAAGAAGATTGATTTTTTAAAGGTTGGGCTACAGTGACTGAAGGCAAGGGGACTGAAATCTCAGGCCAGTGCTGTTAAGATGGTGTGGCACTCGAGTTTTCGCAAATGTAAATTTGTATGCAGTTTGTTAATGCATACTAAAATAAAAATCGAGTGAAAATGTTGTCCCCGTCAACTTTTGTTTCCGTACAATTTTTTATTTTATTTTTTACATTGAATTTGGTTTGCGCTTTTGTGGTTGTCATTAAGAGTAAGATGGAGAGAAAAAAATGACACCAAAGATTTCTTACAACAAATCGTAATGTTTATATTGCATACTTAGTAACACTTCTTGAATGAATTAAAGGATGACTGATCGGCATCAGAGGCTTATTTATTTTTTAAGAACTCAGACATGGATGCGTTGTGTAGTTTAACAATTCATTAAAATCTACAAACTGAACTCTTTTTGTAAAAAATAGCCTACGGTAAATAAGAATCGCAAATTGAAACATCGTTCTCAAACTGAATACGGTATCTACTCGTTTGACTGGACGATTTTATATGTTACAGCATGTGTAGTGCTCGATTGCTACTGCCTGAGCACTGTTGTCTAAAGATGGACGTCTGCAGGAATAGGTAAACAAAAGCCGAAATTCTGGTCATTTATTTGACTTATATTTTCGCAAAGGCATGTGCTAATTTACGAGGTGGTAGGGTTTTCTGTCATCTGTCATTTGTCTGACGAACGAGACTGCTGATGAACAGTATATATTCGCTCGTGGACAGGTTAATTACCTCTTTCAAAGGTTAATTCAGTGAGTTACAAATGTGTCCCATTGTTTAGTCTTTGCAATTGAGTCGATGCCCATGCCATTTTTCTATCACCGGACTGCCTCAGCAAAAATTATAATGATTTGGTTATCCGTTACAATTATGTTGTAATTACATTATCACTTTTAAAAAAAATGTAGATTTAGAAAATTGTCAATCAGATCTGTCGAAGGTAAAAGTCTCTTAGCATTCATAGGGGCCTGCTGATGCCGCAACATTGGTAAAATACTAAGGCCATCATGTATTTATTCAAAACAGGTTACGAACGTGGATAGACTGAATCTCCGTTTCCTAACATAATTTATACTGCAGTGGTAAGTATTTCTTAAAGTACTTTCACAAGGAATGGTTTTATTAGAAGATGCAAAGGGGTCATGTTGTAGGTTAATTATGTTTCGTCCACATGCAGTTCTCATCTGTCCCTGTCCGAACCATTGCTGCACTTGCTGCACTACAGTATGAACACAGAGGTGTCGGCTTATCCTGACGTTCTGGCAAATGAAAATGGAGGAGGTTTCAATGTCCAGTCTGGACAACAGCAAACTAGAGGTAAAACTACAGGTGTGCTCTTTGTTTTGCTCTTTTGCTCATTGTCCATTTATTTTTGTAAAAAGTCATTCCAATTGTTATATTGTTGTGCAGTGTAATAGTTTCTTTGAGTAAACCCCCCCCCCCTCCCAATACTCTGGTTCTGTGTTTGTCAGGGCCTAGCTCAGGACGTCTTGTCTGATCTGGTAGAAGACGCCTGTCTCGGTCTCTGTTTTGAAGTCCACCGGGCCGTCAAGCAGGGCTACTTCTTTTTGGAAGACACTGACCAAGAAAGCATGAAGGACTTTGGTAAGTGCACAGTGCCTCACAGTAGGATGTTTTAGTTGACTGGCATGATACTCAGAAGATTCTTACAGTTTATCTGGGTTTTTCTTGCTATTGCTATATTTGACAGATTGTCGTATTCCAGTTCTGGTCATTTAGTCTTGTGTCTGTTACTCATTTCCTTTCCTGCATGCTGAACATGAGAGCTTAGGGTTAGTTGGTTAGATAATTGTCCTCTTATATCAATCATATTAGCTGACATACAAGAAAAGTTCAAAATCATACACAAGTTAAATCCACGTTTTACAATGTTGTGATTCACATCATTCCAGAATAAATTCAGCCATATCTGTCGGTAGCATCTGCTGGAAATTAAAGAGTCAACTATGAGCATCAAAATATCTCTAAAAGAAAGATGTGGAATGGCACAGATCAGGGGTGCATGAGCATCCAAAATGTTACGGCTTTGGAACACTATCAGGACATAGTACTACAAGTATGTAGAAGTAGAAGGTGTATGACACCACTGAAAGCCTGCCTGGATCAGGCCCTCCCTCCTAACAAGTTGACCAAGTAAGAAGGACACTGATCAGAGAGACGACCAAGACGGCACTCCCAGATTTGATAAAGCTAAAGCTTTTAAAGCTAAGACTAGTCTAGTGTGCATGTGTCAACCATATCCTTCCACAAATCTGGCCTGTGAGGTAGGGTGGGAAAAGCCCACCTTGAATACTGTTTGTATTCAAGCAGATTACTGAATGTGGCAAAAAGTGACAAAAACACCACTTGTTGGCATTAATACAAGCATTGTTTCTCATCATCCGGAACTTCTTGGGATCAAACTGAAAATCAATGCAGCAATGTACAGAGTAGTAGATGCATGTTGTGACCAAACTCCAATGTCGTCAGACCAATCAACACGCCCTGGCATCTTGTTTGTGATATACAGTTAGGTCCATAAATATTTGGACATTGACACAATTTTCATCATTTTGGCTCTGTATACCACCACAATGGATTTGAAATGAAACAATAAAGATGTGCTTTAAGTGCAGACTTTCAGCTTTAATTTCAGGGTATTTACATCCAAATCAGGTGAACGGTGTAGGAATTACAACACATTTTATATGTGGCCCCCCCCTTTTTAAGGGACCAAAAATAATTGGACAAACTAACATAATCATAAATCTAATTGTCACTTTTAATACTTGGTTGCAAATCCTTTGCAGTCAATGACAGCCTGAAGTCTGGAACCCATAGACATCACCAGACGCTGGGTTTCGTCCCTGGTGATGCTCTGCCAGGCCTCTACTGCAACTGTCTCCAGTTCCTGCTTGTTCTTGGGGCATTTTCCCTTCAGTTTTGTCTTTAGCAAGTGAAATGCATGCTCAATTGGATTTAGGTCAGGTGATTGACTTGGCAATTGCAGAACATTCCACTTCTTTGCCTTAAAAAACTCTTTGGTTGCTTTCGCAGTATGCTTCGGGTAATTGTCCATCTGCACTGTGAAGTGCCGTCCTATGAGTTCTGAAGCATTTGGCTGAATCTGAGCAGATAATATTGCCCGAAACACTTCAGAATTCATCCTACTGCTTTTGTCAGCAGTCACATCATCGATAAATACAAGGGAACCAGTTCCATTGGCAGCCATACATGCCCACGCCATAACACTACCTCCACCATGCTTCACTGATGAAGTGGTATGCTTTGGATCATGAGCAGTTCCTTCCCTTCTCCATACTCTTCTCTTCCCATCATTCTGGTACAAGTTGATCTTGGTCTCATCTGTCCATAGGATGTTGTTCCAGAACTGTACAGGCTCTTTTAGATGTTTTTTGGCAAACTCTAATCTGGTCTTCCTGTTTTTGAGACTCACCAATGGTTTACATCTTGTGGTGAACCCTCTGTATTTACTCTGGTGAAGTCTTTTCTTAATTGTTGACTTTGACACAGATACGCCTACCTCCTGGAGAGTGTTCTTGATCTGGCCAACTGTTGTGAAGGGGTTTTTCTTCACCAGGGAAAGAATTATTCTGTCATCCACCACAGTTGTTTTCCGTGGTCTTCCGGGTCTTTTGGTGTTGCTGAGCTCACCAGTGCGTTCTTCCTTTAAAGAATGTACCAAACAGTTGATTTGGCCACACCTAATGTTTATGCTATCTCTCTGATAGGTTTGTTTTGATTTTTCAGCCTAACGATGGCTTGCTTCACTGATGGTGACAGCTCTTTGGACTTCATATTGAGAGTTGACAGCAACAGATTCCAAACACAAATACCATACTTGAAATGAACTCTAGACCTTTTATCTGCTCCTTGTCAATGAAATAACGAACTCCCATGAGGGAATAACATACACCTGGCCATGGAACAGCTGAGCAGCCAATTGTCCAATTACTTTTGGTCCCTTAAAAAGGGGGGGGCCACATATAAAATGTGTTGTAATTCCTACACCGTTCACCTGATTTGGATGTAAATACCCTGAAATTAAAGCTGAAAGTCTGCACTTAAAGCACATCTTTATTGTTTCATTTCAAATCCATTGTGGTGGTATACAGAGCCAAAATGATGAAAATTGTGTAAATGTCCAAATATTTATGGACCTAACTGTACTATATGTTTCACTGGGTAAAATAGAGAAATTATTTAAATTTCCCACACTTTCATCAACATGGTCACCAAAAAGATTTTTTGTATGAAGCAATGGCCAGTAGTGTGCACTAAACAAGATCCATGTTCAGAAGCAACCAGTGTTCAACAAGATTGATCCAGCTCTTGACCCCAGTTGCCTACACCGGTAGCAATGTAACGAATAGCAGTTTAACTGAGGTTCTCTCTCCTACCCACTTGGCCTGCAGCACAGTTGCAGGGATATGCTAATATGCTCATAGTTTAAAAGTCCCATGACATGAAAACTTCACTTTAGGAGGTTATTTAACATTAATATGAGTTCCCCTAGCCTTCCTTTGGTCCCCCAGTGGCTAGAAATTTCAATAGGTGTAAATCCTGCCCTGGATATTCTTCTCCGCTTTTGAGAAAATGAGAGCTCAAACGCTTGGTTTTGAAAATCCCCTATTGTGACGTCACAATAGGGAAGGTCCCCTTTCTCTGCTTTGCCCGCACAGAGAATTTGGCCCACCAATGAGAAAATGAGCTACGACCGTGCGAGCGCGACATTGGTTTTTCCTCGAAACATCATGGCTTGCAAACGACCGAAGCTTGGCAGTTAGCCCCGCCTCTTTCTTCCTCACAGCATTTAAAGCTACAGACACAGAAACAGCGCGTCCTGAGGAAAGCTCATTGTGGGACTGCTCGTAGTGCCTGTAATTCTGCACCAAGGCTGAATTTCAGGAAAGAGACTTCAGATACAGTATTAAGGGACCACTAAGGCCTATATAAAAGCATCCAAAAACAGCATGTCATGGGATCTTTAAAGCTGATTGAATAATTCCCACAGTAATGTACAGTTAGGAGCTTGTTCTGTATCAAGTTAAAACAAGTTGATGAAATTTGACAAACAACAACAAATTGTTGATCTTGAATTGGATGCATTATCTTCACCAGTGTCCTTGGCTCCAGTGTAAAAGTATTTTGAAAAGTCAGAAATAAATGACCTAAGTAAAAGGATTAATTTGTCTCTTTTGATGACAAAACACATTTGAGTCCTGCAAATACCACATAATAAAAACACACATACTGTACTCACTAAAACTCGTTAACACCAAGAACTGTAATTGGGGTGTTGACTGGTATATAACCAGTAAATGTGGGTAATCCATGTTGGACCAAAATACTTTTCCAGAAATTGTGGACCAGCCAGGGGTGGACGTGTTTGGGCAGGTGTACAACCAGTGGAAGAACAAGGAGTGTGTGTGTCCCAACTGCAGCCGAAGCATTGCTGCTTCACGTTTTGCCCCACACTTGGAGAAGTGCCTGGGAATGGGACGCAACAGCAGCCGCATAGCCAACCGCAGGTAAGACAGCAACTTGAAGATATTTTTTGTAAATGCATTGTCAAAGTTACATATAAAGATGGTTGGAAAACTAAAGGAAAAACCAACATAAAGTGTCTTAGTATGGTGTTCATGAGCCTCGGTATAGATTCTACAAGTCTGGAACTCTACTGGAGGGATGGCGCCAGGGGCGTAGCCACCCAATTTGTTCTAAGGCCTACCCAAAAACGAAAATATCTCCGAAAAATTATGCACCGGGTGCACATCGCAAAGTAAACTAGAGAGGGTACAAATTTCTGGGGAAATTGTAGGGTGTGCTTGCTTTCGTCGGTTGCACAGGGGTCCGTTTTTGAATGACATTTTTACAACTGATATTTCTGTATATTTTATATAAAAATGCATACTTATTATTTATAAAGATTACATAGATTTAAAAGCTTATTTTTTGCTGCTCATTTACAACTGAAAATACCAGTGAAGTGTAGAATGAAATAGATGTCTTCTCATTTCCCCTGCAAGAGGCAGCCTCATCGTTGAATCAAAACGAATAAATATGGCAGACCGGTCTAAAAATTGACCTAATCTCTATGACTTAAACGTCATTTTAAGTTTTTCCCTTCTCATGATATTTTCAGGCATTTAGCCTACTCATTGCATTCATTCATTAATAAAGAATCCCCTTTGAAGATTATTCTACGACGTTACCCGGCAGTAGAAGATGGAATCGCGATTCAAACAGTACCATCTGCTAACTGAAAATATAAACGTAAATAAGCTTGACATTTATTTAGTGGAAAATCGCTCATTCATAAAAAGCTCACTGGTAGCGATCATTGTCAGTAACAACGGCAAGTGCGATATAGCCCTGTGTGGAGAAGCTGCCCCGGTAAATTGTACTACTACAGTACAGTACTAGACTACTGCTGTGTTCGTCTTGGTAGCGATTGCGTTGGTTGAATTGGATTTAACGTTCCGTTGTACGGTTTAGGCTGAAATTAATTATTTTCATGAACAGATGGACAACGTTTAGGCTGTGGCAATGAAGTTCAGGTTAGTAGTTAGATAGACTTTTGATTTAAGTAAGGGGAGTGCCGAACATGTTCTGTTGCCGTTTGACTTTCTAAACAGCTGTGTAGATGTTTTTGTAGTGTCTCGCGTAGGCTACAGCGTTGCAGTGAGCTACACTGGTTTGAAACGACAGGTAATGATAATTTCACCCACAAATCGTTTACTTGTAATCTAATGTCATAATAAATCCTACAACGAAAACGTATTTGTGAGGAATGTTTATTTTAACGATTGAAAACAGATGCATCATAGACCACTGTTATGTGTTGCCCGGGCAACAGAGGCTAATGTCATGATGCTAATACTTCAGTGAAATAGTAAACTACTGTTTCCGAAAGTAGATGTACTTCCTTAATAATATCAGCTTATATTGTACATTACACATCACAATTGTGTGTCATATCACAAAGTAAAATTAGTAAATAGTTATCACCCTGGCCTCTTTGCTTGTGGCGTTTCTGCAGCTGCCTTGCAGTAAAGTAGTTAGCTTAGCTATCTCCCAGAAGTTAACGAGCTGCTAAACTAATGTTCTGCTAGAGGTAGTCACGCGAGTTTTCGTGACGTAGTGACGTTAGTAACGTCAGTGACTGTGGCTAGCAAATTAGCCACCGTTAGCTTCACTTTTCGCCACAAAAACTTAACCTAAGCCTAAACCATGCAACGGAACGTAAATCCCAATACAAGCAACTCAATCGGTACCAAGACGAAACTTTTGACACCTAGGTTGTCTATGTAGGCCAAATATTGACTGAGTTTTAGGGGGGCAAAAAGAATAATAAAAATAATAATATATATGTGAGAGAACAAAGGTTGTGCCCTTGCCGAAGGCAAAGCACACCCAATAAGTAAAAAAAACTGAAAAGATGCCTATCCATATTTATCTAGGCCTACCCAAAAAGATTATTCTGGCTACGCCCCTGGATGGCACACTGTTATTTCAAAATATATTCCCTCATTTGGTGGTTGTATGATAATGGGGAGGATGATGATGGTGAAGATTGCTATCATAACACGTCGATCAAAATTTTCCATAACTGTTCAAATGGGTTTTCATTTGTGCATTTAGTCGCTTTTATCCAAAGTGACTTCCAAGAGAGAGTTTTACAAAAGTGCATAGGTCACTGATCATAACAACGAGATAGCCCCAAATATTGCGGGTAGCCAAACATGAAGCATAGGTTGAGATCGAATTGAAGGCCAGAGCACAGGAAGTTTGATTTATACTTCAACATCAGACGCATCTGCGTAGGGTCCACAGACACGTTTGAATTTGGCTTTTGGCCTGATGGATTTGTAAAGGAATCAGATATTCTTTTCTGACTCGCCATAGTTTTTTTTTCTCGTTTGAATATTCAAATTTTAGCGTAGTCACGTCATTCACACCAGATTGGTCAGACACATTCCCTTCAGACAGTCCTCTTAAAATATGCGTGCATTCTATGATATGAGTTGCCTATAGTGTTCTGCGTTGATGTGATAGTTTTGGATCCTTCAAGAGGGGTCTCAAGACTTATCTTTTGATCTTACACTTAAATAATTCTTAGTTATGATTTGTATATTTATGGTATTTTATACTATTTTTTATTATTATTGATATTTGATATTGTATTGCCATTATTGTTATTATTACTATTTTGCTTAATATTGGCCCAGCAACTTTTAAAAAGTTTACTGTTAATTTTAACTCTTATAAGATTCATATTTTGTCGTTTTGGACAAAAAGTGTCTGCTAAATACAATAACCACAGACCTTCCCAAAAGCTACAATAAAGCTGAGAGTAGTATATGCCCTGGAAAAGAGCATCAATACAAGAGAAGCAGTGTACTCACTCACTTGTTATTTACGATTTGGAGGCCACAATGTCCATACCAAGTGCAAGTAACAGTGGAAAGCTGCATGGCCCTCTGAACAACACTGGATTATTACCATACAGATACCTTTTGATACCATTTTACCTATGCTTGGTGGCCGCAGTGGTTAAAATAGGGCAACCTAGTAATACTGTGTCCTCCAATTTAGCTAGATAGATAATTTATTTTATTTATTATGTAACTACTAGCCTATAACAAATCAGTTGTGTGAGCGTGGTATATGTCCATAATCTTCCCCTTCAGTACTTAATTCAGTATTATTCATGTTATTGGATTTTTGCAGTTACGACGTAAGGCGTACATAACACATACATGCAGCCTCCCTCCCTTCCTGAGAGTCCCTGTTAATTTGCCTACTCCTTACCACGTCGTCAACTACTCTCTCTTTTCCTCACTCGCTCCCATGGCCCTGTCATGTTCACTCTCCTCCTCCTCGGCTTCTTCCCTGACCCTGTCAGTATGTTGTTTCTGCTTCTCTGAGCCAGCCACAGAGCCACCTCTCCTCCTTCCTCTACAAGTAGCCTAATGCTGATGTTGAAGCAGCTAAAGCCCCCCCAAACATGTTCGAAATTTTTCACATGTTGTGGCATTCGCACGTAGATTTTTCATCTTTTTCTCCTTTTCTGCGCCTTCCTTGCGCTTGGTGGTCGTTTCTCCATTTTAGCGATGCTAAACTTTAACGATCCTAAACCAGCATACGCATCAGCGAACAGCTCGTGTCTCAGGGCCAGCGGGAGGCGATATTATGAATCAGGGGAAGGGGGTTCCTGGATTTTATTGGGTCAGGCCAGTGCCAATAAAGAAAATTAACCAATGGGCTGCTGTCAGTTCTCTATGGGCTAGAGTTGAGGCTTTGCAGGAAAATTGTGGTTGGCCCCCCAAAATACCAAATCTCACTCCAAGATTTTTGGAAAAGTTGACAGCCCTGTTTTGTATGTAAACTTGTCTATTTCTCAATAAACATTTTAAAAAAGCTCTGAGACTCGTGCACGCTTGCAACTAGCTGTACACGTCATACTTTGCAACAATCAGTCGCGAGCTTGTGAGCTAGAGCTAAGGAATTGCAGAAAACTGTCAGAATGTGGTACAAGTCCGATCAAGAAGCACATGTGAACTTTACGAAAATCAATACTATTGGTACTGTAGTATTATACGTGCAGGGCCTATACGTTGTTCTTTTTGCTTCGTGTTTTTAGTTTGACTGCTTAAGTATTGTGTGTGTGTGTCGAATTAAAGAAACTGTAAACTTGAATATCTGGCTCCGTCGTTGTTCTAGCTCGGCAAAGCAAGCTTAATTAAGCCTATAGGCTACCTATGTTACTATTATATTGATGATGAGTGTTGCTTACTATTACTAGCTTATTGTTAATGCCATCGTTGTGGTGTTAATTGACATAAAGTTCTAACAATATAACGACCATAACAATATTGTGGTTATCAGACATGATTTATTGTTGGAATGCTGCTTCAGCATTCCAAGTATTGTTCTTTGAATCTATTCAACTTCTTCATCATTATTATTCTATTTCTTCCGCTACGCCTTTCAGCGCCTTCAAATCTTCAGCTATTAAAACCGTTCAGCTATCAAAAAAATCAGCAGTTTCAGGCTATGACTGCTATAGCTTTTCAGCTTTGTACCTCTTATGCTTGAATTAATATAAATCAATATTCATAATATTTTTAACATGGTTTTCCAATGGAGTTTTTTTTCAAATCCTCTCAAACTTCTTTAAACTTCTTCAACTTTCAAATCCTTCTTCTTCCACAATCCTTCAGCTACAGCCACCATTTAAACTTTAAAATGTTGACAAAACCCTAAAGTATTTTTTTTTTAATTCAGCTTTTTGTTATCTATTCCATCCATCCATCCATCCATCATCTTCCGCTTGTCCGGGGGTCGGGTCGCAGGGGCAGCAACCTAAGCAGGGAGGCCCAGACTTTCCTCTCTCCGGCCACTTCCACCAGCTCTTCCTGGGGGACCCCGAGGCGTTCCCAGGCCAGCCGAGAGACATAGTCCCTCCAGCGTGTCCTGGGTCTTCCCCGGGGCCTCTTCCCAGTGGGACGTGCCCAGAACACCTCACCAGGGAGGCGTCCAGGAGGCATCCTTATCAGATGCCCGAGCCACCTCAACTGGCCCCTCTCGACACGGAGGAGCAGCGTTTCTACTCTGAGCCCCTCCCGGATGACCGAGCTTCTCACCCTATCTCTAAGGGAGAGCCCGGACACCCTGCGGAGAAAACTCATATCGGCCGCTTGTATTCGCGATCTCGTTCTTTCGGTCACTACCCACAGTTCGTGACCATAGGTGAGGGTAGGAACGTAGATCGACTGGTAAATAGAGAGCTTTGCCTTTCGACTCAGCTCCTTCTTCACCACGACGGACCGATGCAGAGCCCGCATCACTGCGGACGCCGCACCGATCCGCCTGTCGATCTCGCGCTCCATCCTTCCCTCACTCGTGAACAAGACCCCGAGATACTTGAACTCCTCCGCTTGGGACAAGATCTCCTCCCCGACCCGGAGATTGCACTCCACCTTTTTCCGGTCGATAACCATGGCCTCAGATTTGGAGGTGCTGATTCCCATCCCAGCCGCTTCGCATTCGGTTATCTATTCAACTTTTTTTAATATCACTGATTATGTTTCATGAGTTTTTCAAACCGTTTCTGAGATTTACATGGGTGTGTATGTGAGAGCCTAGAGTGCTGACTGAAACGCTTAGAGTGGAGGGGAGCTTCGAAATCAGTTTCAAAAAGTATTTCTAGTTTGCCAGCATTGCCACAATTTTCACTCTTCATGCTGCATTTTTGGATCAATAGATAGCTAATTTTGTGTTGATCGTAGACAGTTGTCTGTGGAATCCAACAGACTTACACATTTGTTCAAATGCGAAAAGCGAGACAAAGTCCAACTCTCGCCCCATAGAGACCAATGCAAATATGGTGACAAAATCGTCAGAGAAAGCAAAAAGAACAAGATTTTGAAACTGCCGGTAGAGTCGTATTTCTGACCGCACAGAAATATAAAGGACATCTCTGGTTCCGGTAGAGTCTTGGGTCTCGGAAAATATCCTTATTTTTTGGATTGGACTTATAGTTTTGTGTCTAGGTTAACTTGTTTGAGGTGTGGATTCTAGCTACATTTCTGTTATTCTCTGCCCTCAGCGCGTTAGCAATCATAGCTGCACCATCACCGTGGCAACGACAGACACGCACCACTCAGTCTCACGCAGGTGATTGGTATTAGCTGATTAGTGGAGTCACAAGACAGAGTTTGATAGTATTTCAACCTAATACAATTTACAAGAGGTGACTGCAGGTGCTGCTAATATCTCTTTTACTACTATTGCTAATGGAACTGTTTTATTCTACTACGCCACTGAGTGCGTTTACTTGACCATGAGAAACCCGATTACTAGCAACTGTCGGTTTATGCCATACGATTACTCCGTTTACATGTGTAATTAGTTATGCGGTTACTCAATAAGCACGTCTACATGATTCTTTTTATTAATCGTTGTATGCTCCACAGACAAAACTTGCACCATCATCCTTCTGCAACAAAGTGTCGCTGTGTCTTCCTGTATCGGCCCTACTGCTGTATGTTTCAGAGCAAGATTTGAAGGCGCTGAAAGGTGTCACGGAAGAAATAGAATAAGAATAAGAATCTGAAGAAGTTGAATAAAGATTCAAAGAACAATACTTGGAATGCTGAAGCAGCATTCCAAAAACTAGAAACGGCTGTTCCTGCGAAACAGCAGTGAGAATGCTGAAAACCTGAATGGGGATAGCTGACCATGCTAAAAAAGCGGAAAATTGTGAAAATTTAGTCGAAAGTTATAAGCTGAAGCGCCTGAAAGGTATTTTTGAAAGGGGCTGGAGCTGGACGAAGGTATAAAACTACAGAAAAAAGAAAAATGAAAAAAGAAAAAATATAAATAATTCTGAAGAATTTGAAAATTTAGCAGAAAATTATTTGCTGGAGTTTCAAAAGGCCTGAAATGTATGTTAGAAAGGACCTGCAGCAAGATGAAGGCAGAAAAGAGAAGAAAAATGCAGAAGTACTGGCAGTTGGAAGGTACTGCTGTGAAAGGTATTTTTGAAAGGACCTGGATAGTTTTGCGTCTAGGTTAACTTGTTTGAGGTGTGGATGCTAGGTAAATGTATGTTATTCTCTCTGCCCAGGTCGTTAGCGATCACAGCTGCGCCATCACCGTGGCAACCAAACAGACACGCACCAGGAAAGCAGAAGGAACACGTTTTTTAAACTGCCGGTAGTCGTATTTCTGAGCGCACAGACATATAAAGAATATCTCTGATTTCGGCAGAGTCTTGGGTCTCGGAAAATATCCTTATTTTCTGGATTGGACGTACAGTTTTGCGTCTAGGTTAACTTGTTTGAGGTGTGGATTCTAGGTAAATTTCTGTTATTCTCTCGCCCTCAGTGCGTTAGCAATCATAGCTGCACCATCACCGTGGCAACCACACAGACACGCCACTCAGTCTCTTACAGTGCGTGTCCACTGCAGCGACGCGAAGCGCTTGCCATCGCTCGCCTTCCCACAGTTCACCACGCTCGGGGGCGTTTCAAACAGATTAATGTAAAATGTAGTTCTCTAAAGTCACTGTTGTAGTTGTCATGGCCAAGTGTGCAGACTTGGGTTTACGTACTCGCAACATCGATCAAAATACAACTTGTATACAAACTACAAAACTGTTTAATAAACATAAACGTTGACATGTGTAAAAAACGTTTTATTATATTACTCAAAGTATGCTAATCTGTCGATACGATAGGGAGTTCCAGCCGGGCTAGCTAGCTACTGTAGTTACCACAGAACGAAGTTACGTAATGTGACTAGACTGAATTTGAAAGTACAAGCACCAACAACTTCAGCAACCTTGCGCCATGCGTCGTTTTTTTGTATTAACATCTCTGTACGAATACAGCTATGTATCATACAGGACTGGGTAAGCAGCCACACAAACGATTAGTTTCTCCTCCACCTTGAAACCTAGAAATGTTTACCATGGTTGCTACGTTACGAGAAACAAGAAAACACTCCGATTGGCCATCGCTAGTGAAAATCGCTCCTCATTTGCATAAAGTTGAGAAAATCTGAACTCGGTCGCATCGCGTCGCTACCCACAATGCACCACGCAAGCGATTCGCCTGGCTCCATTGAAAATGAATGGAAAACATGTTGTCGCTCGCATCGCTGCAGTGGACACGCACTGTTACAGTGCGTTCACACTGCAGCGACGCAAATCGCTTGCCATCGCTCGCCTTCCCACAGTTCACCACGCTCGGGGGCGTTTCAAACAGATTAATGTAGAATGTAGTTCTCTAAAATCACTGTTGTAGTTGTCATGGCCAAGTGTGCAGACTTGGGTTTACGTACTCGCAACATCGATCAAAATACAACTTGTATACAAAATACAAAACTGTTTAATAGACATACACGTTGACATGTGTAAAAAACGTTTTATTATATTACTCAAAGTCTCTGCTAATCTGTCGATACGATAGGGAGTTCCAGCCGGGCTAGCTAGCTAGCTACAGTAGTTACCACAGAACGAAGTTACGTAATGTGACTAGACTGAATTTGAAAGTACAAGCACCAACAACCCTAACCCTAACCCTACGTCAAGCCGAACAAAACAGTATAGAACTAGAGAGGGTACCCTACAATTTCTGGGGAAATTGTAGGGTGTGCTTGCTTGCGTCGGTTGCACAGGGGTACGTTTTTTAATGAAATTTTTACAACTGATATTAATGTATATTTTATATAAAAATGCATAGGGCCTACTTATTATTTATAAAGATGACAGATTTAAAAGCATCTTTTTTTTGCTGCTCATTTAGCCTACAACTCAAAATACGAGTGAAGTGTAGAATGAAATATGATATCTTCTCATTTCCACTGCAAGAGGCAGCCTCATAGCTGAATCAAAACGAATACATTTGGCAGACCGGTGTAAAAATTGACCTAATCTCTATGACTTAAACGTCGTTTTAAGTTTTCCCTTCTCGTGATATTTTCAGGCATTTAGCCTAGCTACTCATATTGCATTCATTCATTAACCCCTTTGAAGATTATTCTACGACGTTACTGGCAGTAGAAGATGGAATCGCGATTCAAACACTACCATCTGCTAACTGAAAATATGCCCCCAAAAACGTAAATAAGCTTGACATTTATTTAGTGGAAAATCGCTCATTCATAAAAAGCTCACTGGTAGCGATCATTGTCAGTAACAACGCAAAATGCGATATAGCCCTGTGTGGAGAAGCTGCCCCGGTAAATTGTACTACTACAGTACAGTACTAGACTACTGCTGTGTTCGTCTTGGCGATTGCGTTGGTTGAATTCGATTTAACGTTCTGTTGTACGGTTTAGGCTGAAATTAATTATCATGAACAGATTGACAAAGTTTAGGCTGTGGCAATGAAGTTCAGGTTAGTAGTCAGATAGTTTCACCTATTGAAAGACTTTTGATTTAAGTAAGGGGAGTGCCGAACATGTTCTGTCGCCGTTTGACTTCCTAAACAGCTGTGTAGATGTTTTTGTAGTGTGTCTTGCGTAGGCTACAGCGTTGCAGTGAGCAACACTGGTTTGAAACCACAGGTAATGATAATTTCACCAACAAATCGTTTACTTGTAATGTAATGTCATAATAAATCCTACAACGAAAATGTATTTGTGAGGAATGTTTATTTTAACGATTGAAAACAGATGCATCATAGACCACTGTAGTATGTGTGTTGCCCGGGCAACAGAGGCTAATGTCATGCTAATGCTTCAGTGAAATAGTAGACTACCGTTTCCGAAAGTAGATGTGGGCCTACTTCCTTAATAATATCAGCTAATATTGTACATTACATTTCACAATTGTGTTTCACATCACAAAGTAAAATGAGTAAATAGTTATCACCCTGGCCTCTTTGCTTGTGGCGTTTCTGCAGCTGCCTTGCAGTAAAGCTATAGTTAGCCTAGCTATCCCCCAAGTTAACAGATGCGAAACGAATGTTCTGCTACAGGTAGTCACGCGTGTTTTCGTGACATTAGTGACGTAGTGACGTTAGTAACGCCAGTGACTGTGGCTAGCAAATTAGCCACCGTTAGCTTCACTTTTCGCCACAAAAACTTAACTTGAGCCTAAACCATGCAACGGAACGTAAATCCCAATAGAAGCAACTCAATCGCTACCAAGACGAAACTTTTGACACCTAGGTTGTCTATGTAGGCCAAATATTGACTGAGTTTTAGGGGGGCAAAAAGAATAATAATAATATATATGGGAGAGAACAAAGGTTGTGCCCTTGCCGAAGGCAAAGCACACCCAATTAGAATGTATTTGTTCAATGAGTGAAACATACAGATGCATATAAATGAAATATTCCCCTGAGCTGTAACACAGGAGTAAACATTTACAGTAGAGACAGCAGACAGAGAGCTCTCCAACTACTTCTAGCACATTAGCTACCATTTCACCAAAATACCATCATTCTACACCGAGTAGCCTAATATCAAGTTAGCGGTTTGCACTAATTATAGCAGAGATACCTCTGGAAAAGTTATCTAGTATAATTATAACAAGCACACAGAACTGAGTGATGAACTGCTGGCGGCGGTGGATGGTCCAGGTGCGACCGGAGGATGAACGGCCGGGGGGGGCGATGCTCGGTATGGCTCCGCGCTGCAAGAGAAGCCGTGTGTTGGTGAACCCCGTCTGTGTCTGGTCCATGTTAAGACTGTCCACCGTGAAATGGTCAGTGGCGCAGAGGCGGCTGTTGGAGTTTATCCAAAGCTTTCCATGAGCGTGGCTCTTCACAACATCTATCCACCTATTTTTCCTTTCATTATCAACAGGGAACTTAAATGGCGTTGCAGCGCAGCTGGAGTTCTTGCATCCAGGGAAGAGGCAGTTGCGGGTGGTGGGAGACATCCTGAAGCTAGCTAGCTAGCTGATGTAAGCTACAATAACAGTACAGCAGGAGGAGCCATTCAGTGATCTGACGTAGATGGGGCGAAATGATGTAGATAGGGCATTTTTTGGCTCCGCCCATTAAAACCTGATCTGAAAACGGTAGAGAAACAGTTCTTCGGTCTAACTCCACATTTCAATGCGGCAAAGTTTTAGCGCTTTGCACATGCTTTCAGGAAATCATTTCACACATATATAATGTACTTAGAAGCAAAACATGGAATTTACTTTACAGCACCTTTAAGGAGCACCACAACTACAATGTTTGTTATCGTTTTTACAGGCTTCAGGGCTGGGGGGGTGTTGCTTCTGATGACAAAGGCCATAACATATGATTCACATAACTTTCATAGTCCTCAAACCATTGTGACCCCTTGTGCCATATCCCTAGAAGAGACCAATCCCACCAGGATATACGTATTTCCTCACAGGATAAAGGTTATCACACAGAACAACTGTAGTTATTTGCAAGGACCCTTCTCCCTAACAAGACAAGTGGACCCAAACCATGCCAGGGAAATACCCACACATCTTAACAGAGCCCCAGGACCCCTTACTGTAGGGGTCAAACATTCTGGCTGGTACTGTTACATCGCTCAATGCCACGCATGCAGGGGCAAGGGCAGGGGCCCTAACCCTCTGTTTTGCACCACTGATCTCCCCTTTCAACAACAATTTCCAAACCTATTTACGAATGACTTTCCTATATATATATATAAAGGCAGATGTAAATGCAATCAAGCAAATGAGGTTATAAATGTTATTTACTCTCTGAAAAAGCTTTTAATGCACTCCCGAGGTTCTGTGTAATACTATGTAACTTTTGTCATTGAATCACTTCATGCTTTATCTCACAGAATAGTGACTGGTAACAATACCAATAACAAATCAGAGAGTGATCAAGAGGACAACGATGATGTCAATGATAATGACTGGTCTTATGGCACCGAAAAAAAAGGTAACAGACAAGTTTCTAGTCTTTTAACAAAGCAACTGATTAATGTAAGCATTATTGATTGCTTACTTGTAACATACCTTACTAACCTTTAATGTTACCTAGAAACACATCTGATTCTAATTCACTTTGAACGCCAATTTTTGTGACAATGCTCATTCTTAATAGCATGCATAGCATAATATAGTTAGCAGTTTCTCTGATTACACATGGTCTCATATATCCAGTGTTGAATATGTGCTTTTATGTAAACCTTACATATTGTCCATGATGAGTCTCACTAAAATCCCTCTTTTTGCAGCCAAGAAGAGAAAATCAGATAAGGTACCTGTATATTATTTGAAATCTTCACTCTTCCCCTTAGGTGTGACACCCAATGTTTTCAGTTTACCATTCAGACCTCCCAGTTGCTCTCTATGATACCCAATAGAGGAACTGCTGTGTATCAAACAATAAAGGCATAGATTTAGTGAGCTTTGAGCTTTCACCCACTTCGAGGTTGTGGGATGGGCCAGTCAGTCCACCAGATAGTTAAAAAAAATCTATATATATGATTTGTAGATCATCTTTACATTTGTCTGAAGAGACTCAATTCATGACTCATTGTTTTCAAATTGACAATTCCCCATTCAACTTTTATAAACTGAAACTTTTTCCTAGTTCAGATTTTTTTCACAACAAAAGGTTTATTTTCATAATGAAATGAAATATATTTATGAATATGTTAGTATTTTACAAGCGTATATTTTCCTGTTTTATTCATTATTAGATATACATTGAAATCAATGCAATGTTGGCATTAAATATTAAAACACTATTCAGTTGAAACCCAATCTACATAACTGTGGAGATAATATAATTGTCTTGTTCTGTCTTAATTAAGATTTTATGCCAATCACTACTCAGACATTGCCATTTGTCTAGTAGGTCTTTTTAGTTTAACAACCTATACCTATGTTTCTTTCATTGCCTGAAATTGAATGCATTTCAGAAACCAAAATCCCATTGTCACAGGGGTTCATCTCAACAGTTTAATAGATACTATGCCATAATATGGACATGACAAACAGAACAGATCATCAAGCTTCATGTGCATTGCTATATCTCTTCCATACTGTGTCCACATTTTGTAACGGTTGTATTTCTTTTCAATATCAGAATTCAAATTCACCACGAAGATCAAAATCATTCAAACATAAGAGTAAGTGGACACATTTTTATCTCCAATTGAGAACATATGAGAAATATATACCTAGGGAGCTGTCTTTGTGGCACTAAAGGGAGTTTTGTAAAAAAAAAAAAAAACTTATTTACCAGCTATGATGGGTCCTCGGCGTCGTATGGAGAACCAGGAAAGCCCGCACATGTTGATGAAAGATGAAACTTTTCGACAGTAATGTGCAGACAAGAAAACCAAACAAAATCCATCTCTGGTTTATTGTTTTAAAATGACCTATAATTCTATATAGGTTAGTATGCTATGTATGTACGTATATATTCAGCCAATCAGCTGAATATTTGTTAGTTTAATTAACCTCTTTGTTATTTACACAAATCATTACACCAATTCGCAATCTGTTACTTACTTTATTACAGATGTCTCCATTTTGATCACTTCATGTATTATATAAAAATGTGTCAGGGCAGTTAACAACCAGGAAAAGGTACCACTATGTACAAAGTGTAAAATGTTAGCTGACAGGTTTTTGTGTTTAGAAACTAAGCTGTTCAGTAGACAGTGAACATAATTATGATTCCATTTGACCACTTTTCAGACAATAATGGGCAATGTGTCTTTGTATTTTAGACTCTCGGATTCACTTAGTTAAGATCATGATTCTCTTTACCAATGCATGCAAGGATTACCAGCTGTTACTTGTCACACCTGTTTATTATGATTCCGGATGTTTTCAAATCCTTGACAAATATTTAGTTCACCAAATACACCTCCACTCTATGGTTAGCTTGTTTAGTTTGGATTCTATCTATCAAACAATAATTTATATCATATGTTTACATTGTGACCAGTTAAAAACTTGTTGTGATCATGTAAATATTAAAGGTTATAAAAATTATGCCTTTGTTGACCATGTCTTCTAGCATAATAAATTATTCATAAATTCTAATACAATCCATAAAATAATGTTTTCCCTCAGATGTGTAAGCCTGATATGAACAGGGAACAATTATATTTATATACTTTGGAGTTTGGCAAAACCTGCAGAGGCTCAAACAGAGTAACAGGGCTCTAGAGTGCGACCAATTTGGTCGCATATGCGACCAAAATTTGTACGGGTGCGACTAAAAATGTTCCTAGGACGCACCGGTGCACCTAACCTCCTCGCATCCGCTGCCTCTCCACGAACGAAGCGTTTGTTCTCCTTTGACGGAACTCACACTCATGGTTGGATCATATCGTGGTCTAAACCAGAGCCATAGAAAAAGAGTTGCGACACGCTTTGATCTTGCCGACACGTGATCACGTGGTTCATGTAGCTCGCTGTAGTTCCAAAAAAACCCACTGCTGTCAACCGGTTTGAATGGTTTTCAATGAAGCTGGCCAACGGAAGCCGCTTTCTCAGGCAAATGATGAATGAAACAGGCTTGGTTAAATAAATCCGATATTCTGGCACACTGCCAGTGAAACACAGGAAAAGAGCTAGAGTTTTTTTGTCACGTGGTTCCGGTAGCTCGCTGTAGTTAAACAAAACCCCCACTGCTGTCAACCTGTTTGAATGGTTTTCGGCGGGACACAGCAGCACCATCTCGATTCACGGACCTTTTCGGTATATTAACACATAATGTCAATTGGTTACTGGTGTGTTGTATCATGTATGTCTGATACTTTATTAACATGTATGTATTACATGAACTTATAATACTTAACGCAATATTGTGAAGCAGAGCTAGAAATGGCTGTGCTAGCTACCATACTGTACCAACTGTACTGTACCATACTGTACATACCAAACAGTAGCCTAATGAGGACTATATTGTTCCACTTAACGTTTAACCTTCGACTGTTGAAGTAAATGGGACTTGTTAAACGTTTTTTTATTCATCAGCCCAATTTACCACATTAACAACACTTATATTTGTAGTACTTCATGCAAGTTGAATCTAACCATTATCACCAGCAACTGCTCAATTTAAGACAAGAAAGGAGTTTGGTAAATAGAACAGAATAAACAAGGCAACCAACTGCTTTCAATAAAACATTTTATTGTACAATATGTCCAGTGTTCTTCCACTCCTTTTGTTTGAAGTGATCCGGTGATCTTCTGGCTATGACATGTACAGCTAGCTAGAGTAAAAGTGTTGCTTACGTAGACCTACAGACAGTCTAGCTACAACTGCATTTAGAATCTAACAAGCTTACGATAAACTTTATCTAAAGCTAGCTATATGAAATACTACTAATAACAATTGATATGTGGTGGTAAAAATATGAAAAAATGAAGGATTTTCATCAATTTACCAGCTAACTTGCTTCGGAGAAATTGAAAATGAATGGGGTTGAATCGTGGAAAATGCAATGTTTGGAACAGTGCATGTGACACGCTTTACTTCCGCATTCCTCGATAACAATGGGAGTCTATGGAAGTGTCGCATACTTATGAATAATTATGTTTTTTTTTTAGAATAGAAGTATGCAGTGGCATAACGACATCTCTGACGTTGGTAACAAACCAACCCATTTCAAAATCGGTTGAAAATTGAGCAAGTTATGGTCATTTAAAAAGTACATGTAGAATCAACACAATGTTATGGGTGAGAGAGTTGACTGTAGCAAGATGGGTCTGTGTACTTTGCGGCCAACGGATTTTCGTTTTGAAATAAGAAAACCAAAATCGGGTACCATTTAGAAATAGGAAAACGGAAAACGACCCATTTTCCATTTTCTGTTTTGATAATAGAAAACGGAAAACAAAAAAACGACCCGTTATCTGATTTTCTTTGATGTGCTTAAACATGGAAATCGGGAATTAAAATAGTGTGTGGAAATTTTCTTTCTCAATTTTGCGTAGATTTTTGTGTTGTGACCCCGAAGTTGCTCCCACGAGCTTGACAGTCACATATTCAGGATGTCAGCAGAGGGCGCATAGCAGAGGAGATGAACGATAAAATTGCTCGCAGAGCAATCGAGCCTCAATGCAAAATTGGATTACATCGGACTGAAGCATGGTTCCAGAGTCTCATCAGGCACCTCACAAAATAAAGAAAGTTCTACACCAAATTTGAATATTTTTCTAAGAAAGTCAGCGACCGGATATATTTTATAAATTATTTTAAAGTGAGTCTCTTTGACTTTTGGGGAAATGAGCCATTTAATTCATTTTAAATGTTCGTTTTTTTTTTATGGACAATGCAACCACATTCGGAACCTGTACACACAATCCTCTGTTATCAAAAACATATTTAGATTTCAAAGCATCACTAATATATGTATTATTACATTTACTGTCAAATAAAGTACAATCATTAATAAAAACATTTGGTAAAGTTGGTAAGGGTCTTATTCTTACATATAACAATGTGCTTTGAACTAACTGTAATAATGGTATCGGTATTGCTTTACAGATCTTGTTGTATTCTCTAAGTACAGTTTAAATTATATTTGTCGAAGAAAGCTATATATTACAAAAGGTTACCAGACATCTATAACATCATTCACAAACACAATTCCCTTTTCATACCAATCATATTTAAACAATGATTTCCTATTGATTACAATGACCCTATTCTTCCATAAGGCTCAAATTTGTTAAGATAGAAATTTTTAGACTCGAAGTTGATAGGCACGAAATTTTAAACTCGAATTTTTGGGGGGGCTCGAATTTGAGCAACCTGAATTTCCGAGTCTTGAATTTTTGGTTCAGATTTTTTTATTGAAATATGTGAATTCGGTGTTGTTTAAATTATTCAAAGTATTCAATGCCTTTTAAAATTCAAAACATTATGTCACTGATTTGCTTCCATACAAATGGCAGCGCGCCCTCTGCTGACATCCTGAATATGTGACTGTCAAGCTCGTGGGAGCAACTTCCAGGTCACAACACTAAAATCTATGTAAAATTGAGAAAGGAGATTTCCACACAATCCATGTATCATTCGTTCTTTCATTTTTCAATTGATAAACCAAAAACAAAAACCCCCAAATTATTCGTTTTTACGTTATTCAATTGAGAAACGAAAAACGATTGTTTTTCTTGTTATTCAATTGAGAAACCAAAATCCAAAAACCAAATCCAAAAACAGGGCACTAATCCGTGTATCATTCGTTCTTTCATTTTTCAATTGATAAACCAAAAACCAAAAATTATTCGTTTTTCCGTTATTCAATTGAGAAACCAAAAACGAGAATCGAAAAACGATTGTTTTTCTTGTTATTCAATTGAGAAACCAAAATCCAAAAACGGGGCACTGACCGAAAATGATTTTGAAATTTTGTTTTTGATGACCCGGAAGTTGTGACCCAAATGACTTCTTCGTGTATTCCACTAATGTCTCTTAATCTAGATAGCCTACTCAAACAATCATGGAGAGTTTTATATTGTTTAGAGGAAGAAAACGTGCGGCCATGGTGTCGGGTCCGTGTACCTTGTGGCCATTGGTTTTTCTATTTTGCAACCCGTGTTGACAAACGCAAAATAGGGCCGTAATATCGTTTTGTCACTTTAGTAAGTCGAACACACATTTAAGTATAACGGCTTGTTTTTGGTTGTTTCGTTTTTTTTGGAATAATGAAATAACCATATAACACAAATGGTATAACGAGCCATTAATCGTTGTTTTGATTATTCCATATCCTTTATGCTGATATCTGCAAAAGATAAAAAATAGGCTCGTAATATCGATTTGTCCATTTCGGAAGTCAGAACCAGATGATGGGGAAATGCGTGGTATCCGTTGTTTTGTTTTATTTTGGAATAACGGAATAACCATATAACACAAATGTTATTACGAGCCATTTACTCGTTTGTTTGATTATTCCATATCCGTTATGCTGGTATCTGCAAAAAATGAAAAATAGCCTCGTAATATCGTTTTGTCCATTTTGGATGTCAGAACCAGATTATGGGGAAAGGCTTGGTTTCCGTTGTTTTGTTTCATTTTGGAATTAAGGAATATCCATATAACACAAACGGTATAACGAGCCATTTACTAATTTGTTTGATCGGCCGTATTATGCATACTGGCACAAGTGAAAAAGAGAGAGAGGGGGAAAAATGTGAAACTATTGGGGGTGTTATTACTTGCGAACACCAGAGGGCAGCAACGACTAGCTTTTAAAAAAATGTTCCTGTGATCTGCAGGCCTACATCCACAACAGTGCCTCTGTCAGTTGTGTGTCTATGTAAACTGCAAAGGTAGCCCACATGACCTCAACTTTCTTACTATGATTGCCTCAATGCACTTCATTAAGACGTACAACAGAACTGAAAGCGTCATTTAGGTGGGGGGAGGGAGGGTTGGGGCGTGGAGTGTTACTTGCACGGGTGTGATTGATACCGTCTGGCACTTTTGGCCTTGTTTGAACACACACTGGAGCCCCGTCTTGTAATGTTTCTAATATATATTAAAGAAACTTAATATATATTAAAGAAACTTGGGTTCATCAAAGATTTATTAACTAAGTAGCAACTAGCAAACGCGGTCAACATGTGCCTTCAGTTTGGTGTGTGTGTCTTCTACTAAAGAACCTGCTGCCATGTCGTCAAGATTGTAGGCCTGCAGATCACAGGAACATTTTTTTAAAAGCTAGTCGTTGCTGCCCTCTGGTGTTCGCAAGTAATAACACCCCCAATAGTTTCACATTTTTCCCCCTCTCTCTCTTTTTCACTTGTGCCAGTATGCATAATACGGCCGATCAAACAAATGAGTAAATGGCTCGTTATACCGTTTGTGTTATATGGATATTCCGTAATTCCAAAATAAAACAAAACAACGGATACCACGCATTTCCCCATCATCTGGTTCTGACTTCCGAAATGGACAAATCGATATTACGAGCCTATTTTTTTAATCTTTTGCAGATATCAGCATAAAGGATATGGAATAATCAAAACAACGATTAATGGCTCGTTATACCATTTGTGTTATATGGTTATTTCATTATTCCAAAAAAAACGAAACAACCAAAAACAAGCCGTTATACTTAAATGTGTGTTCGACTTACTAAAGTGACAAAACGATATTACGGCCCTATTTTGCGTTTGTCAACACGGGTTGCAAAATAGAAAAACCAATGGCCACAAGGTACACGGACCGTGTCGACACCACTGTTACTCAAAGTGGCTCTTATCGCAGCGCTGGGTTTATAGGCAAATATAGATAGGCTAACCTGGAAGGTCCTGCCGATTTTTTTGGTTGTCATCAGGGTTCTAAATAAACTTTTTTGATCACCAGCCAATGTGGCTATGGTAACAATCAGAATTTCCACTAACCACATTTTTTCGGTGAAAATAAGAGAAATTATGAGTGCCACTGAATGCATTTGATCATTTTATTAACATTGTTGGCATGAAAAACATAAGTACAATACATACAACAAAATATACACTGAAAGTGCAAACATTCCATTTCAAATTTGGGATCTATCTACATTCTTCCTTGTGTTTTCTGGTGGACGCTCCGTTCGTTTCCATGGTTTCTCGCGCTGGTTACACTGCAAACTGCGCGCTGCAAACTGCGCGCAGCCAACGGGGCATATGAGTAACAACTTCCGGGTCACCAAAAACACAATTTCAAAATCATTTTCGGTCAGTGCCCCGTTTTTCGATTTGGTTTTTCGATTTTGGTTTCTCAATTGAATAACAAGAAAAACAATCGTTTTTGGTTTCTCGTTTTTCGTTTCTCAATTGAATAACGAATAATTTTTGTTTTTTGGTTTATCAATTGAAAAATGAAAGAACGAATGATACACAGATTCTGACCGAAAATGATTTCTAAATGTTTTTGGTGACCCGAAAGTTGTTACTCATACGCCCGTTGGCTGCGCGCAGTTTGCAGTGTAACCAGCGCGAGAAACCATGGAAACGAACGGAGCGTCCACCAGAAAACACAAGGAAGAATGTAGATAGATAGATCCCAAACTTGAAATGGAATGTTTGCACTTTCAGTGTATATTTTGTTGTATGTATTGTACTTATGTTTTTCATGCTAACAATGTTAATAAAATGATCAAATGCATTCAGTGGCACTCATAATTTCTCTTATTTTCACCGAACAAATGTGGTTAGTAGAAATTCTGATTGTTACCATAGCCACATTGGCTGGTGATCAAAAAAGTTAATTTAGAACCCTGATGACAACCGAAAAAATCGGCAGGACTTTCCAGGTTAGCCTATCTATATTCAGACATCCCAAGTCTCCCGGAAGGTCCAGGAGTCTCCCGCATTTCAATAGCGGCTCCCTGACGGCCGCAAATACTGTACAATCTCCCGGAAATCGGAGATTTTGTATTTCGAGCGAGCGAGAGACTGTGTAATGGTCATATCTGGTAGAGATAGGTGCATCTTGGTCAGCCCACACTCTCCTGAAGTGTTGTGTCTGCGTCTCGCCAAGCTTGCGCGTGTGTCAAGGGAAAGGCTGAGTGTGTGAGAATGTGGAGCGCGCGCGCGCTGAGGAGCAGGGGAGACATTTCATAGCAAATTTCCCTAGCAATTAGCCAAGCATTCATGTTTCAAATATTCAGCAAAAATCTACTTTTCATCTTACAGTCAACTTTTTCTCGGATTTGTGTACTAAACATTCTCAAGAGTGTTCATATGAACTTTTGATTTAATCAGTGTCAGTTTTTGACCGGCGGATGTGTAAAGCATTATTTTAGCGTTAGCAATAAATTTGATTTGCTTTATATCAATCATTTTAGGAGATATGAAGATGCCTTTGCACATGGTAACATGTTGTAGTGTCTTCCACGTGACATACCAAGTTTGGTGTTGATATCTTAAAGATTTGACGAGATTTGACCCAACTTCTTGTTTGGTTGCTTTGTTGCCGATTTGGCTGTACCGGACAAACGGTTTTGAGAATCCAATATAAAAGTAATACCTGAGTGAGGGTTGCTCTGACGATGATGTTTGACAAATCTGGGGAAGATTGGACAAAAATTGTAGGAGGAGTAGGCTTTCAAAGGTTTTTGATAAAACCGGAAATGGCGGAAAATCTATATAACCGGAAATTGACGTCATAGGGTGTGTTGAACTGTCTTGATCCAGGGAATCCAATGGTACATAATTTTAGAAAATCAGTCATACGGTTCAAAAGTTGCGTGTGTAAACACAAGTCCAACTTTGACCCATTGGTGGCGCTAGAGTGGTCTAATGGGATACATGAAACTTGGTGTAGGTATAGAAGGAACTGTCCTTAATGTGTGTGCCAAATTTCACAAAAAGTTATCGAAGGGTTCTAGGGGCTGCCATTGACTCCCATGGTACTAGAATAATAACAAGAAAGGTACATTTCCTGAAGAAAATGTGTGTGTTTGCTGAAAGCAGTTGAAACGATTGTTTTGATGGCTTGAATAGTGAAGAAGGTTTTACAAAAAAAGAGGTATGTGCTTTAAAAACAAAATGGTGAGAAAAAGTGTTAAAAGTATATCTGTCATTGTTATGCATTGCGATATTTTCTTACTGTTGAAAATTGAGAAAAAACTGTGATGAAAATAGTATCTTATTGACTTTCATACATTTTTAAGCATTAAAAGTATTAAAGAATGAAAGACTGAGAAACAGAAAAAAGTTTGAAGTTAGAAAAATGAGCCAATATAGTGATGAAGAGTATATTGCATAACAGTTATCAATATCATAGCAGACAAAAATATGTCAGCAGTATGAAGGTGAAAAAATGTGTTGCTTTGAAACCAAAATGGTGAGACAGTGTTAAAAGTATACCTGTCATTGTTATGCATTGCAATATTTTCTCACAGTTGAAAAAGGAGAAAAAAGAGTGATGAAAAGGGTATCTTATTTAATTTCATAAATGTTAAAGCGTTATGTTAGAGCCATTATTTTTTTTTTCATTCTAACCCTTTTACATTTTTAGCCCCTTAATATTAGTTAGACTTGTACACTTCTTATTTAAGATTCTTATATGTTTAACCCTTGTGTTATCTTCGGGTCATTCTGACCCATCAGTCATTGTGACCCACCGTCGTATTGCGACAAATTTACCTCATACAAAAACAAAGTGAAGCATTTTCTTTTAACCGTCGGGCTGTCTCAGACCCCCCACATTGCAATGGTTAAAAGAAAATTATTTTAATTTGTTTTTGTATTGGGTAAAATTGGGTAAACACAACGATGGTTCGTTATGAACCTTTGGGTCATGTGACCCGAAGGCAGCACAAGGGTTAATGTGTGCACCTTCCTGCCACAGTAAATTCCTTGTCTGTGTGATGTTTCTTGGCGAATAAAACCCATTCTGAAAAGTATTAATAATTGAAAGATGTAGAAACAGAAAAAAGTTTGAACAGTGGAACAGTGAAGAGCGTTGGCCAATCGGATTGGTTCCTTGTTTCTTGTAACGTAGCAACCGTTGGTCATTGGCAACATTTCTAACCTAGAATCTAGGTTTCAGGTTCAAGGTGGAAGAGAAACTAATCATGTGTGCCTGCACACCCAGTCCTGTTCAGACACTTAATTTAAAGATGACATCAAAATAACTAGAGAGGGTACAATTTCTTGGGAAATTGTAGGGTGTGCTTGCTTGCGTCGGTTGCACAGGGGTCCGTTTTTTAATGAAATTTTTACAACATTTTTTTTGATATTTCTGTATATTTTATATAAAAATGCCTACTTATTATTTATAAAAATTACATAGATTTAAAAGCATCTTTTTTTTGCTGCTCATTTACAACTCAAAATACGAGTTAAGTGTAGAATGAAATAGATGTCTTCTCATTTCACCTGCAAGAGGCAGCCTCATCGTTGAATCAAAATGAATACATTTGGCAGACTGGTGTAAAAATTGACCTAATCTCTATGACTTAAACGTCCTTTTAAGTTTTTCCCTTCTCGTGATATTTTAAGGAATTTAGCCTACTCATATTGCATTCATTCATGAATAAAGAACCCCCTTTGAAGATTATTGTACGGCGTTACCGGCAGTAGAAGATGGAATCGCGATTCAAACAGTACCATCTGCTAACTGAAAGTATGCCCCCAAAAACGTAAATAAGCTTGACATTTATTTAGTGGAAAATCGCTTTCATAAAAAGCTCACTGGTAGCGATCATTGTCAGTAACAACGCCAAGTGCGATATAGCCCTGTGTGGAGAAGCTGCCCCGGTAAATTGTACTACTACAGTACAGTACTAGACTACTGCTGTGTTCGTCTTGGTAGCGATTGCGTTGGTTGAATTTGATTTAACGTTCCGTTGTACGGTTTAGGCTGAAATTAATTATTTTCATGAACAGATTGACAAAGTTTAGGCTGTGGCAATGAAGTTAAGGTTAGTAGTTAGATAGATTTTTGATTTAAGTAAGGGGAGTGCCGAACATGTTCTGTCGCCGTTTGACTTCCTACAGCTGTGTAATGTTTTTGTAGTGTCTCGCGTAGGCTACAGCGTATCAGTGAGCAACACTGGTTTGAAACCACAGGTAATGATAATTTCACCCACAAATCGTTTACTTGTAATGTAATGTCATAATAAATCCTACAACGAAAATGTATTTGTGAGGAATGTTTATTTTAACGATTGAAAACAGATGCATCATAGACCACTGTAGTATGTGTTGCCCGGGCAACAGAGGCTAATGTCAAGATGCTAATACTTCAGTGAAATAGTAGACTACTGTTTCCGAAAGTAGATGTACTTCCTTAATAATATCAGCTTATATTGTACATTACACATCACAATTGTGTGTCATATCACAAAGTAAAATTAGTAAATAGTTATCACCCTGGCCTCTTTGCTTGTGGCGTTTCTGCAGCTGCCTTGCAGTAAAGCAGTTAGCTTAGCTATCTCCCAGAAGTTAACGAGCTGCTAAACTAATGTTCTGCTAGAGGTAGTCACGCGAGTTTTCGTGACGTTAGTGACGTAAGTAGCGTCATTGACTGTGGCTAGCAAGTTAGTCACCATTAGCTTCACTTTTCGCCACAAAAACTTAATTTCCACTTAAACCATGCAACGGAACGTAAATTCCAATAGAAGCAACTCAATCGCTACCAAGACGAAACTTTTGACACCTAGGTTGTCTATGTAGGCCAAATATTGACTGAGTTTTAGGGGGGCAAAAAGAATAATAAAAATAATAATATATATGTGAGAGAACAAAGGTTGTGCCCTTGCCGAAGGCAAAGCACACCCAATAATCCATAGTGCAGGGTTGCCGATGTTGTCGTTGGCCCTGGTGAGTTTTTTATACTTTTAAATTCAATCTCGTCACATTACGTGACTTTGCTGTGCAACTGCAAAAGCTACTCTAACTCTGAATGCTGCTGCAAAAAAAGCTGAACTATCGAGGGTGGTAAATAAGATCATGCTACATCTAACCAGCAGATCATTTCTTGCAAGTGTGTCAAAGTGGTATTTTTACAGACTGTATTAACACCGTAGGCGTGAATAATGCATGCATCGTCATTGTCGTCCATCTTTAGCTGAAGAAGCTACAGTAGAGAGAGGATGCAATGGGAGATTTCGTACAGTAAGCTAAATACTGCTTCAAATTGAAAACGGAGACAATATTTTGATTAACGACAAGTTCCTTAACCTCTGTTGTCAATATCGCCGCTAAAAAGTAAATACTGTTACGAAGAATTTGTTTGTAGGTAACGAACGATAGACGTAGCTAGTTTCGCCGTTCTATGGCAGCTACAGTACTCTATGATGACAGTCGTAGCTAGCGTTGTAAGCACTCAGAATCAGAATTCGGTTTATTCGCCATGTATGTTATACAAACACGGAATTTACTGTGGCAGGGAGGTGCAAAACACTAAACATATACAGATCTTAAATTAAGTAAAAGTACAAAAGTTTAACCATTTCTAAGAACTAAACAATCTAAGAGTACAACAATTTAAATATAAAAAAAAAATATATATATATATAAAAATAAGAATAGAATGAGCAGCGTGAATGGTCAACATAGTGCAATCGGATACTGAGATAAAGTGGCTTATGCATACTGAATTGCCATTAGATGGACTTATAATAGTTAAATAAGTGAATGAATGTCAATGGGAGTCCTTGGCCTTGTTTAAGAGGCCAGTAGCAGATGGAAAGAAACTGTTCTTATGGCGTGAGGTTTTGGTCCTGATGGACCGCAGCCTTCTGCCAGAGGGGAGTAGCTGGAACAGGGAGTGACCAGGGTGGGAGGGGTCGGCCACAATCTTCCTCGCACGCCTCAGGGTCCTCGAGGTGTGCAGGTCCTCGAGGGTAGGCAGATTGCAGCCAATCACCTTCTCAGCAGTGCTGATGATACGCTGCAGTCTGCTCTTGTCCTTGGCAGTGGCAGCAGCGTACCAGATGGTGATGGAAGAGGTGAGGATGGACTCAATGATGGCTGTGTAGAAGTGCACCATCATTGTCTTTGGCAGGTTGAATTTCTTCAGCTGCCGTAGGAAGTACATCCTCTGTTGTGCTTTTTTGGTGAGGGAGCTGATGTTCAGTTCCCACTTGAGGTCCTGGGAGAGGATGGTGCCCAGGAAGCGGAAGGACTCCACAGTGTTGACTGGGGAGTCGCACAGGGTGATGGGGGTGAATGGGGCTGTATTCTTCCTGAAGTCCACAACCATCTCCACTGTCTTAAGAGCATTGAGCTCTAAGTTGTTCTGGCTACACCAGGTCACCAGGTTGTCAGCTTCCCACCTATAGTCAGACTCATCCCCGTCAGAGATGAGCCCAATGAGGGTGGTGTCGTCCGCAAACTTCAGAAGTTTGACAGACGGATGACTGGAGGTGCAGCTGTTGGTGTACAGGGAGAATAGCAGAGGGGAAAGGACGCAGCCCTGAGGAGATCCGGTGCTGATGTTCAGCTATGGAAAACTATGGAACAAATTACCCATAAATATTAGGGAAACAAACACTCTAGACATTTTTAAAAGACAGCTTAAAACCTACCTTTTTACCGAAGCATTTAAGTAATTTTATCTCAAAAGGGTTTTCCTACTTTTATTAGTTATATTATTGTAGAATCTTGGTTTAGTAAATTTGGGTCATTATTTGACTTGCTATTTTTACTTTGTCTAGGTCAGAGTTGGCAAACTCTGATAGCGTACAAGAACTCTGGTCGCGTGAAGTATTTAAACAAATATGTAAAACAATCTGTATTCTTGATCTGAGGCAAAGGATCCGTTAACAGAGAATACGGCCCATACTCTTGACCTGGGGAAAGGATCTGTTAACAGAGTGTATGGTTTTATATATACAGACCAGGGGTGAACCAAATGTATATGTTACTTTTAAGATGCATGTTTAAAGTTGTTTTCTCTCTTGAACAGAGATCTTATTGGGATTTTTATTTTAGTTTGAATTGTTTATCACTTGTATTATTGTTTTTATTGATTTTATGTAAAGCACCTTGAGCTACAATTCTTGTATGAAATGTGCTATATAAATAAAGTCTTACTTACTTACTTACTGATGGACCGGGAGTCAGAGACTTGTGTTCCCAGCTTAACGCACTGCTTCCTGTCAGACAGGAAGTCTGTGATCCATCTGCAGGTGGAGTCAGGCACGTTCAGCTGGGAGAGATTGTCCTGAAGCAGGGCAGGGATGATGGTGTTGAAGGCAGAGCTGAAGTCCACAAACAGGATCCTGGCATAGGATGCTGGGGAGTCCAGGTGCTGTAGGGTGAAGTGGAGGGCCATGTTAACGGCGTCATCCACAGATCTGTTGGCTCTGTAGGCAAACTCGTCACTAGAATGGCCATAACATTAAAACAAAAGATCATATTTCAAATCTGTCTGCTGTTCTACATTGCCCACACAATTAATACACAAACACAATTGTGTGGGCAATGTAGATATATATATATATATATATATCAACTCTAACATGGCCTGTATCTTGTATTGAAAGTGCTCGAAAATTAGCTCGTCTAATGTATGGTGGACTGAGAAAAAATTTGTTAGTCAAAGCGGAGCGAGCGGATGTCGTGGGAGAATTCCTACTGTGTTAGATTTACTGCTTCAAATTGAAAACAGAGAAGATATTTAGAGTAAAGACGAGTTTCTTAACGTCTGTGTTCAATATCGTCAACTAAAAGTAAAAACTTTCAGTTACGAAGCTTTTGTTCGTAGTAACGCCAGCTGCAGTAAACCTTTCGTGACCCCGGTTTGGCTGTTCGTGAGTCGGCTATGACAGTGGTGAGCCTCGATTTTTGCAGATTTCTGTGAAACTTGCTTAAAGAAAAATAATCTAGCTAGATTATGTACACTTTAAATTCAATGTACATACCTTGTTTGGCCAATTTGGTCGATTGTGGAAAAAAGTAGAACCGTTTTTAGTTATGGAGAGCTATCGCGCTAGCTTGGAATAGCGTTATCGCACTCATCACTTCAGTGGTCATAACTTTAAAACAAAATAGTCTATCTTTAATCTGTCTGCTGTTCTGAATTCACGACAAAATTATGCTAACTTATCCTCTATCTTGTATTGAAAGTGGTTAAAAATTAGGTTTTCTAAAAAAGTAGTGACGACGGAGAAGATTTTTGTCAGAAGGGCTCCGTGAAATCGTCTTGATAAAGGATGATTTGCCTAACATAATCATATAAATATTTACATCATTAGAAAGCCCTACATCTTGTCCTCAAAATGTTATGAACAGTTCAGGTCTGTTATTTGAAAAAGTCGTCATATTCAGGCAGGAAAGTGTTAAACAGTGTAAAAATTGACGCGGTGAGAAACAGTTCTGTCAGTGCATGACGTCACAATGGAATTTGACTTGAACATTCTGAACCATTGAAACTCATTCATTTTTTTAAACACTTTAAACTTTAATATCTTAACTTTAAAGGGGCGATTGACTGTTTTTTGGGGGGTATTTCACACTGTTCTTTAAGGTCTCCGAATAGGGTATGTAACATTGGTTGGGTTGAAAATGGCCCGGGTGCTGTTCTATGCCCCCTGATAGATCCTCTGAAATTTTCCCGGGAAAAAACACTAGCTTTTCTCATTTTATGGTATGCTCATTAACATTTAGATGAGCTGCGCGCTGATTGGTTGGTTTTCAACGAGTGAAGCTGGGGAGCAAAAACGCAACACGGCCAACAGCACTCACTGAAACACCGAAGGTGGAGACTTGAAATAAAAACGCGCAAATAAATGTATTGTGTCTACACAACATTGTTTTCAACAGATTGACTGGATATCATTTGAAACTAGAGAGGGTACAATTTCTGGGGAAATTGTAGGGTGTGCTTGCTTGCGTCGGTTGCACAGGGGTCCGTTTTTGAATGACATTTTTACAACTGATATTTCTGTATATTTTATATAAAAATGCATACTTATTATTTATAAAGATGACATAGATTTAAAAGCATTTTTTTTTTGCTGCTCATTTACAACTGAAAATACGAGTGAAGTGTAGAATGAAATAGATGTCTTCTCATTTCCCCTGCAAGAGGCAGCCTCATCGTTGAAATAAAACGAATAAATTGGGCAGACCGGTGTAAAAATTGACCTAATCTCTATGACTTAAACGTCATTTTAAGTTTTTCCCTTCTCATGATATTTTCAGGCATTTAGCCTACTCATTGCATTCATTCATTAATAAAGAACCCCCTTTGAAGATTATTCTACGACGTTACCCGGCAGTAGAAGATGGAATCGCGATTCAAACAGTACCATCTGCTAACTGAAAATATGCCCCCCAAAACGTAAATAAGCTTGACATTTATTTAGTGGAAAATTGCTCATTCATAAAAAGCTCACTGGTAGCGATCATTGTCAGTAACAACACCAAGTGCGATATAGCCCTGTGTGGAGAAGCTGCCCCGGTAAATTGTACTACTACAGTACAGTACTAGACTACTGCTGTGTTTGTCTTGGTAGCGATTGCGTTGGTTGAATTGGATTTAACGTTCCGTTGTACGGTTTAGGCTGAAATTAATTATTTTCATGAACAGATGGACAACGTTTAGGCTGTGGCAATGAAGTTCAGGTTAGTAGTTAGATAGACTTTTGATTTAAGTAAGGGGAGTGCCGAACATGTTCTGTTGCCGTTTGACTTTCTAAACAGCTGTGTAGATGTTTTTGTAGTGTCTCGCGTAGGCTACAGCGTTGCAGTGAGCTACACTGGTTTGAAACGACAGGTAATGATAATTTCACCCACAAATCGTTTACTTGTAATCTAATGTCATAATAAATCCTACAACGAAAACGTATTTGTGAGGAATGTTTATTTTAACGATTGAAAACAGATGCATCATAGACCACTGTTATGTGTTGCCCGGGCAACAGAGGCTAATGTCATGATGCTAATACTTCAGTGAAATAGTAAACTACTGTTTCCGAAAGTAGATGTACTTCCTTAATAATATCAGCTTATATTGTACATTACACATCACAATTGTGTGTCATATCACAAAGTAAAATTAGTAAATAGTTATCACCCTGGCCTCTTTGCTTGTGGCGTTTCTGCAGCTGCCTTGCAGTAAAGTAGTTAGCTTAGCTATCTCCCAGAAGTTAACGAGCTGCTAAACTAATGTTCTGCTAGAGGTAGTCACGCGAGTTTTCGTGACGTTAGTGACGTAGTGACGTTAGTAATGTCAGTGACTGTGGCTAGCAAATTAGCCACCGTTAGCTTCACTTTTCGCCACAAAAACTTAACCTAAGCCTAAACCATGCAACGGAACGTAAATCTCAATAGAAGCAACTCAATCGGTACCAAGACAAAACTTTTGACACCTAGGTTGTCTATGTAGGCCAAATATTGACTGAGTTTTAGGGGGGCAAAAAGAATAATAAAAATAATAATATATATGTGAGAGAACAAAGGTTGTGCCCTTGCCGAAGGCAAAGCACACCCAATTATAACGTTAGTTGTTTCCACTTCTGTTGTCGAAGCAAACTGGATTGACTTAGGTGGGTAGAACGTTACAGCTTAGCAACCAAACTATATCGTTATTCAACTCAGCTTCAGTTAGCTTGCTCTAGACATCTTGCTGTAAAATAACCTGACAAAGATCTGGACAAACATGCATCGTGAATTGTAGATTTACATAACAACTGTTGATTTTAGTGGGGGTCTTATGCTCTCATACAGTGATCTGATTGGACGTTACGTATTGCTGTATTGTATATAAGCAGGTGCATAATAAATGATTGCTCTCTTTCCGGTAAAGTAATTCCGATGGCGAGCTGTGTCACTTATTCCTCCGTAAATGTGTAGATAAAGTAAACCGGTTATCCTATCCTAAGATGTACAACGCAACAGGTTATGGGCCCAGGCGGGACGTTGGAAACCGATGGAGCAGGTTATGCTTTGACGGAGATGAAAAGAACTACGAGATATGGGAAACGAAGTTTTTGGGCTACCTACGTCTTCAAGGGCTGAAGGAGACCATATTGCAAGAACCAGGCGAGGACGATGTTAATGACGAAGTTAAAAACGAAGAAGCCTATGCCGAGTTAATACAGTTTTTGGACGACAAAAGTCTGTCTCTGGTCATGAGAGAAGCGACTGATAACGGCCGAAAAGCTCTGACCATTCTGAGGGATCATTACGCAGGTAAAGGAAAACCACGTGTGATAAGCCTATACACCGAGCTAACGTCTCTACAGAAGGCAGCTAATGAGAGTGTCACAGACTACATAATTAGGGCAGAGACTGCCATTACAGCACTTCGAAATGCCGAAGAAAACCTTAGTGATGGACTTCTAATAGCAATGATTCTGAAGGGGTTGCCGGAGTCATTTAAGGTATTTGCCATCCACATAACCCAGGGTGACGAGAAGATGGAGTTTACGGAGTTTAAAACCAAGCTGAGAAGTTTTGAGAGCACGGAGAAGCAAAATGCTAACTCAAGTGATGACGGTGTGATGAAGGTGACTGCCTCAACCTCGGGAGCTGGGGGAAGAGAGAGCATTACTTGCTTCAACTGCAATCAAAAGGGGCATATAGCTAGAGCATGTCCGAACGAGCAGCACCAGCGACCGAAGCAGTGGTGCAGTTTTTGTCCAACACACAGAAATGCCACGTGCAGACGGAGAATGGGAGATGATGCAAAGCAAGCGATTGATGCTGAAGAGGAAAACGAACATGGATATGCGTTCAAGATAAGTGAACGACAAATCAACGGATCAAGACAGAGAGGCCTGATGGTCGATACGGGCGCTACATCACACATAATAACTGACATTGAAAAATTCAAGAACTTTGACAACACTTTCCAGCCAGAGAAGCACGTTTTGGAATTGGCCGATGGAACGAGGACGTGCGGTGTCGCGTCAAAAAGAGGTGATGCAGAGATCTTTCTCATTAACAGCGAGGGCCAACGGGTGAAAGCGACGCTAAAAAGGGCGTTGTATATTCCATCCTATCCACAGGACATTTTCTCTGTGAAAACCGCGACGACCAACGGAGCTTCAGTGAACTTCAAACAGGGCCGTGACCAGCTCATCCACAAAGACGGGACCAGGTTTGACATCAAAGAGTACAACAGACTGTACTATCTGAACACTTATAGTGGTGAGAATGATGATGAGTGTAATGCATGTTATGATATCCAAACCTGGCACGAGATCCTAGGTCACTGTAACTATGATGATGTCTCTAAACTACAAAATGTTGTAGAGGGAATGAAAATCAAGGGGCCAGTCGATAGATCTAACTTAAATTGCGAGGTCTGCATACAAGGGAAATTTGCTCAGAGCAGAAACCGAGAACCAGATGAAAGAGCAAAGGCAGCACTTGATCTAGTGCATACTGATTTAGCTGGCCCTATCGAGCCAGAAGCAAAAGATGGTTTTCGATATGTTTTATCATTTACTGATGACTACACAAGCGTAGTGTTTGTCTATTTCTTAAAGGTTAAAAGTGATACTGCCAAAGCAACCGAGAAATTCATTGCTGACACTGCCCCTTATGGGAAGATAAAGTGTATTAGGTCAGACAATGGCACAGAGTACACAGGGGGAAAATTCCAAGCTTTGCTGAGTAGGAATAGCATACGACATGAGACCTCAGCACCTTACTCTCCTCACCAAAACGGAACTGCTGAGAGAAACTGGAGAACTCTATTTGAGATGGGTAGATGTATGCTTATCGAGAGTAACTTGCCTAAAGAATTGTGGACATATGCCGTGATGACTGCTGCAGTAATACGCAACAGGTGCTACAATAGTCGGGTCAAACAAACCCCATACTACATGCTGACGGGAAAGAAACCAGACCTTTCGAAAATGAGAGTGTTTGGAACGGCGTGTTACGCATACAAACAGGACAGGAAAAAGTTGGATCCCAGATGCGAGAAGGGAGTGTTTGTAGGGTTTGACAAGAATAGCCCAGCACACTTAGTCTACTACCCACATACAAGGAAAGTACTGAAGCACAGGCTTGTGAAGTTCATTACGAAGAATGTAGTTGAACATGAAACTCAGACTGACCTAGAAATGACAGATGATGCTCATGGGAAGAGATTTGCATCCCCCATGCCCAGACACCAGATAGCTGATCAGACACCAAAAGAGGACCAAGAGTCTAACTTGGTAGATCCAGAAATGACTCTCAGACAAGAGACAGACAACAGAGGTGCCATACTGACAGAAGATAGTTGTACACGCTACCCCAGAAGGGATAGGATCCCTCCTAAATACTTGAATGATTATGTGTCTGATGTTGATAGTGAGGATCAGTTATTTGCCAATCTTGACTATTGCTACAGGATGGTGTGTAGTAGTGTACCACGAACTTTTGGTGAAGCCATGGATTCACCAAAGTCACTGATTTGGGCTGATGCTATGAAGGAAGAGATTAGTTCCCTCAAAGAAAACAACACATACACATTGACCACACTGCCAAAGGGTAAGACTGCAGTGGGGGGTAGGTGGGTGTTTGCCGTCAAAAACAATGCTGACGAGTCTGAGACGTATAAAGCAAGATATGTTGCTAAAGGCTACAGTCAAGTAGCTGGAATAGACTACAAGGAGACTTTTTCTCCAACTGCGAATATGACATCAATACGTACTCTGATGCAAATGGCAGCCCAATATGACCTTAAACTCCATCAAATGGATGTCAAGACGGCTTATCTTAATGCTCCTATAGATTGTGAGGTTTACATAGAGCAACCAGAAGGATTTGAAGTCAAGTCAGAGACAGGTGAAAAACTTGTCGGTAAACTGAACAAGTCACTATATGGTTTGAAACAGTCTGGACGGAATTGGAATAGGGTGTTACACGATCACCTCAGTGAAAATGGATTTACTCAGAATCCAGCAGACAATTGTGTCTACTACAAAGAAACAGCGAATGATAGGATCATACTGATCATCTGGGTTGATGATCTACTGATAGCAGCTAGGGACAGTGATTCACTCAATGATGTGAAGAAAATGTTGACAGCAAGGTTCAAAATGAAAGATCTTGGAGAACTTAAGCACTTTCTAGGCATAGATTTTAACCAGAGTGAGGGAGAGGTAAGAATGAACCAAAAGCGATACATATCAAAAATACTGGAGAAGTTTGGCATGTCAGAGTGTAAATCAAGGTCGACCCCATGTGAACAAAAATTAAACTTGGATGGTGATGAGGAACTTAGCGATTCTAGGAGATATCGAGAGGTGATAGGCAGCTTGATTTATGTAATGACATGTACAAGACCAGACCTAAGTTGGATAGTCAGCAAGCTTTCACAGTACCTATCACAGCCAAAACAACAACACATGATGGCGGCCAAACATGTGATGAGATACTTGAAATGCACAATCAACAAGGAGTTATGCTATAAGAAAAGTAAAGAGGCACTTAAACTTGTGGCATATAGTGATGCTGATTGGGCAGCAGACCTGAGGGATAGACGCAGTACTACAGGGTATTGTGTAGGTCTAACTGAAAAGGGTCCTGTTGTGTCATGGAAATCAAAGAAGCAGCCAACAGTTGCGTTATCCACATGTGAAGCTGAATATATGGCTTTGGCTGCGACTACTCAAGAATGCCTATACCTTATACAACTATTGAATGGAATGGATAGTGAGTGTAAATATGTGCCAGTCAAAATCTTGGAAGACAACCAAGGAGCAATTGCTTTGTCCAAAAATCCTGTAAATCGTCAGAGATGTAAACATGTTGATATTCGTTTTCATTTTGTTCGATCAGCACTCAATGATGGCAATATAACCATTGAATATTGCCCAACAGCAGAGATGGTAGCAGATGTTATGACTAAGCCTGCAACAAAGTTTAAGCTCGAGCAGTTTAGACATTTTCTTTTTGGAATGTAGCCTAAGCTGCCAAACAAACGTCAATGTGACAGATTGTTTTATTTTTGATTATTATTATTTATTTATTTTTGTGTGTGTATTATGAGAGCAAGTGGGGGTGTTGATTTTAGTGGGGGTCTTATGCTCTCATACAGTGATCTGATTGGACGTTACGTATTGCTGTATTGTATATAAGCAGGTGCATAATAAATGATTGCTCTCTTTCCGGTAAAGTAATTCCGATGGCGAGCTGTGTCACTTATTCCTCCGTAAATGTGTAGATAAAGTAAACCGGTTATCCTATCCTAAGATGTACAACGCAACAACAACACAGGTTATTTATTTGAATGAAACAGTCAGGAACATGAAACAACGTTAGCCCCATTGCCAATAAATTAGGCTAAATCATTCTACCTATGCTCTTGCGTTAGCAAGCTAAACTAGTTTACATGCCTACAGTCTAGGTGTTTTCGGTATCTAGCTGTTCTTGCATTCCTTGCAAATCAGCATTAATAAAAAGCAGATGAGCTAGAGTCTAGCTAACATTGACTAGACTGGCATGGCTGATGTTTGTCTATACCGAAGCGTAGAAGATCCCTGTGCAGTTCGACCCTGGACACATTTGTGCGAACCATTTCACCAAGGACGGTTTTGAAAACCTGGGACAATGTAGCTAAAGCAGGATTTGCTATGAAGCTGTTGCTGAAAAGAGGTGCGTTCCGACCTTACGTTCATCACAACCGCAAGCTGTAGTATGATTTTGTCGGTAACAGTTATTAGCAATGCTAACGTATCCTGTATCTAGCACCTGCCTTTCTCCAGTTCTTTCAAATGGATAATCTAGACAGGCGTTAGCAATAGGCCAGACTGCTATTTGTTTTCTGGCTATTTTTTCGGAAGCTTCCCTTCTAATGCTGACTACAGCTAGTCTAGCTAGTCATTTCCTAAGTAAAGTATGTTGATGTGTTTAGAAACGTATTTAGCATTCTACCTATGCTAGATACAGGAGACATTAGCATTGCTAATACATTTACATTTAGTCATTTATCAGACGCTCTTATCCAGAGCGACTTACAGTAAGTACAGGGACATTCCCCCCGAGGCAAGTAGGGTGAAGTGCCTTGCCCAAGGACACAACGTCATTTGGCATGGACGGGAATCGAACTGGCATCCTTCAGATTACTAGCCCGCTTCCCTAACCGCTCAGCCACCTGACTCCCGGTCAATACTAATAACTGTTACAGTAGCGACAAAATCATACTGTAGCCTTACAGCTTGCGGTTGCGATGAGCGTACGGTCGGAACAGCACATATTTTCAGGTTCAGCTTCTTAGCAAATCCTGCTTGAAGTTGTCCAAGGTTGTCAAAACTGTCTTGGGTGAAATGTTCAGAGCAAATTAATAATTGAGGGTCGAACTAAGCCGGGATCTTCTCATAGACAAACAGCAGCCATGCCTGTCGAATGTTTGGCTCCTTGGGAAGACTATGAGTATTAGCCTTCCCTTTACAGCCTGGAACACAGCATTTACGACCGCGGCCCATTTTCAATATCCTTGTTATACTTCAAAACGTTATTTTTTGTAATTGCTTAGAAGTAGCCTACACAGAGCAGCGCGCAGCTAAACTAGCATCGGAGATCTACGCTACCTCGGACTGGGCAGGAACACTAGTGAGTGGTCTGGTCTGGATGTAAATTTTGGGGCGTGACAAAGATACAGACCAGAGCCAAAAAGGGCAGTCCCCCGTTCTACATCACCCCGGTGGCTTTGTTGAAAAGCTAGCGTTTTACAGCCAAATTTTTTCATTTTGAGATTTGCATAGGAAAGAGGTGTCAATGGACTTTGATATTCACTGTATGTTCATTTTACCCACCGAACTGTCGTTATTCAACTATGACCAAGGCCGGATTAACCATAAGGGAAACTGGGCACTTGCCCAGGGGCACATGACATCTAAGGGGCCCTGGACAATGTCAACTAAAATGTTATATCACGTTATGAACGCAGTCCTAACTTTCCTTAACCCTTGTGCTGCCTTCGGGTCACATGACCCAAAGGTTCATAACGAACCATCGTTGTGTTTACCCAATTTTACCCAATACAAAAACAAATAAAATAATTTTCTTTTAACCTTTGCAATGTGGGGAGTCTGAGACAGCCCAACGGTTAAAAGAAAATGCTTCACTTTGTTTTTGTATGCGGTAAATTTGTCGCAATACGACGGTGGGTCACAATGACTGATGGGTCAGAATGACCCGAAGATAACACAAGGGTGTGAGTACTTTATTGCAACTCGTTCGATCAAAATATTATGTTAAATCACGTCAAAAACAGTGTTTATGTAGTCTAGTAGCCAGTGCCGCCGCTCCCATAACGCGCACTACGCTCTGTGCGTAGGGCACTAACTCCTGAGGGGGCACCAAAAATTAGCCAACTGAAAAATCATCATAGTTATAATACTTATAATGCCGATATTATTTTAGTATAGAAATATTAGGCACGTATATTACAAAACAGGCAGAACAAGAGATATAGCCTATTTAAATGCTCAAAAAAAGTAACGATGGTGCCCCCCCCCCCAAAAAAAAAACTTCCCAAGCTCGCTGTGGGTGCCCTTCCCTATCTCAGTGGCCTGACGAACTTTGACAGTAGGCTTTTCTAAAATGGGCTTAAAAAGAGTCAGGGGAAGAAAAAAAGAGACTGCGAGATGTCGCCCGTGCATCACTTTCAGGTAAGCCCATGTTTATTCATTGTTAAATATGGGAAATGTGCTGCAAATTTTATGGTTAGCCTATGCATAAACCTCAAACTAGCTAACGTTATTGCTAATGTTAGCACACTCAAATATGTTTTAACTTAGGTGCAAGCTAAATTGAGATGTTACTGTTAAACATTATCTATGCATTTTACAAGTAACTGACGCCAGCTAGCTGTTACTTTACATTCTATGATGCTTTTATATTCGATTTATCAAATCGTTTTTAAATGAGTAATAAAGGTGGAGAGCTCCAGGCTAAGAAACGCAAGGTACGTAGGGCTGAAAAATTAAGAGACAAAAAGACATCACCTTCTCTAGACAAGATTTTACCAATTGAAGAACGGCTTGTAAAATGTTTATTTTACATAAAGCTCAAAAAACTATTTTGCGCTCAAATAAATGGCCCAAAAATTTGCTCGCACGCTCGCATTAATTTTTTTAATCGTAACTAGCATCACATCAAACACAGGGGGGGGGGGGGGGGCTTGAGCCTTGTTGCCCAGGGCACAGAAAATTGTTAATTCGGCCCTGACTATGACAAGGTAAAATCGGTTTTGCAATCAATCGCCCCTTTAAAAGTTATCTGTGAGAAAAGTAATAGCACACTAGAGCAGTTCAGACTTTATCAAATGAAGTTGAAACAGTGTTTCTAGCTTAAACGGTGTGAAAGGAGTAGGCGAGCAAAAAAACGTGTACAGAAAATAAAATAAAAACTAGAAAAAGGCTGTTCCTGCGAAACAGCAGTGAGAATGCTGAAAACCTGAATGGGGATAGCTGACCATGCAAAAAAAGCTGAAAATAGTGAAAATTTTGTAAGAAGTTATAAGCTGAAGCTTCAAAGCAACCCAAAGGTATTTTTGAAAGGGGCTGGAGCAGCATTCCAACAATGATTTGAAAGGATTTACCATTACTTTTAAAGGGAGAATAATTTGCACAAAAACCTTAATATTTTAAAAAGTATAAAAGTGAGAAATGAGAAAATACCCGCAAGCTGAAAGCTGAAATGAATTTCAAAAATGTGTGAGTCACACAAAAGAGGCAGTGTGGAAGCTGAACTGCATCATCTAACAAAGCTAAGAGCTAAAATAGCCTACAATGCGGGAGAAGTGTAATGGTGGAAATTCAAGTGGCACTGTGTAGATCTGAGTAGTCAAGAGATGTGGTTTTAATACAATTTATTTAGATTATACAATTACGTAATATTAAACAAAGCTTTGCTGATGTCATTACGAAGGACGTGCTAACCACAGATCGTTCGCAAGAGTGATGAAGAACAATCATAAAGCTTGTGCTTTTATACACTTAAAACAGATGTCCTAATAAATGATCAATTTATCAATGCAGTGGTCTCTGTCATTGGCTAACACTGGTCAGTGACAGTTAAGACAATATAACCCCCCAGGTCAAGATACCAAAGTCTTTTGATGTCACGACTCTTTCTCTAAATGAGGACAGTAAAGATACCCTTAATGAAACACAAACAGGACACAGGACACAATCTCCTTGGCCAAAAGGTCAGAGCTGCTAGATCAACTGATCCATCTACCCTTCTCCCTTTAGGCCACGGAACTCAAACATCCCCCAACCTCCGTGCCCCTAGCTTCTCAATCGGGCATCATAAACCAACACCATAAATACCTTAAGACCAACTGCAACATCCATTTGTTTAAACACAACCTCAGTCTATTAAAAATACACTCTTAGTAACTATATCAAAAAATGCCATCACATTCCTCACCTTTTTTTTTTAAAACAACATAGGCATACAAAAGCATAAGCATACAAAAAATAATATAAAACATCCACACAGATATGGAGGCAAGAAAATAACGTAACCCCCTTTAATCAAAACATAACCCCAAAAATAACAAGAGAATTACATATCACTCACAGTAGCCTCTTCATCCTTAAATGGTGGAACCCAGTCAGAATCCTCTAAGGGACTATAGTTCATCATTTGAACGGCAAATGATTTAGCCATTGTCTTTTCAACAATCTTCCTTACACAGGGAAACAGACAACAAGCCAAAAACAATAGTATCAACAAAATGACACCTATTCCACAAAAAACAGACAGAAGAACTGCCTTCCATTTACCAAACATTTCCCAAGACCCGTCAATCCATGACCAAATTCCTTTTGAATCATCAAATCCAGAATGGTCAGACAATTCCAATCTCAAAGTATGCATGCTTGATAATGCTTTAGTGACCGACCCATCACTCGCTGTATTATTGGGAATGTACGTACAACATGTATTATTGAAAAGTACACAAACACCTCCTTTTTCGGCCAACAACATGTCTAGAGCAATTCTGTTTTGCCATGCCATCTCTGAAGTCTTAGCCAATTGTTCTGATAACCCAGAAATCGCATCAACAGTGTAATTAATAAAACGTTGCTGATTATAATATATATAATTAATCCAATCCACATTTTTGTTAACCGTACAATGTACGCAAAAGAATGATTCTAGTCCTGCAGATACCTGATTTCTAGCTTTAAACTCAGTAGGCACCCCTCTTGGTACTCCAATATCATCTATGTAAATTCCACTATCAAAAGATCCAACAGGAGCAGCTCGTCTCTGTCTGCCTGAATCAACCGTCACATTACCTAAAGGCCTAATCAATGTCTTACTAACTAACATCACCTTAGCACACACTCCCACCCATCCTTTTGGTAACTGGGATCTAATTCTACCTCCACAATACCAAAATATATCTGCTATATCACGTCCCGGATATACCAATGGGCCAGAAGGTGGTGGAACATGATGTTTTCCCTCACTATCCACACGAACAGAGGCTCCAAAACTGTAACAAGGGTGTAAAGTCCCATTAACATCTCTAAACTGCATCGCCTCACAGTATGGATTTACTACCCAAGTATGTCCACAAGTTCCAATCTTTACTTTCCCTTCACTAAAGTTCCCCACGAATACTGTTTTAATAATATCGGAACTTTTCTCGAAACATTCAAACTTCTGCCCTGGAACTATAACAAAATCAATCAGAACATCTTCCATTCCCTCGTTCTCAATTGGTCCAGTAAGCATAGGACGCACTGCTGCACATCCTAGATTGGAATTTAAATACCAAGCACTAGAACTCTGGTAATGATAGCAGTTAGTGGGACAGACTGGACAATTCCTGAACAAAACCAGATGACTACTGTCAACACATCTTGTATTACCAATGTAACCTGAAATAATTCGATGGTAATTAAAATCATAACAACTAGTTGAATTAAATGGTACTGGCATAATCAATGGAACATCCTTAAGTGGCTGGCAATACACACATGGTGGGTGTTCTTCGCCTAAAATTTGTTTTACAGAATATGTAGCTAACTTATACCAAGAATTAAACTCCATTTCCGATTCCATTTCATCTACAACTTCTCTCTCATTACTTTTCAACATCTGGAACGTTGCAGGTGAAACAGTTGAAGTCATTGCCTTTATTATCATAGTATCATTAGAATTATTCATACCTTTTTTTAAATACAAAAGCGGAAATACAATAAGAAAAGCCAGTCCCATGACAACACCCATTGTACCCCATATACCACAAGGTCCAGGTTGTCGGAACGGATGCCATGGTCGTGCATCCGTAGTGACCATCTTCAGTTGGCTGTAGGCAAACTTCTTTCAGACAGTGTAGACTAGTCAAACCAATTGCAAACGACGATCAAATTGCTTACAGCAACCTTCAAAGAACTGCACTATGCGCACAGACTTTGAGCTTTCCTTGGTACTACGCGGAACGCGTATCCTCTGCTTCCGTCTCCAGACAAGGTGCACGCTTACAATGGCTAGCGTGTATCCACGTTGCTCTCCCCTCGATCTTAACCGCCGAATTAGTCGTCAGGAGAATCTGGTATGGCCCCGTCCACCTTGGGTTTCTCCAGGACTTGCGTTTCAGGTCCTTCACCACGATCCAGTCTCCCGGTATCAAATCATGCAGCGGTCCAATCACCGGATGAGGAATAGCCTCCTTCACCTGTCTGTGGATATCACATAAAGCAGACAACAAGGTTGCACAGTAATTAAGAATTACATCCTCACATTGGTCAGTCGTAGGCAACTGACCTCTTGTTGGCCCAATCCCTGTATTCGGCGGCCTGCCGAACAGGATTTCAAATGGACTCAATCCTTATTTGGGTCTAACTCTAGCCCTCATCTGCAATAACACGATTGGGAGAGCCTTCGTCCATGCCAATCTAGTGTCCTTACAACATTTCATCAACTTATTTTTCAAAGTCCCGTTTTCTCGCTCTCTGGGTGATAAGCACAGTGTTGTCTCAAATCAATACCAAAATAACTGCCTAGCTTACGAATATCATCATTAACAAAGTGTGAACCTTTATCACTACTTATTCTCGAAGGAATACCCCATCTTGGTATTATCTCAGTTATCAACAACTGCACCTGAATCAGCCTTTGAGCTTGGAAAAACTTCAACCCACTTAGAAAACATATCAACAATCACTAAGCAATATTTCTTCCCCTCGCTAGGATTCAATTCAATAAAATCCATCTGCAAATACTCAAATGGCTTCTCTGGTCTTGGCTGTGAAGACTGTCGTGTTTGAATTCCTCTGCCTATGTTACTCGTAACACAAATGAGACACTTCTGACAAAATGACTGTGCATACATAGCAAATCCTCTTGTATGCCAAAATTGACGCATGCTTGATATCATACCACCTTTAGAGGCATGATCTTTCCCATGTGTCAAATGAGCAAAATATCGAAACAAATGTTTAGGTAAACATGGTTTAAGCACAAGACCTTCATCTGGACCATACCAAACTCCATCCCTATTCACACATCCTTCCTTTTTCCAAAGAGCCTTTTCCTGTGGTTTGGCCCAAGTTTGAATGTCCTGCAAACTTAAAGTTGTCAAGTTAGGGTTATCTGGACATGGCAACCCCATCTCATCATCTCTCACATCCTGTAAACATAGACCAACATCAAAATGTACACAGGTCAACATATCATTGCAGACAGGCAACCTAGAAGCTGCCCTCGCTGCCGCGTCCGCTCTAGCATTACCCTGCAAAACATAATCCGTATTGTTAGTGTGAGCTTCACATTTGCATACAGCAATCTGTTTTGGCAATTGCAATGCATCTAACAAATCCGACACATACTGGTAATGTGCTACTGGCTTTCCGGATGATGTGAGAAACTTCCTATGCTTCCATATCATACCAAAGTCATGTGTAACACCAAAGGCATATCGACTGTCAGTAAATATGTTAACTGTCTTCCCCTCAGCTAACTTGCATGTCTCAGTCAACGCGATTATTTCGGCCACCTGCGCAGAAAAAGTCGCTGGCAGGGAGTTTGATTTCACAGTGGCATGCGAAGTGACAACTGCATACCCCACTTGATTCTTCCCTGTATCAGAATTCGCCGAACCGTCAACAAAATATTCACATTCAGCATTTGGAATAGGTATGTCCCGCAAATCCATCCTCGGTGAACAAACTTCATTAACTGTGGCCACACAGTCATGTTGTTCACCATCTCCCTCAATTGGCAAAAGAGTAGCTGGATTAAGCACATTACAACGTTTAACCGTAATGTTTGGCATATCCAACAAACATGTATTATACCTCAGCCATCTAGCAGCTGACAAATGGCAGGTCTTTTGTTCCAACAATAACATAGCCACAGCATGTGGAACCATCAAAGTCAAATCAGCATATCCAACATACTCGCATGAAGCGTGCACAGCTTTTTCCGCTGCCGCCACGGCCCTCAGACAAATAGGCAATCCTGCTGCTACAGGATCCAACTTTGCCGAAAAGTATGCCACAGGTCTCAATTTACCACCATGGTTTTGTAATAAAACTGAAACCATAAATCCATTCTTCACATCAACCATCTGTGTGAAAGGTTTCTCTTGATCAGGTAACCCCAAAGTAGGGCTCGTTTGCAATGCTAATTTCAACTCCCTGAAGGCATTTTCCGCCTCAGGAGTCCACGTGATTTTGTCATGCGTGCTCAGGCCCACAGCACGAGCCATAGCACTCAACGGAGCCTCAAGAACAGAATAGTTAATAATAAACGTTCTGCAATAAGACGTCATTCCCAAAAAACTTTTCATCTGCTTAACGGTATTGGGTTTAGGAATCGATTGTACAGCAGCAATCCTCTTTGGAGAGAGAGTCTTTCCCTCTTTTGTTAATTCGTGACCCAAGAAGATCACCTTTTCTCGTACAAACTGCAGTTTTTTTGAAGCACTAGCTTTGTGGCCACATTTCTCCAAATGTCGTAGCAGTTGTACAGTGTCCTTTTCACATTGCTCATAAAATATCAGCAATGTGAATAAAATATCATCAACATATTGTAATATCACTGTACCTTCTGTAAGTTTCAACAAATCAAGATCATTTTTCAACGCCTCGTGAAAATAAGTGAGACTGTCCACAAAGCCTTGTGGCATTTGTGTCCACGTATACGTTTTACCGTTAAATGAAAAAGCAAACCAAAATTGGCTATCTGCATGAACAGGCACACTGAAAAAGGCATTGCTCAAATCTACAACACTAAACCAACCACAATTATCTGGAACTTGATTTAAAATTGTGTAAGGGTTTGCAACATTTGATGCTCTTGGAAAAACTGCGTCATTTACTGCTTTTAAATCTTGAACAAACCTCCATTCAGTAGGCTGCCCCTCGTCTCGAATTTTCTTTACAGGAAATATTGGCGTTTGAATTGTAGAACCTCTACATGGTATTATTACCCCTGCTTTTAAAAGCGACTCAAAGACTGGCGTTATGCCATCTATGGCTTCCTGTTTCAAAGGATATTGGTGCACGCGAGGCCTAAAATCTGATTTAGGCATGATCACAATAGGTTCCATGCTTTTGATTAAACCCACATCATATTTACCCTGAGCCCAGAGTATTTTCGGTATTTCTCGTAATGCGGAAATAGACGTAACATCACATTCAGGTTCAACATGCGCGAACTGAAGTGTTTTCTCCTCTAACAAAACAGACCTTTCTGTCTGAACCACTGAACACAAAACCTTTTTGTATACATTTAACACTGGGTTGTAAGTCACGCAAGAATCCTGTGTTTGTTGCCAAAATTGCTGTCCCTCACATTGCTTCACCCATAAACCCAAATCTGACCATGCATCATGTCTGTCTTTGACAAGAGTGACATGAGGAAACGAATCAACTCCGCAATATGGGAAACTTGTCTGGATATCTTTTCCAAAACGAGAGTATGGCAACTTACAATTTGTTCTAATATTTGTCAAAGAACCAGAAACAGCACATCTGTTCTCTGACCAAAACATATTTTTCAACATCAATTTTTCATTCAAATGATCTTGTCTAAACCATTTTTCTTCAAAAACATCATCTCTGCCCTCACTGGTACGAGCTACCACGTGCAGGTCCTTCACATCATAACAATCGACATCCGTTGAACTGACACGCATGCGCGCTTCGTCAACAAGTTGAGAATTCAGTGAACACACAGCCAACAAATTCAATTTCCAATTGTAAACATATTCTGGTGTACCCATGCCATATTTCACAAGTGAATGGTTTAACATATTCAATTCAACCTCATTTTTTCTTAACAAAGTAATCCCTTCTGGCGTAGAAATCAAACAAATACCGAGTTTGCACATCAAATCTCGTCCTAACAAATTCATCAATTGGAAAACAAAAGTGGAAAGCAAAAAAGAATGTTTCACAATCCCTTCTACAGAATCTTTACAAGTCAATGGCACTGTATACCATTCTTTAGTCAAAGTACCTGAAGCCGCTATCGACTCAGTGCTTCTCCCACTCAATTTAGGAGGAACAGAAAAACTATCTTCTGTTAACACAGACACAGTGGCTCCTGAATCAACTAAAAATTCAATTATTTGTCCTTGTACCAACAATGTTATAACCGGTAAACATCTAAAAGGTTCTGAAGAGTGTTTAACATAAGTTCCCTCTAACGGAACCTCACTTTCTTCAATTCATCTGATAGTATGAATTTGTGTGTGCAAGTCGGGATCTGTTACGTCACCAGTTTGAAGTTCTCCGTCTGTCTCCGTCCTCAACTCATTCTCCTCTCGGTGGCCCACACCTAGTCAATTGCCAAATGTCTCATGATCGTTGTCAGCCTCCGGGCAATTTGAACTCCAGTGTCCCATCTGACCACAGACATAGAAGGCGTTCCAAGCCGCCATTGGCTTCCCATTATTGGCCAATCGTCGAGGTCCTTGACCTTTCTGGTTTCCTCTGCCACGGCCTCCACGACCACCACGACCTCGACCTCTCATTTGGTTCTGGTTTTGATTCTGGTTCTGGAACATGGTGATGGTAGCCTTCTCCAGGTCTTGATTGCGTTTCTCAATTTTAGCCTTTCTCGCATCTCTCAAGCGTTTTTCTGCGTGATTTGCATGAGCAACAATCACGTTCAGCTTCGCACTGTCCCATGTGACACAAATGTCCTTAACTTTCTCTGAGATTTCTGCATCCATTCAGGAAACAGTTTCTCAAATGGGCCTCCCACACAGTAACCTGAGGTAGATTAATATCAGCTGGTACCTCTATTCCTGAGTGAGCATTGTGCAGCTCTGTTAAACGTACCAGATACTCATGACAAAGTTCTCCATCTTTCTGTCTACATCCATTGATTTTCGTCATGTCCAATCTCAAAGGAAAAGCTTCACGAACTCGTTCGCACACACCAGTTATTGCTAACCGGTACGCATCATTGTCATTATGGTCCCAATTTGGATTCGAAAGTTTTATGTCATCAACCGGCCATCCAGCATTAATCCGAGAAAACGGTGGCCCAATCTTTGTCATTTACCTTTTAAGGAGTGAGTTCTAAATATTACCGACGCTTCCACCAGAGTGAGTTATTTTTCCAAAACGGAAGCTAGCTAGCTTTAGTTAGCTTCCGTTACCTAGCAACCTAGCATAATACTCGTAGCAATGCTACTACCTGCTAGTGTTACTTGTTAGCCTCTTAATTGTAAATTTTGAAGCCATACTATAGCGTTTGTCATATAGTTTTTGTCTATCGGAAAATAGTCGGTTGGAATGTTCAGAATCACACATGTGTGACGGTACTCTGTGGGGCCCGCTTTCGAACTATCACATATGTGTGACGCTACTCCTTAACGGGTTAAAAGACGTCTCAATTCGTGAGTCGTTGGTTTGAAGTCTCTACAGAAAGTTACCAATTCAGCAACCATTCTATTGCCGCCCACTTCTCCGGGCAGCGGCAAATGAACCATTGCTTCTTTGATCTCAGACAAAGTCCATGGCCTTTGAACTAGCACAGTGTTTCCATCAGCTCCAGGTGCCTCCACCATAGCTAGCAGTAAGTCCGGAGAAGTTTCAACATTCCCCACGAAAGCACGCTGGTATTTTCTTCCAGATCTCGTGTGGTAAGGAGACTGTCCACCATCTCCTTCCGGTTCCTCTACGTAACGTTCCGGAACGGGAGGATAAAGTGGTCGATATGGTGGTGGGCCAATCGTAGGTGTGCTACCTGTAGCCGCAGATCCCGTCTCTGGAATCAGCGCTGGCGCTGCTAGCGGCTGCCGTTCGTATTGCCGTTGCAGTTTCTGTTGGAGGGCTTGAAGATGTAGAATTTGCTGTTGTACATCTGGTTGAAGAAGCACCCCCTGAACGATTGCTGGGACGTCACCCAATAAGTCCTGGTCTGCTGGCTGTTGAAGTTGCTGCGCTGGAACCGCAGCTGGCACTGGATCTTGGACTGGGGCTGCTGCTTGTGCTGGAGGTGCTCGCGGTGGGCCAACCAGAAGATCTGAGTCGCGGACTTTGAAACATTGAGAAATAGGTGAATTTGTCCCTATCCTACTCTGTTCTCGTAATAAACCTTCTTGATTCCATTCACCAAAAGCTTTCCAGTCTGCCTTAAATCTATTTCGTTTTAAAAAACAATCTTTAGTTTCTTCCTCTTTCTGGGTAAGATTGAATTTCAATGTCCTAAGTTGTTTAAGAGAAAATGACCCTTCCTCCGGAAATCTACAGTCGTCTATCCAAATTGAAATTTGCGATAAGCTACTGTTGCCATAATTTCGCTTCATGTAATTAATATTTGGACAGGATAAATCTGCCCCCAGACCATCATAATTCTTGCTTGAACCACAACCCATGTTTTACTTCTTGAAAAGAAACAAACACAAAAGTAAAATCAAGTAATTATCTCTTTCTTTCTTTTTTTTCTTTCTTTAAAAAAAAAACGTATTTAACAATATTACGACTTTTCCAATGCAATTATACCCCTACAAAACACTTTACAAATAATCAAACAAAATAGAAAATAATTAAAATTTTGATGTTTGTAATTTGTATATAGCCGTTAATTTTGACACCTTTAGGTACTCATACTTCTTTTAAACTCAAAAAACATAACTTTCAATTAACAAAAATAAACATGAACACGCGTGTAAAAAACTCAAACCTTTGTTTTGAAAATCCCTCAGGATACATCCTAACTTTTTTTTTTTTTTTTTTCTTCACCTTCAGGGACTCAAACCCTTTGTAAACACTCAGCTGATTACCTCACTAGTATACTTTTCTCTCGGGACTTAGAATCACGTTTAGGCCACGTTAATAAATAAGAACTGTTATGACCAATAAAGCCAATACAATTTCTCAAACTATCACTAACCCAACATATTCTAATCCTATAGGGTCTCAAAAAGTCTATCGGAAAATAGTCGGTTGGAATGTTCAGAATCACACATGTGTGACGGTACTCTGTGGGGCCCGCTTTCGAACGATCACATATGTGTGACGCTACTCCTTAACGTGTTAAAAGACGTCTCAATTAGTGAGACGTTGGTTTGAAGTCTCTACAGAAAGTTACCAATTCAGCAGCTCAAGGTGCCTCCACCATAGCTAGCAGTAAGTCCGGAGAAGTTTCAACATTCCCCACGAAAGCACGCTGGTATTTTCATCCAGATCTCGTGTGGTAAGGAGACTGTCCACCATCTCCTTCCGGTTCCTCTACGTAACGTTCCGAAACGGGAGGATAAGAAACAAACACAAAAGTAAAATCAAGTAATTATCTCTTTTTTTTTTTTTTTCTTTTTTTTTTTTTTTACTTATTTAACAATATTACGACTTTTCCAATGCAATTATACCCCTACAAAACACTTTCGTAAATTACAAATAATCAAACAAAATAGAAAATAATTAAAATTTTGATGTTTGTAATTTGTATATAGCCGTTAATTTTGACACCTTTAGGTACTCATACTTCTTTTAAACTCAAAAAACATAACTTTCAATTAACAAAAATAAACATGAACACGCGTGTAAAAAAGTCAAACCTTTGTTTTGAAAATCCCTCAGGATACATCCTAAGTTTTCTTTTTTTTTTTCTTTTTTTTTCTTCACCTTCAGGGACTCAAACCCTTTGTAAACACTCAGCTGATTACCTCACTAGTATACTTTTCTCTCTGGACTTAGAATCACGTTTAGGCCACGTTAATAAATGAGAACTGTTATGACCAATAAAGCCAATACAATTTCTCAAACTATCACTAACCCAACATATTCTAATCCTATAGGGTCTCAAAAAGACACATAACACGATATAACATGTGAATTTATCTCCCTTTGTGTGTTCGTCAACACACTACCTCTATGTGTGTCCGTCGACACACTTCTGCAGACGTTTTTTTACGACTTACACGGAAAAGATAGGTTCATCAACCTTACCTTATTAATTCGTACGACTTTACACGTACAGGACACAGTTTTACCTCTGCCCAATCACTTACTTAACCGAATTATTGACAATAGCCTAAAAAACACACATTTAGACAATTCAATATCACACAGTGACCAAAAATAATATCTCACCGGTTCTTTGAGGATCCCGCGTCAGCAACAGCGCAACCAGCCAGGCCCCCCCGAATCGGCCCCGCCTTCTCCGACAATTTGGATGGAGGTATGAGCGGCTTACGCCGGATTGATCAGATCACCTTTTCTAAGGGAGTCCTGTCCGTTGAACGCTGAGCAAACGAGGATAATCGTACTGGCCACCAAGATGTAATGGTGGAAATTCAAGTGGCACTGTGTAGATCTGAGTAGTCGAGATGTGGTTTTAATACAATTTATTTAGATTATACAATTACGTAATATTAAACAAAGCTTTGCTGATCAGTCATTACGAAAGACGTGCTAACTACAGATCGTTCGCAAGAGTGATGAAGAACAATCATAAAGCTTGTGCTTTTATACACTTAAAACAGATGTCCTAATAAATGATCAATTCATCAATGCAGTGGTCTCTGTGATTGGCTAACACTGGTCAGTGACAGTTAAGACAATATAACCCCCCAGGTCAAGATACCAAAGTCTTTTGATGTCACGACTCTTTCTCTAAATGAGGACAGTAAAGATACCCTTAATGAAACACAAACAGGACACAGGACACAATCTCCTTGGCCAAAAGGTCAGAGCTGCTAGATCAACTGATCCATCTACCCTTCTCCCTTTAGGCCACGGAACTCAAACATCCCCCCCAACCTCCGTGCCCCTAGCTTCTCAATCTGGCATCATAAACCAACACCATAAATACCTTAAGACCAACTGCAACATCCATTTGTTTAAACACAACAGTCTATTAAAAATACACTCTTAGTAACTATATCAAAAAATGGCATCACATGAAGCTGAAAGCTGAACTGTTACAGTGCCTGTCCACTGCAGCGACGCGACCGAGTTGAGATTTTCTCAACTTTATGCAAATGAGGAGCGATTTTCGCCAGCGATGGCCAATCGGAGTGTTTTCTTGTTTCTCGTAACGTAGCAACCATGGTAAACATTTCTAGGTTTCAAGGTGGAGGAGAAACTAATCGTTTGTGTGGCTGCTTACCCAGTCCTGTACGATACATAGCTGTATTCGTACAGAGATGTTAATACAAAAAAAACTACGCATGGCGCAAGGTTGCCGAAGTTGTTGGTGCTTGTACTTTCAAATTCAGTCTAGTCACATTACATAACTTCGTTCTGTGGTAACTAGCTAGCTAGCCCGGCTGGAACTCCCTATCGTATCGACAGATTAGCAGAGACTTTGAGTAATATAATTTAAAAAAAATTACACGTCAACGTGTATGTCTATTAAACAGTTTTGTATTTTGTATACAAGTTGTATTTTGATCGATGTTGCGAGTACGTAAACCCAAGTCTGCACACTTGGCCATGACAACTACAACAGTGACTTTAGAGAACTACATTCTACATTAATCTGTTTGAAACGCCCCCGAGCGTGGTGAACTGTGGGAAGGCGAGCGATGGCAAGCGATTTGCGTCGCTGCAGTGGACACGCACTGTTAAACAGAAGAAGTAGGCTAGCTACCCAGCTAACACATGACGTTGCGGCAACGTTGCCAGTAAGTGCTCAGTTGGTAACCCGCAACGTTACCTTCTGGCAACGTCGTGGCAACGTCGTAGCAACAATATAAAGGGAATGTTGCCACAACGTCGTACCTTGGTCGGCTGGTTACGTTATTTTTAGACCCGTGGACAACGTTGCCGCGACGTCGTACCTTGGTTGGCTGGTTACGTTATTTTTTGGTCCCCTGGACAACGTTGCCGCAACGTCGTACCTTGGTCGGCTGGTTACGTTATTTTTAGACCCGTGGGCAACGTTGCCGCGACGTTGTACCTTGGTCGGCTGGTTACCTTATTTTTAGACCCGTGGACAACGTTGCCGCGACGTCGTACCTTGGTCGGCTGGTTACGTTATTTTTTGGTCCCGTGGACAACGTTGCCGTGACGTTGTACCTTGGTCGGCTGGATACATACATTTTGGTACCATGGGTTAAGTTGCGGTTAAGTCGCTCTTTGGTCGCAGGACAAGGGATCTCGAGTGCAATATAGTGGTTTATCCAGAGATGGAGAGATCACACTGGACTGCTCTCAGTTCTGACACTTTTGCAATGTAGCCATAGTCTACATGAATTTCAATCACACACAATATTAAATGTTGCACCCAGCACATATAAATGTAGACAATGCATGTAATTCATGTGCAGCTCAGCCCCAGCATGTCATTGGTCTTCAATTTTCTCATATGCAGAAACATAGCTTTAATAAATAAAAGACTGAATTTGGAATATAATTTAGTCTTTCATTCTTTACTATAAACATGTACAAAAGCAATCAATGTGTGATGTGTAACATGATTAAGCAAACATTCTTTGTATAGCACACCAAAGCTGTATGACACACAATGCAAATTTGTGCTCCAATAATTTTTGTGATACAAAATTGTTAAATGTGACCAAAAGGTAAGCGACTCTTAAGAGTTTCATTTCCAAAGACAAGTCATCACAGAATATTACAATTCTTCCTTAGCAAACCTGCCCCTCAGTCTGCCCCTGAGCAACAACTTTGCGCATGCCCATTTCAACGCATCGCTGAAACTGGGGTTTCAGAAGAGATTTTGCAGGGGTTCAACACCGTCTTGTACGCATTGGATTTCAACTGGAAATTAGCTACTTCAAAGGTGAGTTTCTTTACAGAAATAGTTTAAATATATAAACATATTTTCAGAAATTGGATGGTGAAGGATTCAAAATCTATGTGTCTATTCCAATATGTAATGATGGTATTCAATGACTCAAGTCTGTGTTCTAGAAAGAGTGTTCTGGAGTCGCAGAGGTCCCATAATATCAGCTTTAATGCAGCAGTTGGAAATCAACAAATACAGAGCTCTGGGGTTGTCTACGTTTCCCTACCCGCAACAGAGTTTGGGCTGGTTCACGAAGTCCAACTGGCTATCTTTCCCTGCCCCAGCATATTATATACAATGCAATTGAAACACAAGTATCAAAAAGGGTTCAGCTTGTTCTCTCGTGCGTCAGGGAGTTGTTCTTGCCTACGCGTCCCACCTGCTCGGGTGCCATCTCCACCCAGTTTCAAGGTTGTTTCTGAAAATGAAGAGATAGAGACACAAAGAACAGCCTGTTTCCCACACTCAGTGTGAGACCCAATGTTTAAGCCTGAGCACACTTCTAAGTTCATAACTTTAATAAGCACAATGCACAAGCACAATATATTCTTTAATCCCTCTTTTGATCTCTGAAAACATCAGAGATCAATCAACATAGCCCGGACCAACCACCGCCTCCTCGTCCTGGTCAGCCAGCCCCAGCAACGGCATTTGGAACCCCGTCTTTGAGTTCTCCACAGCCGAGACAATTATTCGGTTGCACAGGCCCTGATACACGGGATACAGCAACAATCATGTTGATATTGATATAGCACACTCTTAAGTAAAATAGCGGAAACCTTCTTAGTCCAGTACAATTCTAGTGTGGTCAAGCAGTATCACTCTTGACCTAGTCGTAACCCTCTTTTCCGGACTCTCACATTCGTAGCAATAGCAAAAGGTTCACTGCCCCTCCTGGCCCTTCTCCACCAACTCCTGCAACGTATGACTGGATTCTGGAGCAGCACAACACATGCTCCAGTGGTACCACGTACTTCCTTTCCCCAGCACCCTTAGGGCGTGCGAGGTTCTCTCGATTACCTTGAATGGTCCTATCCTGGGGCAGGGTCTCCAAGGGGAAGGGGGGGGGGGGGCAGACCACTCATAGGTCTTATGAGGCATAGGGGCAGATGGGGCAGGGTCTCCAAGGGGAAGGGGTAGATCATCCAATGAGAAAGGGGGGGTACAGGGTCTCCAGGGGAATGGGGCCTTAGAACAGGGGTTGTATATCCAAAGGTAGTCAGACCCGCCGGTCTGACTCGTCCTAAAGCAGAAAAGAGTTACAGTCCCAGCATCACCTTATCTCCCATGATCAAGCAGTAACTGAGTCAAATGAGATGCAAACAGTCGAACACCAATGATTAAACACAGATATTGAAATCAAGAACCCATTTGAGGATTTAAAGTGGATATTTTTAAAGTTCAAGTAAATCCCTCCTTTCACACCCTTATAGGGTGTGACAACAAACCCAAATTAAAAAAAAATCCCATTACCGATTACACATGTATGTTGACATACAAATCAACAATAATGATGAGACTATGCAGCGTTATGGCCAAGTGGTGTGGACACACTGGACACAGTGGGAAAACCCTAATGATGTTATAGGGGAAAACCCACCGTCACTCCACAGAGTGGACATTCGACATCCATGTATCCACGGAAGACCTGGACATGCTCACAGGCCCCCTTCACCACATACATACAACTTCAGCCAAGCTTTTAGAATTGTAATAAAATAAAATAAATTCGAAACAAAAAGAAAAACCAGAAATTAGACAGGATATTTTAAAGTTCTCATAAGATCCCTCCTTTCATTGATAACTTTAATCAATACCCAATCTCCTCGTTTGACTCCTCCACTCTTTGGTTTACTGCTTCACCTGGAACAGAATTTAGCAGAAGACATCTCTTTTCTCGTGAGCATTAGGTTTAAGTTGTGGAATTAAACAAATCTATAATTACCAGGCAGTACTGACCCTTCAGTTTTCTTATTGTTGAGCAAACACATGTAACAGCATCTAATAAGACAATACATCATCATTTGATATTCAACTCCTATTAGTCATGCCTAGAAATGACAATATGTTTCTTTGTTCCCTTCTTTAGAAAATCAACTGTTAGTCTAATTTCTTTCACTCCAAAAAACATTTTCTGTCTTTTTAAACAGTTAAGTTTAAGACCAATATTGTTTTAGATTCTCTATTTTACCAAATCACACCTCTTTTTATCAAAGATATGATAACAGCAATTTTCATTATGCCAAACCAGAATCCGTATGCTTCTTAAATGAAATATAGACCAAATAATGTTCTTAATGTAGCTATTAACCAAACATTTTTCCCAAATATATTTTCTATAAAGGTCTGATAGGTAGAACTTCATAACTCGTTTTGCTGCAGTTCAAAACGAGCCAATTAGCTCAAACCATCATAACCACAATTTATCAGACTTGATGAGTGTTCCCAAATTATTTCAGAACTGAATGTTATAATAACCCTCTTCATAATACCATTTATTAATACAACATTATCACAGCCTAACTGTTTATCCCAAACAGTATGCCAGGCTCTGATAAAACTCTCAAATAAAACTTAAAACCAATTTACAATTAAACTCCAAATAAAAGTACATTTAGTTATTTTCTCTTTCTCATTTTTAACCAAATTACATCTAATACCTTTATCAAAACTCTTAAAAACCCTAGATTTTACTATTTTGACTTAAAATGTTATCCCATCTCTTCACATCCACAAAACGTTCTCATGTTTCATTTCATAACCTTCCATGATCCTCTCTAAACCAATCTTTTATGTAACTTTCCAATTGCTTCCTCATAACTCTTCACATACATTTCCTCAAGCCATTCTTTGACCAACACAGCTGGTTAGCGTTTACCGTCTATTCACTTAATTTTGCTCTAGTATAACTCTTCCAATTGTATTAGAACCAATTTATAAACCAGGGGTTCAATTTCTGCATTTTTACCGAATACCATCACACATCACAGATTTTCCGCCTATAAATACAAGTTCTGGTCGGAAAGGCTTGAAAAAAAAACCTCCCTGTTTGGCTAGGAATTATAACAAATGTTGATCACGCATTTGTTAACCACCAAACTTGGAATTCATCTAAACGAACACATCTATCAGCATTAATACTCACATAATTATGCAGAACTATACCCTCTGGGATCACCTTTGTAAGATCTCAAGTAACGGGACTCTTTTAGCCCCCACCTTTCTCCATCTCTCCTCGGGATTTCTTTAACTTCTTGGTCAAAGGAAAAAACACACCACACTCCTCTCTATTTTTATTCAACTCAATCTGACTCCACACAAATAGACAGTGTTCAGGGACTCTAACTCTTGGAGAGGACTCTAACCTCCCTCTTGACGTGTTCAGGGACTCTAACCCTTGGAGAGGACTCTAACCTCCCTCTTGACAAAGACAACGTATTCAGGGACTCTAACCCTTGGAGAGGACTCTAACCTCCCTCTTGACGTGTTCAGGGACTCTAACCCTTGGAGAGGACTCTAACCTCCCTCTTGAGGTGTTCAGGGACTCTAACCCTTGGAGAGGACTCTAACCTCCCTCTTGACAAAGACAACGTGTTCAGGGACTCTAACCCTTGGAGAGGACTCTAACCTCCCTCTTGAGGTGTTCAGGGACTCTAACCCTTGGAGAGGACTCTAACCTCCCTCTTGACAAAGACAACGTGTTCAGGGACTCTAACCCTTGGAGAGGACTCTAACCTCCCTCTTGACAAAGACAACGTATTCAGGGACTCTAACCCTTGGAGAGGACTCTAACCTCCCTCTTGACGTGTTCAGGGACTCTAACCCTTGGAGAGGACTCTAACCTCCCTCTTGACAAAGACAACGTGTTCAGGGACTCTAACCCTTGGAGAGGACTCTAACCTCCCTCTTGACAAAGACAACGTATTCAGGGACTCTAACCCTTGGAGAGGACTCTAACCTCCCTCTTGACGTGTTCAGGGACTCTAACCCTTGGAGAGGACTCTAACCTCCCTCTTGACAAAGACAACGTATTCAGGGACTCTAACCCTTGGAGAGGACTCTAACCTCCCTCTTGACGTGTTCAGGGACTCTAACCCTTGGAGAGGACTCTAACCTTCCTCTTGACAAAGACAAAACTTAAACACGGTTGATTTCCCACCACTGTTGGTTTGATTAGGTACGATGAAACATAGTAATCGTCTAAATTTGGTTCTCAGTTCCGAATAGCAGTACTTTGTATTAACAGGTGTCTGCTTACCTGTTCTTATGTTGGCGCCTGACGATTACGTCTGTCTCCTCGTACCGGTGTATGGGTCTCTCTCCCGATCTGTCGGTCGGGCCGGAACCCTGCAGACTCCCTCTTTTCAGCGTCGGGGTCACCATTTAAAGGATTCAAAATCTATGTGTCTATTCCAATATGTAATGATGGTATTCAATGACTCAAGTATGTGTTCTAGAAAGAGTGTTCTGGAGTCGCAGAGGTCCCATAATATCAGCTTTAATGCAGCAGTTGGAAATCAACGAATACAGAGCTCTGGGGTTGTCTACGTTTCCCTACCCGCAACAGAGTTTGGGCTGGTTCACAAAGTCCAACTGGCTATCTTTCCCTGCCCCAGCATATTATATACAATGCAATTGAAACACAAGTATCAAAAAGGGTTCAGCTTGTTCTCTTGTGCGTCAGGGAGTTGTTCTTGCCTACGTGTCCCACCTGCTCGGGTGCCATGTCCACCCAGTTTCAAGGTTGTTTCTGAAAATGAAGAGATAGAGACACAAAGAACAGCCTGCTTCCCACACCCTGTGTGAGACACCATGTTTAAGCCTTAGCACACTTCTCAGATCATAAGACAGAACTTTAATAAGCACAATGCATAACTTTACTAAGCACAATATATTCTTTAATGGGGCATGCTAATACGTATATGTTTGAAATTTAGGCCATTTAGCCTGTTTATGTGCTATCAGATTCACATTGTTTACGTTAGGATTTCGCTAGCTACAGTACAGTAGAGGTTAAACCCTCCAGAAAGTTATGTTGAAATACTGAAAATGCATAGGCCTACATGTTATCAAAGTTTAGCGTCTCACAAATCACCCACAAAAGAATCAGTGAAAATGAACGTTCAGAACTGTTAAAAAACCTTGTCCAGAAATAGTTTATTTAGCCCGGAATTTTCAAAGACTGTGGAGCTAGCGTGGCTGATCACGTTTTAATCACAGTCGGTCATGGCATGCACAGCAATGGCGTCTATAAAGTATCATGTCACAAATTTTTCCAATTTGTACAGGACATCAGTTTTTGGATAAGTTTATTTGTTTTAACCTTTAGATGCGTGAGTTCTAAATATTTCCGACGCTTCCACCAGTTATTTTTCCAAAACGGCAGCTAGGTAGCTTTAATTAGCTTCCGTTACCTAGCAACCTAGCATAATACTCGTAGCAATGCTACTACCTGCTAGTGTTACTTGTTAGCCTACTAATTGTAAATTTTGAAGCCATACTATAGCGTTTGTCATATAGTTTTTGTCTATCGTAAAATAGTCGGTTGGAATGTTCAGAATCACACATGTGCGACGCTACGATGTGGGGCCCTGCTTTCGAACGATCACATATGTGCAATGCTACTCCTTTAATATCAATATGCTAAAACTATGTACATAAACTACATTCCACTTTCATTTCTGTACAGATTATCCTACCACCGTCACACGGCCTAGCACTGTGTCCCTGGGAAATGATGGTAAAGTAATGAATGACCGTTTAAAACAGTGACAATAATTGTATGAGCCATGGCAACCCTAAAGGCTATGTTTTGAAGCAAAAGCATGACTTTAAACTTTTGCATCACCAGATTCCATACCCCTAGATGTCAACTCTGGTCTGGTGGAGGTGAACCCATTGGGGGCCCAGGAAAACAGCTGGCAGCCAGGCAAGTGCAAATATAAGACATTCAAAAATATATATGCTTTGTATACAACCATTCAAGGTAACATTTGTTATTTACATCAATGTTACAGCTAATCTAGAAGAACCAGAGTGTATGCCAATCATGCTAACTCTTGTAAACTTGTTTTACTTGTCTTTAATGACAGACACATTACAGGTTATGCTCCGGAAGATGGAGACATTGGAGGACGACTACAGGGCAGACACACTGAAGAGGTGCCAGTGATGGACCTACAGGTGGCCCAAACACAGGCTGAACTCCAAGACCTTGAGGAGCGCCTTAAGGTGCTGGAGTTGCGAAAGAGAGTGGTAAGTGTTTGGAGATGCCATGAACTATGGCTTACACGCAGTGTTCAACGTTCACATTGGTGCTGACAATAAGTTCATGACTTCTAATTCCAGACGCTGTGATGAAGTGGAAGACGGGACTGGGAGAGAAAGCTGTAAAGCTCCTCATAGAGGAGACACTCAAACACACCCCGGCAGCCCATTCAAAACAAGCCAGGTGAATGAATCATGATTGCAGCTTCCATATCCAACCTTTCACATGGCTATGTGACAAAAATCTAGAATCACATATTTTTTTGATGATGTATATTATTTTAGATGTGATTTTTTAATGACTTTTATAGCGCCTTTTTACACGTGCAATTATGTTGATAGAACACTAACTTATTTTGTGCTTCATTGTCAGGGCCAACAGACAGGACCTGTAGCGGGGACTGGCAGAAGATTTTAATTCAAACAATGTTACATGGAAATGCTGCCTTGTTTATGATTAGCTGGAGTTAGGCTACACATCACACAAACATAGTCCTCCTAAAGTTGGCTACCATGTAGCCTATTATACAAGAACAAGTAGCATTTTGGGCAAATGAGGTCTGCATATGAACCGCCCCAATATAAGCAGTAGAATTGAGAAATATAGGTTACTTAGTTAACGTTGCAGTTACGGACTGGCAACGTCACAAAATTACGTTGCTAGGAGGTCGCGGTTACGGACTGGCAACGTCGGAAAATGACGTTGCTAGGAGGTCGCGGTTACAGACTGGCAACGTCGGAAAATAACGTTGCCACGACGTCGCGGTTACGGACTGGCAACGTCACAAGATTACGTTGCGGTTACATTCTGGCGTCCCACAGATGCACGGTCCCGCAACGTCGCCAAAGACGTTGCGGCAACGTATGTTTGGTCATCGAGTGATGTTGCGGCAACGTAAGGGCAACGTAACTGTGTTAGCTGGGTAGTCGTAACAAAGTCGTAACCGGCGGCCCACATTGCTGCGGTCTCCCGGTCGTGTAGATTCACCCTCTACAACATCCAGAAGATCAGGAGATACCTGTCTGAGCACTCCACCGAGCTGCTAGTCCAAGCACTTGTCCTCTCCAAGTTGGACTATTGCAACTCGCTGCTCGCTGGTCTCCCAGCATGTGCAACCCGCCCTCTTCAGAGGATTCAGAACGCAGCGGCCCGCCTGGTCTACAATCTACCCAGACGCTCCCATGTTACCAAGCTCCTCATCTCTCTCCACTGGCTACCTATCATGGCCCATATCAGATTCAAGACCCTGGTACTGACCTTCCGAGCAGTGAACGGGACTGCACCCGTCTACATCAAGTCTCTCCTGCAGCCTTACACCCCCACCCGTCACCTACTGTCTTCTTCAGACAACCGCCTGGTGGTCCCACCGCTCAAGACCGCCCGGTCCCAACACAAGCTCTTCTCCTGTCTGGCCCCCCAGTGGTGGAACCAACTCCCCACCTCCATCAGAGACACTGACTGTCTCTCCACCTTCAAGAAAAGGCTCAAGACGCACTTGTTCCGGGAGTACAACGGTACTTAGGAATGGTTCGCTTGACCCGATGTTAGTTTCCTCAAGGATCACAATGACTCTTGCTTAGAGACTTGTTGCTCTTGTGGTTAGTGGTAACTGATTAAAATTTTTTGTACTTGCTGTGATATATTGTTTTTATTATTGTTGCTTGTTTTTTTTTTCCACAGGTACACTTGCACTTATAGCAGTTCATGTTGTTTAATTGTAACTTGTTTAACTACATGCTCTTATGGTTCTTCCCTTTGGCACTTACTTTGGTTGTTCACAATGTGTGCTTCATGTTTTGGCTACTCGCAATGTTTTTGTGGCTATCTTGTTGTTATGATCAGTGACCTATGCACTTTGTAAAGCTCTCTCTTGGAAGTCGCTTTGGATACAAGCGTCTGCTAAATGAATAAATGTAAATGTAAACAAGAATATTAAAGTTTTAACAGCTGAAATTATAGTTGGGATAGTAATAGCAGTAGCAGATGTAGCCTACCATTGAGTGCGTTTACTCGGCTTTCTTAGTAGGATTCAATGTGTTGATGGAATGAAACATACAGCAGTAGGGCTGATACAGGAAGACACGGCGACACTTTGTTGCAGAAGGATGATGGTGCAAGTTTTGTCCGTGGAGCATACAACGATTAATAAAAAAGAATCATGTAGACGCGTTTATTGAGTAATCGCATAACTAATTACACATGTAAACGGAGTAATCGTATAATTGGCATAAACCGACAATTCCTAGTAATCGGGTTTCTCATGGTCAAGTAAACGCACCAATCACCTGTGTGAGAGACTGAGTGGTGCGTGTCTGTCGTTGCCACAGTGATGGCAGGGTTTTTCCTGCATAGAGAACATTTTGGCGCGCGCCAAAGCCGTTTTTACGCGTGCAATGCATGTCAGCGAATGTTCTCAATAGTATGTTTCAAGTAGGCTACAGCCGAACCCTCGTTCTGTTTTGATAAATAGTAATTGAGTTGATAAGCGTGTCTTCTTGTCGCAACTGTGAGGTGCGCGAATGGACAGAGCGGCCAGTAAACTGTCGTTCCGCTGCGAGGGCAGCCCGACGTGCACGAATACACCTGTAAAAATGCAAAATTTCCACTCAAAATGCTGACAAAAGTTTGATTTACGATTTCAAACGCAGCCTCCATTGGTATTCTTAACCTGGAATGATAATATATAGGGCAGTGTTTCCTCTATGGCTACATTTCTGCCGCCACGGTATCAGAAATCAGGCTGTACAAAATTTTAGGCTGTCTATCAGCAGTGATTGTTAGAGTGCATGTCGGAGAATTGCACGGACACACGCTTCACACCGCAGTTGAGATTGCGTGTGTGCGTCTTTGAGAACTGTAAATCGTATAATTTATGTTGTCAGTTCATTTAAGCCTGTTATTGTATAAGTCTATAGTTCTTGCAAATGTAAATCAAGTTAACTGGTGATTTTCGTTGTTTGTATTCTTCCCCTGCTAGCTAAATTGTCTGTTGATTCGATAGCGATTGATGCCCTTGCTCAGGTTTATATTTTAGGTGCATTATTATGCTGAAGTAGTTTTAATTAATAAAAAGTGGGTTTATTGTTATTATTTGCTACAGAATACTTAGCCTATCAAGATCAAATGAAGCAGGCAGTGTAACTACATGCTTCAGAGTGGCCTACCTTAATCGATAGGCTAGGCTACTGACCATTTACAAGAAGTTGTTACGTCAATTATTAATTGGCAGCATTTATGCCATTTAGAACATACTTCATGAGTGTAAGGTGTCTTTAAGTAGCCAAACTTTATTGCTTTAGGGGAAATAGGACGAAAATATGTGCAATATTACATTAGATTATTACATTAACCTGTTCCGAAATATAGGTGTAGTTTCGGCGGTGGGGGGGGGGGGGGGGGGGGTGCAAAACACCTGGGAATAAATACATTGATTAGAAAGAAGAAGAAAAAAAAGAATATATATATACCCTTTTTTTTGGAGCACCGAAGACCCATTTTGACGCAGGAAAAACCCTGGATGGTGCAGCTATGATTGCTAACGCGCTGAGGGCAGAGAATAACAGAAATGTAGCTAGAATCCACACCTCAAACAAGTTAACCTAGACGCAAAACTGTACGTCCAATCCAAAAAATAAGGATATTTTCCGAGACCCAAGACTCTGCCGAAACCAGAGATATTCTTTATATGTCTGTGCAGTCAGAAATACGACTCTACCTGCAGTTTCAAAAACGTGTTCCTTCTGCGTGTTTGTTTGGTTGCCACTGCGATGGAGCAGCTGTGATCGCTAACGAGCTGGGCAGAGTGAATAACTAATGTAGCTAGAATCCACACCTCAAACAAGTTAACCTAGACGCAAAACTATACGTCCAATCGAAAAAATAATTTTGCTACGAATTTTACCCACCTCTCCATTAGTGATAGTGGTCGTTCGCGAACGATCCGGTTCTAAGAGCCGGCTCTTGAAGGTGAACGTCGGGAGGTGGCTCGCATATCTGAAGAGCCGACTCTATTTTTAATAGATTAGTACAGCCTATAAAAACTAAATGATTATGAAAGAATGAATTTTTATTGTATTTAAAATAATTGACTAATTCAAAGAACAACAAAAAAATACTTGTAGGCTTAAAGGCGCACACGATCATCCTCACATTCTGTTCCTGTCAATCCTGCATGAGGGAGGGCCGAGCCAACTCACACAGTCAGAGAGTAGTCAAAACTCGGAGGAGATGACAAATCAATGCATTTTTAAAGATATGTGGTTACGGTCAAGTATATTTCATTTCATAATTTAATTCAAATTGTTTTCACACCCATCATAGTCAAATTCATAGTTAAAACATGTATTTTTTAAAGAGCCGTTCGGGAGCCAAAAGAGCCGGCTCTTTTTGGTGAGCTGAGCCATACGAGCCGGCTCACGAAAAAGAGCCGGAATGCCCATCACTACTCTCCATTGAAGTTAGTGAGAGAATTTGAAAGGCTGCTCTCGCTTCAAGGCTCATAGCTGAAAATCTGTAAATGTGAGCTCTTTAGTAGTTACATTGGATGAAAGAGGACAATTTTTCCTACATTTTAAGGTATAACTTGTTTCTGTAAGTTAAACTATATGAACGTTAGAGGAATTTGTTTGACAATTTAGTTGAATATCAGAAAAAGAGCAGCCAGCAGTGTGCCACTCTGCTGGCTGCTCATTCATAAAAAATCAAGAAGGAGCAAACATTTTAATGTATCTCAAACTGGCTGAATATTTGAAAAAGCTGAATCATTTGGGAATAGCTGAATGTCTTGTGAACATTTTAAAGGTTGAATGGTGTCTCTAGCTGAAAGTATGCTGAAGTAGTTACGTTTGAAAGAGGAGGAAGCTTTTTAATGATTTGAAAGGATTTACCATTACTTTTAATGGGAGAATAATTTGCACAAAAACCTTAATGTTTTAAAAAGTATAAAAGTGAGAAATACCAAAAGCCAGTGCTTGTACATATTGTCATAGCCAACATCTCCTGAAGGAGCTGAACGTTTTAATACAAAAATTGTAGGAATAGGTGAAAGTATGCAGAACTAGTTAAAGGCCAAAAAACGGCGGAAGAACTAAGAAGTTGATATAATAATAACTAGAAAGGCATTTCCTGCTGAAAATGCGTTGGAATGTTGAAAGATGAAATTATTTTTCTTAAATTGCAGAAAATACAGAAATGAGAAAATACCCGCAAGCTGAAATCAATGTCAAAAATGTGTGAGTCACACAAAAGAGGCAGTGTGGAAACTGAACTGCATCATCTAACAACGCTAAGTGCTTAAATACAATGCGGGAGAAGCTGAAAGCTGAACTGTTAAACAGAAGAAGAAGTAGGCCAAGGCTAGCTAGTCATAAAAAGAATATTATAGTCTTAACAGCTGAAACTAGAAAGTGCATTTCCTCCAGAAAATGTGGTGGAATGCTGAAAGATGAATTATTTGTTTTTAAATTGCTAAAAATAGGCTACAGAAATTAGAAAATACCAGCAAGCTGAAATGAATTTCAAAAATGTGTGAGTCACACAAAAGAGGCAGTGTGGAAGCTAAACTGCATCATCCAACAAAGCTAAGTGCTTAAAGACAATGCGGGAGAATAAGTTTGAACGTTGTGAAGCAATCGAAGAAATAGTAGAATTTCAAGAGGCAGTGTGGAAGCTGAACTGCATCATCTAACAAAGCTAAGAGCTTAAATAGCCTACAATGCGGGAGAAGCTGAAAGCTGAACTGTTAAACTGTAGAAGTAGTAGAAGTAGTATATTCGTTTTAGTAGCTGAAATTATAGTGCTCTTAGTCTTTTAACCCTTGTGCTGCCTTCGGGTCACATGACCCAAAGGTTCATAACGAACCATCGTTGTGTTTACCCAATTTTACCCAATACAAAAACAAATAAAAATCATTTTTTTTTAACCTTCGCAATGTGGAGGGTCTGAGACAGCCCGACGGTTAAAAGAAAATGCTTCACTTTGTTTTTGTATGCGGTAAAGTTGTCACAATACGACGGTGGGTAACAATGACTGATGGGTCAGAATGACCCGAAGAGAACACAAGGGTTAACCCGTTAAGGAGTAGCGTCACACATATGTGATCGTTCGAAAGCGGGCCCCACAGAGTACCGTCACACGTGTGATTCTGAACATTCCAACCGACTATTTTCCGATAGACAAAAACTATATGACAAACGCTATAGTATGGCTTCAAAATGTACAATTAGGAGGCTAACAAGTAACACTAGCAGGTAGTAGCATTGCTACGAGTATTATGCTAGGTTGCTAGGTAACGGAAGCTAACTAAAACTAGCTAGCTTCCGTTTTGGAAAAATAACTCACTCTGGTGGAAGCGTCGGTAATATTTAGAACTCACTCCTTAAAAGGTTAATGAGACGAGTTGACTGAATAGCTCTGTCTTGTGACTCCACTAATCAGCTAATACAAATCACCTGTGTGAGAGACTGAGCCCAGATAGCAAACTTCATTGAAACTACGTTGAATCAACATTCCACTGTCAACGCTAATTTCATTGAACCAATGTCAGACTCTGATGTTGATTCATCATCATTTTGCACCCTTATTTCATATTGAAACAACGTTGAAATCACAACCCCAAATCAACGCGATATTAACGGTATTTCCACCAGTATTACTATTTAAACAACGTTGTAATCATAACCTAACTAAAGATCAACATGACTTCAATGGTATTTCAATCGATATTAAACCACATAAAACAGGCTATATAGGTGAAAATGTCCTGCTTACAGCCAGGATAAATGTTATGAAGGCTATCCTACACATTAGGTTTAGGTTCAACATACAAACAAACACAAAGTTATAACTTTCAGTTGTGAATTTTTAGGCTGATGAATATGTTCTCTGTGTAATCAAGTCTGCAGTCAAACTTTCCAACGTTCCACCCCATTACAGTCGCGACCGATTCTTACATTCATTTGTTAAAGATTTGCCACAGCAACTAAGAAAAGAAGCCTCCTACATTGATATATCTAAACACTATCTCAAACTAACAACGTGTAGCTTATCATAATTGTCTTGTGCAGCGTCAAACTAGCGAGGTGAAGTTAGTTTCATATTCGACATTCGACATTCGTCTCACATTCGGAAAACGCTACTTTGCAGCGTCGAGTTAGGGACCGGTTGAAAATTACCCATGCAATTTTGAAAAATGATTACTTTTATAATATTTTTATGGATATTTAAACCAAACTGTCATCAGATTATTCTAATAATGTCTGGCCTACTTCCACACCCTTTATTTTTTCAATAAAGTTTTGAATAAAATTCCAATTAATCGTTAATCTATGAAAATAGCGTGAAATCCTCGCTAATCTCAATATCTTTTTCAAACTTGTGTCTAAAAATCTCAAATACACACCAGATTATTCTAATAATGTCTGGCCTACTTCCACACCCTTTACTTTTCCAATAAAGTTTTGAATAAAATTCAAATTAATCGCTAATCTATAAAAATAGCATGAAATCCTTGCTAATCTCTCTTCCTTGTGTGCAAAGAGAGGCCTACCCCCAAATCTGAACTCTGGGTACACACACAAGACCCTTATCTTGGGGCTGAAGACTAAGGGGGGGTTTGTTTGTTTTAAAGAGATACTGTTTGACAAGGGCTAGATGGAGACGCAAACTCTGGTGACCAATTGCTTGACACCTATATGGTTGAGTTTTTACGACACCTGAACCAGAGATTCAACTAGGGTTGATGACGCAAACACACACGCGCGCGCCAGGTCTATGCAAGGGAGCCAATGAAAGAAGAGTGTGGAAGAAATTGTCAAGGGAGTCAAGTGGCTGAGCGGTTAGGGAATCGGGCTAGTAATCAGAATGTTGCTGGTTCGATTCCCGGCTGTGTAAAATGACGTTGTGTCCTTGGGCAAGGCACTTCACCCTACTTGCCTCGGGGGAATGTCCCTGTACTCACTGTAAGTCGCTCTGGATAAGAGCGTCTGCTAAATGACTAAATGTATGTCTCCACTGGAACTGCATGACTATCAGTTTAGTCTAGAAATGTGTAACTACAAAGCAACCAGATGATTGGAGAGTCTCTACATACTTTAAAAACAATAAAGACCAGGCTAAACATACAGTGATAATGGAAACATATCTCCCTCTGGCATGAAGGTCAGACTACAGTATTACAAATTGCATAGTCCCTTGCATAGCTTGTAATGAGAAAGTATAACTAGTCTTTTGAAATTGGATGATGTTAATCCCATAGTAATGAACAGTTTTGCTATGTCTTAAACACAGTTGTTATTCAGTGAATAGTGTTTGTAATAATCCTTTGACGTCTGAATGAACAACAATTGCTACTCTCATTAATACTCTTCTACTTGACATTATATAGATTGCATGCTCTGAATGCATGAGGTGGTATCATGCAGAGTGCTTGTACATGACCCACAGAGAGTTCAACGCCGCAAGAAAAGAAACAGACTGGAAATGCCTTACCTGCAACAGACGGAGAGTCTGAAAATGTCCTGCACTAAAAATAATGTCTTTGTTTTATAAAATGACTAATACCACAGTAATAAAGACTTGAGTTATGATGTTTAGCGTGGATTTCATGCTATTTTCAGAGGTTAGCGATTTTCTATCATTCTTTTAAAAACATAATTGAAAAAGTAAAGGGTGTGGAAGTAGGCCAGACATTATTAGAATAATCTGGTGTATATTTGAGATTTTTGGACACTAATTTGAAAAAGATATTGAGATTAGTGAAGATTTCATGCTATTTTCAGAGATTAGCGATTTTCTATCATTCTTTTAAAAACATAATTGAAAAAGTAAAGGGTGTGGAAGTAGGCCAGACATTATTAGAATAATCTGGTGTATATTTGAGATTTTTTGACACAAATTTGAAAAAGATATTGAGATTAGCGAGGACTTCATGCTATTTTCATAGATTAGCGATTAATTGGAATTTTATTCAAAACTTTATTGGAAAAGTAAAGGGTGTGGAAGTAGGCCAGACATTATTAGAATAATCTGGTGTATATTTGAAATGTTTAGACACAAGTCTGGAAAATATATTGAGATTAGCAAGGATTTCATGCTATTTTCAGAGATTAGCAATTTTCTATCATCTAAAAAAAAGTTTTATTGAAAAAGTAAAGGGTGTGGAAGTAGGCCAGACATTATTAGAATAATCTGGTGTGTATTTGAGATTTTCTGACACAAGTTTGAAAAAGATATTGAGATTAGCGAGGATTTCATGCTATTTTCAGACATTAGCGATTTTCTATCATTCTTTTAAAAACATAATTGAAAAAATAAAGGGTGTGGAAGTAGGCCAGACATTATTAGAATAATCTGGTGTATATTAGAGATTTTTAGACACAAGTCTGGAAAAATTATTGAGATTAGTGAAGATTTCATGCTATTTTCAGAGATTAGCGATTTTCTATCATTCTTTTAAAAACATAATTGAAAAAGTAAAGGGTGTGGAAGTAGGCCAGACATTATTAGAATAATCTGGTGTATATTTGAAATTTTTAGACACAAGTCTGGAAAAGATATTGAGATTAGCAAGGATTTCATGCTATTTTCAGAGATTAGCAATTTTCTATCATCTAAAAAAAAGTTTTATTGAAAAAGTAAAGGGTGTGGAAGTAGGCCAGACATTATTAGAATAATCTGGTGTATATTTGAAATTTTTAGACACAAGTCTGGAAAAGATATTGAGATTAGCAAGGATTTCATGCTATTTTCAGAGATTAGCAATTTTCTATCATCTAAAAAAAAGTTTTATTGAAAAAGTAAAGGGTGTGGAAGTAGGCCAGACATTATTAGAATAATCTGGTGTATATTGGAGATTTTTTGACACAAATTTGAAAAAGATATTGAGATTAGTGAAGATTTCATGCTATTTTCAGAGGTTAGCGATTTTCTATCATTCTTTTAAAAACATAATTGAAAAAGTAAAGGGTGTGGAAGTAGTCCAGACACTATTAGAATAATCTGGTGTATATTTGAGATTTTTTGACACAAATTTGAAAAAGATATTGAGATTAGCGATTAATTGGAATTTTATTCAAAACTTTATTGGAAAATTAAAGGGTGTGGAAGTAGGCCAGACATTATTAGAATAATCTGGTGTATATTTGAAATTTTTAGACACAAGTCTGGAAAAGATATTGAGATTAGCAAGGATTTCATGCTATTTTCAGAGATTAGCAATTTTCTATCATCTAAAAAAAAGTTTTATTGAAAAAGTAAAGGGTGTGGAAGTAGGCCAGACATTATTAGAATAATCTGGTGTATATTTGAGATTTTTTTACACAAATTTGAAAAAGATATTGAGATTAGTAAAGATTTCATGCTATTTTCAGAGATTAGCGATTTTCTATCATTCTTTTAAAAACATAATTGAAAAAGTAAAGGGTGTGGAAGTAGTCCAGACACTATTAGAATAATCTGGTGTATATTTGAGATTTTTTGACACAAATTTGAAAAATATATTGAGATTAGCGAGGATTTCATGCTATTTTCATAGATTAGCGATTAATTGGAATTTTATTCAAAACTTTATTGGAAAAGTAAAGGGTGTGGAAGTAGGCCAGACATTATTAGAATAATCTGGTGTGTATTTGAGATTTTTTGAAACAAGTTTGAAAAGGATATTGAGATTAGCGAGGATTTCATGCTATTTTCAGAGATTAGCGATTTTCTATCATTCTTTTAAAAACATAATTGAAAAAGTAAAGGGTGTGGAAGTAGGCCAGACATTATTAGAATAATCTGGTGTATATTTGAGATTTTTTTACACAAATTTGAAAAATATATTGAGATTAGTGAAGATTTCATGCTATTTTCAGAGATTAGCGATTTTCTATAATTCTTTTAAAAACATAATTGAAAAAGTAAAGGGTGTGGAAGTAGGCCAGACACTATTAGAATAATCTGGTGTATATTTGAGATTTTTTGACACAAATTTGAAAAAGATATTGAGATTAGCGAGGATTTCATGCTATTTTCATAGATTAGCGATTAATTGGAATTGTATTCAAAACTTTATTGGAAAATTAAAGGGTGTGGAAGTAGGCCAGACATTATTAGAATAGTCTGGTGTGTATTTGAGATTTTTTGAAACAAGTTTGAAAAAGATATTGAGATTAGCGAGGATTTCATGCTATTTTCAGAGATTAGCGATTTTCTATCATTCTTTTAAAAACATAATTGAAAAAGTAAAGGGTGTGGAAGTAGGCCAGACATTATTAGAATAATCTGGTGTATATTTGAGATTTTTAGACACAAGTCTGGAAAAGGTATTGAGATTAGTGAAGATGTCATGCTATTTTCAGAGATTAGCGATTTTCTATCATTCTTTTAAAAACATAATTCAAAAAGTAAAGGGTGTGGAAGTAGGCCAGACATTATTAGAATAATCTGGTGTATATTTGAAATTTTTAGACACAAGTCTGGAAAAGATATTGAGATTAGCAAGGATTTCATGCTATTTTCAGAGATTAGCAATTTTCTATCATTAAAAAAAAGTTTTATTGAAAAAGTAAAGGGTGTGGAAGTAGGCCAGACATTATTAGAATAATCTGGTGTATATTTGAAATTTTTAGACACAAGTCTGGAAAAGATATTGAGATTAGCAAGGATTTCATGCTATTTTCAGAGATTAGCAATTTTCTATCATCTAAAAAAAAGTTTTATTGAAAAAGTAAAGGGTGTGGAAGTAGGCCAGACATTATTAGAATAATCTGGTGTATATTGGAGATTTTTTGACACAAATTTGAAAAAGATATTGAGATTAGTGAAGATTTCATGCTATTTTCAGAGGTTAGCGATTTTCTATCATTCTTTTAAAAACATAATTGAAAAAGTAAAGGGTGTGGAAGTAGTCCAGACACTATTAGAATAATCTGGTGTATATTTGAGATTTTTTGACACAAATTTGAAAAAGATATTGAGATTAGCGATTAATTGGAATTTTATTCAAAACTTTATTGGAAAATTAAAGGGTGTGGAAGTAGGCCAGACATTATTAGAATAATCTGGTGTATATTTGAAATTTTTAGACACAAGTCTGGAAAAGATATTGAGATTAGCAAGGATTTCATGCTATTTTCAGAGATTAGCAATTTTCTATCATCTAAAAAAAAGTTTTATTGAAAAAGTAAAGGGTGTGGAAGTAGGCCAGACATTATTAGAATAATCTGGTGTATATTTGAGATTTTTTTACACAAATTTGAAAAAGATATTGAGATTAGTAAAGATTTCATGCTATTTTCAGAGATTAGCGATTTTCTATCATTCTTTTAAAAACATAATTGAAAAAGTAAAGGGTGTGGAAGTAGTCCAGACACTATTAGAATAATCTGGTGTATATTTGAGATTTTTTGACACAAATTTGAAAAATATATTGAGATTAGCGAGGATTTCATGCTATTTTCATAGATTAGCGATTAATTGGAATTTTATTCAAAACTTTATTGGAAAAGTAAAGGGTGTGGAAGTAGGCCAGACATTATTAGAATAATCTGGTGTGTATTTGAGATTTTTTGAAACAAGTTTGAAAAGGATATTGAGATTAGCGAGGATTTCATGCTATTTTCAGAGATTAGCGATTTTCTATCATTCTTTTAAAAACATAATTGAAAAAGTAAAGAGTGTGGAAGTAGGCCAGACATTATTAGAATAATCTGGTGTATATTTGAGATTTTTAGACACAAGTCTGGAAAAGTTATTGAGATTAGTGAAGATTTCATGCTATTTTCAGAGATTAGCGATTTTCTATCATTCTTTTAAAAACATAATTGAAAAAGTAAAGGGTGTGGAAGTAGGCCAGACATTATTAGAATAATCTGGTGTATATTTGAGATTTTTTTACACAAATTTGAAAAAGATATTGAGATTAGTGAAGATTTCATGCTATTTTCAGAGATTAGCGATTTTCTATAATTCTTTTAAAAACATAATTGAAAAAGTAAAGGGTGTGGAAGTAGGCCAGACACTATTAGAATAATCTGGTGTATATTTGAGATTTTTTGACACAAATTTGAAAAAGATATTGAGATTAGCGAGGATTTCATGCTATTTTCATAGATTAGCGATTAATTGGAATTGTATTCAAAACTTTATTGGAAAATTAAAGGGTGTGGAAGTAGGCCAGACATTATTAGAATAGTCTGGTGTGTATTTGAGATTTTTTGAAACAAGTCTGGAAAAGATATTGAGATTAGCAAGGATTTCATGCTATTTTCAGAGATTAGCAATTTTCTATCATCTAAAAAAAAGTTTTATTGAAAAAGTAAAGGGTGTGGAAGTAGGCCAGACATTATTAGAATAATCTGGTGTATATTTGAGATTTTTTGACACAAATTTGAAAAAGATATTGAGATCAGTGAAGATTTCATGCTATTTTCAGAGATTAGCGATTTTCTATCATTCTTTTAAAAACATAATTGAAAAAGTAAAGGGTGTGGAAGTAGGCCAGACATTATTATAATAATCTGGTGTATATTTGAGATTTTTTGACACAAATTTGAAAAATATACTGAGATTAGCGAGGATTTCATGCTATTTTCATAGATTAGCGATTAATTGGAATTGTATTCAAAACTTTATTGGAAAAGTAAAGGGTGTGTAAGTAGGCCAGACATTATTAGAATAATCTGGTGTGTATTTGAGATTTTTTGAAACACGTTTGAAAAAGATATTGAGATTAGCGAGGATTTCATGCTATTTTCATAGATTAGCGATTTTCTATCATTCTTTTAAAAACATAATTGAAAAAGTAAAGGGTGTGGAAGTAGGCCAGACATGATTAGAATAATCTGGTGTATATTAGAGATTTTTAGACACAAGTCTGGAAAAATTATTGAGATTAGTGAAGATTTCATGCTATTTTCAGAGATTAGCGATTTTCTATCATTCTTTTAAAAACATAATTGAAAAAGTAAAGGGTGTGGAAGTAGGCCAGACATTATTAGAATAATCTGGTGTATATTTGAGATTTTTAGACACAAGTCTGGAAAAGGTATTGAGATTAGTGAAGATGTCATGCTATTTTCAGAGATTAGCGATTTTCTATCATTCTTTTAAAAACATAATTCAAAAAGTAAAGGGTGTGGAAGTAGGCCAGACATTATTAGAATAATATGGTGTATATTTGAAATTTTTAGACACAAGTCTGGAAAAGATATTGAGATTAGCAAGGATTTCATGCTATTTTCAGAGATTAGCAATTTTCTATCATCTAAAAAAAAGTTTTATTGAAAAAGTAAAGGGTGTGGAAGTAGGCCAGACATTATTAGAATAATCTGGTGTATATTTGAGATTTTTTGACACAAATTTGAAAAAGATATTGAGATCAGTGAAGATTTCATGCTATTTTCAGAGATTAGCGATTTTCTATCATTCTTTTAAAAACATAATTGAAAAAGTAAAGGGTGTGGAAGTAGGCCAGACATTATTATAATAATCTGGTGTATATTTGAGATTTTTTGACACAAATTTGAAAAATATACTGAGATTAGCGAGGATTTCATGCTATTTTCATAGATTAGCGATTAATTGGAATTGTATTCAAAACTTTATTGGAAAAGTAAAGGGTGTGGAAGTAGGCCAGACATTATTAGAATAATCTGGTGTGTATTTGAGATTTTTTGAAACACGTTTGAAAAAGATATTGAGATTAGCGAGGATTTCATGCTATTTTCATAGATTAGCGATTAATTGGAGTTGTATTCAAAACTTTATTGGAAAAGTAAAGGGTGTGGAAGTAGGCCAGACATTATTAGAATAATCTGGTGTGTATTTGAGATTTTTTGAAACACGTTTGAAAAAGATATTGAGATTAGCGAGGATTTCATGCTATTTTCATAGATTAGCGATTTTCTATCATTCTTTTAAAAACATAATTGAAAAAGTAAAGGGTGTGGAAGTAGGCCAGACATGATTAGAATAATCTGGTGTATATTAGATATTTTTAGACACAAGTCTGGAAAAATTATTGAGATTAGTGAAGATTTCATGCTATTTTCAGAGATTAGCGATTTTCTATCATTCTTTTAAAAACATAATTGAAAAAGTAAAGGGTGTGGAAGTAGGCCAGACATTATTAGAATAATCTGGTGTATATTTGAAATTTTTAGACACAATTCTGGAAAAGATATTGAGATTAGCAAGGATTTCATGCTATTTTCAGAGATTAGCAATTTTCTATCATCTAAAAAAAAGTTTTATTGAAAAAGTAAAGGGTGTGGAAGTAGACCAGACATTATTAGAATAATCTGGTGTATATTTGAGATTTTTTGACACAAATTTGAAAAAGATATTGAGATTAGTGAAGATTTCATGCTATTTTCAGAGGTTAGCGATTTTCTATCATTCTTTTAAAAACATAATTGAAAAAGTAAAGGGTGTGGAAGTAGTCCAGACACTATTAGAATAATCTGGTGTATATTTGAGATTTTTTGACACAAATTTGAAAAAGATATTGAGATTAGCGATTAATTGGAATTTTATTCAAAACTTTATTGGAAAATTAAAGGGTGTGGAAGTAGGCCAGACATTATTAGAATAATCTGGTGTATATTTGAAATTTTTAGACACAAGTCTGGAAAAGATATTGAGATTAGCAAGGATTTCATGCTATTTTCAGAGATTAGCAATTTTCTATCATCTAAAAAAAAGTTTTATTGAAAAAGTAAAGGGTGTGGAAGTAGGCCAGACATTATTAGAATAATCTGGTGTATATTTGAGATTTTTTTACTCAAATTTGAAAAAGATATTGAGATTAGTAAAGATTTCATGCTATTTTCAGAGATTAGCGATTAATTGGAATTTTATTCAAAACTTTATTGGAAAAGTAAAGGGTGTGGAAGTAGGCCAGACATTATTAGAATAATCTGGTGTGTATTTGAGATTTTTAGACACAAGTTTGAAAAATATATTGAGATTAGCGAGGATTTCATGCTATTTTCATAGATTAGCGATTTTCTATCATTCTTTTAAAAACATAATTGAAAAAGTAAAGGGTGTGGAAGTAGTCCAGACACTATTAGAATAATCTGGTGTATATTTGAGATTTTTTGACACAAATTTGAAAAATATATTGAGATTAGCGAGGATTTCATGCTATTTTCATAGATTAGCGATTAATTGGAATTTTATTCAAAACTTTATTGGAAAAGTAAAGGGTGTGGAAGTAGGCCAGACATTATTAGAATAATCTGGTGTGTATTTGAGATTTTTTGAAACAAGTTTGAAAAAGATATTGAGATTAGCGAGGATTTCATTCTATTTTCAGAGATTAGCGATTTTCTATCATTCTTTTAAAAACATAATTGAAAAAGTAAAGGGTGTGGAAGTAGGCCAGACATTATTAGAATAATCTGGTGTATATTTGAGATTTTTAGACACAATTCTGGAAAAGTTATTGAGATTAGTGAAGATTTCATGCTTTTTTCAGAGATTAGCGATTTTCTATCATTCTTTTAAAAACATAATTGAAAAAGTAAAGGGTGTGGAAGTAGGCCAGACATTATTAGAATAATCTGGTGTATATTTGAGATTTTTTTACACAAATTTGAAAAAGATATTGAGATTAGTAAAGATTTCATGCTATTTTCAGAGATTAGCGATTTTCTATCATTCTTTTAAAAACATAATTGAAAAAGTAAAGGGTGTGGAAGTAGTCCAGACACTATTAGAATAATCTGGTGTATATTTGAGATTTTTTGACACAAATTTGAAAAATATATTGAGATTAGCGAGGATTTCATGCTATTTTCATAGATTAGCGATTAATTGGAATTTTATTCAAAACTTTATTGGAAAAGTAAAGGGTGTGGAAGTAGGCCAGACATTATTAGAATAATCTGGTGTGTATTTGAGATTTTTTGAAACAAGTTTGAAAAAGATATTGAGATTAGCGAGGATTTCATGCTATTTTCAGAGATTAGCGATTTTCTATCATTCTTTTAAAAACATAATTGAAAAAGTAAAGGGTGTGGAAGTAGGCCAGACATTATTAGAATAATCTGGTGTATATTTGAGATTTTTAGACACAAGTCTGGAAAAGTTATTGAGATTAGTGAAGATTTCATGCTTTTTTCAGAGATTAGCGATTTTCTATCATTCTTTTAAAAACATAATTGAAAAAGTAAAGGGTGTGGAAGTAGGCCAGACATTATTAGAATAATCTGGTGTATATTTGAGATTTTTTGACACAAATTTGAAAAAGATATTGAGATTAGTGAAGATTTCATGCTATTTTCAGAGATTAGCGATTTTCTATAATTCTTTTAAAAACATAATTGAAAAAGTAAAGGGTGTGGAAGTAGTCCAGACACTATTAGAATAATCTGGTGTATATTTGAGATTTTTTGACACAAATTTGAAAAAGATATTGAGATTAGCGATTAATTGGAATTTTATTCAAAACTTTATTGGAAAATTAAAGGGTGTGGAAGTAGGCCAGACATTATTAGAATAATCTGGTGTATATTTGAAATTTTTAGACACAAGTCTGGAAAAGATATTGAGATTAGCAAGGATTTCATGCTATTTTCAGAGATTAGCAATTTTCTATCATCTAAAAAAAAGTTTTATTGAAAAAGTAAAGGGTGTGGAAGTAGGCCAGACATTATTAGAATAATCTGGTGTATATTTGAGATTTTTTTACACAAATTTGAAAAAGATATTGAGATTAGTAAAGATTTCATGCTATTTTCAGAGATTAGCGATTTTCTATCATTCTTTTAAAAACATAATTGAAAAAGTAAAGGGTGTGGAAGTAGTCCAGACACTATTAGAATAATCTGGTGTATATTTGAGATTTTTTGACACAAATTTGAAAAATATATTGAGATTAGCGAGGATTTCATGCTATTTTCATAGATTAGCGATTAATTGGAATTTTATTCAAAACTTTATTGGAAAAGTAAAGGGTGTGGAAGTAGGCCAGACATTATTAGAATAATCTGGTGTGTATTTGAGATTTTTTGAAACAAGTTTGAAAAGGATATTGAGATTAGCGAGGATTTCATGCTATTTTCAGAGATTAGCGATTTTCTATCATTCTTTTAAAAACATAATTGAAAAAGTAAAGGGTGTGGAAGTAGGCCAGACATTATTAGAATAATCTGGTGTATATTTGAGATTTTTTTACACAAATTTGAAAAATATATTGAGATTAGTGAAGATTTCATGCTATTTTCAGAGATTAGCGATTTTCTATAATTCTTTTAAAAACATAATTGAAAAAGTAAAGGGTGTGGAAGTAGGCCAGACACTATTAGAATAATCTGGTGTATATTTGAGATTTTTTGACACAAATTTGAAAAAGATATTGAGATTAGCGAGGATTTCATGCTATTTTCATAGATTAGCGATTAATTGGAATTGTATTCAAAACTTTATTGGAAAATTAAAGGGTGTGGAAGTAGGCCAGACATTATTAGAATAGTCTGGTGTGTATTTGAGATTTTTTGAAACAAGTTTGAAAAAGATATTGAGATTAGCGAGGATTTCATGCTATTTTCAGAGATTAGCGATTTTCTATCATTCTTTTAAAAACATAATTGAAAAAGTAAAGGGTGTGGAAGTAGGCCAGACATTATTAGAATAATCTGGTGTATATTTGAGATTTTTAGACACAAGTCTGGAAAAGGTATTGAGATTAGTGAAGATGTCATGCTATTTTCAGAGATTAGCGATTTTCTATCATTCTTTTAAAAACATAATTCAAAAAGTAAAGGGTGTGGAAGTAGGCCAGACATTATTAGAATAATCTGGTGTATATTTGAAATTTTTAGACACAAGTCTGGAAAAGATATTGAGATTAGCAAGGATTTCATGCTATTTTCAGAGATTAGCAATTTTCTATCATTAAAAAAAAGTTTATTGAAAAAGTAAAGGGTGTGGAAGTAGGCCAGACATTATTAGAATAATCTGGTGTATATTTGAAATTTTTAGACACAAGTCTGGAAAAGATATTGAGATTAGCAAGGATTTCATGCTATTTTCAGAGATTAGCAATTTTCTATCATCTAAAAAAAAGTTTTATTGAAAAAGTAAAGGGTGTGGAAGTAGGCCAGACATTATTAGAATAATCTGGTGTATATTGGAGATTTTTTGACACAAATTTGAAAAAGATATTGAGATTAGTGAAGATTTCATGCTATTTTCAGAGGTTAGCGATTTTCTATCATTCTTTTAAAAACATAATTGAAAAAGTAAAGGGTGTGGAAGTAGTCCAGACACTATTAGAATAATCTGGTGTATATTTGAGATTTTTTGACACAAATTTGAAAAAGATATTGAGATTAGCGATTAATTGGAATTTTATTCAAAACTTTATTGGAAAATTAAAGGGTGTGGAAGTAGGCCAGACATTATTAGAATAATCTGGTGTATATTTGAAATTTTTAGACACAAGTCTGGAAAAGATATTGAGATTAGCAAGGATTTCATGCTATTTTCAGAGATTAGCAATTTTCTATCATCTAAAAAAAAGTTTTATTGAAAAAGTAAAGGGTGTGGAAGTAGGCCAGACATTATTAGAATAATCTGGTGTATATTTGAGATTTTTTTACACAAATTTGAAAAAGATATTGAGATTAGTAAAGATTTCATGCTATTTTCAGAGATTAGCGATTTTCTATCATTCTTTTAAAAACATAATTGAAAAAGTAAAGGGTGTGGAAGTAGTCCAGACACTATTAGAATAATCTGGTGTATATTTGAGATTTTTTGACACAAATTTGAAAAATATATTGAGATTAGCGAGGATTTCATGCTATTTTCATAGATTAGCGATTAATTGGAATTTTATTCAAAACTTTATTGGAAAAGTAAAGGGTGTGGAAGTAGGCCAGACATTATTAGAATAATCTGGTGTGTATTTGAGATTTTTTGAAACAAGTTTGAAAAGGATATTGAGATTAGCGAGGATTTCATGCTATTTTCAGAGATTAGCGATTTTCTATCATTCTTTTAAAAACATAATTGAAAAAGTAAAGAGTGTGGAAGTAGGCCAGACATTATTAGAATAATCTGGTGTATATTTGAGATTTTTAGACACAAGTCTGGAAAAGTTATTGAGATTAGTGAAGATTTCATGCTATTTTCAGAGATTAGCGATTTTCTATCATTCTTTTAAAAACATAATTGAAAAAGTAAAGGGTGTGGAAGTAGGCCAGACATTATTAGAATAATCTGGTGTATATTTGAGATTTTTTTACACAAATTTGAAAAAGATATTGAGATTAGTGAAGATTTCATGCTATTTTCAGAGATTAGCGATTTTCTATAATTCTTTTAAAAACATAATTGAAAAAGTAAAGGGTGTGGAAGTAGGCCAGACACTATTAGAATAATCTGGTGTATATTTGAGATTTTTTGACACAAATTTGAAAAAGATATTGAGATTAGCGAGGATTTCATGCTATTTTCATAGATTAGCGATTAATTGGAATTGTATTCAAAACTTTATTGGAAAATTAAAGGGTGTGGAAGTAGGCCAGACATTATTAGAATAGTCTGGTGTGTATTTGAGATTTTTTGAAACAAGTCTGGAAAAGATATTGAGATTAGCAAGGATTTCATGCTATTTTCAGAGATTAGCAATTTTCTATCATCTAAAAAAAAGTTTTATTGAAAAAGTAAAGGGTGTGGAAGTAGGCCAGACATTATTAGAATAATCTGGTGTATATTTGAGATTTTTTGACACAAATTTGAAAAAGATATTGAGATCAGTGAAGATTTCATGCTATTTTCAGAGATTAGCGATTTTCTATCATTCTTTTAAAAACATAATTGAAAAAGTAAAGGGTGTGGAAGTAGGCCAGACATTATTATAATAATCTGGTGTATATTTGAGATTTTTTGACACAAATTTGAAAAATATACTGAGATTAGCGAGGATTTCATGCTATTTTCATAGATTAGCGATTAATTGGAATTGTATTCAAAACTTTATTGGAAAAGTAAAGGGTGTGTAAGTAGGCCAGACATTATTAGAATAATCTGGTGTGTATTTGAGATTTTTTGAAACACGTTTGAAAAAGATATTGAGATTAGCGAGGATTTCATGCTATTTTCATAGATTAGCGATTTTCTATCATTCTTTTAAAAACATAATTGAAAAAGTAAAGGGTGTGGAAGTAGGCCAGACATGATTAGAATAATCTGGTGTATATTAGAGATTTTTAGACACAAGTCTGGAAAAATTATTGAGATTAGTGAAGATTTCATGCTATTTTCAGAGATTAGCGATTTTCTATCATTCTTTTAAAAACATAATTGAAAAAGTAAAGGGTGTGGAAGTAGGCCAGACATTATTAGAATAATCTGGTGTATATTTGAGATTTTTAGACACAAGTCTGGAAAAGGTATTGAGATTAGTGAAGATGTCATGCTATTTTCAGAGATTAGCGATTTTCTATCATTCTTTTAAAAACATAATTCAAAAAGTAAAGGGTGTGGAAGTAGGCCAGACATTATTAGAATAATATGGTGTATATTTGAAATTTTTAGACACAAGTCTGGAAAAGATATTGAGATTAGCAAGGATTTCATGCTATTTTCAGAGATTAGCAATTTTCTATCATCTAAAAAAAAGTTTTATTGAAAAAGTAAAGGGTGTGGAAGTAGGCCAGACATTATTAGAATAATCTGGTGTATATTTGAGATTTTTTGACACAAATTTGAAAAAGATATTGAGATCAGTGAAGATTTCATGCTATTTTCAGAGATTAGCGATTTTCTATCATTCTTTTAAAAACATAATTGAAAAAGTAAAGGGTGTGGAAGTAGGCCAGACATTATTATAATAATCTGGTGTATATTTGAGATTTTTTGACACAAATTTGAAAAATATACTGAGATTAGCGAGGATTTCATGCTATTTTCATAGATTAGCGATTAATTGGAATTGTATTCAAAACTTTATTGGAAAAGTAAAGGGTGTGGAAGTAGGCCAGACATTATTAGAATAATCTGGTGTGTATTTGAGATTTTTTGAAACACGTTTGAAAAAGATATTGAGATTAGCGAGGATTTCATGCTATTTTCATAGATTAGCGATTAATTGGAGTTGTATTCAAAACTTTATTGGAAAAGTAAAGGGTGTGGAAGTAGGCCAGACATTATTAGAATAATCTGGTGTGTATTTGAGATTTTTTGAAACACGTTTGAAAAAGATATTGAGATTAGCGAGGATTTCATGCTATTTTCATAGATTAGCGATTTTCTATCATTCTTTTAAAAACATAATTGAAAAAGTAAAGGGTGTGGAAGTAGGCCAGACATGATTAGAATAATCTGGTGTATATTAGATATTTTTAGACACAAGTCTGGAAAAATTATTGAGATTAGTGAAGATTTCATGCTATTTTCAGAGATTAGCGATTTTCTATCATTCTTTTAAAAACATAATTGAAAAAGTAAAGGGTGTGGAAGTAGGCCAGACATTATTAGAATAATCTGGTGTATATTTGAAATTTTTAGACACAATTCTGGAAAAGATATTGAGATTAGCAAGGATTTCATGCTATTTTCAGAGATTAGCAATTTTCTATCATCTAAAAAAAAGTTTTATTGAAAAAGTAAAGGGTGTGGAAGTAGACCAGACATTATTAGAATAATCTGGTGTATATTTGAGATTTTTTGACACAAATTTGAAAAAGATATTGAGATTAGTGAAGATTTCATGCTATTTTCAGAGGTTAGCGATTTTCTATCATTCTTTTAAAAACATAATTGAAAAAGTAAAGGGTGTGGAAGTAGTCCAGACACTATTAGAATAATCTGGTGTATATTTGAGATTTTTTGACACAAATTTGAAAAAGATATTGAGATTAGCGATTAATTGGAATTTTATTCAAAACTTTATTGGAAAATTAAAGGGTGTGGAAGTAGGCCAGACATTATTAGAATAATCTGGTGTATATTTGAAATTTTTAGACACAAGTCTGGAAAAGATATTGAGATTAGCAAGGATTTCATGCTATTTTCAGAGATTAGCAATTTTCTATCATCTAAAAAAAAGTTTTATTGAAAAAGTAAAGGGTGTGGAAGTAGGCCAGACATTATTAGAATAATCTGGTGTATATTTGAGATTTTTTTACTCAAATTTGAAAAAGATATTGAGATTAGTAAAGATTTCATGCTATTTTCAGAGATTAGCGATTAATTGGAATTTTATTCAAAACTTTATTGGAAAAGTAAAGGGTGTGGAAGTAGGCCAGACATTATTAGAATAATCTGGTGTGTATTTGAGATTTTTAGACACAAGTTTGAAAAATATATTGAGATTAGCGAGGATTTCATGCTATTTTCAGAGATTAGCGATTTTCTATCATTCTTTTAAAAACATAATTGAAAAAGTAAAGGGTGTGGAAGTAGGCCAGACATTATTATAATAATCTGGTGTATATTTGAGATTTTTTGACACAAATTTGAAAAATATACTGAGATTAGCGAGGATTTCATGCTATTTTCATAGATTAGCGATTAATTGGAATTGTATTCAAAACTTTATTGGAAAAGTAAAGGGTGTGTAAGTAGGCCAGACATTATTAGAATAATCTGGTGTGTATTTGAGATTTTTTGAAACACGTTTGAAAAATATATTGAGATTAGCGAGGATTTCATGCTATTTTCATAGATTAGCGATTTTCTATCATTCTTTTAAAAACATAATTGAAAAAGTAAAGGGTGTGGAAGTAGGCCAGACATGATTAGAATAATCTGGTGTATATTAGAGATTTTTAGACACAAGTCTGGAAAAATTATTGAGATTAGTGAAGATTTCATGCTATTTTCAGAGATTAGCGATTTTCTATCATTCTTTTAAAAACATAATTGAAAAAGTAAAGGGTGTGGAAGTAGGCCAGACATTATTAGAATAATCTGGTGTATATTTGAGATTTTTAGACACAAGTCTGGAAAAGGTATTGAGATTAGTGAAGATGTCATGCTATTTTCAGAGATTAGCGATTTTCTATCATTCTTTTAAAAACATAATTCAAAAAGTAAAGGGTGTGGAAGTAGGCCAGACATTATTAGAATAATATGGTGTATATTTGAAATTTTTAGACACAAGTCTGGAAAAGATATTGAGATTAGCAAGGATTTCATGCTATTTTCAGAGATTAGCAATTTTCTATCATCTAAAAAAAAGTTTTATTGAAAAAGTAAAGGGTGTGGAAGTAGGCCAGACATTATTAGAATAATCTGGTGTATATTTGAGATTTTTTGACACAAATTTGAAAAAGATATTGAGATCAGTGAAGATTTCATGCTATTTTCAGAGATTAGCGATTTTCTATCATTCTTTTAAAAACATAATTGAAAAAGTAAAGGGTGTGGAAGTAGGCCAGACATTATTATAATAATCTGGTGTATATTTGAGATTTTTTGACACAAATTTGAAAAATATACTGAGATTAGCGAGGATTTCATGCTATTTTCATAGATTAGCGATTAATTGGAATTGTATTCAAAACTTTATTGGAAAAGTAAAGGGTGTGGAAGTAGGCCAGACATTATTAGAATAATCTGGTGTGTATTTGAGATTTTTTGAAACACGTTTGAAAAAGATATTGAGATTAGCGAGGATTTCATGCTATTTTCATAGATTAGCGATTAATTGGAGTTGTATTCAAAACTTTATTGGAAAAGTAAAGGGTGTGGAAGTAGGCCAGACATTATTAGAATAATCTGGTGTGTATTTGAGATTTTTTGAAACACGTTTGAAAAAGATATTGAGATTAGCGAGGATTTCATGCTATTTTCATAGATTAGCGATTTTCTATCATTCTTTTAAAAACATAATTGAAAAAGTAAAGGGTGTGGAAGTAGGCCAGACATGATTAGAATAATCTGGTGTATATTAGATATTTTTAGACACAAGTCTGGAAAAATTATTGAGATTAGTGAAGATTTCATGCTATTTTCAGAGATTAGCGATTTTCTATCATTCTTTTAAAAACATAATTGAAAAAGTAAAGGGTGTGGAAGTAGGCCAGACATTATTAGAATAATCTGGTGTATATTTGAAATTTTTAGACACAATTCTGGAAAAGATATTGAGATTAGCAAGGATTTCATGCTATTTTCAGAGATTAGCAATTTTCTATCATCTAAAAAAAAGTTTTATTGAAAAAGTAAAGGGTGTGGAAGTAGACCAGACATTATTAGAATAATCTGGTGTATATTTGAGATTTTTTGACACAAATTTGAAAAAGATATTGAGATTAGTGAAGATTTCATGCTATTTTCAGAGGTTAGCGATTTTCTATCATTCTTTTAAAAACATAATTGAAAAAGTAAAGGGTGTGGAAGTAGTCCAGACACTATTAGAATAATCTGGTGTATATTTGAGATTTTTTGACACAAATTTGAAAAAGATATTGAGATTAGCGATTAATTGGAATTTTATTCAAAACTTTATTGGAAAATTAAAGGGTGTGGAAGTAGGCCAGACATTATTAGAATAATCTGGTGTATATTTGAAATTTTTAGACACAAGTCTGGAAAAGATATTGAGATTAGCAAGGATTTCATGCTATTTTCAGAGATTAGCAATTTTCTATCATCTAAAAAAAAGTTTTATTGAAAAAGTAAAGGGTGTGGAAGTAGGCCAGACATTATTAGAATAATCTGGTGTATATTTGAGATTTTTTTACTCAAATTTGAAAAAGATATTGAGATTAGTAAAGATTTCATGCTATTTTCAGAGATTAGCGATTAATTGGAATTTTATTCAAAACTTTATTGGAAAAGTAAAGGGTGTGGAAGTAGGCCAGACATTATTAGAATAATCTGGTGTGTATTTGAGATTTTTAGACACAAGTTTGAAAAATATATTGAGATTAGCGAGGATTTCATGCTATTTTCATAGATTAGCGATTTTCTATCATTCTTTTAAAAACATAATTGAAAAAGTAAAGGGTGTGGAAGTAGTCCAGACACTATTAGAATAATCTGGTGTATATTTGAGATTTTTTGACACAAATTTGAAAAATATATTGAGATTAGCGAGGATTTCATGCTATTTTCATAGATTAGCGATTAATTGGAATTTTATTCAAAACTTTATTGGAAAAGTAAAGGGTGTGGAAGTAGGCCAGACATTATTAGAATAATCTGGTGTGTATTTGAGATTTTTTGAAACAAGTTTGAAAAAGATATTGAGATTAGCGAGGATTTCATTCTATTTTCAGAGATTAGCGATTTTCTATCATTCTTTTAAAAACATAATTGAAAAAGTAAAGGGTGTGGAAGTAGGCCAGACATTATTAGAATAATCTGGTGTATATTTGAGATTTTTAGACACAATTCTGGAAAAGTTATTGAGATTAGTGAAGATTTCATGCTTTTTTCAGAGATTAGCGATTTTCTATCATTCTTTTAAAAACATAATTGAAAAAGTAAAGGGTGTGGAAGTAGGCCAGACATTATTAGAATAATCTGGTGTATATTTGAGATTTTTTTACACAAATTTGAAAAAGATATTGAGATTAGTAAAGATTTCATGCTATTTTCAGAGATTAGCGATTTTCTATCATTCTTTTAAAAACATAATTGAAAAAGTAAAGGGTGTGGAAGTAGTCCAGACACTATTAGAATAATCTGGTGTATATTTGAGATTTTTTGACACAAATTTGAAAAATATATTGAGATTAGCGAGGATTTCATGCTATTTTCATAGATTAGCGATTAATTGGAATTTTATTCAAAACTTTATTGGAAAAGTAAAGGGTGTGGAAGTAGGCCAGACATTATTAGAATAATCTGGTGTGTATTTGAGATTTTTTGAAACAAGTTTGAAAAAGATATTGAGATTAGCGAGGATTTCATGCTATTTTCAGAGATTAGCGATTTTCTATCATTCTTTTAAAAACATAATTGAAAAAGTAAAGGGTGTGGAAGTAGGCCAGACATTATTAGAATAATCTGGTGTATATTTGAGATTTTTAGACACAAGTCTGGAAAAGTTATTGAGATTAGTGAAGATTTCATGCTTTTTTCAGAGATTAGCGATTTTCTATCATTCTTTTAAAAACATAATTGAAAAAGTAAAGGGTGTGGAAGTAGGCCAGACATTATTAGAATAATCTGGTGTATATTTGAGATTTTTTGACACAAATTTGAAAAAGATATTGAGATTAGTGAAGATTTCATGCTATTTTCAGAGATTAACGATTTTCTATAATTCTTTTAAAAACATAATTGAAAAAGTAAAGGGTGTGGAAGTAGGCCAGACACTATTAGAATAATCTGGTGTATATTTGAGATTTTTTGACACAAATTTGAAAAAGATATTGAGATTAGCGAGGATTTCATGCTATTTTCATAGATTAGCGAATAATTGGAATTTTATTCAAAACTTTATTGGAAAATTAAAGGGTGTGGAAGTAGGCCAGACATTATTAGAATAGTCTGGTGTGTATTTGAGATTTTTTGAAACAAGTTTGAAAAAGATATTGAGATTAGCGAGGATTTCATGCTATTTTCATAGATTAGCGATTAATTGGAATTGTATTCAAAACTTTATTGGAAAAGTAAAGGGTGTGGAAGTAGGCCAGACATTATTAGAATAATCTGGTGTGTATTTGAGATTTTTTGAAACACGTTTGAAAAAGATATTGAGATTAGCGAGGATTTCATGCTATTTTCATAGATTAGCGATTAATTGGAATTGTATTCAAAACTTTATTGGAAAAGTAAAGGGTGTGGAAGTAGGCCAGACATTATTAGAATAATCTGGTGTGTATTTGAGATTTTTTGAAACACGTTTGAAAAAGATATTGAGATTAGCGAGGATTTCATGCTATTTTCATAGATTAGCGATTTTCTATCATTCTTTTAAAAACATAATTGAAAAAGTAAAGGGTGTGGAAGTAGTCCAGACACTATTAGAATAATCTGGTGTATATTTGAGATTTTTTGACACAAATTTGAAAAATATATTGAGATTAGCGAGGATTTCATGCTATTTTCATAGATTAGCGATTAATTGGAATTTTATTCAAAACTTTATTGGAAAAGTAAAGGGTGTGGAAGTAGGCCAGACATTATTAGAATAATCTGGTGTGTATTTGAGATTTTTTGAAACAAGTTTGAAAAAGATATTGAGATTAGCGAGGATTTCATTCTATTTTCAGAGATTAGCGATTTTCTATCATTCTTTTAAAAACATAATTGAAAAAGTAAAGGGTGTGGAAGTAGGCCAGACATTATTAGAATAATCTGGTGTATATTTGAGATTTTTAGACACAATTCTGGAAAAGTTATTGAGATTAGTGAAGATTTCATGCTTTTTTCAGAGATTAGCGATTTTCTATCATTCTTTTAAAAACATAATTGAAAAAGTAAAGGGTGTGGAAGTAGGCCAGACATTATTAGAATAATCTGGTGTATATTTGAGATTTTTTTACACAAATTTGAAAAAGATATTGAGATTAGTAAAGATTTCATGCTATTTTCAGAGATTAGCGATTTTCTATCATTCTTTTAAAAACATAATTGAAAAAGTAAAGGGTGTGGAAGTAGTCCAGACACTATTAGAATAATCTGGTGTATATTTGAGATTTTTTGACACAAATTTGAAAAATATATTGAGATTAGCGAGGATTTCATGCTATTTTCATAGATTAGCGATTAATTGGAATTTTATTCAAAACTTTATTGGAAAAGTAAAGGGTGTGGAAGTAGACCAGACATTATTAGAATAATCTGGTGTGTATTTGAGATTTTTTGAAACAAGTTTGAAAAAGATATTGAGATTAGCGAGGATTTCATGCTATTTTCAGAGATTAGCGATTTTCTATCATTCTTTTAAAAACATAATTGAAAAAGTAAAGGGTGTGGAAGTAGGCCAGACACTATTAGAATAATCTGGTGTATATTTGAGATTTTTTGACACAAATTTGAAAAAGATATTGAGATTAGTGAAGATTTCATGCTATTTTCAGAGATTAGCGATTTTCTATAATTCTTTTAAAAACATAATTGAAAAAGTAAAGGGTGTGGAAGTAGGCCAGACACTATTAGAATAATCTGGTGTATATTTGAGATTTTTTGACACAAATTTGAAAAAGATATTGAGATTAGCGAGGATTTCATGCTATTTTCATAGATTAGCGAATAATTGGAATTTTATTCAAAACTTTATTGGAAAATTAAAGGGTGTGGAAGTAGGCCAGACATTATTAAAATAGTCTGGTGTGTATTTGAGATTTTTTGAAACAAGTTTGAAAAAGATATTGAGATTAGCGAGGATTTCATGCTATTTTCATAGATTAGCGATTAATTGGAATTGTATTCAAAACTTTATTGGAAAAGTAAAGGGTGTGGAAGTAGGCCAGACATTATTAGAATAATCTGGTGTGTATTTGAGATTTTTTGAAACACGTTTGAAAAAGATATTGAGATTAGCGAGGATTTCATGCTATTTTCATAGATTAGCGATTAATTGGAATTGTATTCAAAACTTTATTGGAAAAGTAAAGGGTGTGGAAGTAGGCCAGACATTATTAGAATAATCTGGTGTGTATTTGAGATTTTTTGAAACACGTTTGAAAAAGATATTGAGATTAGCGAGGATTTCATGCTATTTTCATAGATTAGCGATTTTCTATCATTCTTTTAAAAACATAATTGAAAAAGTAAAGGGTGTGGAAGTAGGCCAGACATGATTAGAATAATCTGGTGTATATTAGAGATTTTTAGACACAAGTCTGGAAAAATTATTGAGATTAGTGAAGATTTCATGCTATTTTCAGAGATTAGCGATTTTCTATCATTCTTTTAAAAACATAATTGAAAAAGTAAAGGGTGTGGAAGTAGGCCAGACATTATTAGAATAATCTGGTGTATATTTGAAATTTTTAGACACAAATTTGAAAAAGATATTGAGATTAGTGAAGATTTCATGCTATTTTCAGAGGTTAGCGATTTTCTATCATTCTTTTAAAAACATAATTGAAAAAGTAAAGGATGTGGAAGTAGTCCAGACACTATTAGAATAATCTGGTGTATATTTGAGATTTTTTGACACAAATTTGAAAAAGATATTGAGATTAGCGATTAATTGGAATTTTATTCAAAACTTTATTGGAAAATTAAAGGGTGTGGAAGTAGGCCAGACATTATTAGAATAATCTGGTGTATATTTGAAATTTTTAGACACAAGTCTGGAAAAGATATTGAGATTAGCAAGGATTTCATGCTATTTTCAGAGATTAGCAATTTTCTATCATCTAAAAAAAAGTTTTATTGAAAAAGTAAAGGGTGTGGAAGTAGGCCAGACATTATTAGAATAATCTGGTGTATATTTGAGATTTTTTTACACAAATTTGAAAAAGATATTGAGATTAGTAAAGATTTCATGCTATTTTCAGAGATTAGCGATTTTCTATCATTCTTTTAAAAACATAATTGAAAAAGTAAAGGGTGTGGAAGTAGTCCAGACACTATTAGAATAATCTGGTGTATATTTGAGATTTTTTGACACAAATTTGAAAAATATATTGAGATTAGCGAGGATTTCATGCTATTTTCATGGATTAGCGATTAATTGGAATTTTATTCAAAACTTTATTGGAAAAGTAAAGGGTGTGGAAGTAGGCCAGACATTATTAGAATAATCTGGTGTGTATTTGAGATTTTTTGAAACAAGTTTGAAAAAGATATTGAGATTAGCGAGGATTTCATGCTATTTTCAGAGATTAGCGATTTTCTATCATTCTTTTAAAAACATAATTGAAAAAGTAAAGGGTGTGGAAGTAGGCCAGACATTATTAGAATAATCTGGTGTATATTTGAGATTTTTAGACACAAGTCTGGAAAAGTTATTGAGATTAGTGAAGATTTCATGCTATTTTCAGAGATTAGCGATTTTCTATCATTCTTTTAAAAACATAATTGAAAAAGTAAAGGGTGTGGAAGTAGGCCAGACATTATTAGAATAATCTGGTGTATATTTGATATTTTTTGACACAAATTTGAAAAAGATATTGAGATTAGTGAAGATTTCATGCTATTTTCAGAGATTAGCGATTTTCTATAATTCTTTTAAAAACATAATTGAAAAAGTAAAGGGTGTGGAAGTAGGCCAGACACTATTAGAATAATCTGGTGTATATTTGAGATTTTTTGACACAAATTTGAAAAAGATATTGAGATTAGCGAGGATTTCATGCTATTTTCATAGATTAGCGATTAATTGGAATGTTATTCAAAACTTTATTGGAAAATTAAAGGGTGTGGAAGTAGGCCAGACATTATTAGAATAGTCTGGTGTGTATTTGAGATTTTTTGAAACAAGTTTGAAAAAGATATTGAGATTAGCGAGGATTTCATGCTATTTTCAGAGATTAGCGATTTTCTATCATTCTTTTAAAAACATAATTGAAAAAGTAAAGGGTGTGGAAGTAGGCCAGACATTATTAGAATAATCTGGTGTATATTTGAGATTTTTAGACACAAGTCTGGAAAAGGTATTGAGATTAGTGAAGATGTCATGCTATTTTCAGAGATTAGCGATTTTCTATCATTCTTTTAAAAACATAATTCAAAAAGTAAAGGGTGTGGAAGTAGGCCAGACATTATTAGAATAATCTGGTGTATATTTGAGATTTTTTGACACAAATTTGAAAAAGATATTGAGATCAGTGAAGATTTCATGCTATTTTCAGAGATTAGCGATTTTCTATCATTCTTTTAAAAACATAATTGAAAAAGTAAAGGGTGTGGAAGTAGGCCAGACATTATTATAATAATCTGGTGTATATTTGAGATTTTTTGACACAAATTTGAAAAATATACTGAGATTAGCGAGGATTTCATGCTATTTTCATAGATTAGCGATTAATTGGAATTGTATTCAAAACTTTATTGGAAAAGTAAAGGGTGTGTAAGTAGGCCAGACATTATTAGAATAATCTGGTGTGTATTTGAGATTTTTTGAAACACGTTTGAAAAATATATTGAGATTAGCGAGGATTTCATGCTATTTTCATAGATTAGCGATTTTCTATCATTCTTTTAAAAACATAATTGAAAAAGTAAAGGGTGTGGAAGTAGGCCAGACATGATTAGAATAATCTGGTGTATATTAGAGATTTTTAGACACAAGTCTGGAAAAATTATTGAGATTAGTGAAGATTTCATGCTATTTTCAGAGATTAGCGATTTTCTATCATTCTTTTAAAAACATAATTGAAAAAGTAAAGGGTGTGGAAGTAGGCCAGACATTATTAGAATAATCTGGTGTATATTTGAGATTTTTTGACACAAATTTGAAAAAGATATTGAGATTAGTGAAGATTTCATGCTATTTTCAGAGATTAGCGATTTTCTATAATTCTTTTAAAAACATAATTGAAAAAGTAAAGGGTGTGGAAGTAGGCCAGACATTATTATAATAATCTGGTGTATATTTGAGATTTTTTGACACAAATTTGAAAAATATACTGAGATTAGCGAGGATTTCATGCTATTTTCATAGATTAGCGATTAATTGGAATTGTATTCAAAACTTTATTGGAAAAGTAAAGGGTGTGTAAGTAGGCCAGACATTATTAGAATAATCTGGTGTGTATTTGAGATTTTTTGAAACACGTTTGAAAAATATATTGAGATTAGCGAGGATTTCATGCTATTTTCATAGATTAGCGATTTTCTATCATTCTTTTAAAAACATAATTGAAAAAGTAAAGGGTGTGGAAGTAGGCCAGACATGATTAGAATAATCTGGTGTATATTTGAGATTTTTAGACACAAGTCTGGAAAAGGTATTGAGATTAGTGAAGATGTCATGCTATTTTCAGAGATTAGCGATTTTCTATCATTCTTTTAAAAACATAATTCAAAAAGTAAAGGGTGTGGAAGTAGGCCAGACATTATTAGAATAATCTGGTGTATATTTGAGATTTTTTGACACAAATTTGAAAAAGATATTGAGATCAGTGAAGATTTCATGCTATTTTCAGAGATTAGCGATTTTCTATCATTCTTTTAAAAACATAATTGAAAAAGTAAAGGGTGTGGAAGTAGGCCAGACATTATTATAATAATCTGGTGTATATTTGAGATTTTTTGACACAAATTTGAAAAATATACTGAGATTAGCGAGGATTTCATGCTATTTTCATAGATTAGCGATTAATTGGAATTGTATTCAAAACTTTATTGGAAAAGTAAAGGGTGTGTAAGTAGGCCAGACATTATTAGAATAATCTGGTGTGTATTTGAGATTTTTTGAAACACGTTTGAAAAATATATTGAGATTAGCGAGGATTTCATGCTATTTTCATAGATTAGCGATTTTCTATCATTCTTTTAAAAACATAATTGAAAAAGTAAAGGGTGTGGAAGTAGGCCAGACATGATTAGAATAATCTGGTGTATATTAGAGATTTTTAGACACAAGTCTGGAAAAATTATTGAGATTAGTGAAGATTTCATGCTATTTTCAGAGATTAGCGATTTTCTATCATTCTTTTAAAAACATAATTGAAAAAGTAAAGGGTGTGGAAGTAGGCCAGACATTATTAGAATAATCTGGTGTATATTTGAGATTTTTAGACACAAGTCTGGAAAAGGTATTGAGATTAGTGAAGATGTCATGCTATTTTCAGAGATTAGCGATTTTCTATCATTCTTTTAAAAACATAATTCAAAAAGTAAAGGGTGTGGAAGTAGGCCAGACATTATTAGAATAATCTGGTGTATATTTGAAATTTTTAGACACAAGTCTGGAAAAGATATTGAGATTAGCAAGGATTTCATGCTATTTTCAGAGATTAGCAATTTTCTATCATCTAAAAAAAAGTTTTATTGAAAAAGTAAAGGGTGTGGAAGTAGGCCAGACATTATTAGAATAATCTGGTGTATATTTGAGATTTTTTGACACAAATTTGAAAAAGATATTGAGATCAGTGAAGATTTCATGCTATTTTCAGAGATTAGCGATTTTCTATCATTCTTTTAAAAACATAATTGAAAAAGTAAAGGGTGTGGAAGTAGGCCAGACATTATTATAATAATCTGGTGTATATTTGAGATTTTTTGACACAAATTTGAAAAATATACTGAGATTAGCGAGGATTTCATGCTATTTTCATAGATTAGCGATTAATTGGAATTGTATTCAAAACTTTATTGGAAAAGTAAAGGGTGTGGAAGTAGGCCAGACATTATTAGAATAATCTGGTGTGTATTTGAGATTTTTTGAAACACGTTTGAAAAAGATATTGAGATTAGCGAGGATTTCATGCTATTTTCATAGATTAGCGATTAATTGGAATGTTATTCAAAACTTTATTGGAAAATTAAAGGGTGTGGAAGTAGGCCAGACATTATTAGAATAGTCTGGTGTGTATTTGAGATTTTTTGAAACAAGTTTGAAAAAGATATTGAGATTAGCGAGGATTTCATGCTATTTTCATAGATTAGCGATTTTCTATCATTCTTTTAAAAACATAATTGAAAAAGTAAAGGGTGTGGAAGTAGGCCAGACATGATTAGAATAATCTGGTGTATATTAGAGATTTTTAGACACAAGTCTGGAAAAATTATTGAGATTAGTGAAGATTTCATGCTATTTTCAGAGATTAGCGATTTTCTATCATTCTTTTAAAAACATAATTGAAAAAGTAAAGGGTGTGGAAGTAGGCCAGACATTATTAGAATAATCTGGTGTGTATTTGAGATTTTTTGAAACACGTTTGAAAAATATATTGAGATTAGCGAGGATTTCATGCTATTTTCATAGATTAGCGATTTTCTATCATTCTTTTAAAAACATAATTGAAAAAGTAAAGGGTGTGGAAGTAGGCCAGACATGATTAGAATAATCTGGTGTATATTAGAGATTTTTAGACACAAGTCTGGAAAAATTATTGAGATTAGTGAAGATTTCATGCTATTTTCAGAGATTAGCGATTTTCTATCATTCTTTTAAAAACATAATTGAAAAAGTAAAGGGTGTGGAAGTAGGCCAGACATTATTAGAATAATCTGGTGTATATTTGAGATTTTTAGACACAAGTCTGGAAAAGGTATTGAGATTAGTGAAGATGTCATGCTATTTTCAGAGATTAGCGATTTTCTATCATTCTTTTAAAAACATAATTCAAAAAGTAAAGGGTGTGGAAGTAGGCCAGACATTATTAGAATAATCTGGTGTATATTTGAAATTTTTAGACACAAGTCTGGAAAAGATATTGAGATTAGCAAGGATTTCATGCTATTTTCAGAGATTAGCAATTTTCTATCATCTAAAAAAAAGTTTTATTGAAAAAGTAAAGGGTGTGGAAGTAGGCCAGACATTATTAGAATAATCTGGTGTATATTTGAGATTTTTTGACACAAATTTGAAAAAGATATTGAGATCAGTGAAGATTTCATGCTATTTTCAGAGATTAGCGATTTTCTATCATTCTTTTAAAAACATAATTGAAAAAGTAAAGGGTGTGGAAGTAGGCCAGACATTATTATAATAATCTGGTGTATATTTGAGATTTTTTGACACAAATTTGAAAAATATACTGAGATTAGCGAGGATTTCATGCTATTTTCATAGATTAGCGATTAATTGGAATTGTATTCAAAACTTTATTGGAAAAGTAAAGGGTGTGGAAGTAGGCCAGACATTATTAGAATAATCTGGTGTGTATTTGAGATTTTTTGAAACACGTTTGAAAAAGATATTGAGATTAGCGAGGATTTCATGCTATTTTCATAGATTAGCGATTAATTGGAATGTTATTCAAAACTTTATTGGAAAATTAAAGGGTGTGGAAGTAGGCCAGACATTATTAGAATAGTCTGGTGTGTATTTGAGATTTTTTGAAACAAGTTTGAAAAAGATATTGAGATTAGCGAGGATTTCATGCTATTTTCATAGATTAGCGATTTTCTATCATTCTTTTAAAAACATAATTGAAAAAGTAAAGGGTGTGGAAGTAGGCCAGACATGATTAGAATAATCTGGTGTATATTAGAGATTTTTAGACACAAGTCTGGAAAAATTATTGAGATTAGTGAAGATTTCATGCTATTTTCAGAGATTAGCGATTTTCTATCATTCTTTTAAAAACATAATTGAAAAAGTAAAGGGTGTGGAAGTAGGCCAGACATTATTAGAATAATCTGGTGTATATTTGAGATTTTTTGACACAAATTTGAAAAAGATATTGAGATTAGTGAAGATTTCATGCTATTTTCAGAGATTAGCGATTTTCTATAATTCTTTTAAAAACATAATTGAAAAAGTAAAGGGTGTGGAAGTAGGCCAGACACTATTAGAATAATCTGGTGTATATTTGAGATTTTTTGACACAAATTTGAAAAAGATATTGAGATTAGCGAGGATTTCATGCTATTTTCATAGATTAGCGATTAATTGGAATGTTATTCAAACTTTATTGGAAAATTAAAGGGTGTGGAAGTAGGCCAGACATTATTAGAATAGTCTGGTGTGTATTTGAGATTTTTTGAAACAAGTTTGAAAAAGATATTGAGATTAGCGAGGATTTCATGCTATTTTCAGAGATTAGCGATTTTCTATCATTCTTTTAAAAACATAATTGAAAAAGTAAAGGGTGTGGAAGTAGGCCAGACATTATTAGAATAATCTGGTGTATATTTGAGATTTTTAGACACAAGTCTGGAAAAGGTATTGAGATTAGTGAAGATGTCATGCTATTTTCAGAGATTAGCGATTTTCTATCATTCTTTTAAAAACATAATTCAAAAAGTAAAGGGTGTGGAAGTAGGCCAGACATTATTAGAATAATCTGGTGTATATTTGAGATTTTTTGACACAAATTTGAAAAAGATATTGAGATCAGTGAAGATTTCATGCTATTTTCAGAGATTAGCGATTTTCTATCATTCTTTTAAAAACATAATTGAAAAAGTAAAGGGTGTGGAAGTAGGCCAGACATTATTATAATAATCTGGTGTATATTTGAGATTTTTTGACACAAATTTGAAAAATATACTGAGATTAGCGAGGATTTCATGCTATTTTCATAGATTAGCGATTAATTGGAATTGTATTCAAAACTTTATTGGAAAAGTAAAGGGTGTGTAAGTAGGCCAGACATTATTAGAATAATCTGGTGTGTATTTGAGATTTTTTGAAACACGTTTGAAAAATATATTGAGATTAGCAAGGATTTCATGCTATTTTCATAGATTAGCGATTTTCTATCATTCTTTTAAAAACATAATTGAAAAAGTAAAGGGTGTGGAAGTAGGCCAGACATGATTAGAATAATCTGGTGTATATTAGAGATTTTTAGACACAAGTCTGGAAAAATTATTGAGATTAGTGAAGATTTCATGCTATTTTCAGAGATTAGCGATTTTCTATCATTCTTTTAAAAACATAATTGAAAAAGTAAAGGGTGTGGAAGTAGGCCAGACATTATTAGAATAATCTGGTGTATATTTGAGATTTTTAGACACAAGTCTGGAAAAGGTATTGAGATTAGTGAAGATGTCATGCTATTTTCAGAGATTAGCGATTTTCTATCATTCTTTTAAAAACATAATTCAAAAAGTAAAGGGTGTGGAAGTAGGCCAGACATTATTAGAATAATCTGGTGTATATTTGAAATTTTTAGACACAAGTCTGGAAAAGATATTGAGATTAGCAAGGATTTCATGCTATTTTCAGAGATTAGCAATTTTCTATCATCTAAAAAAAGTTTTATTGAAAAAGTAAAGGGTGTGGAAGTAGGCCAGACATTATTAGAATAATCTGGTGTATATTTGAGATTTTTTGACACAAATTTGAAAAAGATATTGAGATCAGTGAAGATTTCATGCTATTTTCAGAGATTAGCGATTTTCTATCATTCTTTTAAAAACATAATTGAAAAAGTAAAGGGTGTGGAAGTAGGCCAGACATTATTATAATAATCTGGTGTATATTTGAGATTTTTTGACACAAATTTGAAAAATATACTGAGATTAGCGAGGATTTCATGCTATTTTCATAGATTAGCGATTAATTGGAATTGTATTCAAAACTTTATTGGAAAAGTAAAGGGTGTGGAAGTAGGCCAGACATTATTAGAATAATCTGGTGTGTATTTGAGATTTTTTGAAACACGTTTGAAAAAGATATTGAGATTAGCGAGGATTTCATGCTATTTTCATAGATTAGCGATTTTCTATCATTCTTTTAAAAACATAATTGAAAAAGTAAAGGGTGTGGAAGTAGGCCAGACATGATTAGAATAATCTGGTGTATATTAGAGATTTTTAGACACAAGTCTGGAAAAATTATTGAGATTAGTGAAGATTTCATGCTATTTTCAGAGATTAGCGATTTTCTATCATTCTTTTAAAAACATAATTGAAAAAGTAAAGGGTGTGGAAGTAGGCCAGACATTATTAGAATAATCTGGTGTATATTTGAAATTTTTAGACACAATTCTGGAAAAGATATTGAGATTAGCAAGGATTTCATGCTATTTTCAGAGATTAGCAATTTTCTATCATCTAAAAAAAAGTTTTATTGAAAAAGTAAAGGGTGTGGAAGTAGGCCAGACATTATTAGAATAATCTGGTGTATATTTGAGATTTTTTGACACAAATTTGAAAAAGATATTGAGATTAGTGAAGATTTCATGCTATTTTCAGAGGTTAGCGATTTTCTATCATTCTTTTAAAAACATAATTGAAAAAGTAAAGGGTGTGGAAGTAGTCCAGACACTATTAGAATAATCTGGTGTATATTTGAGATTTTTTGACACAAATTTGAAAAAGATATTGAGATTAGCGATTAATTGGAATTTTATTCAAAACTTTATTGGAAAATTAAAGGGTGTGGAAGTAGGCCAGACATTATTAGAATAATCTGGTGTATATTTGAAATTTTTAGACACAAGTCTGGAAAAGATATTGAGATTAGCAAGGATTTCATGCTATTTTCAGAGATTAGCAATTTTCTATCATCTAAAAAAAAGTTTTATTGAAAAAGTAAAGGGTGTGGAAGTAGGCCAGACATTATTAGAATAATCTGGTGTATATTTGAGATTTTTTTACACAAATTTGAAAAAGATATTGAGATTAGTGAAGATTTCATGCTATTTTCAGAGATTAGCGATTTTCTATCATTCTTTTAAAAACATAATTGAAAAAGTAAAGGGTGTGGAAGTAGTCCAGACACTATTAGAATAATCTGGTGTATATTTGAGATTTTTTGACACAAATTTGAAAAATATATTGAGATTAGCGAGGATTTCATGCTATTTTCATAGATTAGCGATTAATTGGAATTTTATTCAAAACTTTATTGGAAAAGTAAAGGGTGTGGAAGTAGGCCAGACATTATAAGAATAATCTGGTGTGTATTTGAGATTTTTTGAAACAAGTTTGAAAAAGATATTGAGATTAGCGAGGATTTCATGCTATTTTCAGAGATTAGCGATTTTCTATCATTCTTTTAAAAACATAATTGAAAAAGTAAAGGGTGTGGAAGTAGGCCAGACATTATTAGAATAATCTGGTGTATATTTGAGATTTTTAGACACAAGTCTGGAAAAGTTATTGAGATTAGTGAAGATTTCATGCTATTTTCAGAGATTAGCGATTTTCTATCATTCTTTTAAAAACATAATTGAAAAAGTAAAGGGTGTGGAAGTAGGCCAGACATTATTAGAATAATCTGGTGTATATTTGAAATTTTTAGACACAAATCTGGAAAAGATATTGACATTAGCAAGGATTTCATGCTATTTTCAGAGATTAGCAATTTTATATCATCTAAAAAAAAGTTTTATTGAAAAAGTAAAGGGTGTGGAAGTAGGGCAGACATTATCAGAATAATCTGGTGTATATTTGAGATTTTTTGACACAAATTTGAAAAAGATATTGAGATTAGTGAAGATTTCATGCTATTTTCAGAGATTAGCAATTTTCTATCATTCTTTTAAAAACATTATTGAAAAATTAAAGGCTGTGGAAGTATACCAGACATTGTTGGAATACTCTGCTGTTTGTTTGAGGTTTTGTAGTCATAAAATCATTATAAAAGTCATCATTTTTCAAAATTGTATGGTTAATTTTCACCCGGTCCCTAACTCGACGCTGCAAAGTAGCGTCTTCTGAATGTGAGACGAATGTCGAATGTCGAATATGAAACTAACTTCACCTCGGTCGTCAAACTTGACATTTCTCTATTGAAAGTGGCTGGGCTGTCGATGACGCCGGTAGACTAGCCTAGCTCTACTAGCACAGTCTAGCTCTACCAAATTGAGAAAATGACGATTCCCGACTTAACCATTGGATTTTTAAGCCGGAATGTTTTGGGCTTGGTATGTATCTACCTATTAAAGTACAATGTTTTGTCATAACGGTTTTTTTTTTTATATACGCATTTCAGACGAGGGACTAGAAATAGCTCTAGCCGTTACTGTAGCACTAGCTAGTTACAGTACAGTTGGTAAATTGGCTATACACATTCAACAATAAAATATTGATGGAAACTATGACTGAATTTAATATAGACAATGTAAATAAACGATAAACGTCTGCGAATATTACATTTGGTACAATTTAACATTAGATCAATATTCTGCTTACCTGATGTGGATCCACAAATGAGAAGAACAAGTTCATCTGACGTTGATTTACCAAACGATGGTCTCCCGGTCAACTATAACTCAATGACTTTTCGATCATATTTCCCGGTTTAACTATAACTCAATGACCTTTCGATCATATTTCCCGGTCAACTATAACTCAATGACCTTTCGATCATATTTCCCGGTCAACTATAATTCAATGACTTTTTCAATCATTGTTCCCGGTCAACTAGCTCTATAATCATCTTTTCATTTCCAAGTCAACTATAATTAAATGACTTTTTAACATCGTTGCTGTTTACCCTGTCAACTACAAATCGATGTTTAATCAATTAATCAGGACAACTATAAATCAATGTTATTCCAATGTACCCTATGTTTCATCGATATTGCAATAGTGATTCAACGTTTATTTAGCATTGAGATTTCAATCTCAACCATTCTGATGATTTAGATGGAAAATCAATATTAATTCAATGTCGTCTTGCTATCTGGGAGTGGTGCGTGTTTGTCGTTGCCACGGTGATGGTGCAGCTATGATTGCTAACGCGCTGAGGGCAGAGAATAACAGAAATGTAGCTAGAATACACACCTCAAACAAGTTAACCTAGACGCAAAACTATACGTCCAATCCAAAAAATACGGATATTTTCCGAGACCCAAGACTCTGCCGAAACCAGAGATGTCCTTTATATTCCTGTGCGGTCAGAAATACGACTCTACCGGCAGTTTCAAAATCTTGTTCTTTTTGCTTTCTCTGACGATTTTGTCACCAGATTTGCATTGGTCTCTATTGGGCGAGAGTTGGACTTTGTCTCGCTTTCGTGGGGCTCTGAACAAATGTGTACGTCTGTTGGATTCAACAGACAACTGTCTACGACCAGCACAAAATTAGCAATCTATTGATCCAAAAATGAAGCATGAAGAGCGAAAATTGTGGCAATGCTGGCAAACTAGAAATATTTTTTCAACGACATCCGAAGCTGCCCTCCACTCTAAGCGTTTCAGTCTGCACTCTAGGATTTCACGTACACACCCATATAAATCTCAGAAACGGCTTGAAAAAGTCATGAAACATAATCAGTGATATTGAAAAAAGTTGAATAGATATCAAAAAGCTGAATTATTTAAAAATAGTTTAGGGTTTTGTCAACATTTTAAAGTTTAAATGGTGGCTCTAGCTGAAAGATTGAGGAAGAAGAAGGATTTGGAAGTTGAAGAAGTTTGAGAGGATTTGAAAGAAAACTCCATTGGAAAACCATCCATCCATCCATCATCTTCCGCTTGTCCGGGGGTCGGGTCGCGGGGGCAGCAACCTAAGCAGGGAGGCCCAGACTTTCCTCTCCCCGGCCACTTCCACCAGCTCTTCCTGGGGGACCCAGAGGCGTTCCCAGGCGTTCCCAGGCCAGCCGAGAGACATAGTCCCTCCAGCGTGTCCTGGGTCTTCCCTGGGGCCTCTTCCCAGTGGGACGTGCCCAGAACACCTCACCAGGGAGGCGTCCAGGAGGCATCCTTATCAGATGCCCGAGCCACCTCAACTGGCCCCTCTCGACGCGGAGGAGCAGCGGTTCTACTCTGAGCCCCTCCCGGATGACCGAGCTTCTCACCCTATCTCTAAGGGAGAGCCCGGACACCCTGCGGAGAAAACTCATTTTGGCCGCTTGTATTCGCGATCTCGTTCTTTCGGTCACTACCCACAGTTCGTGACCATAGGTGAGGGTAGGAACGTAGATCGACTGGTAAATAGAGAGCTTCGCCTTTCGACTCAGCTCCTTCTTCACCACAACGGACCGATGCAGAGCCCGCATCACTGCGGACGCCGCACCGATCCGCCTGTCGATCTCGCGCTCCATCCTTCCCTCACTCGTGAACAAGACCCCGAGATACTTGAACTCCTCCGCTTGGGACAAGATCTCCTCCCCGACCCGGAGATTGCACTCCACCTTTTTCCGGTAGATAACCATGGCCTCAGATTTGGAGGTGCTGATTCCCATCCCAGCCGCTTCGCATTCGGTTGCGAACCGCTCCAGTGAGAGCTGGAGGTCACGGCCCGATGAAGCCAACAGGACCACATCATCCGCAAAAAGCAGCGACCCGATCCTGAGGTCCCCAAACCGGACCCCCTCAACGCCCTGGCTGCGCCTAGAAATTCTGTCCATATAAGTTATGAACAGAATCGGTGACAAAGGGCAGCCCTGGCGGAGTCCAACCCTCACCGGGAACAAGTTCGACTTACTACCGGCAATGCGGACCAAACTCTGGCACCGGTCGTACAGGGACCGAACAGCCCCGATCAGGGAGTCCGGTACCCCGTACTCCCGGAGCACCCCCCACATGAGCCCCCGAGGGACACGGTCGAACGCCTTTTCCAAATCCACAAAACATGTGTAGACTGGTTGGGCGAACTCCCATGCACCCTCCAGAACCCTGCCGAGGGTATAGAGCTGGTCCACAGTTCCACGGCCAGGACGAAAACCACATTGCTCCTCCTGAATCCAAGGTTCGACAATCCGACGGACCCTCCTCTCCAGCACCCCTGAATAGACTTTCCCAGGGAGGCTGAGGAGTGTGATCCCCCTAAAGTTGGAGCACACCCTCCGGTCCCCCTTTTTAAAGAGGGGAACCACCACCCCGGTCTGCCAGTCCAGAGGCACTGTCCCCGATGTCCACGCGATGTTGCAGAGTCGTGCCAACCAAGACAGCCCTACAACATCCAGAGCCTTAAGGAACTCCGGGCAGACCTCATCCACCCCAGGGGCCCTGCCACCACGGAGCTTTTCAACCACCTCGGCGACCTCAGCGCCAGAGATAGAAGGGCCCCCCCCAATGTCCCCAGACTCTGCCTCCACGTCGGAACGCGTGTTGGTGGGATTAAGGAGGTCTTCAAAGTATTCCTTCCACCGATCCAGGACGTCCCCCATCGAGGTCAGCAGCGCACCATCCCCACCATATACAGCGTTGACAGTGCACTGCTTCCCCCTCCTGAGTCGCCGGATGGTGGTCCAGAACCTTTTCGAAGCCGTTCGGAAGTCATTCTCCATGGCCTCGCCGAACTCCTCCCACGCCCGAGTTTTTGCCTCCGCGACCGCCAAAGCCGCATTCCGCTTGGCCTGCCGGTACACATCAGCTGCCTCTGGAGTCCTACCAGCCAACAAAGTCCGATAGGCCTCCTTCTTCAGCTTGACGGCTTCCCTCACCTCCGGCGTCCACCACCGAGTCCGAGGGTTACCGCCGCGACATGCACCGACCGCCTTGCGTCCGCAGCTCCGGTCAGCCGCCTCAACAATGGAGGCCCGGAACATGGCCCATTCGGACTCAATGTCCCCGGCCTCCCCCGAGACATGGTCGAAGCTCTCCCGGAGGTGGGAGTTGAAGCTCCTTCTGACAGGGGATTCTGCCAGACGTTCCCAGCAGACCCTCACATTACGTTTGGGCCTGCCAGGCCTGACCGGCGTCTTCCCCCACCATCGTAGCCAACTCACCACCAGGTGGTGATCAGTTGACAGCTCCGCCCCTCTCCTCACCCGAGTGTCCAAGACATTCGGCCTCAGATCCGACGACACGACTACAAAGTCTATCATCGAACTGAGACCTCGGGTGTCCTGGTGCCAAGTGCACATATGAACACCCTTATGCTTGAACATGGTGTTCGTTATGGACAAGCCGTGTCTAGCACAGAAGTCCAACAACAAAACACCGCTCGGGTTCAGATTGGGGGGGCCGTTCCTCCCAATCACGCCCCTCCAGGTCTCACTGTCATTGCCCACATGAGCATTGAAGTCCCCCAGGAGGACGAGGGAATCTCCGGGAGGAGCGCTTTCCAGCACCCCTCCCAGAGACTCCAAAAAGGGTGGGTACTCTGCACTGCCATTTGGTGCATAAGCACAAACAACAGTGAGGACCCGTCCCCCCACCCGAAGGCGGAGGGAGGCTACCCTCTCGTCCACCGGGGTGAACCCCAACGTACAGGCGCCGAACCGAGGGGAAACAAGTATTCCCACCCCGGCTCGACGCCTCTCACCGAGGGCAACTCCAGAGTGGAACAGAGTCCAGCCCCTCTCAAGGAGACTGGTTCCGGAGCCGATGCTGTGCGTCGAGGCGAGGCCGACTATATCTAGCCGGAACTTCTCTACCTCGCGCACCAGCTCCGGCTCCTTTCCCGCCAGCGAGGTGACGTTCCACGTCCCTAGAGCTAGCTTCTGCAGCCGAGGATCGGACCGCCAAGGCCCCCGCCTTCGGCCGGCGCCCGTCTCGCACTGCACCCGACCCCCATGACCCCTCCTGCTGATGGTGAGCCCACTGGAAGGGGGTCCCACGTTGTCTCTTCGGGCTGTGCCCGACCGGGCCCCATGGGAAAAGGCCCGGCCACCAGGCGCTCGCCATCGAGCCCCACCCCTGGGCCTGGCTCCAGGGGGGGGCCCCGGTGACCCGCTTTCGGGCAGGGGCAACTGAGAACCATTGTTCGTTTTCTTCATGGTAGTTTTTGAGCCACGCTTTGTCTGATCCTTCGCCTGGAACCTGTTTGCCTTGGGTGACCCTACCAGGGGCATAAAGCCCCCGACAACATAGCTGCCATTGGAAAACCATGTTAAAAATATTATGAATATTGATTTATATTAATTCAAGCATAAGAGGTACAAAGCTGAAAAGTCATAGCAGGAATGGCCTGAAACTGCTGATTTTTTTTATAGCTGAACGGATTTAATAGCATAAGATTTGAAGGCGCTGAAACGTGCCACGGAAGAAATAGAATAAGAAGAATAAGAAGTTGAACTAGAGAGGGTACAATTTCTGGGGAAATTGTAGGGTGTGCTTGCTTGCGTCGGTTGCACAGGGGTCCGTTTTTTACATTACATTTACATTTATTCATTTAGCAGACGCTTTTATCCAAAGCGACTTCCAAGAGAGAGCTTTACAAAGTGCATAGGTCACTGATCATAACAACGAGATAGCCACAAAACATTGTGAGTAGCCAAAACATGAAGCACACATTGTGAACAACCAAAGTAAGTGCCCAAAGGGAAGAACCATAAGAGCATGTAGTTAAACAAGTTACAATTAAACAACATGAACTGCTATAAGTGCAAGTGTACCTGTGGAAAAAAAGACAAGCAACAATAATAAAAAAAAAAACAATATATCACAGCGAGTACAAACAATTTTAAATCAGTTACCACTAACCACAAGAGCAACATTTTTTTATGACATTTTTACAACTGATATTTCTGTATATTTTATATAAAAATGCATAGGGCCTACTTATTATTTATAAAGATTACATAGATTTAAAAGCATCTTTTTTTTGCTGCTCATTTACAACTGAAAATACGAGTGAAGTGCACAGGGGTCCGTTTTTGAATGACATTTTTACAACTGATTTCTGTATATTTTATATGAAAATGCATACTTATTATTTATAAAGATTAAATAGATTTAAAAGCATTTTTTTTTTGCTGCTCATTTACAACTGAAAATACGAGTGAAGTGTAGAATGAAATAGATGTCTTCTCATTTCCCCTGCAAGAGGCAGCCTCATCGTTGAATCAAAACGAATAAATTTCGTCAGACCGGTGTAAAAATTGACCTAATCTCTATGACTTAAACGTCATTTTAAGTTTTTCCCTTCTCGTGATATTTTCAGGCATGTAGCCTACTCATTGCATTCATTCATTAATAAAGAACCCCCTTTGAAGATTATTCTACGTTACCCGGCAGTAGAAGATGGAATCGCGATTCAAACAGTACCATCTGCTAACTGAAAATATGCCCCCCAAAACGTAAATAAGCTTGACATTTATTTAGTGGAAAATCGCTCATTCATAAAAAGCTTGCGGGTAGCGATCATTGTCAGTAACAACGCAAAATGCGATATAGCCCTGTGTGGAGAAGCTGCCCCAGTAAATTGTACTACTACGGTACACTACTGCTGTGTTCGTCTTGGTAGCGATTGCGTTGGTTGAATTGGATTTAACGTTCCGTTGTACGGTTTAGGCTGAAATGAATTATTTTCATGAACAGATTGACAACATTTAGGCTGTGACAATGAAGTTCAGGTTAGTAGTTAGATAGACTTTTGATTTAAGTAAGGGGAGTGCCGAACATGTTCTGTCGCCGTTTGACTTCCTAAACAGCTGTGTAGTGTAGATGTTTTTGTAGTGTGTCTCGCGTAAGCTACAGCGTTGCAGTGAGCTACACTGGTTTGAAACCACAGGTAATGGTAATTTCACCAACAAATCGTTTACTAATGTCAGAATAAATCCTACAACGAAAATGTATATGTGAGGAATGTTTATTTTAACGATTGAAAACAGATAACGCTACATCATAGACCACTGTAGTATGTGTTGCCCGGGCAACACAGGCTAATGTCATGATGCTAATACTTCAGTGAAATAGTAGACTACTGTTTCCGAAAGTAGATGTACTTCCTTAATAATATCAGCTTATACTGTACATTACACATCACAATTGTGTGTCATATCACAAAGTAAAATGAGTAAATAGTTATCACCCTGGCCTCTTTGCTTGTGGCGTTTCTGCAGCTGCCTTGCAGTAAAGCTATAGTTAGCCTAGCTATCCCCCAAGCTAACAGATGCGAAACGAATGTTCTGCCAAAGGTAGTCACGCGTGTTTTCGTGACGTTAGTGACGTAGTGACGTTAGTAACGTCAGTGACTGTGGCTAGCAAATTAGCCACCGTTAGCTTCACTTTTCGCCACAAAAACTTAACTTCAGCCTAAACCATGCAACGGAACGTAAATTCCAATAGAAGCAACTCAATCGCTACCAAGACGAAACTTTTGACACCTACGTTGTCTATGTAGGCCAAATATTGACTGAGTTTTAGGGGGGCAAAAAGAAATAAAAATAATAATAGTAATAATATATATGTGAGAGAACAAAGGTTGTGCTCTCGCCGAAGGCTTGAGCACACCCAATAAAGATTCAAAGAACCGTGGCGCGTCTCGCCGCTCGTGTCCCACGGTCGTCAAATCGTAGCGTTGACGAGTAAGTGTAAAAGAGTTTGAGCGGCATCGTAGCACGGAAAATCACTCTGCCGCTTTGTGCATCCCATAGACTAGCGGCTGCTTCGCCTCGGGACTTGTACACCCCCGCCAGGATTAGCAGCCCTATGTAGGCGCGTAGGTCAGTGGCGTCCATGAATTTCCACTCCTCTCCACGTTTCAGATAGCCTTCGCGATTTGTCTCGTCCAAGATCACTCTTTCGATTTGTGGCGTGACAAAGAGTAAAAACGTGGAGACCATGTCATGAGCGTGGGAAACGGCGTAAGCTGTGGGTCCGGGGGGCCTCTCTGTGTTTTTACACTGCGGCTGCGGCGCAGTCACACACGGAACCGAAGACCATTTGATTTTGCCGTTTTTTGACACGAAAGTATTTGGGACTTGGTCCTCGTCAGGATCACTGTCGGCTTTGTCTTCTTCGGGCGCCGACAGGTCGCGGCGTTCTGCGTTGCGCTCTTCTCCGCCTTCTTCTTCTTCTGACACATTCTCTGCGTTGCGCTCTTCATCGCCTTCTTCTTCTGACACATTCTCTGCATGGTGCTCTTCCGCATCTTCTTCTTCTTCTGACACATTCTCTGCATGGCGCTCTTCCGCGTCTTCTTCTTCTGACACATCCTCTGCCTCCTCTTCAGAGTCAACCTGCTCGACATTTGCAAACATCTGCTGTAGAACTTGCAGCGCAGTAAAATCATCGGCCATAGCTGTGTGAATCTAGACGACGGCTGCTGGCCTGACCCTAACCCACTGAATGTATGTAAGTAGTAGCACTTTCCCAGACATCCTCCTCTCGCACTCAATGTCCAAGCGCTCAGTATTCGCTCATTTAGTTGCAGGGGTGGGTGATGGGCGCTCATTTCCTTCCGACAGAGACGGTGGGGGGGGTGGGAACTCATTTGTCCGACTGAGATGAGGAAGTGTATTCTTCCAACCGGGATGAGGAAGTGCATTTCTACCACAGAGACGAGGGGGGAAGGGAACTCATTTATCCGACCGAGATGAGGAAGTGTATTCTTCCAACCGAGATGAGGAAGTGCATTTCTACCACAGAGACGAGGGGGGAAGGGAACTCATTTATCCGACCGAGATGAGGAAGTGTATTCTTCCAACCGGGATGAGGAAGTGCATTTCTACCACAGAGACGAGGGGGGAAGGGAACTCATTTATCCGACCGAGATGAGGAAGTGTATTCTTCCAACCGGGATGAGGAAGTGCATTTCTACCACAGAGACGAGGGGGGAAGGGAACTCATTTGTCCGACCGAGATGAGGAAGTGTATTCTTCCAACCGGGATGAGGAAGTGCATTTCTACCACAGAGACGAGGGGGGAAGGGAACTCATTTGTCCGACCGAGATGAGGAAGTGTATTCTTCCAACCGGGATGAGGAAGTGCATTTCTACCACAGAGACGAGGGGGGAAGGGAACTCATTTATCCGACCGAGATGAGGAAGTGTATTCTTCCTACCAAGACTTGTATGGGCTCTGGGGGTGAATGTGAGAGATATTAAACTCCACTGAAGGGAGAAGTGTACTCAGCTCCGCTCAGCAGAGGAGACAGAGACCCAGGCTCCTCTCAATCATGTCCTACTATGAGGTATGCGGCAAGGTCTTATTCAGCTTTGTTGTTGTATTTACGTATCTATGATTTGTAGGTGTACATTGAAGGTCATTATACAACTGCTCCCCAATGGAAGGTCCCACAGTCACAATGTGGCAGGTCTGTCTAGTTATTTGGGCTTTATCTTTAGATAAAGGATATTTATAAAAAGGATAAAGGATCATTATAGTCTGGAAAGTTGGTCTCAGCAAATAGAAAGATGATTGTATAACTTACAAAATATATGTTTGGTCAAGAATCTTTTCAGTTAAATTCAGAACAGTCATCATGTCATCCTTTTTTATCAAGGCAAGTTATGGTGGCTTATGGTGAAACTGCTTATTCTATCTCACTTCATCTACTAGTGTCTTTCTATGTATCTCATGACTGTTGCCATCTCTCCCCCCCATCCTATCCGTCTCTCTGTCTCTCCCTCCCTACAGCATATTGTGTTTGACTATGACATAAACGACAGTGGTTCTGGCGACTTGGGGCTTGCTCTGGAGGATCCGTGTGACCTGGATCAAGTTATAACCCCTGACCTCCAGAGAGTGTTCCTCCCTGTGGTCTACGGCTTCATCTTTATCCTGGGCATCACTGGGAACGGCCTGGTGTTGATGGTGCTTGGCTGCCAGCGCAGGTGAGAATAAAGAAGACGATGACAAAGATGTTATATTAGTTTAGTCCTTTAGTAAGTTTAGTTAGTTACTTTGTACATTTTAATCTTTTGAAAAAGAAAGAACGAAAGATCTGTACATTCGTTTATTATATGCACCTTCCTGTCACAGTAAATTCCTTGTTTGTGTTACAACACATTACATGGCGGATAAACACACATTCTGATTCTGATGTAGAAGATGACACACAGAGGGTTTGATTGTCCCCAGGTCAGAATTGAGTCTGACAGACCGCTACCGACTGCACCTCTCTGCTGCCGATCTTCTCTTTGTGCTGACGCTCCCGTTCTGGGCAGCGGATGCCGCCCTGACGGACTGGCGTTTCGGATTAGGCACCTGTGTGGCCGTGCACGTCATCTACACGGTGAACCTGTATGGGAGTGTGCTCATCCTGGCCTTCGTCAGTCTGGACCGCTACCTAGCTGTGGTCAAAGCAACAGACGCGCACACCTCACGCACGAGACAGCTACTGGCACGGAGACTGGTGTTTGTAGGTGAGCTACGTCTCTAGCCTCATCCCTCTCTCTATCTCTCTCTCTCTCACGACGTGCCCATGCTTCAGATGTATGCACAGGGGTACATCTTCACTTGTATTCTCCATCTCCTGATCTAACCACCGAATCTCCTCTTTGTCTCCCCTCACCCCCTCTCCTTTCCAGGAGCCTGGTCGCCTGCGGCTCTCTTGGCCGTGTCAGACATAGTGTTTGCCAGGACTTGGGAAGCAGGAGATGGGACGATTGTGTGCCAGCGCTTATACCCAGCTGACAACGCTCCTCTCTGGGAGTCAGTGTTCCACCTGCAGCTGGTGTTGGTGGGCTTGCTGGTACCGGGCCTAGTTTTGCTGGCGTGTTACTGTGTCATCGTGTCCAGGCTGACACGCATCGGGCCTCTGCAGGGGCAGAGACAGAAGCGCAGAGCTGTCAGGACCACTGTGGCGTTGATCGTCTGCTTCTTCCTGTGTTGGCTCCCGTATGGTGCTGGCATCACTGTGGATGCCCTCATGCGCCTACAGGTCCTTCCCAGGGGCTGCAGTCTGGAGGTGGTGCTGAGTGTGTGGCTGGCGGTGGCTGAACTCATGGCATTTGCCCACTGCTGTCTAAACCCGCTGCTGTACGCCTTCCTGGGGGCGGACTTCAAGAGGTCCGCCAGACAGGAGGACTCAACACTCGGTCGCCTCATCTCCAGTATGACGAGCCCGCCTCCTAGACGCCCAGGAACCTCTACTACCACAGAGTCTGAGTCATTTAGTCTACACTCCAGCTAACAGAATATGGGTGTGGATGTAGGTGTGGGTTGGATGAGGGTGTAAATGCTTCGTCCTATATATGGGAAGAGGGTAGTCTGCTGATCCATGACTTTGTCCCTTGTCTGAAAGATAAACGTTTCTTTGTTGTTTTTAAGTTTGTTTATATACAATAAAATTTCGAAATGAAATGTTCTCACTTTTTGTCTTACTCTTCCTGTCTCTCAGAGTTGTCAGTATGTATGTGTGTGTGTGTTAGTTTCAATTATTTTGGAGGTGTTCACCCTCCCTCCATCCCAGTTAGTGCTGGTAGTCTTGGATGTGTCTATATCACTGTCATCATCATCACACACACACCAACTATGACTCAACTTTGACTCATGATGGTTCTAAACAAACGCATGTCAAAAGCACTGAAACATATTGGGAATGAAACTAGGTTTCAGACTAGTGGCTTGGACCAGGTGTATGCTTCCTCCTCCTCCTCCTCCTTATTTTAGAATATACAAGGCGTAAAACACATTATTACAATGCCACATTAGTGCAGGGGGCTCACAAGGACCCGGAGACAGCGCGAGGGTGATGTAATAGACAACGCAGACAACATAGCTGTGGTCAAAACGACCCCGATCAGAATCAGAATTGGTGTTTATTCGCCATGAAAGTTTGCACAGACAAGGAATTTACTTTGGCAGGAGAGCCTACCTAGGCAGCCATTTTCGGCGCCAACTAGAAAGTTACAGCATAACATGAGGAGAGAGGAGGAGAGAAAAAGGCAACCCCCAGACAATGCTCCTAGAGGAGTACAGTGTGGGAACAGACAAAAACCTCAGCACATAAGCACAACAACATTTACAAAAACACGTGACTTGCAACGGGAATTGGGGGGTAGACAAGCAGCATCTGGACCTGCAGCCATGGTAGGCGCTGGACACAGACCCGCCAGCCACCCTGGGGAAACAAGCAGGCGAAAGCGTTGGATGGGGTGGGGGGGTGGTGATATCTGTAGTAGGTGAAAGTTAATGTGTGAGTAGGTCTGGGTTGGCGCCCTCGACCTAGGCCACAATCAGTCCGATTCTCCCTATGCAGATTGTGTTGACCAGGAGACATCCTTGGTCATGACCCGGGCAGAGACCAAACCACAGATGTCGTGGGGGGGGAGGGGGAGGGAAGAGCAAGATAGTCTCGCTTCAGTGCTCTCCAGGGGAGTTGTTTCCCTGCGACGGCCTTGGCGAAAGCCTGTGCTGGTTACGGGGCCGAAAGTGGATAAGATTGGGGTAGTGTCGTGGAAATTTTGGAATACAGTTATAATGTGTGTGTTTCATATATGAGGAATGTGTTTTAACGGAAGTCTAAAGTTGATTAAGAGTCAACTCCATTTGGTAGAGATGCCATTTGCAGTTTTATAACTAGGAGACGTGAAGTCTAAGAGACGGGAAGTCTGGGTGACCTGAAAGAGTTCTTGTCACCTGGGGGGAAGAGACAGCTGGTCTGGAGACAATGTGGATTCAACTGTATTGTTATTGTGATCTGCTGCTCTGACCCTTCCTGTTGCAATGGGTGGGGTTAATCAAATACTTGTTTGAAGTGCCCACACAAAGGAAAGTTGACCATTTGACTGGTGAACTCCTGTGGTTTTACTATCTACTGGTTTGGGGAGAGAGGCCACAATAAAGAACCGTGGGAACTTGATATGAAGTCACTGTCACTGAGCAGTGCTGACCAATCACAGAGTTCAGAAAAACCATTTGATCTAAAGTTTATATAAGGCAGGGTTTTGGGGTTGTTCTGTATCACTCTGGCGAACGACCTGTGGCTAGCACCTCCTTCGTTATGACTGATCACAAAGTACTTTGTTAAATCATGATCTGTATAAGCAAAATAAATTGTAATAAACCCACATCTCTTGACTACTCAGATCTACACAGTGCCGCTTGAATTTCCACCATTACACTTGGTGGCCAGTAGGGGGATCCTCGTTGGTCTACGGCGTTCAGCAGGCGGCTCCCCTCGGCGAATTGATCTTCCGGCAAAAAGCCGCCTTTCCTTCCGCCATGCGTGAGACAGCAGGGCCAGGGGGGGCGCCCGTTGGACGTTTTGTGGCTGACGCGGGGTCTTCAAAAGAACCGGTGAGATATTCTTTTGGTTACTGTGTGATATTGAATTGTCTAAATGTGTGTTTTTAGGCTATTGTAAATAATTCGGTTAAGTAAGTAATTGGGCAGAGGTAAAACTGTCCTGTACGTGTAAAGTCGTACGAATTAATAAGGTAAGGTTGTTGAACCTACCTTTTACGTGAAAGTCGTAAAAAAAAATGTCTGCAGAAGTGTGTCGACGGACACACACAGAGGTAGTGTTGTTGACGAACAAACACATAGAGGGAGATAAATTCACATGTTATATCGTGTTATGTGTCTTTTTGAGACCCTAAGGATTAGAATATGTTGGGTTAGTGATAGTTTGAGAAATTGTATTGGCATTGGTGCAGTTCTTATTTATTAACGGCCTAAACGTGATTCTAAGTCCCGAGAGAAAAGTATACTTGTGAGGAAATCAGCTGTGTGAGTGAGTGTTTACAAAGGGTTTGAGTCCCTGAAGGTGGAGAACAAAGAAAGAAAAAGGTTAGGAAGTATAGGCCTGTGAAATTTCAAAGTAGAGGTTTTAAGTTTGCAACACGCGTGTTCATTTTTTTTTTTAATTACAAGTTATGTTTTTTGAGGTTAAAAGAAGTATGAGTAACTAATGGTGTCTATTATTCAAGCTATATACAAATTACAAAAATACAAATTGTAATTATTTTTCGAAATTTTAATTATTTTTTCGGTTTGAATATTTGTAATTTATGATTGTGCAGTTATTTTCATTGAAAGTTGGGAAGTCGGAATTTAATTGTTTTTAGAAACGAAAAGGAGTAATTGTGTCTTTATTTTCCGTCGTTGGTTATCGTTTATGGATTGTAATTCTGAAAATGAATGGTCTGGAGGCAGAATTGACCTGTCCAAACATCGATTACATGAAGCAAAAGTATGGTAACGATAGTTTATTGTAAATGCAAATATGGATTGATAAATGTGGATTTTCGAGTGTGGAGTCGTTTTGTTTTAAGGACCTTATTGTATTGCGAAATAGGTTCGTGGGGAGAAATAGATACACAATTTTTTTTGAAGTGGAGAAAAGAATAGATTTTAGCCTGATTGGAGAGCTTTTTCTGATTGGATGGAGATAGGTAGAGAGATAAAGAAATATTAGGACAGAATAGTGTGGGGAATTTTTTATCTATTTCCCCACAGATTCACGATTGAGATTTTCTGGCTGTTCCGCAAACAAATTTCGCCTCATCCGCAGCCAGGGGTGTTGCGGCAGGATGCGCAGGCGCATGAGGGTTTGCGGGAATGCGAGAACAGAATACGAAGAGGTCAGACATTTGCCATTTCTTCTGACAGCCGGTTATATCTAGGAAAAGTCAAGAAAGTAGGATCCTGGAATGTTTTTTATAGATTTGCTTTGGAATCCCGCAAAGATTGAAGCTGGTGCTTTGACTTGCAATTGCCATTGTGTTTCAAAGAAGGAAAGGTTAAAGTCCTCTCCGGAACAAAGGGTTTGAGTCCCTGTTGTGTTTGGAATAAGTGGTGTTGTGGGCTATGGTCAAGGCTGATGCAGAGCGTGTTGACATGCTGTTGAAAAACATGTAGGCCAACACGAATTGCTAGGTCAATCCAAAATGCGTGCTTTAATTGTGGGAATTTGAGCAAAATGTACGTGAATGTCCGGAGATGTGTCATCACTGTTGAAAGTTTTCTAGAAATTGTGAGCGAACTCGCAAAATCAGAGGGGTTCGTGACCGGAAGTTGAGTTCCGAAATGGTGGCGTACAATGTTTATCGGTTATGACACTGTTGGTAGAGGAGAGACGATTGACTTGTTATATTGTTTTACAACTCTGTGTTAACCGTTATATGTTTGATGTTAGACTTTACATCGGTCTGATTACCGCCAGAAGGCATTTGTTTTTGAAGACGGAGACATTCTGTTTTGAAAATGCTAATGTTAATTCTTTGACTGAATTCTCCACTTGAAAAGAGGCGCATGCGCTTGAGCCTAGCGGAAGTTGATTCTTTCAGTGAAGCTCATTCTGCGTGCAGTGGCCCAAACATGAGTGCAAAAAAAACAACAAAAAAAAACAAAACAATTCACTCATTTTATAGAGAATTTGACGTTGAATTGAGAAGTATATTGGTTGGAAAACAGATGTGTGTTTCTGTTTCTTTGTCGAACTTAAGAAAATATTGTGAGTTGCCATACTCTTGATTTGGAAATTATGTACAGACCGATTTTCTATATTATGAGCTTGATTCGTTATTGAATAATGCGCTGGAATTTATTTTTTTGGGTAGGATAATTGGTAAAAGGCCAGTTTTGGCAATAAAAGCGGTATTCATTTTAAGAATTACAATCCCAGGGTTATTGAAACTTTTATAGAAAGTTATGTGTTCAAACGGAAATGTTATGTTGTTGTCGAACGATCGTGTGGGGACTCGAGGACGCTGACCGGGGTGCTGGTCCCCCGGCAACAAATATACTGTTACGCCTCGCTACGCCACCCAACTCTCGCACGGGGTCTCACGAATTTGCATAGGCTACGTGTGCGGAGAACACACGCTTGGCTACGAGTTAGTCCGAGGCTCCCTCCCTCCCGGCAAGGAATCTCCGCACCCAACCAAACCACGATGTCACAGACGCTCACCGGGGCCTCCTGACGCAAACCTGGAGGGATCTTTTATAGCAGCAAACGTTTATAGGCCCTTTTTTGGGCAAAACATCATAATTTATCGATCACTTATTCCTATGGCTACGTTTCGCTCCCGGTTACCGCGCCCTTCCCACCCGATAACAAAAACGTTCAAGGGCCCTCGTCCGCCCTTATTCCCCCCGTTAGTTTATCTGTGAGACGCAACACCGCACCTATCGAGAGAGTATATGTGTCTGAGCAGATGAACACTTCAAGACCCTGTTTCGCGTAAACACCAGCTGGGCAGTTTTCGTGCCTAAATGACTGGTCGCGATTCCCGGGGGACTCACCTGAGTATCGGTGTGGGGCGCTGAGTGGATCCCTTGGTCTCGAGCGAGGGGCGCACAAATGGGCGGTAGAGCAACGACTGTCTTTTCAAATTTTTATTGGCAGATTATTGGAACAGATACAAAAGTGTAAAAACGAAAAGAAAAAGGTAAGCTAAAGCCTCCTTGATTAAGGCACGACAAAAAAAAAATAGGAAAACGCGGACCCTGGGTCACTAGTAAAACAGCAGTACAATTGACAAAAAAGAAACTCTTTTCTAAAATAGGCACAGATGGACACCCTACAAAAAACAGGCTCAGGAAAAAACCTCGACTACTCGACTCACGAAGTACAACTCCCAAGAGCTTTCTCTCTACCCCCAACTTTCATTCTTATTTCTTTTAACACGTGATGGCCCTGTCTAGACATGACGCAGGTATCGGTCTACACGTTTCCTGTATTCTCCAAAAAGTTAAATGTGGTTTCATCTATTCAAGCATTTCCTAACCACATCCTCTGCATCTATCATACTGAAATACTCTGTCTTAAACTTTTACACATTAGCAATACTACATATCCATTTTAAGATGCACATCTACAAAGTTTTTAAAATTCAAAAAAGGTAAAAAATGTTCTAAAACATTTTCCAGCTATTTCTTAACATTCTTTAAAATATTATGCAAGCACTTTCTTAAAAAACATTTGCCAATGCATTCTTTCTAATAAAACACATGCGTATGCTAGAAGTCAAAACTCCTCTTAAAAACACCAAACTTAAAATTGCAAAACCTTTATATATGTATGCAAGCATCTACAATTTTTAATGCACAACTTGGATATACGTATGCACAAAGTCAAACACATTTGCCAAAATGCACACTTTTCATTATTAAGCATTATTCTTTTTTTTTTTTTTTTTTAATTGTTTCTCCAAAGTCCATCAAAACGAATGCTCCTTCAGGGGCGTTCGACATTGTTTAACCCTTGTGTTATCTTCGGGTCATTCTGACCCTCAGTCGTTGTGACCCACCGTCGTATTGCGACAACTTTACCGCATACAAAAACAAAGTAAAGCAATTTTGTATTTTTGTAAGCATGCGTCAGACCCCCCACATTGCGAAGGTTAAAATAAAATTATTTTTATTTGTTTTTGTATTGGGTAAAATTGGGTAAACACAACGATGGTTCGTTATGAACCTTTGGGTCATGTGACCCGAAGGCAGCACAAGGGTTAAGGAATATTTTTGTTTATGTCTGGAAATGTTCGATGGTTTTTAATTTTTAATTTTGTGGGAGTTCACAGATGTTACTGTTGTTTAAAGAAATATGTAAAGGGTTATGAATAAGTGATTAGACAGATTGAGCCAGTCCGAGGGACTGAAGTGTATACATGGGGAACCAGGTCAAGACTGAAGCGCGATTGTTAAGGCCTAATTTTTATGTTGAAGTTAAAATAGTACTAATAGTTGATAGAATTGTAAATATTGAGGTTCTGTTTTAAATATAACCATGGGTACTTGTTTTACATGTTGTAAGAGGGTAGACTTGTCCCTAGAAAGAAATCCGAAGGCTGACATGATTCTAGCGAATTTGCCAGTCCGCTGTCTGTTGAACCAAGTCTTTTACAAATTGCTAGGATAGCTGGGATCTGAGAGGAAGAAAATCTAGGCCGTGACTTTGTAGGCTAATGGCTAATGGTGAAAACGTGGAGGAAGTGCATTTTGTTCTGTCCTGAGACAAAGGAGAGTCCAGGAAGTTGAATTTACAACTATGGCAACGACATTGGCTAACAAACTAACAGACCGACAGGCGGGTACAGGCTAGTAAAGGAATTGCAGCTTGATATTTGAGATCCAGGATGAGTAACCGCATGACGCATGTGCAGATGGAAATTGAGAAATTGACTAAGACGAAAATTTAGAGAAATAGATAAATTTGAAGTGAATTTACATATTAATTTGGGTATTTTTGAAATATGTTGGGTGATGAGTATTTTGAGACATTTGCTAACAAGGTTTTGTTTGTTTGAGGACATTTTAAATGAGTTTCAGAAATTCAGAGGAAAGGTGGGGGCTAAAAGAGTCCCGTTACGTTGAGTTTTACTAGGGTGATCCCAGAGGGTATAATTCTGCATAATTATGTGAGTTTTGTGTGTGATGGTATCCATAAAAATGCAGAAATTACACCCTGGTTCATAAATTAGTTCTAATTGGATTGGAAAAGTTATACTTTAGCAAAATTAAGTGAATAGATGGTAAACGCCAACCATCTGTGTTGTTTAAAAGAAAAAAAAAGAGAAAAAAGGTTGAGTTTTTTTTTTTGCTTTGTTCCAGAGGGCGCTGTTTGTTTGATTCGAGTTTTGAAATGCGCGATTGTTTATTTGAGTTGATTCACTAACAAAGAGTAATTGAGATAGCTGGTAAATATAGGAATATTCAAAGGTGTATACATTACATGCTTTGATAAAACTTTTGAGGTGTTAAAGAATAAGGTTTTGTTTTACGGGTTTATGTTAAATTGTGAATTTAAAGGTTTAAAAGAAAAAAGGAGAGTTTATATTTTCTTTTGTCTTAAGGGCATGGTACAATGTTTTGGGATAAACAGTTAGGCTGTGATGAGGTTGTTTTATTATGCTATTGGTTCATAAAGAGGGTTATTATAACTTTGGTTTTGAAATAATTTGGGAAGACTCATTAAGTCTGATAAATTGTGGTGTGATGGTTGGAACGAAGTAGCTTGTTCTGGACTGCAGCCAAAGCAAGTTATGAAGTTCTACCTATCTAACCTATATAGAAATATAGATGGGGTATAAGTTTGGTTAATGGTTACATTAAGAACATTTTATGGTCTATGTTTTATTTTGGAATCATACAGATTAAATTCTGGTTTAGGGTAGTGATGCTGGTTTTCTACATGTCTTGGAAGAAGAGAGAGTTGATTTGGTGAATTTAAATACAAAAAAAATTAAAAGGGAATCTGAAATATAAAGGTATTCAACTGTTCCTAAAAGGTTTTTTTTATAAGAAAAGATAATATGAGACTAAAAGATGGGGTAATTTGGTTGTTTTCTAAAATAGTTTTATTTTATACAAATTGGTTCAATAGTTGGTTGCTTCAGTGTAAGCTTGTTAATTCATAAAAGGGAAAAGAGTTAAAATATTTACTGATAGTTAAATACATCATTGGTGTTACATATGATTTTGGGAAAGGTATGGAAACAGGAAGTTTCTTAGTTTGATCTGGGACACAACTTGCTGTATGCAAATGTGGAATTCACTCTAACAATTATGATTATTCCACAGGGAAAATGCTAGTGCTGATACTAGCTGGAGCAGTTTCTAGATTGCCTGAATGCATTGATGAACTAACTAGAATATGTTTTTGATGTTGATATGTTTACAGGAAGCGATGAGATGATGTTGCTATGTCCGGATGAGCCTAACTTGACAAATTTGGGCTTACAGGAGTCTTTTGAGGAAAATTGTTGTGTGACCTTGATACAACATTTGTTACAGATTCTTTAAGGGAAGCGCAGGCTTCTTAGAGAGGAAGAGATGACGTTTAGGAATTTATGACTGACTGATGACTGACTGATCCAAACAGAGTGTGACTATGGGGGTTTTATGGTTTTATGAATTTAGCTTCAGTAGTTTGGATTTGTGATAGGACTGTGAGGGTTTGATATGATATTGCTGAGTTGAAAATATTGGACTGTATTTAACCCAGAGTGAGAATTTTGTTTTGTTTGAGTATATTTGATAAGAATTACAGAATACAGCGGACAGATGGAGAAAGGAATGGTGGAATGGAGATTCGAACTTGGACTAATCCACAAGAAAATGCGTTTTGGAAAAAGGAAGGATATGAGAATAAAAAATGGAGGTTGTATGGTCTGCATAAAACATTTATCTTGAGATTTTGCTAAGTTAACACATGGAAAGATCATGCCTCTACAGTTTGTGTGATATCAAGAATCCATTATTTTAGCATACAAGAGGATTTGTCATGGATGCATAGTCATTTTGTCAGTTCTTCATATGTGGGACAAGTATTATGAGAAAAGGAATTTAAACACGATAAGCTTCACAGTTAAGGTTAGAGAAACCATTTGGGTATTGATAGATGGATTTTGTAGAGTTCAATTTTTGGAGAAGTGATACTGTTTAATGGTTGTTGGATGGGAAGAAGTTTTAGACTTCTCAGGGGCTCAGTGATCAAGCTTTTGTTAATTTAGATTATTCTTCGATGGGATTTTTCTTTGAGGATATGTAATGATAATGGGTCACACTTGTTTACGCTCCTGTTTCGCCCGCGTGACAAAAATGCTGCCTCCCCCTCCCTCAGTTACGACGCACTAAATTCTAACAAATATATTTTTTAGACGCTACACATGTTATACATCGTTGGAAAGCTACGATTCTTGTGCTTCCATTGAAATAAACCAATTCAATATCAAGTCGCAATAGCAAGCAAAGTCAACGTCTTTTTCCGGTGAACATTCCTTCAACAATGCCAAAGAAAAAAGTTGTACTCACCCTAAGTGGTTCAAATAGGTCCAGGTGTGCAAATCATGCAATCAAAACTTGATCTGCGTAAGTCCCAAGGGTTCAAAGTATCTAACCATGTAAAGTAATTCGTCCAAATACAATGTTTTACGTTCATGAATAGCCATTATCCTTTGTTTCATTATGCAAGTTAGCCGACGGAAGAAACAACTTGTTCACATAAAAGTGTTATTTTCTCCGGTTAGCAACGGAGTATTTACAAAATGAAGGTATCAAAATGTCCGTTGAACCCTCCCCTTTTGATTGACACCTTGTCCGACCCAATAGGAGCTTCCATGCCCCGTTGACAGCCCTCTAAAGCCAACTAGGTCTGTGCGTCCTGCCCCCCCCCCGCCCACACTCGTTCTAAACAAATTTCTCGAACTGGCTTCGACTGGCTCTGAAATTAGCTCGTTAGCCTTGTAGCTGACAGCTAGCTGAAAATGCCAATACCTCATTTGTATGCGTCTGTGGAGCCTTCAAAATAACAGTCGATTGCGCAATATGGTTGACAGAATCAGTGTTCTTTGTGCGCCAATCCTTGGAATCAGATAAAGCACTCCAATGTGTTCATGCTTCAGTTTTTGTGTTTCAGTAATACTAATTAGGGATTTAGCTATTATATATGATAGTTCTAAGTACCACCTTTCATTAGAGATAACAATTATGAAAAATAATACCTTTTTATTTGACCTTGACCTTGGTTACAAAGGGTCATTTTGGAGTCTCCAAAAGACCCTTTTAGAAAATTCCTGGATGTACTCTTATAAAAACATGTGTCAAATATGAATATATTGTGGTATTATGTTTGACTTTTGATTTGAATTGGGTAAGGCTTCAACCTGTGGTCCAATTTAGTCTTCCAGATAATACCTACCACCTCTAGGCCTCTTCAGGCCTCTGTTTTCAAAACAAAATCTAGGCGGAAATAGAAATTTTCACTTTCCTTGTGTTCAAGCTTCTATTACTCAACACTAGAAGGACTGACAGGGGTCCTGACAACAGGGGACATAACTTCAGAGTGTCAGCTTTCAAAAGAGATCATTTACATGCATGTACTCCAAATGGTTCAAGAACAGCTTCCAATTTACTTTGGGTATGCTGTTTAGGCGTTTTCAGGCAAATTTAACAGGAACATGAAAAGGTTGTTAAGGAAGTTATTTTGGTGTTGATAGGATTCAACATTGTGTTAATCACTTCGGTTGAATGAGAGAACAGAACTTTGAAGACTAAATCAGACGACAAGAAGTCACTTACCTTTAACTGACCTCTGTGAGAATGTGCTTGTTTATCACTATGCAACCTTTTTGGAGTCTATTTTGTGTGAGATTCACAGGCAGGTGAAGGAGGCTATTCCTATGACTGGACCGCTGCATGATTTGATACCAGAGGACTGGATCGTGGTGAAGGACCTGAAACGCCTGGTAAAACCCAAGGTGGACGGGGCCATACCAGATTCTCCTGACGACTAATCCGGCGGTTAAGATCGAGGGGAGAGCAAAGTGGATACACGCTAACCATTGCAAGCGTGCACCTTGCCTGGAGACGGAAGCAGAGGATACGCGTTCTGCGTAGTACCAAGGAAATTTCCGAGCTGTGCGCAAAGTGCAGTGTCGTTGAAAGTTGCCCTGAGCAATTTGATCGTCGTTTGCAATCGATTCGACTAGACTACACCGCCTGAAAGAAGTTTGTCTACAAGCCAACTGAAGATGGCATCCGTTCCGACAACCTGGACTTTGTGGTGTACGGGGTACAATGGGTTTTGTCTTGGGACTAGCATTTCTTATGTAAATGTAGAATTTTATTTTTCTTGATTAATTGTTTGGGTTTATGCTATTGTAAAAAATAATAATAATAATTGTGGCATTGTCGTGGAAATTTTGGAATACAGTTATAATGTGTGTGTTTCATATATGAGGAATGTGTTTTAACGGAAGTCTAAAGTTGATTAAGAGTCAACTCCATTTGGTAGAGATGCCATTTGCAGTTTTATAACTAGGAGACGTGAAGTCTAAGAGACGGGAAGTCTGGGTGACCTGAAAGAGTTCTTGTCACCTGGGGGGGAAGAGACAGCTGGTCTGGAGACTGCTCTGACCCTTCCTGTTGCAATGGGTGGGGTTAATCAAATACTTGTTTGAAGTGCCCACACAAAGGAAAGTTGACCATTTGACTGGTGAACTCCTGTGGTTTTACTATCTACTGGTTTGGGGAGAGAGGCCACAATAAAGAACCGTGGGAACTTGATATGAAGTCACTGTCACTGAGCAGTGCTGACCAATCACAGAGTTCAGAAAAAAGAGTTCAGAAAAACCATTTGATCTAAAGTTTATATAAGGCAGGGTTTTGGGGTTGTTCTGTATCACTCTGGCGAACGACCTGTGGCTAGCACCTCCTTTGTTATGACTGATCACAAAGTACTTTGTTAAATCATGATCTGTATAAGCAAAATAAATTGTAATAAACCCACATCTCTTGACTACTCAGATCTACACAGTGCCGCTTGAATTTCCACCATTACAGTAGTTGTTTTGACGAGTAGCCGCAACTCAATTTTAACGTCCACCCTTCACGAAGGTCTCCGTGTCCTCCATCTTCCTTTGCAGAGCCGCAAACTTATCCCTGTTGTAATCAATGCTGCGTTGTAAGTTCACAGTCTGAGCTCCAACAACTCTGCCCACCGCATCAATCATGTCGGGCAGCCTAACGGGGCTTTTGATGGCTGCAGCCGTTTCCTTGATTTTCCGATATACAAAGCCATGGCTTATTCCAAACAGCAGAAAGCCTGTAATCATGGTTCCGAATATGAAGATGTCTTCAACGTCCTCCACGGAAAGCGCCGCTGGACACACCACACGCCAATTCTCCAACGCGTCCATCGTGTAGCCAGCTACGAACGTCCCGTCCGGACAGTTAGGTCCCCCCGAAACCGAGCTTCTCTTCGAGAAGATGGTGTCAATTGCATTGAGAGACCAGCTAATTAATTCCATGCTTCTAGTTTCGGAGAGTGATGATGAGAGAGTATCTTGAGACAAGACAAGACACAGCCAAGCAGGGAAGGTCAGGGAGGGGAGGATAGAAAAATGCGACCGCCTTCGTCGAGAGCCAAAGAAGCAACCGCGCGAAGGATAGAGAAAATGTTTCACGTTGGTTTTTTTAGCATGAAAAGTTAGCAAAACATAGCTGTGGTCAAGACGACCCCGATACCGCGCGAAGGATAGAGAAAATGTTTCACTTTGTTTTTTTTAGCATGAAAAGTTAGCAAAACATAGCTGTGTGTCAAAACGACCCCGATACCGCGCGAAGGATAGAGAAAATGTTTCACTTTGGTTTTTTTAGCATGAAAAGTTAGCAAAACATAGCTGTGGTCAAAACGACCTCGATACCACGCAAAGGATAGAGAAAATGTTTCACTTTGTTTTTTTTGCATGAAAAGTTAGCAAAACATACCTATGGGTCAAAACGACCCTAAGGTAGCACAAGGGTTAATGGGAGAATAATCTGCACAAAAACATTAATGTCTTAAAAAGTATAAAAGTGAGAAATACCAAAAGTCATAGCCAACATCTCCTGAAGGAGCTGAACGTTTTGATACAAAAATTGTAGGAATCGGTGAAAGTATGCAGAACTAGTTAAAGGCCAAAAAATGGCGGAAGAACTAAGAAGTTGATATAATAACTAGAAACGGCTGTTCCTGCGAAACAGCAGTGAGAATGCTGAAAACCTGAATGGGGATAGCTGACCATGCTAAAAAAGCTGAAAATAGTGAAAATTTAGTAGAAAGTTATAAGCTGAAGCGCCTGAAAGGTAATTTTGAAAGGGGCTGGAGCTGGACGGATGTATAAAACTACAGAAAAGAGAAGAAAAATGCAAAAAGAGAAATAATTCTGAAGAATTTGAAAATTTAGCAGAAAATTATTTCCTGGAGTTTCAAAAGGCCTGAATGCAAAAGTACTGGCAGTTGGAAGGTACTGCTGTGAAAGGTATTTTTGAAAGGACCTGGAGCAAGAAGAAGGCAGAAAACAGAAGAAAAGAAGAGAAAAAATGCAAAACAATAAGGGCAAAAATTCAGAAAGATGAGCTGCAGGAAAATGTGAAAATTTTGCAGAAAACCAGTTGCTGAAGTCTGGGTTGAACGAATTTGAAGGTAAAAGGACAACACTGGACTGACTTGAACTTGCTGGAAAAACGTAGCAACCGTTGGTCATTGGCAACAGACTGGCAACATTTCTAACCTAGAATCTAGGTTTCAGGTTCAAGACGGAGGAGAAACTAATCATGTGTGCCTGCACACCCAGTCCTGTTCAGACACTTAATTTAAGATGACATCAAAATAATAATTCATAGTACAGGGTTGCCAATGTTGTCGTTGTCCCTGGTGAGTTTTTTATACTTAAATAATAAGATCATGCTACATCTAACCAGCGGATCATTTCTTGCAAGTGTGTCAAAGTGGTATTTTTACAGACTGTATTAACACCGTAGGCTTGAATAATAACCGAAGGCGTGAAGCTAGAGAAAAGGGATGCAATGTAAAATTTCCTACATAAGCTAGATCTACTGCTTCAAATTGAAAACGGAGACCATCTTTTGATTAAAGACAAGTTCCTTAACCTCTGTTGTCAATATCGCCAATAAAAAGTAAATACTCTTCAGTTACGAAGCATTTGTTTGTAGCTAGGTAATGAATGATAGTTATTAGACCGTATGGTTTCGCCGTTCTATTAGCAGCCATGATGACAGTAGTAGGGTTGCCAACCGTCCCGAATTGTCCGGGACATCCCGAATTATGGGTGATTTTGATTTGTCCCGTCAGGGACAGCTCCAGTCCCGTATTCCAATCACAGCCTCACCGAACAATAATAGGCTACTGTAAATGCGCCAAAACTCACGCAAACATTGCTATGGAACACGGTTGTTGCTTGTTGGTGACAGTGTGTGTGAACTGGCCACTGGTGAGGTGAGCGTTATTGTGTGTCAGAAGGAGAAACTTGTAATAATTGTCTTGACTATTACTATGAACAATACATCCAAGCGAGTAGCTATTAGCGGTTTGCCAAAATTACACTGAAATGAGTAGGTTTATGCATGGGCGGAAATCCCGGGGGGGACAGGGGGGACACGACCCCCCCAATCCTGGGAAAAATATGATTTGTCCCCCCCAATAAATCACTGTAAACATAACTATGTAATTTCAACAACATTGATAATATGCAATGAAAGCGCTTTGCTGATTATGGACACAATGGCGCTTTTTGAAGTTTAAAAAGATTTCGAACCCCGCCCTTGGTCCCACAATGGTTTGATCCACAGCCCCAGCCCTCAGCAGTGATGCAGGTGCGTGTGTGAAAATCGGACAGTATCTGTTTGTGTCGTTGGTGGCTGATGTCCAGTAAGTAGTTGTAATATTTGACAAGGTGACTTGAGTGTCTACCATTTGAAATGCACGTGGCTAACGTGAAATTAATCCAGTTAATCGCACCATAGCGATTTCACTATGTTGGTAGGGTTCACACACACTAAGCTAGCTGCATAGCTAGCAAACAAACCGATAGAGAAAACATTAGCTAGCACTATTCCATTTGGCGTCGTCAAAAGATGGAAACTTTGCTATCGTCAATTTAATCCAAGATCAGCACGGATATTGTAGTTCTTCTAAATCCATTTGCCATGCTTAGCGATACTGAACAGAACTATACTATATTCTACCATTGTCATAATTATCTTAAATGGTCTCGTTGCAAAAGCTAAATCGTCTCTAGGGACTTTGAAGCACCTGTGTGCCGATCTGGAGTAAACTGGCTATAACAAAGATGATGGCAAATACCACACAAATGGAATTGGGGCTCGCTAGCTGCATATTCAGCTATTCTGGGAAGCCAGCCAAATATAAAACCAAAACATGAATTATATTAAAATGACAAAAGGTTGCAGTTTGCGTTGTGTAAAGGGTGAACTCATACAGCTGTCAATCCAGCTGTCAATGCAATCCGTTTCACTTTTCCTAACTGACTGTCTAGCTACCTGGTAGATTGAAGCCTATTCTAGAAGAATGGTAATAAATGATAAAAGCCCATCTCCTACTGTAAATAACCTGTACATTGTGTGTGCTGCCAGCATGGTAGAAAGATTTCAAAAAAAGAAAGACGGACATCAGAGCATTTCAGGACACCATAACGCAAAGAAAGAACCCTAGTGGCCTAATTTCAAAGACTAGTTCATAAAATGTTCATAAAAATGATGTGAAATGTGCTAAAATAAATTTGTTGAGTCTCTTGTTTGGCAACATGACGGGTTCTCTTCTTTAGACTTGTAAAATAGGGACATAATTGGACAATGCCATGGATACCCCCACTCTCTACTTAAACTGGTGACTGAACCAAGATTAATTTGAGGCAATGGTATTGTTGTTGTGATTAATTGTGAAGTATTGGGTACTGGTAGTTAGGAGGATGGCAAACATCTTATTTCTTTTCTAGGAGACAGACTGTGAGTCAGTGAGGGTGGTGAAAGGGAAAGAGCCAGGGAGAGACTTCAGATGATAGTGTCACAGCCATGGCAGGACCGGGGGTCAACCTTTTTGCCAGCAGCACCAGTATAGGAGACAGTGGCACAGCACTGTCTAGTCACCTCAGTGGTGGCACAGAACCATATCAGCCACACCCACAATTTATAGAACCGCAGACTCTTGCCAACAAAGTGCTGACTGTGTATAAATGATCCAGGAGTATTAATTATGGTTCCTCAATATACATTTAACATATTACAATGTAGGCTGTGTTATAGCAGTCATTTTGGTGTCCCCCTCAGAAATTGCTCTTGAGAAAGTGTCATATAATTGTCCCCCCCAAAGTTGATAGCATATTTTCGCCACTGGGTTTATGGTATGGCTAATGAAAGCTTGCGATTTCCGTTATTGTTGGTCAGCTGTTGGTGCGCGCGCATGTGCGTGTGCATACGTTCATATAGTTTAACGTACAGAAACAAGTTATACCTTAAAATGTAGGAAAAATTGTCCTCTTTCAGCCAATGTAACTACTAAAGAGCTCACATTTACAGATTTTCAGCTATGAGCCTTGAAGCGAGAGCAGCCTTTCAAATTCTCTCACTAACTTCAATGAAGAGGTGGGTAAAATCCGTCAGAGAAAGCAGGAAGGAAGACGATTTCGAAACTGCCGGTAGAGACATAATTCTGACCGCACATACATATAAAGGACATCTATAGTTTCGGCAGAGTCTTGGGTCTCGGAAAATATCCTCATTTTATTGATTGGACGTGTAGTTTTGCGTCTAGGTCAACTTGTTTGAGGTGTGGATGCTAGGTAAATGTTCGTTTTTCTCTCTGCCTAGCTCGTTAGCCGTCACAGCTGCGCCATCACCGTGGCAACCAAACAAACACGCACCAGGAAAGCAAAAGGAACACGTTTTCGAAACTGCAGGTAGAGTCGTATTTCTGACTGCACAGACATATAAAGGATATCTCTGGTTTCGGCAGAGTCTTGGGTCACGGAAAATATCAATATTTTTTGAATTGGACGTACAGTTTTGCGTCTAGGTTGACTTGTTTGAGGTGTGGATTCTAGCTACATTTCTGTTATTCTCTCTTATAATCAAGCTAGCGCGATGGCTCTCCATAACTAAAAACGGTTCGACTTTTTTCCACAATCGACCAAATTGGCCAAACAAGGTATGTAGCTACATTGAGCTTAAAGTGTACATAATCTAGCCTCCATTCTAGTGACGCTACGACTGTCATCATACGGCGAAACCAGGTCACATACAGTTAGGTCCATAAATATTTGGACATTGACACAATTTTCATCATTTTGGCTCTGTATACCACCACAATGGATTTGAAATGAAACAATCAAGATGTGCTTTAAGTGCAGACTTTCAGCTTTAATTTCAGGGTATTTACATCCAAATCAGGTGAACGGTGTAGGAATTACAATACATTTTATATGTGCCCCCCCCCCCCCTTTTTAAGGGACCAAAAGTAATTGGACAATTGGCTGCTCAGCTGTTCCATGGCCAGGTGTATGTTATTCCCTCATGGGAGTTCGTTATTTCATTGACAAGGAGCAGATAAAAGGTCTAGAGTTCATTTCAAGTATGGTATTTGTGTTTGGAATCTGTTGCTGTCAACTCTCAATATGAAGTCCAAAGAGCTGTCACCATCAGTGAAGCAAGCCATCGTTAGGCTGAAAAATCAAAACAAACCTATCAGAGAGATATCAAAAACATTAGGTGTGGCCAAATCAACTGTTTGGTACATTCTTAAAAAGAAAGAACGCACTGGTGAGCTCAGCAACACCAAAAGACCCGGAAGACCACGGAAAACAACTGTGGTGGATGACAGAAGAATTCTTTCCCTGGTGAAGAAAAACCCCTACACACCAGATCAAGAACACTCTCCAGGAGGTAGGCGTATCTGTGTCAAAGTCAAAAATTAAGAGAAGACTTCACCAGAGTAAATACAGAGGGTTCACCACAAGATGTAAACCATTGGTGAGTCTCAAAAACAGGAAGACCAGATTAGAGTTTGCCAAAAAACATCTAAAAGACCCTGTACAGTTCTGGAACAACATCCTATGGACAGATGAGACCGAGATCAACTTGTACCAGAATGATGGGAAGATAAGAGTATGGAGAAGGGAAGGAACTGCTCATGATCCAAAGCATACCACCTCATCAGTGAAGCATGGTGGAGGTAGTGTTATGGCGTGGGCATGTATGGCTGCCAATGGAACTGGTTCCCTTGTATTTATCGATGATGTGACTGCTGACAAAAGCAGTAGGATGAATTCTGAAGTGTTTCTGGCAATATTATCTGCTCAGATTCAGCCAAATGCTTCAGAACTCATAGGACGGCGCTTCACAATGCAGATGGACAATGACCCGAAGCATACTGCTAAAGCAACCAAAGAGTTTTTTAAGGCAAAGAAGTGGAATGTTCTGCAATGGCCAAGTCAATCACCTGACCTAAATCCAATTGAGCATGCATTTCACTTGCTAAAGACAAAACTGAAGGGAAAATGCCCCAAGAACAAGCAGGAACTGAAGACAGTTGCAGTAGAGGCCTGGCAGAGCATCACCAGGGACAAAACCCAGCGTCTGGTGATGTCTATGGGTTCCAGACTTCAGGCTGTCATTGACTGCAAAGGATTTGCAACCAAGTATTAAAAGTGACAATTAGATTTATGATTATGTTAGTTTGTCCAATTATTTTTGGTCCCTTAACCCTTGTGCTGCCTTCGGGTCACATGACCCAAAGGTTCATAACGAACCACCGTTGTGTTTACCCAATTTTACCCAATACAAAAACAAATAAAAATTATTTTCTTTTAACCATTGCAATGTGGGGGGTCTGAGACAGCCCGACAGTTAAAAGAAAATGCTTCACTTTGTTTTTGTAGGAGGTAAATCTGTCGCAATACGACGGTGGGTCACAATGACTGATGGGTCAGAATGACCCGAAGATAACACAAGGGTTAAAAAGGGGGCGGCCACATATAAAATGTGTTGTAATTCCTACACCGTTCACCTGATTTGGATGTAAATACCCTGAAATTAAAGCTGAAAGTCTGCACTTAAAGCACATATTGATTGTTTTATTTCAAATCCATTGTGGTGGTATACAGAGCCAAAATGATGAAAATTGTGTCAATGTCCAAATATTTATGGACCTAACTGTAGCTACCCAGCTAACACAGTTACGTTGCCCTTACGCAACGTCCCGCAACGTCCCGTAACGGTCCCGCAACGTCTTTGGCGACGTTGCGGGACCGTGCATCTGTGGGACGCCAGAACGTAACCGCAACGTAATCTTGTGACGTTGCCAGTCCGTAACCGCGACGTTGTGGCAACGTTATTTTTCCGACGTTGCCAGTCTGTAACCGCGACCTCCTAGCAACGTCATTTTCCGACGTTGCCAGTCCGTAACCGCGACCTCCTAGCAACGTCATTTTCCGACGTTGCCAGTCTGTAACCGCGACCTCCTAGCAACGTCATTTTCCGACGTTGCCAGTCCGTAACCGCGACCTCCTAGCAACGTCATTTTCCGACGTTGCCAGTCCGTAACCGCGACCTCCTAGCAACGTCATTTTCCGACGTTGCCAGTCCGTAACCGCGACCTCCTAGCAACGTCATTTTCCGACGTTGCCAGTCCGTAACCGCGACCTCCTAGCAACGTAATTTTGTGACGTTGCCAGTCCGTAACTGCAACGTTAACTAAGTAACCTATATTTCTCAATTCTACTGCTTATATTGGGGCGGTTCATATGCAGACCTCATTTGCCCAAAATGCTACTTGTTCTTGTATAATAGGCTACATGGTAGCCAACTTTAGGAGGTTTGTGTGATGTGTAGCCTAACTCCAGCTAATCATAAACAAGGCAGCATTTCCATGTAACATTGTCATTTTATTTCAAACAAAGTGCCAAACAGTGAATTAAAATCTTCTGCCAGTCCCCGCTACAGGTCCTGTCTGTTGGCCCTGACAATGAAGCACAAAATAAGTTAGTGTTCTATCAACATAATTGCACGTGTAAAAAATCACATCTAAAATAATATACATCATCAAAAAAACATGTGATTCTAGATTTGTGTCACATAGCCATGTGAAAGGTTGGATATGGAAGCTGCAATCATGATTCATTCACCTGGCTTGTTTTGAACGGGCTGCTGGGTTGTGTTTGAGTGTCTCCTCTATGAGGAGCTCCACAGCTTTCTCTCCCAGTCCCGTCTTCCACTTCATCACAGCGTCTGGAATTAGAAGTCATGAACTTATTGTCAGCACCAATGTGAACGTTGAACGCTGCGTGTAAGCCATAGTTCATGGCATCTCCAAACACTTACCACTCTCTTTCGCAACTCCAGCACCTTAAGGCGCTCCTCGCTTAAGGCGTCTTGGAGTTCAGCCTGTGTTTGGGCCACCTGTAGGTCCATCACTGGCACTGGCAGTGTGTCTGCCCTGTAGTCGCCTGAATAGGAGAGCCTCTCGCTGGTTCTCCTCCAATGTCTCCATCTTCCGGAGCATAACCTGTAATGTGTCTGTCATTAAAGACAAGTAAAACAAGTTTACAAGAGTTAGCATGATTGGCATACACTGTGGTTCTTCTAGATTAGCTGTAACATTTATGTAAATAACAAATGTTACCTTGAATGGTTGTATACAAAGCATATATTTTTTTGAGTGTCTTATATTTGCACTTGCCTGGCTGCCAGCTGTTTTCCTGGGCCCCCAATTGGTTCACCTCCACCAGACCAGAGTTGACATCTAGGGGTATGGAATCTGGTGATGCAAAAGTTTTAAGTCATGCTTTTGCTTCAAAACATAGCCTTTAGGTTGCCATGGCTCATACAATTATTGTCACTGTTTTAAACGGTCATTCATTACTTTACCATCATTTCCCAGGGACACGGTGCTAGGCCGTGTGACGGTGGTAGGATAATCTGTACAGAAATGAAAATGGAATGTAGTTTATGTACATAGTTATAGCATATTGATATAAAAGGAGTAGCATTGCACATATGTGATCGTTCGAAAGCAGGGCCCCACATCGTAGCGTCGCACATGTGTGATTCTGAACATTCCAACCGACTGTTTTCCGATAGACAAAAACTATATGACAAACGCTATAGTATGGCTTCAAAATTTACAATTAGTAGGCTAACAAGTAACACTAGCAGGTAGTAGCATTGCTACGAGTATTATGCTAGGTTGCTAGGTAACGGAAGCTAATTAAAGCAACCTAGCTGCCGTTTTGGAAAAATAACTGGTGGAAGCGTCGGAAATATTTAAAACTCACGCATCTAAAAGGTTAAAACGAATAAACTTATCCAAAAAAAGATGTCATGTACAAATTGGAAAAATTTGTGACATGATACTTTTATAGACGCCATTGCTGTGATTAAAACGTGATCAGCCACGCTAGCTCCACAGTCTTTGAAAATTCCGGGCTAAATAAACTATTTTGGGACAAGGTTTTTTAACAGTTCTGAACGTTTATTTTCACTGATTCTTTTGTGGGTGATTTGTGAGAAGCTAAACTTTGAAAACATGTAGGCCTATGCATTTTCAGTATTTCAACATAACTTTCTGGAGGGTTTAACCTCTACTGTACTGTAGCTATCGAAATCCTAACGTAAACAATGTGAATCTGATAGCACATAAACAGGCTAAATGGCCTACATTTCAAACATATACGTATAAGTATGCCCCATCAAATTTCTTAAAATATGTTTATATATTTCTGTAAAGAAACTCACCTTTGAAGTAGCTAATTTCCAGTTGAAATCCAATGCGTACAAGACGGTGTTGAACCCCTGCAAAATCTCTTCTGAAACCCCAATTTGAGCGATGCGTTGAAATGGGCCTGCGCAAAGTTGTTGCTCAGGGGCAGACTGAGGGGCAGGTTTGCTAAGGAAGAATTGTAATATTCTGTGATAACTTGTCTTTGGAAATGAAACTCTTAAGAGTCGCTTACCTTTTGGTCACATTTAACAATTTTGTATCACAAAAATTATTGGAGCACAAATTTGCATTGTGTGTCATACAGCTTTGGTGTGCTATACAAAGAATGTTTGCTTAATCATGTTACACATCACACATTGATTGCTTTTGTACATGTTTATAGTAAAGAATGAAAGACTAAATTATATTCCAGATTCAGTCTTATTTATTAAAGCTATGTTTCTGCATATGAGAAAATTGATGACCAATGACATGCTGGGGCTGAGCTGCACATGAATTACATGCATTGTCTACATTTATACGTGCTGGGTGCAACATTTAATATTGTGTGTGATTGAAATTCATGTAGACTATGGGTACATTGCAAAAGTGTCAGAACTGAGAGCAGTCCAGTGTGATCTCTCCATCTCTGGATAAACCACTATATGCACTCGAGATCCGTTGTCCTGCGACCAAAGAGCGACTTAGCCGCAACTTAACCTATGGTACCAAAATTAACGTAACCAGCCGACCAAGGTACAACGTTGCGGCAACGTTGTCCAGGGGACCAAAAAATAACGTAACCAGCCGACCAAGGTACGACGTCGCGGCAACGTTGTCCACGGGTCTAAAAATAAGGTAATTAGCCGACCAATGTACAACGTCGCGGCAACGTTGTCCATGGGACCAAAAAATAACGTAACCAGCCGACCAAGGTACGACGTCGCGGCAACGTTGTCCAGGGGACCAACAAATAACGTAACCAGCCGACCAAGGTACGACGTCGCGGCAACGTTGCCCACGGGTCTAAAAATAACGTAACCAGCCGACCAAGGTACGACGTCGCGGCAACGTTGTCCAGGGGACCAAAAAATAACGTAACCAGCCGACCAAGGTACGACGTCACAGCAACGTTGTCCAGGGGACCAACAAATAACGTAACCAGCCGACCAAGGTACGACGTCGCGGCAACGTTGTCCAGGGGACCAACAAATAACGTAACCAGCCGACCAAGGTACGACGTCGCGGCAACGTTGCCCACGGGTCTAAAAATAACGTAACCAGCCGACCAAGGTACGACGTCGCGGCAACGTTGTCCAGGGGACCAAAAAATAACGTAACCAGCCGACCAAGGTACGACGTCGCGGCAACGTTGTCCAGGGGACCAACAAATAACGTAACCAGCCGACCAAGGTACGACGTCGCGGCAACGTTGTCCAGGGGACCAAAAAATAACGTAACCAGCCGACCAAGGTACGACGTCGCGGCAACGTTGTCCAGGGGACCAAAAAATAACGTAACCAGCCGACCAAGGTACGACGTCGCGGCAACGTTGTCCAGGGGACCAACAAATAACGTAACCAGCCGACCAAGGTACGATGTTGCGGCAACGTTGCCCACGGGTCTAAAAATAACGTAACCAGCCGACCAAGGTACAACGTCGTGGCAACGTTGTCCATGGGACCAACTGGCAACATTCCCTTTATAACGTAGCTACGACGTTGCCACGACGTTGCCAGAAGGTAACGTCGCGGGTTACCAACTGAGCACTTACTGGCAACGTTGCCGCAACGTCATGTGTTAGCTGGGTAGCTACGTTTTTCCAGACATAATATTCGTTACCTAGCTACAAACAAATGCTTCGTAACTGAAGAGTATTTACTTTGTATTGGCGATATTGACAACAGAGGTTAAGGAACTTGTCTTTAATCAAAAGGTGGTCTCCGTTTTCAATTTGAAGCAGTAGATGTAGCTTATGTAGGAAATGTTCCATTGCATCCTCTCTCTAGCTTAGCTTCGGCTACAGATGGACGACAATCACGATGCATGCATTATTCACGCCTACGGTGTTAATACAGTCTGTAAAAATACCACTTTGACACACTTGCAAGATGATCCGCTGGTTAGATGTAGCATGATCTTATTTACTACCCACAATAGTTCAACTTTTTTTGCTGCAGCATTTTAATCAGTTAGCTCCAGGTCCTCTCTAAAATACATTTCAGACCTTTTGAAACCTGAGCAAATGACTTTCTACTAAATTTTCAAATTCTTCTGAATTATTTCTCTTTTTGCATTGTTCTTCTCTTTTCTGTAGTTTTATGCCTTCGTCCAGCTCCTGCCCCTTTCAAAAATACCTTTCGGGCGCTTTGAAGCTTCAGCTTATAACTTTCTACAAAATTGTCACTATTTTCAGCTTTTTTAGCATGGTCAGCTATCCCCATTCAGGTTTTCAGCATTCTCACTGCTGTTTCGCAGGAACAGCCTTTTCTAGTTATTGTTGTATAAGTATTGTTCTTTGAATCTTTATTCAGCATTCTTTATTCAACTTCTTCTGTTTCTTCCAAGACACCTTTCAGCGCCTTCAAATCTTCAGCTATTAAAACCGTTCAGCTATCAAAAAATTCAGCAGTTTCAGGCCATGGGTGCTATGACTTTTCAGCTTTGTACCTCTTATGCTTGAATTAATATAAATCAATATTCATAATATTTTTAACATGGGTTTCCAATGGAGTTTTCTTTCAAATCCTCTCAAACTTCTTTAAACTTCTTCAACTTCCAAATCCTTCTTCTTCCTCAATCTTTCAGCTAGAGCCACCATTTAAACTTTAAAATGTTGACAAACCCCTAAACTATTTTTAAATAATTCAGCTTTTTGATATCTATTCAACCTTTTTCAATATCACTGATTATGTTTCATGACTTTTTCAAGCCGTTTCTGAGATTTACATGGGTGTTTGCAGACTGAAACGCTTAGAGTGGAGGGCAGCTTCGGATGTCGTTGAAAAAATATTTCTAGTTTGCCAGCATTGCCACAATTTTCGCTCTTCATGCTTCGTCTTTGGATCAATAGATAGCTCATTTTGTGCCGGTCGTAGACAGTTGTCTGTTGAATCCAACAGACGTACACATTTGTTCAGAGCCCCACGAAAGCGAGACAAAGTCCAACTCTCGCCCCATAGAGACCAATGCAAATCTGGTGACAAAATCGTCAGAGAAAGCAAAAAGAACAAGATTTTGAAACTGCCGGTAGAGTCGTATTTCTGACCGCACAGAAATATAAAGGACATCTCTGGTTTCGGCAGAGTCTTGGGTCTCGGAAAATATATTTACTTTTTGGATTGGACGTATAGTTTTGCGTCTAGGTCAACTTGTTTGAGGTGTGGATGCTAGGTAAAACTTCGTTTTTCTCTCTGCCTAGCTCGTTAGCCATCACAGCTGCGCCATCACCGTGGCAACCAAACAAACACGCACCAGGAAAGCAAAAGGAACACGTTTTCGAAACTGCAGGTAGAGTCGTATTTCTGACTGCACAGACATATAAAGAATATCTCTGGTTTCGGCAGAGTCTTGGGTCTCGGAAAATATCCTTAGATTTTGGATTGGACGTACAGTTTTGCGTCTAGGTTATCTTGTTTGAGGTGTGGATTCTAGCTACATTTCTCTTATTGTCTGCCCTCAGCGCGTTAGCAATCATAGCTGCACCATCACCGTAACGACAGACACGCACCACTCAGTCTCTCACACAGGTGATTGGTACGTTTACTTGACCATGAGAAACCCGATTACTAGCAATTGTCGGTTTATGCCAATAATACGATTACTCCGTTTACATGTGTAATTAGTTATGCGATTACTCAATAAACGCGTCTACATGATTCTTTTTTATTAATCGTTGTATGCTCCACGGACAAAACTTGCACCATCATCCTTCTGCAACAAAGTGTCGCCGTGTCTTCCTGTATCGGCCCTACTGCTGTATGTTTCATTCCATCAACACATTGAATCCTACCAAGAAAGCCGAGTAAACGCACTCAATGCACACATCTGCTACTGCTATTACTATCCCAACTATAATTTCAGCTGATAAGACTATAATATTCTTTTTATGACTAGCTAGCCTAGGCCTACTTCTTCTTCTGTTTAACAGTTCAGCTTTCAGCTTCTCCCGCATTGTATTTCAGCTCTTAGCGTTGTTAGATGATGCAGTTCAGTTTCCACACTGCCTCTTTTGTGTGACTCACACATTTCTTGACATTCATTTCAGCTTGCGGGTATTTTCTCATTTCTGTAATTTCTGCAATTTAAGAAAAATAATTTCATCTTTCAGCATTCCAACGCATTTTCAGCAGGAAATGCCTTTCTAGTTCTTATTCTATTTCTTCCGTGGCACGTTTCAGCGCCTTCAAATCTTCAGCTATTAAAACCGTTCAGCTATCAAAAAATTCAGCAGTTTCAGGCCATGGGTGCTATGACTTTTCAGCTTTGTACCTCTTATGCTTGAATTAATATAAATCAATATTCATAATATTTTTAACATGGGTTTCCAATGGAGTTTTCTTTCAAATCCTCTCAAACTTCTTTAAACTTCTTCAACTTCCAAATCCTTCTTCTTCCTCAATCTTTCAGCTAGAGCCACCATTTAAACTTTAAAATGTTGACAAAACCCTAAACTATTTTTAAATAATTCAACTTTTTTCAATATCACTGGTTATGTTTCATGACCTTTTCAAGCCGCTTCTGAGATTTACATGGGTGTGTACGTGAAACCCTAGAGTGCAGACTGAAACGCTTAGAGTGGAGGGCAGCTTCGGATGTTGTTGAAAAAATATTTCTAGTTTGCCAGCATTGCCACAATTTTCGCTCTTCATGCTTCATTTTTGGATCAATAGATAGCTAATTTTGTGCTGGTCGTAGACAGTTGTCTGTTGAATCCAACAGACGTACACATTTGTTCAGAGCCCCACGAAAGCGAGACAAAGTCCAACTCTCGCCCCAGAGACCAATGCAAATCTGGTGACAAAATCGTCAGAGAAAGCAAAAAGAACAAGATTTTAAAACTGCCGGTAGAGTCGTATTTCTGACCGCACAGAAATATAAAGGACATCTCTGGTTTCGTCAGAGTCTTGGGTCTCGGAAAATATCCTTATTTTTTGGATTGGACGTATAGTTTTGCGTCTAGGTTAACTTGTTTGAGGTGTGGATTCTAGCTACATTTCTGTTATTCTCTGCCCTCAGCGCGTTAGCAATCATAGCTGCACCATCACCGTGGCAACGACAGACACGCACCACTCAGTCTCATGCAGGTGATTGGTATTAGCTGATTAGTGGAGTCACAAGACAGAGTCTGATAGTATTCCAACCTAATACAATTTACAAGAGGTGACTCTGCAGGTGCTGCTAATATCTCTTTTACTACTATTGCTAATGGAACTGTTTTATTCTACTACGCCACTGAGTGCGTTTACTTGACCTTGAGAAACCCGATTACTAGCAATTGTCGGTTTATGCCATACGATTACTCCGTTTACATGTGTAATTAGTTATGCGATTACTCAATAAGCGTGTCTACATGATTCTTTTTATTAATCGTTGTATGCTCCACGGACAACTTGCACCATCATCCTTCTGCAACAAAGTGTCGCTGTGTCTTCCTGTATCGGCCCTACTGCTGTATGTTTCAGAGCAAGATTTGAAGGCGCTGAAAGGTGTCACGGAAGAAATAGAATAAGAATATGAAGAAGTTGAATAAAGATTCAAAGAACAATACTTGGAATGCTGAAGCAGCATTCCAACAACTAGAAACGGCTGTTCCTGCGAAACAGCAGTGAGAATGCTGAAAACCTGAATGGGGATAGCTGACCATGCTAAAAAAGCGGAAAATTGTGAAAATGTCGTAGAAAGTTATAAGCTGAAGCGCCTGAAAGGTATTTTTGAAAGGGGCTGGAGCTGGAAGAAGGTATAAAAAACTACAGAAAAGAGAAGAAAAATGCAAAAAGATAAATAATTCTGAAGAAGTTCAAAAGGCCTGAAATGTATGTTAGAAAGGGCCTGCAGCAAGATGAAGGCAGAAAAGTACAGAAAAGAGAAGAAAAATGCATAAGTACTTGCAGTTGGAAGGTACTGCTGTGAAAGGTATTTTTGAAAGGACCTGGAGCAAGATGAACGCAGAAAACAGAAGAAAAATGCAAAACAATAAGGGCAAAAATTCAGAAAGATGAGCTGCAGGAAAATGTGAAAATGTAGCAGAAAACCAGTTGCTGAAGTCTGGGTTGAACGAATTTGAAGGTAAAAGGACAACACTGGAATGACTTGAACTTGCTGGAAAAACGTAGCAACCGTTGGTCATTGGCAACAGACTGGCAACATTTCTAACCTAGAATCTAGGTTTCAGGTTCAAGATGGAGGAGAAACTAATCGTGTGCCTGCACACCCAGTCCTGTTCAGACACTTAATTTAAGATGACATCAAAATAATAATTCATGCAGGATTGCCAATGTTGTCGTTGTCCCTGGTGAGTTTTTTATACTTAAATAATAAGATCATGCTTCATCTAACCAGCGGATAATTTCTTGCAAGTGTGTCAAAGTGGTATTTTTACAGACTGTATTAACACCGTAGGCTTGAATAATAACCGAAGGCGTGAAGCTAGAGAGAGGATGCAATACTACCAATGAAAAATTTAGAGTTAGAAACACTTAAGTAGCTTTGCCGCTTCGCGGCTTGGCCACCAATAATAAGAAAAGGTAGAAACACTTAAGTGGCTTCTTGCTGGGGTTTTTGCTTTCAGCAAACACACTAATAACTTAAGAATGTCAGCAGGTCCAGTACACTGTAAAGTGCATAGTGCCAAAAAGGATAAAAAAAGGATAAAAAAAAGGGATAAAAACATCTGATTTGATTGAGCAGCTGGATACTTCTTAGGACAAAAGATGTGATGCCTCTCTTGGTTAGGGATGCGTATTGATAAGATTTTAACAATTCCGACTCCTTATCAATTCCTGCTTATCGATTCGATTCCTTATCGATTCTCTTATCGATTCTCCCCTCTACAGCCAACTAGGTCTGTGCGTCCTGCACCCCCCCCCACACACACACACTCGTTCTAAACGAATTTCTCAAACTGGCTTTGACTGGCTCTGAAATTAGCTAATACCTACCACCTCTAGGCAGGCCCAGGGTGGGTAATCGGGAGAATCGGGAGAGTTCCCGGTGGGCCGCTTCACTTTTGGGCCGGTGGGCCGCTTCACTTTTGGGCCGGTCAAGGATTTTTTTGTTGTTGACATTTGCCACGTTAGTCTATCTTCTCTTAAAATAGGCTACACACGTTCTGCATTCTGACATCGCAGCCTCTGCATGGGTTGTACCATGTGAGGGAGTTCTCCCCTCTCAAATAGAGTTGGTTGGGTCCATAGCCGTCTTTTCCAAAACGTTTTCTCAGATAGCCTACCGATAGCTGGGCCGGGTGACCCTACCGTAACAATACGCGTCAGGGAGGATGGATGGGAGCATCCTTGGTCGTGACCCAGACAGAGACCGCAATCCACAGGTGTCAGTGGGAGGGGGGAAGGGAAGAGACTACAAGAGAGTCTCACTGCAGCACTCTCCAGGGGAGTTGTTGTTCCAGCAACGGCCTTGGCCAAGGCCTGTGCTGGTTACGGGGCCGAAAGCAGATAAGATTGGGGTTGTTGTTTGGTCAAGTAGCCGCATACAATTTCCACGTCTACACATTTTCGTCTCCAAATCGGTCCACTTTCCTTTGCAGAGCCGCTAACTTCTCCATGATGTTATCCATATTGCGTTGTAAAGTAACAGTCGGAGCGCCAACAGCTCTGCCCATCGCAATCCAATCAGCAGAAAGCCTGTAATCATGGTTCCGAATAGGTAGATGTCTTCCATGTCCTCCACGGAAAGCCCCGCTAGGCACACAACACGCCAATTCTCCCACGCGTCCATCGAGTAGCCAGCTGCGAACCTCCCGTCAGGACAGTAAGGTTCCCCCGAACCCAAGCTTCTCTTCGAGAAGATGGTATCAATTGCGTTGAGAGACCAGCTAATCAATTCCATATTTCTTGCTTCGGAGAGTGATGCGGAGAGAGTCTCCCAAGTATACAGGACAAGACAATACGATAGAAGCCAAGCAGGGAAGGTCAGGGGAGGGGAGGGAGAGAAAAATGCGACCGCCTTCGTCGAGAGCCAAAAGAAGAGCAGAAGAAAGAAGGACAGTTCAAAAGTCCCCCCCTCCCCACCACAACAATATGGTAAATGTGTTTTCTGTCTCTCACCTTACATATCTTACCTGTAGTACTATTTATTCATCTAGATTGTCTAGGAGTGAGTTGCTGAGTTTTGGAGATATCGTCCGTCGAGATGCCTGTCGAGATGCCTGCCTTCTCTGGACTATAATGGATCTAAATGGCACTCAACGTGGCTCAAAGTGCCGTAATATATATTTTTTAACTAATTTAAAAAACTAATTACCTGGTTACTCAAGATAATCCACAGACCTTGTTGTGAGCAGTTTCATGTAGCAACTATATTCTTTCTACCAAGCTTTAACTGCTCAAAACAAGGTCCGTGGATTACCTTGAGTTTTTAAGTTAGTGAAACACACCTATAATACCTTCTAAACATTTTCTAAAATACTGAATGTCAATGTCAGTTTCTTAACATAAAATAAGAACAGAAATCTACATTTTATGAATGAAATTCCCAAATTATGAATGAAATGCAGTATTGTTATACGTAACATACCTTCTCTTGAATAAGAGTGTCCACTGTGTGCACACAATTAGAGGAGGAAGCTCAAGAGTATAGAAAAATAACCTTTATTAACACAAATTGAGGGGTATACAGTGGGCCCTAAGGGGGCTGAGGGAGACACTGCCCCCCCCCCCAGATGTTCCTTGTGCCCCCCTTACCAAAATGAAGGTGAAAAAAGGTCATTTTGTTTCCTTGTTTCGTTTTTTTCAACTTTTTTAGTTGTAAAATAAATTTGCATTCCTATGTTTTTGAGTTTTTTTGTTTAGTTTTGCTTTTTGGGAGAGGAGCGGTTAGTGTTGTTGGATTGTAGCCTGTTGCACGTGAGGAGCACACAGCTGCAGCAGCACCCCTGTCAGGTTCACTAGCTTGCTTTGTTCACCTTGCTGGTTTGAGCAAATCAAAGTTTCTCTCAGATTGCACCAAATTGAAGCTTTAAACGGCTAAAATGTAAAAGAAATTATCCAGCCGAGGATGCCCCCAGACCCCCCTACAAACATTTATTTGCCCCCACAAAATGTCTCATTGCCCCCCCCCTACTAAAATGGACTATAACCGAACCTGGTATACAGTACAGCCAACAGCCCACCTAAGGACCATCTAGCTATGGAAGGCCCAGTTGGTTTTAATTACGGCGTCCCTTGTGTTGACAAGCATTTAATAACCGTTGACTTGCAGTGATTGCAAGGCCTACCTGAACAATTCTGCAAGAAGTACTCAAACTGCAATTCTAAATGTGACCTGACTAAGATAACAAAACTCAGTTCTCTCCAAATAAAAGGAATTATCACAGAATTATTCACTAATCAATAGAACTAGTCATTGGAAACTAGTTAGTATGTTCTCATGTGCGTTCGCTATTGATAAGAGTTTATTGTGACTATTTGTTAAGCTGAATAGATGTTCAGGGTCAGGAGAAAGTTCTGGGTAAACATCCCTTGTGATTACTATTGGGAGAGTTCCACCTATGATCTCTCTCTGCCCTGAGAGTGGTCATGGGCTTGGAGCTGTGAATCTCCTTCTCTGTGACTGTTGTAACAACATTACTGCCTGACTGTCACTATCTATGCTACATTCTTGTGCCCTATAGGGCACAAGAATGTACTGGGCACAAGTTTCCGCCCCCCCTCAGGGGGGGCGGAAACTGATTGGGGGGCCCCCTGTTATTAATATTTTGCAGTGCAATAAAATATAACAATAAAAAGTAACCAATAGCAACCTCTATTGTGAACAGCACATATTAGCCTATAATAAATGTGTTCAGTCATCATAGCCCATAATGTGCGAACAAAATGTAGGCCAGTTGGCTCGCATTCAGCATTCTTTAGAATCTCTCACACACAGTATACTGTAGGCCTACACAAATCCATGCATAAAATAGGTTTAATGATCTGTCCATTTACCAAATACATTACATTCAAATTCAACGAAGAGGTCATAAGCCCCCCAAAATGAAGTTAAAGACAGTAGCCTAGTCATCCTAACAGTGACAACTTATAATAAACAAACATAGGCATATATAACAATTCTTTCAGCAATAATTTGGGTCGAGCTACACACGCGAACCAAGTTCCCATGAAAAAAAAACGAGTGCGCAACACACACGCGTGACGCACACTGCAGTAGGCCACCTACAGCCAGCATGCTACAGTTAAACTCAAATTCCATTAGACTATAATCATTTTCTTTTCCGAACTGACATATTGAGATATTCAAAACCAGCAAACTCATAGCCTACACACAGGTCAAAACACAAACACATTATTTAACTTTAGTTTTACAAAGGCAGAATATAGGCTATGCAGACATGAAACATAGGCCACAACAAATGCCCTTGCCTATTTAAATCATCATCTGTCTGTTCTTATCGTTAGCAAATCTGGCGATTACTTTGTTAATGTCAATCTCGACGTCCTCTCGATGCACAGCAGTGCTAAGTTGGACAGCCGCTCCTCTCCCATGCTTGTTCGCAAGAAACTCTTTTCAGACGGCTGAACGTCCTCTCTGCCATATAACTGCTTATCGGAATTGTCAAGTAAATGTGATAGAGAATGGAAAGGTTGGGGAAAGCACGGTCCATGTCGTTGTCAATGAGAAATGGTAGGATGCTGTGTGTGTTTAGTTCATGTTTTTCCATGCTCAGCTCACGGTACATAGTAGCCTACGAAATTTAACAAATTCGTCAACCACATCATCGGCCTTAGACAGATCCTCCGAATAGAACTCCGCAAGCAGCATCGCGGTGACAAAAATGTTTCGTAAAATGTAGGCCTATATATATTTTGTAAAAGTGTCTACCATGGATACAATCAACGTTTTGTTGCCACAGAGAACTTATGAAAAAAAATACATAGATCGGGGGCCCCCTCGGGTGCGGGGCCCGGGGTTTTCGGCCCCCCGCCCCCACCCCCCCTCCGCTACTGACTAGCGGCCAGTGGTACAGAGTCAAGCCGAGGATGAGATACAGGCTGGACAGACTGGTCAGGAAGGCGTGACCAGTAACTAGTAACCGTGGTCGTGGGCGGTGTCGATCATCTCCACCGTGTCCTGGCAGGACAGTCCAGCTGGCTCCGTAACGGGCAGCTTAGCTACTAGCTACTGCATCTTATCTACACTGTAGGCTACATCATGGCCTTGTTGTGTTGTCTGTTTGTATTGTATCGTGTTGTCTGTAGCCTACATATTGTCTGTGGTTGTTGTGGTATGAGAGCTGTGAGAGATACCTGAATTTCCCCACGGGATTAATAAAGTATTTATCTATCTATCTAAATGTCTTTATATGTTCATACATATTTTTACATGCATTTAGGAACCTATTTTGACAAAGGTAGATTTGGAAGTTGTGAAAATTGTTGATTGGATTTTTCTTACTGAGTAAATATTTGTAGTATTTATAGTGGTAGTTTAGTAGTTAACGATAGATTATATATAACACTATAAGAAACATTATACATTTAATACTCATCCATCAGTGTCTACTTTTAAAATACCAGTTCATTTTAGATTTTTGTTCAATTTTCAGACTGAATAAATGAAAAACCTGTATAAATGGAGAAAGTAGATGAATACAGATGATTCCATACACAGATGTGTAGGCCTACTGCATTATACAATAATACCATTACTTGTATCACCAATCTGGATCCATCAAACTGAATCAATTAGAATTTGAATTCCTTTATTGAGAGTACAACAAATATTGAGTAGAAATCCTAATGGATTATTCACACATTTCAAACAGCAATTGAAAAAAGAAAGAAAATGAAATAATAGACAGATTTAAGATGCTGAGTATATAAATCGAATACGCCTAACTTGTGATGGCAAGAGGAAAGGATGTAAGTGAGAGGGTTCAGTAAGAAGATTCACAACGACTGCTCAACAGTATGTCTCCTTAACCCTCGTGCTGCCTTCGGGTCACATGACCCAAAGGTTCATAACGAACCATCATTGTGTTTACCCAATTTTACCCAATACAAAAACAAATAAAAATACTTTTCTTTTAACCTTCGCAATGTGGGGGGTCTGAGACAGCCCGACGGTTAAAAGAAAATGCTTCACTTTGTTTTTGTATGCGGTAAAGTTGTCGCAATACGACGGTGGGTCACAATGACTGATGGGTCAGAACGACCCGAGGAGAACACAAGGGTTAAGAAGGGCCACTGCCTATCCTGATGGGAGTGGTGTCTTCCAGGATGACAATGCCTGCCTCCTTAGAGCACAATGGGTCACTGAATGGTTTGATAAGTAGGCAAATAATGTGAATCATATTACGTGTGACCAGATATTAAGCCAATTAAATGGGAGATTTTAGCCAAGTTCTCCGAGATTTTGAACCAATGTGTTGGACAGCTGTCTCCACCATCACATGAGGTCTTCTGGAAGAATGGGTCCCATCCCTCCAGTAGTTCCAAAGACACTTGTAGAATCTGTCATTGTGTATTAAACCTGTGCTGTTGGCTCAAGGTACTTCATTCTGTGTTTTTTCCTTTAATTTGTCACCCAGCTGTATATTTATACATGTTTAGAGTCTTACACATTCAATGGCATCTGAATGTTTTTACAAGGCAGTTTCTTTTGAGATGCATTCACATTTACACTATGTACTGTAAATCAAACACATAGATAGCTGCCTGTACTTACTTTTTGGAGTTGTGAAGAAAATACTTTTATAGCAGATGAATTCAACAATGAAAATGGAAATTATGTATATTTGATCAGTTTTATCAACAGGGGGGTGATGTCAAAGATGCATCATTCGAGCAAAGCATTTTCAAAACCAATAAAAAATATCTTGTACAGTTCAAAAACACAAATTTGTGTTCTAGTTAAGTTGAAGGTTGAACATTTCTATAATGACATCTGTGATTTGTTGAACACATCCTGTTCCGGTTGAACATTTCTATAATGGCATCTGTGATTCGTTGTATACATCCTGTCCTGGCTCTTCTTCAAAAGTAACTTTGGCATCATCAGCGTCCAGCTGAAACAAAAAAACAAGAAGTCACAATTTATATCTAAATCGTGAGCATGGATAAGAGCTCTGGATAAGAGCTTCTGCTAAATGACTAAATGCATACATATACAATTCACACACAGATACTTTTTACCTTGACAGAACTTGAAATGCAATGTACACGCCAAGGTTTTGTCGTGGGGACATTTGACCACACACAGCACAGTATAGCTAGTCAACATAGCAAACCATACCAAAAAAAAACGCAATATGAGCTGCACTATCGTTAGGTTATTTTCAGAAATATAAGACAAAAACTGAACATGTTATATAAAACTACCCATTCCTGAGCCAACCTTCACGCAGCAAAAGGAGGTGGTTGAGCAGGAAATGAGCTCCTTATTATATGATATTGTTGTGGCTATAATACTGTTATAAACTATGGCATTCTAGTCCTTATATATCTGCTGCCATTAATTGTAAATGTAATACATGTACATCTGTAAATCACCTCCAAAACGAACCTTACTAAACAAAATGTATTTACATATGACAACTTACACATTTCATCTCCAAATCAGTGAATAGGCGTCCAGTCATGAACATGCGTAGGGGGATGGTGAGTATAAGGACAAATGGCAGGCCAAGGGAGGCTGGGCTGGATTTAATGATCCAGAGGGCCGCCAAACAAACCATCTGGATTATGGTGAACAAGTTCATCCTGCTAGTGCTAACCTGCAACAGAAATGTGGAGGTTATTTCAGAATTAGAATGTAGTAGTGTACATCTAAGAAAAAACTAGTGTCAGACTTTTAAACAATATCTGAAAGGCTTCATTTGAAAGCTGACATGGAATTTGCATACATACTATATGGTAAATGGACTGCATTTATATAGCGCTTTTCTACCTTAGCGGCACTCAAAGCGCTTTACAATGTTTGCCTCTCATTCACCCATTCATACTCTCACTCACACATACCGACGGCAGCGAGCTACCATGCAAGGTGCCGGCCTGCCAATCGGGAGCAACTTGGGGTTCAGAGTCTTGCTCAAGGATACTTCGGCACATGACCTATGAGGAGTCGGGGATCGAACCGCCAACCTTGCGATTAACAGACAACCCTCTCTACCCCCTGAGCCACAGCCGCCCCTAAATATATACTACTACTATATACTACTGTAGACTGCTTTAAATACTTCTAAACTTGTGTCTATTACTAAATATAATATAATATAATACAAATGTTACTTTTTTAAATGTGGGAACACTTTATTGAAATATTCTGCCACTATCCTAATGGTCCAGGATACTACAGACTTTTGGTATGCTGGTCCTGGATAGTGTGATCCAAGCGTTCAGGTTTACCCTTGTGGCATAGGGCTCGTTGGGATGATACTTCTTGGGAACGAACAGAAGTAGAATGCGATCCCACAGCTGGATGCCGTTGAGAGAAGTGATTCCCATGTAAAGGAAGATCCCAAAAAGAGCTGCCATGGGTATCATCTTGAGAATAGGCTCCATGAGGATTGAAAGACCTGAGAAAAGATGGGTGATCAATGTTCAGTATTGTCTTCAAAATGGCATGTACTTTTATGAATGTGCTATATGGCACAAGTTTGTTATTGACACTAGTCAAATGAGTAGAGATTAACATCCAAATACGTACCAACAAGCAGGGCCACCAAAATCCCACTGATTCTTTGCTCCAACACCTTCTCGATCTCAGGCTTTGGCCCTTTGCTCATGATGGTTAGGGCGTTGGCATGGGTGACAGAACGTACTGTGGCTGCACTCAGCCATGGCACTCCAAGTATTGCGCTGCACCCTCCCATGCCCACCAGGAGGAGCAGGTCGAAGTGAAAGCCAGACCCCTTAACCATCTTCCTCTCTGGTTTACTCACAATCAGCCTGAAGAGTGGATAAATCATTACAGAAAGGTTTCAGATTATGAGTCAATCAACAAAAAAGTGTTCAATGTAAAGTGTGCCATCTACAATTGTTTTGAATGATTTATTTCTTGAGGTAATTTTGAATGAATCACTACCATGTGTTAATGTTGTTTTCACTCACGTGGTGATCTGTGATTCAAGGAAGATGAGGATGAAGACTAGCAAGGCAGGGACAACACAAGCAAACATAACCCACACAGGGAAAGGCTTGTGCTCCCCAAAAGGATTGATAAACCATCCTCTCATTTGTGGATTAGACACCATCAGGCCTTTTGGCACCACTAGTTTCTATCCAAGAAAACACAGGAGTTGGCCAACATTAATACAATGTGGGTGTTTCACCCTGGAATGCAAACAGTTTAGGTGTGTATACATCTAGGCACGAAAATGCTAAACTTGTTCTTTGCTAGTGTTGATTTGCTTTCCTGTGTGTACATACTCTAGCATAAAGTGCCTTGAAAAATCCCTTCTTTTTTTTTGCGATCAAATGTTTTTATTCAGTATAGTCACACAGGGTGGCAGAGCACTAGGGATGGGAAGATTCACAGATTCGCATCGGTGCATCGGCATAAAAGCTCACGATGCGATGGCCCGGATCAAAAAAGTGTGCACCGGATACAATGTGGGATGAAATCGCGATGCATCGTTTCTAACATCTTTGCATCGGTATAATCCGATGTATTTATATAGAATTATGTGCATGCGAACACCTTTATTATTTTTCTGAAATTTGACCAATGATTTGTGACCAATAATTTTATATTTAGATAGTTTCTTAAGCGCGCTCTGGTCTCCACTGCTGTCAGTGGCCGATTCTCGTGAAGTCTCTCTGCCAAGTTTCGCGCGAGTTGGAGGCGTGTTCGGGAGTGTTACCATGGCGGGTGAAGAGTTACACAACCCTACAACTTGTAATAAATCCCAGGTTTGGCAACACTTTGGATTTCCGAAGAAAGATGGTAAATTCGATAAGACCCATGCAATCTGCAAAATATGTTGTGCTGCCATAAAATACACCGGCAGCACGACTAATTTAGCTACTCACCTGTAGAGGCGACATGGTGGATTCAGCTATGGCTACAGTGGCTAGCTCCACCAGTAGACCTAGCAAGCAGACTGAGCAAAGTATTGCCACTTTTTTTCATGCCCCGATGGCTACCAACTCAGCTCGTTCTAAGGCAATAACCGAAGCCATTGCCTTCTTTATTTGTAAAGATATCCAGCCTTACAGTGTTGTAGAAAACGAGGGCTTCCAATACCTCCTCAACATACTGGAGCCGAGGTACCACATTCCAAATAGAAAACTTTTCTCAGAGAAACAAATCCCTCTTCTGTACGCGAAAGTAAAACAAGAAATAGAGTCATTGAGCAATGCCCAAAGAGTTGCATTAACAGTTAATGGTTGGACGTCTTGCGCCACTGACTCGTATGTCACAGTCACGGCACACTACATTGATGACGAGTGGGTTTTGCAAAACCACGTTCTACAAACCAGTGTTCAACGAGGCTCACATAGGGATTAATCTAGCAGTTTTACTGAAGGACATTTGTCGCGAGTGGAAGATCAAAGACAAGAACCCAGCGTTGGTCACGGATAACGCAAAAAACATAATACTGGCTGGAGTTCATGCCGAGATGAACCCCCATGTGCGATGCATCGCGCACACACTCAATCTGGCCTCGCAAAAATCCCTGAAGGTGGACAGGGTGTCAGAGCTTCTGGTGAAAGTGAGGAAGATGACAACTTTTTTTTCACAGAAGCCCACAAGCAACTGAGGTTCTACGTGAAATGCAGGCCCAGTTAAACATGCCAAATCACAAGCTCGTCCACGATGTTCCCACAAGATGGAACAGTTCCCTTGACATGTTGGAGCGTTTTTGGGAGCAGCAGCCTGCTGTGTTGAACACCCTGCTGTCAAGGAAGATAAAGAGGGGAGAAGGATTAGCCAGCCTGACAGAGGAAGACATGACACTGATCCCAGAGGTCATCAAATTGATGTCCCCACTGAAAGTGGCAACCACACTCCTCAGTGAGAAAAAAAAACCCACCATCTCAATGATCTCCCCAATCCAGGCCAAACTGCAGAAGCATTTCCAGCCAGATGAGAGCGATCTACTGATAATTTCTCTGATGAAGGAGCGATTCAGACAGGACTTTGATGGTCGCTACACATATCTCCAAGAACTCCTCTACAATGCCACAGCACTTGATCCACGTTTCAAAGACCTGGCTTTCTTGGGAGACCACAGCACCAAGGACATGATATTCATGAAGATAACAGCAGAGGTGGTGATGATGGAAGGAGAGGTAAAGATATACTCCATATACCGTAGCTAAACTCTCTATTTGTTACTTGAATTTACCTGTGTCTTACTTAAATTGGAAAAGGAAATCTAGCAGCTAGTCTCCATTATACTGATTTTTGTCAGGCAAGTGACAGTGGCACACTGAACGAGGGCCAGGCAGGTGACAGTGGCACACTGAATGAGGGCCAGGCAGATGAAACAGAAGTTGACAGGAGCCCCCACAGAGAGGAAGAGAGAGGTTTGTTCTGATAGGAACTGTGCCAAAAGTTTTAAAACAATGTTTGTTTAACCCTCGTGCTGCCTTCGGGTCACATGACCCAGAGGGTTCATAACGAACCATCATTGTGTTTACCCAATTTTACCCCATACAAAAACAAATAAAAATACTTTTCTTTTAACCTTCGCAATGTGGGGGGTCTGAGACAGCCCGACGGTTAAAAGAAAATGCTTCACTTTGTTTTTGTATGCGGTAAAGTTGTCGCAATACGACGGTGGGTCACAATGACTGATGGGTCAGAACGACCCGAGGAGAACACAAGGGTTAAAGATGCATGTATTATATATAGTTGTATAGTATTATTTAAATACATATATAGTAAGATAGTTATATATAGTAAGATAAGTAGATAGATTGTAAGTCATAATTTTGACATCATATTTTTTTAACACAACTGATAATCCACTCTGCTCTTCTGTTCCATTCCAGATGATGTCCCCCCTAAGAAGACGGGGGTCAGATGGCTGAGCGGTTAGGGAGTCGGGCTAGTAAGGTTGTTGGTTCGATTCCCGGCCGTGCAAAATGACGTTGTGTCCTTGGGCAAGGCACTTCACCCTACTTGCCTCGGGGGGGAATGTCCCTGTACTTACTGTAAGTCGCTCTGGATAAGAGCGTCTGCTAAATGCCTAAATGTAAAATGTAAATGTAAGACAGCCTTGGACCAGATGTTTGGGGATTTCCTCACTGCGAGAGCACCAATGAAGACCACAAGGGAGAGAGTTAGGGCAGACATCTTACAGAGAGAGGGAGAAATCTTACAGAGAGAGGGATTCTTTAGCTCTGAGTGGTGATATGTTGCAGTGCAAAACAAGTGGATCTTCCACTGCTTTCAGCCTTGGCAAAGAGCTACCTGTCCATCCCAGCAACAAGTGTACCCTCTGAAAGAGTGTTCAGCACAGCTGGTGACATAGTTACAGCGCAGTTTGCTTCACCCTGATCATGTGGATCAACTCATATTCCTAAAGAAAAACCTTAAAATAGGACAAATTAGTAAAATTTTGTGTGTGAGGCAGTTGATCCACATGTTCAGGATGAAGCAAACTGCATTGTGACTGCCAGGTGTAGTTAAAAAAATATATATTCAGAGAACACTTACACACATACACACATTATACACATACATGTTATCTTTTGTCAGAGACTTTGTTAATGATTTGATGTCTGACAAATAAATAAATCATTAGGTACCATATTAAATTGCATAGAATTATATTATTTTGCATCGCATCTCGTTGAATCGCATCGTGTCGAATCGCACTGCATCGCAATAGGGGTGAATTGTATCGCATTAGTAGTTGCTTTTATGTGTCTTTAATGTATCGGATCGTTGGCAGTGCATCGAGATGTGTATCGCATCGTCTTCAGTGATGGAGATGCACATCCCTTCAAATACAAACAATATGCTGAGACATAAGAACGTGTCCCAGGACCAAAAAACACAGAGAGGAAAGAGGGGAAGGAGGGAGGGAGATTCGATATGGAAATTCAGTAGCTAAAGAAGCACAGCAAAACCTTTAATAAAAAACATTCGCTTTTTAAAATCGGAGCAACGGCCTAGGAGGAGTTTGAAAAAGTTAGCATTTCTTAAAATGCAAATCACGGAAAAACCTTCGGGACGACAGTGACGCCATAGGGTTCAGTCGAATCGTCTGCGTCTAAGGAATCCGATGAAACCTCACTTAAGAAAAACGGTCTCATGGTTCAAAAGTTATGGGCGTAAACGCACCTCCAACTTTGACACCTTGGTGGCGCTATAGTGCTTCATGGATCGACATGAAACTTGGTGATAAATAGTCAGGAGACCGTTCCAAATTAGTGTGCCAAATTTAAAAACTTTTCACCAATCGCTATGCATAATAATAATAATAATAATAAATATAGCTGCAAGCAGCAATGAAGGGGCCAAGCAGCATTCGATATGGAAATTCAGTAGCTAAAGAAGCAAAGCAAAACTTTTAATAATAAACATTTGCTTTTTTTAAATTGCATTATACTTTTCGGCAACGCGGTGGCGCTACCCCAAAACTTTCGATTACCTTCACGGTGTTGCACAAAAGACGTACACCGAGTTTTGTAACGATAAGCATTTGGTAAATATGTAATTTTGAGACAAAATGCGCTGGCTAGATGTAGCAGCGTTATATCTACAAAGCACAATGAATCCGCTTCTTCTTGACTATAAATCCCCTGACAATGAAACGTTATTGTTACCATTGTGATTATACTGCCAGACAGCTACTGTGGCATACCTGGCTTCGCTAAACAGATAATCCGGTATCACGACATGCTTGATGACTGTGGCTGGATTCAATCCTACGACCTTGCATTTCAAAGGAGCCCGTCTTATCCCAGTGAGCTATTCTCGCTGCTGGGAAATGCTGTGTTCGGTTCAGGGGCGTCTTAATAGCACTTGAGGCCCCTAGGCTATGGACTTTTTTTTTTCATTTTTTGAGGCCCCCCACACGCTAATCGCACAATCGCACGAGTTGCTTGTATTGTTATTTACATTCCGTTGCACGGTTTAGGCTGAAATTCAGTTTTTGTGGCAAAAAGTGCCTTGTGTCAACGAAGGGAGTGCTAGCCTACGTCACAACGTCAGCACACGTTAGCAACGACGCATGGATACAACGTGCATTGCTGTTGCACAGCAAGTATCGTATCGTGCCGTGGTGTACTAGCAGCATTATACATTTAAGCAATTCAAGACTTGCATATACAGTAAGTAATGTCACAATAAATTATGTATTTAAACTCAAGCTTGTGTGGTGCGTCCCTGTATTCAATGCCACAGCCTAAACTTTATGTCAAAAGAAACGTTTTTAATTTCTGGCGCATTCAAACAATCCCCTCAGTGAAGTTTGGCTAGCAACAGCAGCTAGGCTAGCTTGCTCGTAGCATAATTCAGCTTCTCCACGCAGGGCTCTAGACTGAGACTAAAAAATCGCGTTTGAGGGCATATTTTCAGTTAGCAGATGGTACCGTTTGAATCGCGATTCCATCTGAAAAATACTGCCGGTGACAACGTTGTTAGAATAGCTTGTCTCAAAGGGGGTTCAGCTTGTTTCATATTAAATGGACCCATCTGCAACCGACGCAAGCAAGCACACCCTACAAATTGTACCCTCTTTAGTTTTTGTTACATTTTGTTACATTTTGTTTAGATAAGGGGGAGGGGGGGGGGGCTCCCCCTCCCTCCACATACACCACCAGATGCCACTGTAGAGCAGAGTAATGACACCACGAATACGGACGTTTATCATCATTATTATTTTGTATTATTTTTTATGAGGCCCCTGATTGGTCGAGGCCCCGGGCTTAAGCCCAGGTAAGCCCGTGCATTAAGGCGCCACTGCTTCGGTTCCTTTATTAAAAAAAGGAAGCCGTTTCTCCCGTGGCGAGCTGTGTCAGATTTGACCCAAGTATAAACAGCTGTAATTCAGTCATATTTTGACATATCATGGTGATTGTGGTACGAAGATGATTAGATGACATGCTCGCGATGACATTTCCAAAGTTTCGTCTCCATACGGTAAACCGTCGCAGAGACAAGGCCTCACGTCCGCTATGGCGTGCTCTTTGTCAAAATCGTTTGCGCGTAACTCGTGAACGGTTTGACTTATCGATGCCATTTTGATAACTTTTTGTCTGCATGGTCTGAAGATGATCTCTTACAATTTTCATGAAAATTGGAGCAACGGCCTAGGAGGAGTTTGAAAAAGTTGGCATTTCTTAAAATGCAAATCACAGAAAAACTTTCGGGACGACAATGACGCCATAGGGTTCAGTCGAATCGTCTGCGTCTAAGGAATCCGATGAAACCTCACTTAAGAAAAACGGTCTCATGGTTCAAAAGTTATGGGCGTAAACGCACCTCCAACTTTGACACCTTGGTGGTGCTATAGTGCTTCATGGATCGACATGAAACTTGGTGATACATAGTCAGGAGACCGTTCCAAATCAGTGTGCCAAATTTCAAAACTTTTCACCAATCGCTATGCATAATAATAATAATAATAATAGTAATAATAATAAAACTAACAAAAACAATAGGTGGCCCCTAATAATAAAACTAACAAAAACAATAGGTGCCACAGCAGCTTCGCTGCTGCTTGGCCCCTAATGAGTCTGCAGCTTACAAATAAGACATACAGAAACAGACATACAGAAACACACACAAACACACAGACAAACAAAAGACAATGACAAAGAGACAGACATAAGACATAAGGGACCACAATGGAACACATGCACAAATGTGACTTAAGAAGGTTATAGCACAAGTCTACAGCATGGATTTCAAGGATTCAGCAGTGTTGAGCCATGTGTCCAAAGTCTTTTCTGACGCTCCATTTATGTGAGCTGTAGAGAGTTCCATATATAAAGAAAGGGTTCATGTACGAATAGACAAGTCATGAGGTGGTTTCCCCTTGAAAAATCCCTGTTCTAGGGATGTATTCCAATCCTTTATTCGAAGAACATCAATAATATGTGATCAGATAATTATTCTATTCAGAGTTTATATATATTATTTTGATGCTGATGATTCTAACATGTTTTCAATGTCAACTGCTTGTCAAGTATAAAAGCAAAAGAAAAGTAAAGCAGCTGCAGGGGTCCATTCCTGTTGCCTACTGATAATTATAGTGTAATTTGATGAGCTGTCTGAAACCGTTCTGACAGTAATCACTGGCCTATATTCTCAACAGGAAGTTGAGAATAATAGCCAAAAAAAAGAAGGTGGCAGCAATTGAAAATGTTATTTGGATGTTGCTTATGTATAAATTCAAGACACTGCAGAAGGCCATGGTTTGGATGTGGGCTAATAATGTTTTTGACTTCACATCTTGAACAAAATTAATAAATTACCTCAAAATAACTCTGACACACACATTTATTAACTGATAGGCTAAATGTTGAGCTTTAAAATAAAAATGAAAGATGACCATGACTAAAATGGGGATTCACTGAAATAAGTATTATTGCACAGATCCAGCACAGACTTCAAGATCAGAAGGTGACCCAAACTGTAGCTTTTAGCATTTAAAATGGCTTAGCATGACTAAGAATATTTAATTATTATATTACACATGCACATTTAATCCAAATCCATTTATTACTATTCTGTCTGACAGTGTATGGACAGCTGCCCCATAACCTAAATGTACATTTAGGTTATGTACATTTAATGTACATTTAAGATTTCAATTAACATAGTCTGCCTCCACAGGTCCAGGTGGGGCTTGGACAGTGGCAGACTGGCTGTTTGAAGGGCAGGGGCGGAAACATTAAAAGGGCTGCTACTGCACAACTTGGGACATCACCAGCGTAACAATGGGAACGACCCCCCCCACCCCCCCGGGACTCCAACCTGGGTGCCCCCCTCCCACCCCACCCCCAGGGGCGCAAACCACAGCACGGACATATAACGTATCACGGTTGGTGCCCTCTGCTGGTAGTGGGTTTGAATATCAAGGATAGCGGGACGGTTCATTTTGGTTCACCCGTGCCCAAAACCGCTACTGATTGTAGGGCACCTTATAGGGTACTGAGTCACATTTTCTCTACTCTAAAGGCACTCATTAAGACATTAAGACTCATTTTTTATTATAGAGGGCACACTATCATTTATTGTAAAAAAACATCTTACTTCTCTGGCCCCACTCAATTCATTCAACTCAAGTCTTTTAAATCCACTCCCTCCTCTGTCACTTCAGGTGTGATAGATGTGTGTCATCATTTACCTCCTTCCCCTCAACAACATTTTCCGTAAATTTAACATTCACTTCCACTGTTATGCTGATGACACCCAGCTCTACCTCTCTACCAAAACCTTGTCCACTTTCCCGCCCACTTCCTTTACTGATTGCATCTCTGAAATAAAAACCTGGTTCACCCAAAACTTCCTCAAATTTAACAGTTATAAAACCGAGGTTCTCCTCATCGGCACAAAATCCACTTTATCCAAAACTGACAGTTTTTCTGTCATTATTGATAACTCCTCCGTTTCACCATCCCCCCGGGTTAAGAGTCTGGGTGTCATCCTTGACAGCAAACTATCCTTTCAGCCCCACATCAATAACATTACCCGGTCTGCCTACTTCCATCTGCAAAACATAAATTGTCTTGGCCCCTCCCTTACAAATCCCTCGATCAACTGCTACTGGTCCAGAATTCAACTGCCCGCATTATAACTCGCACCCCCTCTATCCACCACATCACTCCTGTCTTTCAACAGCTCCACTGGCTACCGGTCCAGTTCCGTATCCAATTCAAAATCCTCCTGTTCACATTCAAGGCCATCCACAACTTCGCCCCCCCGTATTTGTCTGATCTCCTCCAGGGTCCCTCTACCTCCCGCTCCCTCAGATCCTCTTCCTCCATACACCTGTCTGTCCGCTCTAACTGCCTCACCAGCATGGGGAGTAGAGCATTCAGCCGCTCTGCTCCCCGTCTCTGGAATTCATTACCACCCCAACTTAGAAATATCGATTAATTCCATCCATCATCTTCCGCTTATCCGGGGGTCGGGTCGCAGGGGCAGCAACCTAAGCAGGGAGGCCCAGACTTCCCTCTCCCCGGCCACTTCCACCAGCTCTTCCTGGGGGACCCCGAGGCGTTCCCAGACCAGCCGAGAGACATAGTCCCTCCAGCGTGTCCTGGGTCTTCCCCGGGGCCTCTTCCCAGTGGGACGTGCCCAGAACACCTCACCAGGGAGGCGTCCAGGAGGCATCCTTATCAGATGCCCAAGCCACCTCAACTGGCCCCTCTCGACGCGGAGGAGCAGCGGTTCTACTCTGAGCCCCTCCCGGATGACCGAGCTTCTCACCCTATCTCTAAGGGAGAGCCCGGACACCCTGCGGAGAAAACTCATTTCGGCCGCTTGTATTCGCGATCTCGTTCTTTCGGTCACTACCCACAGTTCGTGACCAAAGGTGAGGGTAGGAACGTAGATCGACTTGTAAATAGAGAGCGTCGCCTTTCGACTCAGCTCCTTCTTCACCACGACGGACCGATGCAGAGCCCGCATCACTGCGGACGCCGCACAGATCCGCCTGTCGATCTCATGCTCCATCCTTCCCTCATTCGTGAACAAGACCCCAAGATACTTGAACTCCTCCGCTTGGGACAAGATCTCCTCCCCAACCCGGAGATTGCACTCCACCCTTTTCCGGTCGATAACCATGGCCTCAGATTTGGAGGTGCTGATTCCCATCCCAGCCGCTTTGCATTCGGTTGCGAACCGCTCCAGTGAGAGCTGAAGGTCACGGCCCGATGAAGCCAACAGGACCACATCATCTGCAAAAAGCAGCGACCCGATCCTGAGGTCACCAAACCGGACCCCCTCAACGCCCTGGCTGCGCCTAGAAATTCTGTCCATATAAGTTATGAACAGAATCGGTGACAAAGGGCAGCCCTGGCGGAGTCCAACCCTCACCGGGAATAAGTTTGACTTACTACCGGCAATGCGATTAATTCCCCCATTTCAAATTGCACCTCAAAACACAACTGCTTATTCCATTTAATGTCAATTACTCTGCCTTCTTCTGTTGTATTTTATGTTGTTGTATTCTTTATTTTTCTGCTTTGAATGTCTTATGTACCCTGTACGGTGTCCTTGAGTGCCGAGAAAGGCACCTTTAGATACAATTTATTATTATTGTGTTAAGGGGCATCCTGGGCACTCAAGCATATTTCCCAATGTGAATGGCAGACAGTAGGGCACTTGGTCTAATTTTTGCCACTCTAGAGGGCATTTTAGAAACACTTTTTCAACCCTGGGAGCACCAGGCAGTCACCCCCTGAGTCTTCCAGTGGGCCTGGATACACCCATGGGGACAGTATATTGCGCCTATAACATTGGGGAAGCCAGAAGGAGAGGATGAAGTAATACAGAGGCTGGTCAACATATTGGCTACTTTAAACAATGAAAATGCTTTACTGGCATTGTTTGCCTTTGCTTAACCTTTTTAAGTCACCAACCCTGTTCAAGAATGTCCCACATGCAAAGACACACAGAGATGCAGACAGACTGAACAGTGGTCAAGGCTTGGCTACAGTGAGTTTGCTTCCTTGTGTTAGATTCCAGCAGACATAGTATAGGCCTACCTACTGCAGTCTACTACCCTCCTTTCTACTATTATAGTCACTACTCTCCTTTCTACTATTATAGTCTACTACTCTCCTTTCTACTACTTTCTACTAAGGACGGTAGGCTGCTGTTATGTGTTCATTGCCACCCTTAAGAGTGCTAAAGTGTTATTTTATATATATTTATGTTTTTTTTTTTTTTAAGAATGACAATTAAATCTATCTAGATAAACTATGCTGGGCAGGGGCGACGCCAGAGAATTTTTAATGCAGGTGCTAAGGGGGTGCTAGATCATTGACAGGGGGAGCTGCGCAATTCTATATATTATATATAAATACTATCAGGGCCGCCTGGGCCGGAATGGGACCCATTTTCAGCCCGGCAGTGTAATGGCCAAAGCCAGCCCATCCCCCATCAGGGGCCGAGCCATACGTTGAACAATCGGGGCTTAACCCGAACCTAGAACCTAGTCAAGGTTTTGATGCGAGGTGAAATCGGAACTTCACATGAATGGAACTGAAATTTTTGGGAACCGCAATTTTTTGCTTTATTTTCTGTGCAAAATAGTTTTTCGAGCTTTCTGTAGGCTAATATAAATATTTCGTTGGACTCATATTGTAATACTTTCTGGAAATTACAACCCAAATTTGTACCTGAAAGATTCAGGGCTTTTGAGAAAACATATTTTTCCCACCCTTGCAGGAACCTAGATTTATGAAGTGACAGATCTTTCTTTTTTTACCTGTCTTTTTCAGTTCCTCCTGGCATCTTTCCCCATCCATTTTATTCTTTTTGCATCAGCTTAATCTTGCTAACTCCACAACAATAAATGATTGTTTAGGCTTGTCTCCGTGGCAACAAACTTGGTACACGCACTTGTGTTTGAGAAAGAGAGCATGCGCGACAACTGAAAACGGCACTTTTTAATCCACGGCCTGATCATGCGCTTATTTAGATTAAAACCTAGTGTAGCCTATTAGCCTACTTATCAGTCACAGTAACTTAACACATATCGTTTTATTCGGTGTGTGAAAAAAACTAAGAGAAAGCAGGCGATCTGCTGGGCCAATTTATGAGCGGGCAGAGCGGCCCACCGTGAATTCTCCCGATTCTCCCGATGGCCACTCCGGGCCTGAATACTATTAATAAATGAGCAATATTTTTGGGGGTGCTATCGGGGTGCTATCGGGGTGCTTTGGTCTTTCTTGGGGGTGCTGAAGCACCTGCTAGCCCCTCCCTAGCGCCGCCCATGATGCTGGGCCTGCTGAACCTATACTTCTACCACAGATACTGGTCAGGGAAGCTTCTGTCTCTGAAGACCCTTAGGGGCTGGTGGGATAAACGCTCTTTGTATAATCTGAGCACCTTCATTCACAGGGTTGAAGAACGGATACGCCATGATTGACATAATTTACTAAACTTGTCAAGACACACTGCTTAGTTAAGGCCTTGTTCTATATCAATTAACCAATAGCTTTTGAAAACGGGGAGAGTGACATTATTTGTTAGCCATATTGAGAAAAAAAGTCTGCACTTATGTTTCCGAACACGGACAGAACAAAAATGCTTTGCAGGCTGAAATTCACTCGACGGAACTGTCTTTTGACATTCTGTTTCCGCCTGTTTGAAATTATTTGCAACACATCTTAATTTAGGTCGACTTTTAGCCTGACACAGAGCCAGGGGCGTGTCTATATCATTTTAAACAGGGTGGCCAGGCAGGGGCACAGCCTCAGAGCAGGGTGGCCATCAACCACTTATCGAGACTCAAGTTCAAAAAATTTTATCTACCCTTTTTGTTGTAGGTAATGAAACACTGCGTGTTATATCTCAATAAACTAAGCATTTTCTATTAAAATGTTCCTCCTGTGTGTAGTTGTTAGTAAATGGTCACATCCTTAATCTAAATTGAGCATCCTGCATATGGGATTTCCCTATTGCAAATTATGATTTATTCTAATGTATTTAACAGTCTAGAAATGTGTCAACAGTTTCTTTGATGGATTCCGTAAGTTCTACCAGTCATACACGTCAGAAACATTCTAACTGCAAACTACTCATACATTTAGAACCATTTATTCAGTAATTTTACCATTATTTATAGATTCCTAGAGTACACACAACAAACATAAACAATATAACTGATATCATACCTTTACTGTATTACATACTTATTAAATCTTACTGATGTTCAGAGGACATAAATAATGAGCAGACACTGCATCCGGCACTGTTGGGGGATCATTGCTGCCTGTGTCAGAGTCATTTCTTTGTTCTTCAGAAAGTTCACATTGTTCAATAATATTATGTTCACCTCACATCAGCCGTATGTAGAATTCCAAAGATGTTTTTATTTTGTATTGTATGTGGAAGTAGGCCAGACATTATTAGAACAATCTGGTGTATATTTGAGATTTTTTGACACAATTTTGAAAACTTTAAGATTTGTGAGGATTAAGCTATTTTCAGAGATTAGTGATTTTCTATAATTTTGTTTGAAACTGAATTGAAAAAGTAAAGGCTGAGGAAGTACACCAGACATTGTTAGAATACTCTGGTGTCCGTTTGAGGTTTTATATTCATAAAAATATTATAAGTAAAGAATGTATTATGCTTATTAAAGTTATGCATTGTGCTTATTAAAGTTATGTCATGAGCTTAGAAGTGTGCTCAGGCTTTAACATTGTGACTCACACAGGGCGGGGGGAGTCATGGGTGCGGGCGGAGAAAGAGGAACAATCCAGAGGAGTCTCGACCACAGTGTGGGAAAAAAAAATGTATTTTGTGTCTCTATCTCTTCATTTTCATAAACAACTTTGAAACCGGGTGGAGACAGCACCCGAGCAGGTGGAACGCGCCAGCAAGAACAACTCCCTGATGCACGAGAAAGCTCACCCCTCTTTTCATCTATTTGTTTTACTGCACTGTATAATATATGCTGGGGCAGAGACAGATAGCCAGTTGGACTTTGTGACCCAACCCATACACTGTTGCGGGTAGGGATACGTAGACAACCCCAGAGCTCTGTACTTGTTGATTTCCAACCGCTGCATGTTTTTACCCGGTCCCTAACGAGACACTGCAAAGTAGCATCTTCCGAATGTGAGACGAATGTCAAATGTCGAATATGAAACTAACTTCACCTCGGTCATTTTATGACTGAAGTAAGCCAGGATCATGATTTCCACTTAATATAGTAAGCTTGGCAAAATAACAATACAATGCATTGCGTTACTTATGTTTAACTACTCTACAAACCAATTATCATGTGAAACACTTACAGACAAATGGCATGGGTATTTAACATCTTAACCCTTGTGTTATCTTCGGGTCATTCTGACCCATCAGTCATTGTGACCCACCGTCGTATTGCGACAGATTTACCGCATACAAAGAGAAGCATTTTCTTTTAACAGCTAGGCTGTCTCAGACCCCCCACATTGCAAAGGTTAAAAGAAAATTATTTTAATTTGTTTTTGTATTGGGTAAAATTGGGTAAACACAACGATGGTTCGTTATGAACCTTTGGGTCATGTGACCCGAAGGCAGCACGAGGGTTAAAAATAAAATGTCTCACATATCGTGAATGCTTGCTAGCTAGCATGCTATTTAGCAAAGCAAGCTACAGTCTGTAGAGACTTTACATCATTTTTGGAATACGAACTGTATTCCATACACCGAAAGTAAAGTAATGGTGTTGAATAACGTCATACACATTTCTAGCTCATGTTTAGTTTCTGAATGTGTATATCCTTACGAATATCTCCCAGCACACATATGGAAAAATCGAAGTTAGTATCATCAGCGTCTTCTCTCATGCTTCTCCAGTGTAGTTGATGAACATGCCGCTCAGCCTGAACTCCCGCCTCTCATATTTTAGATTTTTTTTTTCATTGGCCAGTATTCATGCATATGGACAAGACTGTCAGCAAATAGCCGATCGCATGGTTGGGGTGGCACCAGTGGTGGACAATCACTTTTCAGCGGTGGCCACTCCCTGGACACACCCCTGTCTGCAGTGTCTCTTGTAAAATCCAATATCTCAATATTCCTCAAAGAAAACAGAAGTTTTAAGGACTGTATTTTAGTGCCTCCCTTCCCGATCTATCCATTTTCATGCACCCAAATGTTCTAGACCAAATTGTCTTGAAACTGTCTGCCAGCCAATGACTGCTGAAACACCTTTGCAATAGAGCATTGTTAAAAAAGCGAGATGTCTGAACTAACCTGAGTGTAGGTGTCCTCTATATTTATATCCACAACGATCATGAGGAAAATGGCAATGGGGACACCAAAGTCCCCAATCAAGCGACGGACCTGAAATAGAAAGTAGAGCATGGTTTGCAATCTTTCAACACAAACTCCATGTAAAGTGTTCAGCGTTACTGTAAAATACCAGTGCAATTCCAGGATCATGTTTGCTGACCTTTCCAGGCAAGAAGGTTCCATTCTTGAACTGTCTCAGAAAAAAGGCAATGAAGAAGCAACCTAACATGAGGCACATGGAGAGGAGGGCTGTGTTGGGGTAGGCTCGGTTGATGATGTTGGTAATAGTCGTAGTGTTTCCTGTACTGTTGTCAAAGATGTGGTCATGGATGACCACAGGGTGCCAGGGGTTGTTGATTGTTTTATTTAGATGATCATAGTTCAGGATCAGTGGGTGGGTATTGAATGTCTAAAAAATAATACAAATATTGTAGTTTTAGATATATAAAATGTATTTACAACTGCAACAGGATTTTAAATGATGGCTGAAGGCCAAGTTATATGTACTGCAAAGACCATCGTGATTACAGAACTCACGTTCCTTTGAATATAATCAGTCCTCCACATAAATATCACCACAAATATCAGCATCAAGAGTGAGGAGGACTCCTAGTCTGCAGTTAACTTGGGACCCCCACAACAATGCTCTATAGTTCCACAAGGCATTGTACGTTCCTGCATACTTGTCATGTCAATTTACGTGTTATTGAACACTTGAGGTCAGTTTAAATCAGCCTTAATCCAGAAACGGATTGATCCAATACTTTTTTCATATGAATGTTTTAATGATAATTATGAACTATGAATGGAAATATATGATCGGAAATTAACGCACAATAAAAACATACCCTGCCCAGCTTGGCGAAGGTCTCATAGATAAAGATGAGGGAGATGAGGATGGAGAAGATCTCTTGGGTGAAGCGTGAGATAAAGCGGACCAGAAAGCTGCCTTCAAAGGCTACGATTATTGTCACAATGATCACCAGCCACACACCTACCCAAACGCGCCCCACAATGTACTCTATTTCCTGTGATTTACAGTCTGTGGCTGAATTACTTCTCAACTGAAATCATAAACATTACAATATAGTTATTAATAACATATAGGACATTAATTGAGCAAGTATTCATCTTCTGAGACTTACATTTCGAAACATGTAACCTATTTAATGCAGCACATGGATTGTAAGTTAAAAAGTCAAAATGAAGGTTTTTTCACTCACAGCAAAGAATGCTTCCTCAAAAACAAGCAGTGGACCAGAGAAGCCAATGACCAAGACAGGCTGGGCAGCTACAAAGCAGAAGATGATTCCCTGGATGCTGGTAGAAATTAGGAGCTCTGAGACCCCCATCATGTTGTCCACCTTATCAGCTGTAGGAAGGGTGGAAAAGGGTGGAGGGGGGGGGGGGGTGAGGGGTCTGTTTACAGACCTACAGTACAGGGCGTCTTGAGTCTGTGTTACTGTGTAAAATACTGACACAGCCGTAAAGAAAATGACAAATGCACTTATACATAGAGATTGTATTGAAATATACCACCTGCGAGTCTGTAAAAAATTGTGAGAATGTGGCAATATGCTTACAGAATCAAACAATGTGAATATTTACAGAATATACTGGTATATGCATCAAATGCAATTGTATTCTCTACATGTTTATGGTAAACACATAACTCACACAAGCACACACAAGAAAAAGATTGCAACAGTACCAAGCAGTCCCCCAAAGGTGATGGCAGGGGACAGGGCAGCAAAGTAGATGAAAATGACAGCAGCAAGGACTTGGGCATTCAGTGCATCTGTTATGTCACTCATGTAATACTGGTAGCGTCGTTTCACATCTCGTATCATTCCACCAAAAGGCTGACCAGTACGAGCAAGAGGATCCTCAGACGGAGTCACAAATCGTTTAGATACTGGGAAGACAAATTTCACAAATATTTAAACATCAGCATTGTATACCAGATTTCTTTTTTTACAAATAGTTCTAAGGGATTACAGTGAGAATGATTTATTTTGTAATCCCCTGCTGATTTTGTACATTTGCCCACTGACAAATAAATGAATAGTCTATCATTTTAATGGAAGGTTTATGAACAGTGAGACAGAATAACAAAAATGAATCCAGAAAAACCCATGTAAAAATTGTTATTAATTGATTTCCATTTTAATGAGTGGAATATGTATTGGACCCCCTCTCAATCAGAAAGATTTCTGGCTCCTAGGTGTCTTTTATACAGATAACAAACTGAAATTAGGAGCACTCATAAAAAACTGGGATTAGGAGGACTCCCTTTAAGAGTGTGCTCCTAATCTCAGCTCGTTATCTGTATAAAAGACACCTGTCCATAGAAGCAATGAATCAATTTGATTCTAAACTCTCCCCCATGGCCAAGACCAAAGAGCTGTCCAAGGATGTCAGGGACAATATTGTAGACCTACACAAGGCTGGAATGGGCTACAAACCAATTCAGAAAAAACGCATGTCAAAATTGTTATTAATTGAAGGAAGCCAAAAGGAGAGGTCCCCGTGTGTGATTCCAGTAGACTACATAGTCTAGGCCTACCTACATAGACTGCAGTCTATTACCCTCCTTTCTACTATTATAGTCTACTACTCTCCTTTCTATTACTTTCTACAAAGGATGGTAGGCTGCTCTTATGTGTTCATAGCCATCCATAAGAGTTGCTAAAGTGTTATTTTATATATATATATTTATGTATTTATTTTTTTAAGAATGACAATTAAATCTATCTAGATAAACTGTGCTGGGCCTGATGAACCTATACTTCTTCCACAGATACTGGTCAGGGAAGCATTACTTCTGTCTCTGAAGACCCTTGGGGCTGGTGGGATAAACGCTCTTTGTATAATCTGAGCACCTTCATCCACCACAGGGTTGTCAAAGAACGGATACGCCATAATTGATTGTAACTCTGCTTAGTTTCTAAGGCCTTATTTTATGTCAATTAACCAATGGCTTTTGAAAACAGTTAAAGTGACATTATTTCTTAACTTGTTTATTTAAATTAATATATTTTTGGGAGATGAAGTAAACACGTAAATAATTCATGTCTGCACTTCAAAAAGTCTGAATTTACGTTTCCGAACACGGACTAAAGTGCTTTGCGCGCAGGAATTTACTCGACGGAACTGTCTTTTGAGATTCTGTTTCCGCCTGTTTAAAATTATTTGCAACATATTTTAGTTTAGCTTGACTTTTAGCCTGACACGGATCAGGCTAGTTCCGAAGTATAAGTTACCTTGGTTACGTAGCTAGAACTAAAATAAGCCACCTTAATGGAACGGAACTCTCGCTAAAGTAAGTGAGAATTGGCGAAATAAGTCTCGCTTTTCCTTAATCAACGTTGATGGAACACCCCCAAGATTTTGTCCCACTCCTCTTTGCAAATCTTTTCCAAGTCATTAAGGTTTCGAGACTGACGTTTGGCAACTCGAACCTTCAGCTCCCTGCTAAGCCACTCCAGGACCGTAATGTGCTTCTTCTTGAGCCACTCCTTTGTTGCCTTGGTCATGTGTTTTGGGTCATTGCCATGCTGGAATACCCATCCATGACCCATATTCAATGCCCTGGCTGAGGGAAGGAGGTTCTCAGCCTAGATTTGACGGTACATGGCCCCATCCATTGTCCCTTTGATGCGGTGAAGTTGTCCTGTCTCCTTAGCAGAAAAACACCCCCAAAGCATAATGTTTCCACCTCTGTGTTTGATGGTGGGGATGGTGTTCTTGGGGTCATAGGCAGCATTCCTCCTCCTCCAAACACAGCAAGTTGAGTTGATACCAAAGAGCTTGATTTCGGACTCATCTGACCACAACACTTTCACCCAGTTCTCCTCTGAATCATTCAGATGTTCATTGACAAACTTCAGACGGGCCTGTACATGTGCTTTCTTGAGCAGGGGGACCTTGCGGGCGCTGCAGGATTTCAGTCCTTCACGGCGTAGTGTGTTACCAATTGTTTTCTTGGTGACCATGGTTCCAGTTGCCTTAAGATCATTGACAAGATCCTCCCATGCAGTTCTGGTCTGATTCCTCACCGTTCTCATGATCATTGCTACTCCAGGAGGTGAGATCTTCCATTTGCGAATAATCACACCAACTGTTTTCACCTTCTCACCAAGCTGCTTAGCGATGGTCTTGTAGCCCATTCCAGCCTTGTGTAGGTCTACAATATTGTCCCTGACATCCTTGGACAGCTCTTTGGTCTTGGCCATGGTGGAGAGTTTAGAATATTCCAATCATTAAAATGGAAATCAATTTATAAAATATTTACATGTGTTTTTCTGGATCTATTTTTTTGTTATTCTGTCTCTCACTGTTCAAATAAACCTACCATTAAAATTATAGAATGATTATTTCTTTGTCAGTGGGCAAACATACAAAATCAGCAGGGGAGCAAATTTGTTTTTCTCTCACTGTATTTCAGGGCATGTGCCATATTGCTACTCAATGTCCAAACCAAATGCAATAGGTTCTATTGGTGGAAAAGTGTTGATAAACATCTAACGTCTGCGAGGCTGGATGTCCAGACAAAGCGTTGGCTCTGAGGGACGGAGTCTGTCCTGCAGAAGCTTCTTCTGAAAGCTGATGATCGAGGAGAGCATCGCCTCGTCTCGGATTTCGGTAGGTGGAATCACGATGCTGCAGTCCATGAAGTCAGCTACAGCCTCAGTCAACTCACGGTTACTCTGTGCCTGGAACGCCCTTTGGTTGAACACCTTGGGTGAAGTGATGGAAGGAAAATATTTTATAAGTATTTTTCTACATAATTTCAGATACTATAGATTCTACAGTAGTATTATCAATAACATTAGCCTGTTAAGGTTATAAATTGGGAGGGTCAATGTTAGAACATGAGTCTTTCAGTGTACATTGGTTTGCTTTTAGAACACTACCATACGCCTATCAAAAAGCAAATGCTCCTGTCCTTTTATATTTTTCATGCCACCTCATGTGTGTTTTGCAAAGTCTCTGCAAAGTTCAGAGTAGGAGAAACTGATGGGATTGTTTGGTGGTTGGAGGAATGTCGCAAGTTTTAAAAAACATTGAAAGAACAAACAATTTGAAAAATTGTTCCAAGCTACTATACCAAGGGCTGTCTTGACTGATTATTGTAATTTTATATTAGGTCATAGGATATAAGATATTTATCTTACCTGCGAATGTGAAAAATATTTGTGTTAGCATTGCCTCAGATGATCAGATCTGATTAACCCTATAAATCAAACTGAATTTTGGAAATGGAATGTGCATAGGCAGTAACAAGTGCAGCAACAAGGAGCAGCGTTTGAAGTTGTATATTTCTATAGAATGCAAAGCTACTCTTAAATTATGAAGATGTTTTAGTGGAGGACAAATAACTTAGATAACTGGGACCTCGGTCTGTCCGGGGAAGCAAGAATTTGCTTTTCATGTTGTGGGCTGACAAATATTCATTAGACTTTGGAAAACACATGCAGGCTTGTTTATTTATAGGATTTGTGACTGGGATAGTATGTTTCAAGAGGACAGGAGATGTGGGGAGAGAGAGAAGGGGGCTGACATGCAGTAAAGGTCCTGGGCCAAATTCAAGCCCAGGCCGCCATGGTGAGGCCTCAGCCTACCAGTGGCGATTTCTTTAAGACTGCAAGGGAAGCTCAGCGTCCCCTAAAATTTCAAAAAATTAATGGTCAAATATTTACTATTGTGTTAACATTTTAAATGCGTTAGAACACGTTCATATCGAAGACGAGTTATTTCAGAATCAGCTACATATATTAGCAGGTCGACTGACTGATTTCCTTCTCATACATTCCAGTAGCGTCACAGTGCATTTCCCTGTTGAAGCTCAGCTTCCATGGACTTCAATGGGGCTGCTTTTAACAGTTTTTTTCAGTGCTTCGAAACTATACGGTCATTGGATGAATGCTGAGATTATGTCCCGCCTCGGACGCTCAGCGTCTCTGGGGGTGAATGGAGGAGTGGGCTGGCCTGGACGCTGGGCTTCCGCGTGATGATTGGAGGGTCTGTCGAAAGACTGCATCTCCTTTTGATTGACAGTAATTTTGTACTACAAAAAGTCACCGAAGCTGCAGCAACTAAAGAATATATTGTTCTTATTAAAGTTATGAACTTAGAAGTGTGCTCAGGCTTAAACATTGGGTCTCACACTGAGTGTGGGAAGCAGGCTGTTCTTTGTGTCTCTATCTCTTCATTTTCAGAAACAACCTTGAAACTGGGTGGAGATGGCACCCGAGCAGGTGGGACGCGTAGGCAAGAACAACTCCCTGATGCACGAGAGAACAAGCTCAACCCTTTTTTGATACTTGTGTTTTCAATTGCATTGTATATGATATTCTGGGGCAGGGAAAGATAGACAGTTGGACTTTGTGAACCAGCCCAAACTCTGTTGCGGGTAGGGAAACGTAGACAACCCCAGAGCTCTGTACTTGTTGATTTCCAACTGCTGCATTAAAGCTGATATTATCGGACCTCTGCGACTCCAGACCACTCTTTCTAGAACACAGATTTGTGTCATTGAATACTATCATTACATATTGGAATAGACACATAGATTTAGAATCCTTCACAACCTATTTCTTGGTATTTGCTTGGCGAAATTGCTAACCAATTTTCATCATACATTTCATACAATTATACACCACGTTCCTTGTTTCAGTTGAACCTAATTTACACATTTCCTCCCTGATTAATATTGTTTTGTTAGATCGTTCGTTCATTCATTCAGTAGGCTAGGCTAGTGTCGTAGGGGTGAACTAGCCAGTGAATAGCCAAATAAATAAAACATTTTTAGGATGTAGGCCGAAAATGAGCTTCCCCTCTTTGAAAGACCAGCAGCCGCCACTGCAGCCTACATGGTGTGCATGTTAGCCCAGACAAGACTCCTTTGCATCTAACCCTAGCACTAGGGAGGTCAGATGGCTGAGTGGTTAGGGAATTGGGCTATTAATCAGAAGGTTGCTGGTTCGTGCCAAATTACGTTGTGTCCTTGGGTAAGGCACTTCACCCTACTTGCTTCGGGGGAATGTCCCTGTACTTACTGTAAGTTGCTCTGGATAAGAGCGTCTACTAAATGTAAATCTACTTTCCTACATACATACAGCCCAGAACTCAAAAGGGTTTTACCATTAAATTTGGTGTTTGGGGGGTGTTAGTTAACTGAATTCAGTGCCAACACCGGTCATTGTCATTTATTTTGTAATGTATTTATGTATCTATATATTTGTGTTCTCTTCATGTCTGCATCCATTCCTTAGTTCTGTTTGTTAGAACCGTGATAGGTTATCAAGATGCTAGGCATTGGGGTTTGTTTGTTATTTTTCAAAGTTTATGTGAGTGACAGCAATAGCGGGCAGTGTGAATGGGTAGCAAACACTATTCTTGTGGATGTCTAACGCTTTGCTGTCAATAGGCAGAATTGTTCAAGCACAGGTAGAAGCTATATATTTATAAGCTCTCTTGAGTGTTTTATACACATTATTGTTTAGTTAATATCTGCGTATGAATATAACTAATACAGATAAACAATCAGCCCTTGTGTGGTGTTAAGTTAATTATTTTTTCAACCTGTGTATAATGGTGTACAAACTCAAAACATTCATCCTAGACCTAAAACCTGTCATCATAAATCCTACACCAAATCTCCAAAGCAAGGCATTTCAAAAACCTTTCATTAAAGATTAGGATTTGTAATATACTGCTTATAATGACAGTGGATAAAGGTGAGAAAAATATGCGGTCTGTACTGTTCAGCGCTAAACATTTCTAACGCTGTGTGTCCACTACAATTACTACCAATAGAACAGCTATAAGGCCAGCATGCTATCTCTGACACCACTAATACCAACATCTGCACTACAGCTTGTTTTTCTCCAGGTACCCCACAAGGTCTGCTAATGACCTTGTGCAGTTGCTTTGGTCTGTGGATAACCACGCCCCTCTCATTTGCATGTAGGATTGGAAATAAATACAGTACAGAAATAAATGTGGCATTAGGAAATAAAAGTTCCATTAAATAAATAAATGCACCTGCCTACATCCAGTCTCTCCTCCAGCCTTACACCCCCACCCGCCACCTTCGGTCTTCTTCTGACAACCTTCTGGTGGTCCCACCTCTCAAGAGCGCCCGCTCCCAACCCAAGATCTTCTCCTATCTGGCCCCCCAATGGTGGAATCAACTCCCCACCTCCATCAGAGACACTGACTGTTTCCCCGCCTTCAAGAAAAGGCTAAAGACGCACTTGTTCCGGGAGTACAACGGTACTTAAGAAAGATTTGTTGGATCCGATGTTACTTTATTTCCTTCAGGAGCACAATGACACTTATTGAAGGACTTGTTGCACTTGTTGGTTAGTTGTAACTGAGTTAACTACTTGTACTCGCTGTAAATTATATTATTGGGTGTGCTTTGCCTTCGGCAAGGGCACAACCTTTGTTCTCTCACATATATATTATTATTATTATTATTCTTTTTGCCCCCCTAAAACTCAGTCAATATTTGGCCTACATAGACAACGTAGGTGTCAAAAGTTTCGTCTTGGTAGCGATTGAGTTGCTTCTATTGGAATTTACGTTCCGTTGCATGGTTTAGGCTCAAGTTAAGTTTTTGTGGTGAAAAGTGAAGCTAACGGTGGCTAATTTGCTAGCCACAATAGGATTTATTCTGACATTAGTAAACGATTTGTTGGTGAAATTACCATTACCTGTGGTTTCAAACCAGTGTAGCTCACTGCAACGCTGTAGCTTACGCGAGACACACTACAAAAACATCTACACTACACAGCTGTTTAGGGAGTCAAACGGCGACCGAACATGTTCGGCACTCCCCTTACTTAAATCAAAAGTCTATCTAACTACTAACCTGAACTTCATTGCCACAGCCTAAACGTTGTCAATCTGTTCATGAAAATAATTAATTTCAGCTTAAACCGTACAACGGAACGTTAAATCCAATTCAACCAACGCAATCGCTACCAAGACGAACACAGCAGTAGTCTAGTACTGTACCGTAGTAGTATTTACCGGGGCAGCTTCTCCACACAGGGCTATATCGCATTTTGCGTTGTTACTGACAATGATCGCTACCAGTGAGCTTTTTATGAATGAGCGATTTTCCACTAAATAAATGTCAAGCTTATTTACGTTTTGGGGGGCATATTTTCAGTTAGCAGATGGTACTGTTTGAATCGCGATTCCATCTTCTACTGCCGGGTAACGTCGTAGAATAATCTTCAAAGGGGGTTCTTTATTAATGAATGAATGCAATGAGTAGGCTAAATGCCTGAAAATATCATGAAAAGGGAAAAACTTAAAATGACGTTTAAGTCATAGAGATTAGGTCAATTTTTACACCGGTCTGCCAAATTTATTCGTTTTGATTCAACGATGAGGCTGCCTCTTGCAGGGGAAATGAGAAGACATCTATTTCATTCTACACTTCACTCGTATTTTCAGTTGTAAATGAGCATCAAAAAAATGCTTTTAAATCTATGTAATCTTTATAAATAATAAGTATGCATTTTTATATAAAATATACATAAATATCAGTTGTAAAAATGTCATTCAAAAACGGACCCCTGTACAACCGACGCAAGCAAGCACACCCTACAATTTCCCCAGAAATTGTACCCTCTCTAGTTTGCTTATCACAATGTATGCTCATGTTTTGGCTTCCCGCAATGTATTTGGGGCTATTTCGTTGTTTATGATCATTGACCTATGCACTTTTTGTAAAGCTCTCTCTTGGAAGTCGCTTTGGATAAAAGCATCTGCTAAATTAATAAATGTAAATGTGGCATCAGGAAATAAAAGTCCCATGAAATAAATATTGTCTTTGGAAAAACGTCATTTTGAAATAAGTACATGTATTTATATATTTATTTATGTAAATGGATTCAGCTATATATTTATATGGGACGGTGACCCCTTCATCCTCTGCCAGGAACCTCGGGGTGACATGGATGACGAGCTCTCCCTCACAGCCCACACGGCCGCGGTCTCCCGGTCGTGTAGATTCACCCTCTACCACATCCGGAAGATCAGGAGATACCTGTCTGAGCATTCCACCCAGCTGCTAGTCCAAGAACTTGTCCTCTCCAAGTTGGACTACTGCAACTCGCTGCTCGCCGGTCTCCCAGCATGCGCAACCCGCCCTCTCCAGAGGATTCAGAACGCAGCAGCCCGTCTGGGGCCTCATGTATAAACGTTGCGTACGCACAAAAAGCTTGCATACGCTGGTTTTCACGCACACGGTGTGATGTATAAAAATGTACTTGACGTGAGAATGTGCGGGCCGTCACGAAAACTTTTGAGCAGACGTGAGAATGTGCGGACCGTCCACAAACATCTTGTCTGGCTCTGTAACATGGTGAATTCTAACTGAAAAGTGCCGAAACTCACCAAACATTACAAAATAAAGTTTCCACTACAGTTACTGTTATACGTCTATGACGTTGACTATTCAAAAAACATAAAAATAAAAGTTTGATCATTAATGTGGATGATCACATCAAAATGCCAAAACCCAAAACACCACCACTCGTTTCTGAATTTCAAGTTTTACATCAGACCATTTCTTCTTAATTTCTGCCATGGTCCGGTTCTCCGAACTCACAGAATTTACGGCCTTATAATAATAATAATGATTTTATTTGTAATGCACTTTACATTTAGCTAAATCTCAAAGTGCTACAGGTTAAAAACAACTCCGCCGACTTTCTTTTGTTGCTAATAACTGATGACAGGCCGCTAAACAGGACACATTTTCTCGCCTCCACCTCTGTTGTTAGAAAGTCGATCTCACAGTCTGTGAAATATTTCTTTTTTGCGTGTTTAGCCAATTTAATTCAGACAAAGAAATTACCTCAGGAGCTCATTTATAAGCTATCTGCATATTCATTTATGGGAGGAGGCAAAGCGGGGTCATTGGCTTGTTCACGTACGGTCAATCTCACGTTGATTGTTATTTTTAAAGGAAAGGTGCGCAGGACCTAGCGTACGACCGGTTTTATACATGTGAATATTTCTGTGCGTAGGTACTTTCCAAATTTTTGCCATCTTCTGGTATGAAAGCTGCGCAATCTTTTATACATGAGACCCCTGGTCTTTAATCTACCCAGACGCTCCCATGTTACCCCGCTCCTCATCTCCGTCCACTGGCTTCCCATCACGGCCCGTATCAGATTCAAGACCCTGGCACTGACCCTCCGAGCGGTGAACGGGACTGCACCCGACTACATCAAGTCTCTCCTCCAGCCTTACACCCCCACCCGCCACGGTCTTCTTCTGACAACCGTCTGGTTGTCCCACCGCTCAAGAGTGCCGAGTCCCAACACAATCTGTTCTCCTGTCTGGCCCCCCAATGGTGGAATCAACTCCCCACCTCCAGGGCTGGACTGGGACAAAAAATCGGCCCTGGCATTTTTGGCCCAGGCGGCCCACACCCACCGTGACTGGTCCGACACATTCCCTGCAGACAGTCCTTAAAATATGCGTGCATTCTATAATATGAGTTGCCTAGTGTTCTGCGTTCATGTGATAGTTTTGGATCCTTCAAGAAGGGTCTCAAGACTTATCTGTTGATCTTACACTTAAATAATTAATTCTTAGAGTTATGATTTGTATATGGTATAAAAATATATATACATATTGATATTTGATATTGTATTGTTATGGAGGGAGTCAGATGGCTGAGCGGTTAGGGAGTCGGGCTATTAATCAGAAGAATTGATTCCTGGCCGTGCAAAATGACGTGTGTCCTTGGGCAAGGCACTTCACCCTACTTGCCTTGGGGAGAATGTCCCTGTACTTACTGTAAGTCGCTCTGGATAAGAGCGTCTGCTAAATGTAAATGTATTATTAATATTTAGCTTAATATTGGCTTAGCAACTTGTAAAACAGTTTACTGTTAATTTAAATTATTGTAAGATTCATATTTTGTGGCTTTGGACAAAAGTGTGTGCTAAATACAATACAAACACATACACACAGCCTCCCTCCCTTCCTGAGTCCCTGTTAATTTGCCTACTCCTTACCACGTCGTCAACTACTCTTTCTTCCATCTTTTCTTCACTCGCTCCCATGGCCCTGTCATGGTCACTCTCCTGCTCCTCAGCTTCTTCCCTGACTCTGTCAGTAGCCTATGTTTCGGCCTCTCTTTGACAGCCACCTCTCCTCCTTCCTCTACAGGTAATGCTGATGTCGAAATTTTTGCACATTTTGTGGCATTCACCTGTAGATTTGTTATCTTTTTCTCCCTTAACTTTTCTGCGCCTCCCTTGCGCTTTGGTGGTTGTTTCTCCATTTTAGCGATGCTAAACTTTAACGATGCTAAACCAGCATACGCATTAGCCAACAGCTCGTGTCTCAAGGCCTGCGGGAGGCGATATTATGATTCAGGGGAAGGGGGTTCCTGGATTTGATTGGGTCAGGCCAGTGCCAATAAAGAAAAATAACCAATGGGCCGCTGTCAGTTCTCTATAGGCCAACCCGGCCAAAACAATTTTTACCAATGGGCCGCTGTCAGTTCTTTTTGGGCCGGCCGACAAAAAAAAGGAAGAAAAAGCATATTATATCGCCGATTCGGCCCAAAAATGCGTCGCCCCACCGCGCAAATGCCCGGTAGGGCAGATGGTCAGTCCAGCCCTGCCCACCTCCATCAGAGACACTGACTGTCCTCCCCCACCTTCAAGAAAAGGCTCAAGACGCACTTGTTCCGGGAGTACAAACGGTACTTAGGAATGATTTGCTGGACCTGAAGTTTCCTCCAGGATCACAATGACTCTTATTGAGAGACTTGTTGCTCTTGGTTGGTGGTTGTTGGTTGGTTAGTTGTAACTGATTTAAAATTCTTGTACTCGCTGTGAAATATATTATTGTTGCTTGCTTTCTACAGGTACACTCTTGCACTTTTGAGGTTCATATTGTTTAATTGTAACTTGTTTAACTACATGCTCTTATGGTTCTTGCCTTTGACACTTATTTGGTTTTTCACAATGTATGCTTCATGTTTTGGCTACCAGCAATATTTGGGGCTATCTCGTTGTTATGATCAGTGACCTATGCACTTTTGTAAAGCTCTCTCTTGAAAGTCGCTTTGGATAAAAGTGTCTGCTAAATGAATAAATGTAAATGTAAATGCATTGATGGCTGTAGTGCATTCAGGGATTTCGCTATCATCTATTGCTTTAAATTAATTTCAATAAATCTTGTATATTAGTCGTTTGAGGTTTGGCTAACATTAGTTGTAGTTTATGCACCCTACAGAGTAATGATATATTCAGGCTGTTTGCTTGGTAACATTTGCAGACATGCTTGTTTAGTTCTCTAGCTATGAACAGGAATGTGATTAGGTT